>NC_059147.1:32112283-32712283 GCF_020740605.2 Lemur catta | reverse complement strand
AGCAGGGGGCTGGCTGTGCTCCCCTGGGCCCCAGGGGTGCTTGGGCACCGGGGCGGCAGCCCTCGACCGTCGGGGTGGGGTCAGATGGAGCAGGATGGAGCTCCGGCTACCCGGGAGGGTGCAACCCGCTGGATAATGCACCCTTTATTGGCCGCCTTCCTTTCCCTGCCTCACTTTTTCACTGCCCTGTGGGTATTCCTGGAATAGTTTTCTAAACACGCTGCTTGCGTTCCTTGCCCCGGGGTCTGCTTTTGAGGGAGCCCAGACAGGACAGCGGCTGAATCACTTCCCTTGTGAGTTCCCCACTGAGCGACGAGCTTGGAGGGGGCAGGGGAGGCGACCGGTGTCAGTCCTGCTCAGTATCTCATGCCCGGTGCATAGACGGTGCTTGGCCCACGTCTCACGCTTTCATAATGATGCAGTCAATGGATGAGCAGATGGATGGGTGGCTGGAAGGAAGGAAAGAGGATGGATGGACGGATGGATGGAGGGAGGAATGACGGATGGCCAGTGGGAGGAAGGAGGGCTGGATAAACGGTGATGGAAGACGGTATGGATGGATGGATGGATGGATGCCGCGGAGGAGATGAGAGCAGCCTAGATCACGTCCAGCGCAGAGGCGAACTGCGCTTTTTGGTGACGTGTTCTGCATTCCTCCCCCACGCCTCCTCCTTGCATAGACTTCATCCTTCTCTAGAAGCGTTTCTCTGATGCGGCAAAGATAATTGCTCTCACCCCACCCTTCCCAGGAATAACAGCGTCCCAGACCTCCATCTTCCTGCGAACCTTGTTTTGGGAATGAGCAAAACAGAAAACCACAAGGCCGAGCTGCGGTGGATATTATGGGCTTTCAGTCTGGCTCAGAGAGAAGGCTGAAGCCACCCCTGTCGTCCGGTGACTCAGATCCAAGTGCCTGACGGGATACACTGTCCAGGGCATCGGGCGGGGGGTGGGGAGGGACGTCCACCTGGGCCCTTCGGGAAGGGCTCCTCATCCTCTGCGTCTGCCCCCCGCCTGCCAGCTCGGACCCCAGACCCCTGTCCCTGGAGGCTGTGTGGCCCCCACCCACACCGAGCGCTCAGGCGGAACAGCAGAGCCCCCGGGCAGGGCGCCTTGGTGGTTTACATTATCTGACTGATATTAGATCTTTTCCTGAAAGCCCAGCTCACGGAGGGGGAGGGGAGTCGGTGTGTGGCCATGGGGGTTTGAAGTGGGGAAGTGAGATAATGCTCTGGAGGGACAGCGAAGAGACTAGGCAAGGTTGGGGTGAACCAGTAAATTCTGGTAGCCTTGAAACTGACCACACAGTGAATTCAGACAATAATAACAGCTAATGTTTGAGGGCTTCCGCGTGCTAGCTACGACTTTGTTAGAATGTTCCCAACAGTTGTGTTGGGCAGGTTACATTACTGGCCTCATTTTATCAACGAGGGCCCAGAGGTGCTGAGAGGTTAAGTCACTTGCCCCCAGTCACACAGCGAGTTAGGGGAAGGGCCAGTTCCAACTTTGTTGCCTTTGCTGCAACATTATTGCTTCTCTGCCCAGTGTCTAGTAGACTCAACACCAAATCACTGGATATGGTTGACTTACCTCTTTGATCCTTGCTTCCACTAGATGGATAGATAATTTGCTTTCCCCACTGGAAGAGGTAGCCAAGGACTGTGAAGAGACTTGTCAGTCCATGATGCCTTTGAAAGGGCACAGAAGATTAGAGAGCTGCCCGTCAGCACTCTAGTGAACTGAGCGGTATCTCCATTGGTCATTGGTCCTCTCTGAACTTTAGTATCTTCTTCTGTAAAGTAGAGATGAGCACGTTTCTCTATGCCAGACCAGTTGCGATAATAATGGTACTTTTTTGTGAAGAATGGGATAGGGCATAGAAATGCACTTAACGGAAAGCCTGGTGGATTCTGTTCATGAGGATGCACTTCCTGCTGCAACACACAACCCCCCCATTTTAGAGGCTCAACACATGGCAATTTTTTTCTTGATCCCACAACAGTCCAGCACTGATTTTTCTGGTTGGTTGGTCCTCCTGGGAGGCTCTCGGCGTCCCTGGTGCTTGGAGACCTCTCCCCGCAGCAGGCGGCTGGGGAAGGAGGCTGGGAGTTGCATATCAGGGTTGGATGGATCAGGCCTGGGTGTGGTCAATATCACTTTTGTCACATTCCAGTGGCCACAGTTCAGGCATTCGGCTGCCCCCAGCCACAAGGGGGGCTGGACAATGTGGATGGCTATATTCCCTGGAGGAAAAAAAAAAAGGTGAGATGATTTGGGGAACAATTTGCTGGTCTGTGCCACAGAGCTGCACAAAGTGGTTACAGTGATGAAGGTGCCGCTGTTGGTCATTTTGTGGAAAGGAAAGGGAGACCCTCGACTTAACCAGGATGGAGAAAAGACAGTCGCCGGGTCGCTGTGCGTGCGAGTGTGTACGAAGGTGTGCGCATGGGTGTGTGTTCCCCAGAAAACAGAGCCTGGGGCAAAAGCTCAAATGCTGCCAGTTAATTTGGGGGAAACCCAGGAGCACCAGCGAGGGGAAGGGGGGCCAGCCGAGGGTTCCACGCTCAACTGGCCACCCGTGGCACCGAGAGCTATGCATGGCCCCTTTCAGGGGACTCTTCCAAAAGTCCACATAAACAGTGGCCTCTCAGCGTCCACCCAGGGCGGAGAAAAGAGAGAAAGGATTCCGCGGGCTCCTGCTCCTCACGGGCCAATCCTTCCCCCGCAGCGTGTCCCAGTCTTTCCTGCTGGTGCACGGATGGGCGGAAGCGAGCCCCACACCCCCACGGGCTCTGTGGCAGCAGGACAGCCCCAGAGTGGGGGCTGAGCTGTGCCCCACGTGGACACCCAGCAAGGCACCTGCAGAATTTGGCTGGGACTAGGAAGAGCGGCTGCCACGGTGGCACCTGGAACCAGGAACCCAAGCCCCTGAGGACAGGTGAGAACAAGAGGGTCCGAGTGGCACGGAGAGGGTGTCTGACGCGGGCGTCGTCTTTGCCAAGCTCACGGACAGCGGGATCGGAGAGACAGCTTGGCGCCCGGGCACCTGGTTAGCACGCAGCGTTCCCGCCGGGAGCGGAGGCTGGTTCCTGCCTTGCACTGTAGCTGACCTCTGGCGAGCTGGAGTGTTTGCTGGGAATAAAAAGCCCCTGCACACACGATCCTCTGAGGCCGAGGCCCTGTCATCCTTCACCAAAATGAGCCCTTCAACAAATGTAAATACCCTCCGTGTTCTCCCGGAGGCCCGTCCTAACAAGGCCTCGCTGGGGCCCCCCATAATCCCCGGGATTGCCGAAGCTTTTAGGTTTAAGGGAGTAATTTGTAAGGCTGCCTGTCTCGCGGCCAGCTCTGCGGTGACTTGCCTGCGCTGTGTTCCCAGGCGTCTCCTGGAAACAGTGGCTGGGACTCACTGGGGCAGTCGGGCAGCTCTGCAGACCCCGAACTCGGAGCCCTCTGGGTCCCAGAGTCGCAGGATTTTCCTAGGAAAGTCGACAATAGCAGACATCGTACTTCCAGGCTCGGGATGGGGTGGGGTGGAGCAGGGGACCCAAATCCCGGAAGATGTGGGAGGGGACAGCCACGACTCCGAGCACTGGGACAATTGTGGGGTGCCAGGAAGAGCACGGAGCTCAGGGAGCCAAGGGACCTGGCTGGGAGCCCAGAGTCAGGCTAAGTAGCTGGGTGGCCTTGGGCAAGTCAGTGGACGTGCCTGCTCGCTCCCGCCAGCGGCTTCCTGAGTCCCGGCCGGGCTCAGAGGTCCGCACGTCCCCACTGCGCCCCGCGCCTCGGACCCTCACTTGGGGGTGCTCTGCAGCTCTGCCTGCCCGGGAGCCTCTGCCGTCTTCCGTGACTTCTCTCTGTCCCCTGGCTAGACACTGAGACGGGGGAAGACCCCAGGACCATGGAAAGTGGGTCCTCGGCTGCAGAATGGCCTCGTGGAGCCAATCACCCGCCCACCGTGCCACGAGGGCACCTGGCTCAGCTCCTGGAACCTGGGTTACTCGTCCGGGCAGTTGGCCTGTGCTGACTGCTACCTACTCAAGACACCAAAGTAACCTCTCCGAGCCGTTTTCTCATCTTGGAAATGGCACAGTGCTTACGCCCTGCCTGGCCGCTGGGGCTGCTGTGAGCTCAAACTAGCAGCTGGGAGTCTGGTCTGAGTCAGGCAGGCCCCTGGGATGCAGCCCCCCCGCACTGCGGCCAGGCTGCTCCCCAGGGCCGTGGTCACAATGGGGTGTCTTGCGGGTGGAGTACCCGGCCAGGCCCCAACACCCACCGCCTTCCCCGGGGCTGCTCTCCCTCACTTTGCTTCTCACACCCGGCTTGCCTGCCCAGCCCTCACCTCCAGAGCTGGCATCGCCGGCCCCCTGGTCCTTCCTCTGGCGTCCTGGTGGGCTCAGCCCGGGGAAGGTGCCTTCGGGAGACTGGTGGCTGGGCCGTGTCTTCCTCCTGGTGGTGGCCCTGTGCCTCTGTGACCCAGCTTCTCTCCTCCTGACCTCTGCTCTCCCCAGACCCCCCGCCAGCCCCCTCTAACCCGAGGGTGGCCGTGGCTTCCTGCCGTGGCTTGTCTCTGGCTGTCTCGACCTCACACCTCTGTAGACAGTCCCTCCATGAGGTCTCTGCAGAACCCGCGCAGTGTGCTGTCTCCCCACTCGGGACCCCCGCGGCCAACGGCAGTGGGGGCTGGGCTGGGGCAGCAGGCCCTCCCCCACCTTCTCAGCACAGGGACTGAGGGAGGATACAAGGGGCTTACGGAATTTCCAGAAGGCTCTAAGACACAGAAACGAGAACCCGGGAAACCAACCCGCAGGGCCAGGCTGGTGGGGTGCAGCTGCCACCACCAGGGCCTTGCTCGGCGGCTGTGCGTGAACCCCAGCACCTGAGGCTGCTGCCACGGGCACCCCAGGGGAGGGTGGGGCATAGGGGCAGGAGTGACACCTCCAGAAACGACGAGCTCCAGACTCAAATGTCCAAGCGCACGCATGTGATGGGCCACGTGGGCGTCACTCTCCACCCTCCGCTCCGTGGGGCTGCACAGTAAACGTTTGGCACCACGTGATGCAGACAGGGCGGTCTGGACGCGGCTGGACGCACTGTGCACCTCCCAGCTGCCCTTGCGTCCCCCTCCTGCCTTCCCCTCTGTGCCCGGGAGCCCGCCTGAACTCTGTGTTGTGTCCGTCCGGCCCTGTGCCCTCGCTTGCGGGAGAGTCCAGCCAGCGCAAGGCACCAGGGAAGGATGACGGGGGGGGGGGGGGGCCGGGGGAAGGGCGGGCAGCGTGGCCACGGCTGCAGGCTCCCGGCCGCTGGCCGTGTCCCTCTGGGAAGGCCGCAGCCCCTGCTGGACAGGCCTGTCTGTGCACCTGGGCCTCCCTGGGCCTGGGGTCCTGGTAACGCCCCCACCAGCCCCTCGGTCCCAGTGCTGCTCTCTGCTCCCCGCTGTTCGTGCGGGCGTGGGGGCCGAGCCACCCTGTGGGGTCCTTTGTAAATCACTCTTGTATTAAGCTGTCGATTCTTGCTGGTACCTCCATTGATGGCAGCAGGCGAGATGAACAAGCAACAGGCTGTCCATTGTCGGTCACGCTGGGCAGGCGAGCTGTCCTTCTGGCCTCTGCCGTGGTGGGATCGTGTCCCCCACATGTTGACGTCCTGACCCCCAGCACCTGGGGAAGTGACCTTATTTGGAAAAAAGGTGTCATCCAGCAGACACAACCAAGTTAAGCTGAGGTCCTACTGGATCAGAGCGGGCCCTCGTCCGATGCCTGGCGTCCCTTTACGAAGGAGGAAATTTGAACAAAGACACTTGGGAGAGGAGGCCACGTGACGATGGCGGCAGAGAGCGGAGCGATGCGTCTTCACCAGGGAGCGCTAAGAATCGCTGGCAACAGCAAAAGCCGGGAGGGAGCAAGGGACAGACTCTCCCTCTGAGTCCCCGAGAAGGAACCCACATTGCAGACTCTTGGACTTCGGACTTCTGGCCGGCAGAGCTGTGGGAGCCTCCGCAGAGACACGCAGACGCCTGCTGTCCCCGTGTGAACAGAATGTGCTCTCAGAGCTCCGCAGCTGCGTCACACGCTGCCTGAGAGTGGGGGCTCCAGAGACAGCCAGATTGTGATCGCAGCTCCGGCTCACACTGGCTGTGACCCTGGCAGAGTGACCCCTGGGCTGCCTCTTCTTATACAAAGCTGGAAAAGGAACGATACCTTCCGAGATCGCACTGGGAGTTCCAAGAGATGGCGTGCTTTGCGCCGCGCCTGCCCCGGAGCATGCACGCGATAGAAACTCCCAGAAGAACACACAGGCTGGCCAGTCGGTCGCTGTGATCCGGGGCAGGGGGACAGGGCAGGGGCTTCTTGGAGGACCCCACACCTGAAGTGAGGCTTGAAGAGGGGACAGGGTGACAGCAGGGTTTGCTCAGAAACAAGCTCCGAGAGGACGAGAGGAGGGAAGCCGAGGGGCCTGGTAGAGTGGAAAGACGTCCCCGGGGACTGGCCGTGTGACCTTGGGGCAGTCGCTCAACTCTCTGGGGCTACAGTTGCCTCCACCAAGCGCAGCGGTTGGGAGCGAAGCCGGAAGCAGACAGACGAACAGAGGGTCTCTAAAGACCCCCCTGTAGCAGCAACTGCCAATCATCCCCAGGAACCGTTCTCCACCGCGCCTGTGCTCATCTGGGCTCGTGGCTACCTGGAATAAAGACTCACTTCCCAGCCTGCCTTGCAGCTATGTGCAGCCATGTGACTAAGTTCTGGCCAATGAGAAGTAAGAAAAAGTATCACCTGACACCTCTGGGCCCGCTCCGTAAATTAAAAGGGAGGGGAACGGACTCCTGCAGCCCCGAGGAGCCTAAGGAGACACGAGTCAAGGTCACCTGGGATCCTGGCACAGGAAAAACACACCAGGTAAAAATTAGGGCAATCCAAAGGAAGCACAGACGTTAGGGAAGGATAAGTGTGTCAATATTTGTTCACTGATTACACCAAGTGGACCACAATAATGTCAGATGTTAGTAAGAGGGACACGTGGGTATGGAATATAGCGTATGGGCACTTTTACTATATTCACCATTCTTCTCTAAATGTAAAACTGTGCTAAAAAATAAAGTCTCTTTTCTTTTTTAAAGGGCAGGCATGGCCTTTCTTCTCTGTCTTCTGTCCTGCCGTCAGAAACTTGGATGTGACGGCTGGAGCTCAGGCAGCCGCCTTGGGCCATGGGCAGGGAGGAGCCCAGACTGCTGTCAGCTTCACGGAGGCGCCATACCAGCTCCGGCAACAGCCTCTTTTACGCTACAGAATAAAATACTGTGCGTTTAAGCCACACCCCACTGCTTCTTCTGTTTTCCTTTTCTAGGCAGTGGAATCCCAAGGGAGACTTCTGTCTCTTTAAATGACTGCAGACCTCAACAAAACTCCACGTGGGATACTTTCCCGTCCAATGTGCGCCTAGGAAACAAGCAGTATTTCTCTCCCCGTGTCCTCCCGAAGTCCTGGTGTTAAGTGTTCGGTGGCGGGTCCTCCAGACACTGATTCATGGCTCCCCGGGTGACTGGGACGAGACACGTCAGCTCCATCCAACTCCGCACGAAGCAGCCAGGCCACCCCGATGGCACTCTGGCGCTTCGCCACGCCGCCGGAGTCGGGATTGACATCCAGTTCGTCAAGATAAGGCAAAGCGCAGGTCCCGTGTCCGTGGCCTGGCGCGGGGAGCCGGTGTGGCTTCGGCGGCACAGGGCAGAGTCAAACACGTGTAATCAGCGGAGCGTGATTTACTCTTGTCCCGCTGTCCCCGTTTAAACAGACGTCAGACGAGTAGAAGGCACGGCGGGAGGAACACATTAGTGTAAATTATTACATTTGAAAAGAGGGAGTATCGTAAAAATGTTAAAAGAGAAAGTAAGTATTTATGACTCGAGTTGCTGGTAATTTTATTTTCCATCCGACTCCCCGTGTGAGGTAATTAGAGCCTCGTCTGTCGGGAAAGGCGCTCGGTCCGCAGGCTTGGGCGGGACCCTGGGCTTCCAGGCCTGCGGGTCCCCTCCTTGCCCACACCCGCACCTCACCTCACTGTCCCTGGTGTGGACAGCACAGGCCCTGGCAGCAAGGACCACTGGCAGGGGACACGCGGGGGTCCTGTTTCCCGGCCACGCGGGGCCCACTGCGTCACCGTGCGGGTGGACAGACCAAAGCCTGAACAGCAAAGCGAGCAGGTACGTCTGCCCCGCACCTGTCACTCCGCACTGTCCCGCCCTCGTCCTCTCCCTCTGCTGGGTGTCAGGTGTCTCGGCACATGGTCCCCCGCCTGCCCCTTGGGGGGATCTGAGGAGCAGGGCAGTGGGAGAGGGCTCTGCGTGTCTCCAGGGCAGTGGCCCCACACGGACGGCCTGGGTGTGGGGACACGGCCGAGTCCATGCCGCCTCTCAGACCTTCCAGATCAGCACATCTGGGGCCTGGGACCCAGCACGCTGCGTCTTACTGTCTGTCCCAAGAAATGTCATTCCAGTGAAGGCTCAGACTCACTGACCACCTGACCTCGGTTCTCTGAGTCCCCCGTCCTGAGCTGTACGATGGGACGATCCTCTCCCCGTTATCTGGGGTGTGTAGGTAACACTATAATGCCAGCCAGTCTGCCGTGAGTGTCCTGAGTCAGTGCCACGAGGGTCGCTTCCCGCCGAGGCAGGCAGGCGACCCTCCCAGTGGGGGGATGTGCTGCTGCAACTTGCCCAAGCGGGGCTACACTTCCCAGAGCCCCCCATGTGTCAGGGCTAGAGCCAGGCGGCAGGTGCCCAGGCTGTGGCTCAGTGTGGCTGGAGTGCCAGGTGGGCAGGGCTGCATCAGCCAGCGGGTTAAACTTCTCCCCAGGCAGCTGGGGAGGAACACTGGAGGGTTTGGGGCAGGAGAGGGACACAGCGGGGCTACATTTTAGGAGGGTTGTGAGGCTGCAGGGTGGAGGACACTGGGGAGTGGGGGTCACATCTACTTTTTATAGCCAGGAGTCCGGGTCCCCAGAGAGGACACAGGGTCCGCCCAGGTGACTCCATTCTCTGTGCAGACTGGTCTGCTCACGCCCAGAAGGTGTCCTGGTGTCAGTCACTGCCTGTGGCTTTGTCCCGGCTGCTCTTGCTTCTCCTTCTGACCAGGTGGGTCCCACCTGGGCCGCCGGCTTGTGCCGATCTCTTGGCCCTCAGAGCTCGCCCAGCAAGCGCAGGCTCCCCCTGCCTTTGGAGGGAAGCGGTGAGGGGAAGTGGGTGGGTGTCATTCACGGCTGTGGGCGGTGACACTAGGGCCTGTGTCTGGGGTCCTAAACCCCTAATGGGGTGACTCACAGGTGCGTGTGTGACTCGGAGGTCAGCAGCTGCCCCCCCAGGCCGTCGGGAATCCAGGTGAACTTGGCTGGGACCTTCCATCCCAGCCGCACGTGCGGCTCCTTCCTGAAGCTCAGGTTCTGCGGGTCGTCCCTGCCCCGGCGCCGAACCCGCCCTCCTCCTGCCGTCAGCTCCGGGGACAAACGCAGCCTTTTCGCCTGAATCGCAGCAATGGGGGCTCTAGGAGGGCAGGGACTCTGTCTGGCTCACGGCTGTATCCCTGTGCCTAGCACAGGGCCTGGCGCGCCGCAGGTGCCCAAGAAGTATTTATAGGGTGGATGAGTAAACAGCTCACCAGAACGTTCCACGCACAGAGGCCTTTTGTGCTGAAGACTCATCGGGCTCCTTCCTCCCCGTCTGCTTGTGCCAGGGCCGCACCCCGCGGGAGCGCGGCGGGACGAGGGCTCTCCCTTCAGTGGGCTCCTCCTGTGTTTGCGGACCAGACTGGCTGGAGATAGAAGAATAATAACCTTTTCACTTTCTGTCTCATGCTCATGTCTCAGAGCCTGCTCTGGAGGCCGACGCCAAAGAAAACCTGGAAACAAGCCTTGGGCGATAGTGCGAGTGTGCAAATCAACTGGTCTAGAAGGGTCAGCAGACCGCAGCCTGCGGGCCAGATCAGCTGTTCTTGTACAGACTGAGCTAAAAAGGGGTTTTTTTTTTGCATTTTAAAATGGCCAAACAAATCAGAAGAGGAATTCTATTTCATGACAGACAAAGATGACATGAAATCCAAATTTCAGTGCCATAAGGCCTTACTGGGACACAGCCAGACCCAGTGGCTTGCAAATCGTCTAAGCTGGTTTCGTGCTGCAATGGCAGAGTTGGATTGTTGCAGCGAAGGTCATGTGGCCTGCAAAGTCTAAAATACTCACTCTCTGGCCTTTTGCAGAAAATGTTTGCAGACCCCTGACCTAAGTGATGACTCTGAGGGCTAAACCCACAGACGCTTGCGACTGGGCGTTGGCTGGCGGTGCCCACACGATCCCCTGTAGCCGCAGAACCAGGGCTAGTCCGTGTGCTCCTCAGTCCCACGGGACTGTGGCCGTCACATCGATGGCGCTCTCCTGGGGAGGGCTGCAGGCGGCCTCTTTGAGCAGTGGGTGGCAGAAACAGGTTGATTATTTTAATTTTCCCCAACTTCGCAGCAAAATCCTTGCCTGTGAAGTACCCTTCTTGCATTAAAGGTGCGTTGAAAGCTAACTTCTGCTCGCAAACCTCAGTTCTGCTGCCTAAAATAATACTCCAGGATGCTGGCAAGGGAATAGTACACTTCCTGTGAGTGTTCAACTCACATTCTCCCAAAAATAACACGGAGACTGTTAACACCTGCGCTCTCCAACGCTTCCTCGCTAACAACAGGCAGATTAATGGGTTCCATTCAGAACGGCCCTTTCTGACCCCATCTGTGGAGCCGGGGAACTCAGGAAATTGCTCGCTAATCCAAACCCTGATAGTCCCAGGACCCTGACATTCCTCCCCCTGCCCCCGTGCAGCCCGAAATCGCCCCCGTCTGAACGGGGTTCCCGCTCGCAAAGCTTTGATAAGATACGGGGCAGGTTATTCCCCGCAGATAACGTCTAACATGGTTTGCGTGCGTTTGTCAAGCGGGGAGATCAAAAACGATGTGATTCGGGCAGGATGAAAAGTGGGCCGACTCACCCCAGAGAGCTGGTGCAACACCAGTAAGGAGCAAAACAAGAGAAAGGAGAGAAAAATAACAAAGTGGCAGTCTCTAGATGGCATCGTTTTGTCACATTGGGAACATCTCAAGGAACAGCAGGAAATGTGCACCATGTTTCCACATGTGAGACGTCGCATGGGACCAACAGGTTCCGATTCCGCCAACATTAGTTCACACCCTCGGCCGCTTCGGTGCAGGAACCTGCTCAGTGACCTACGGTGGGCATTGGGAGCCTCACTTTACAGGCAAGGTAAACCGAGGTTCCTCATGGAGAGGTGGGATTTGAACCTGGGTCTCTTGGCTTCTAGTCAAATTCTCTTTCCTCTGGTAGACTATGGACTCCTCAAGCGGAGGGACCAAGTCTTATTGAACTTCACAATCCCACTACAGAGCACACACTTCCTGGCACACAGTAGGTGCTCCTTAAATGCACACTGAAAGTCAAACGGCCTGTGCCTCCCCTGGCACCCCCACCCCCACCTCCCAGCCTGCGGTGATTTCTTTCTCTCTCCTGGTGGGATTGTGTCTCCACATGTCACCTGGAGCTTGTAGCATGTTTACCATACATGGTCCTTCACTTTTGCAGATGTGATTTTTAAAAATTTCAGTTTGCATGTGGGTGATACATTCAAGGGCTTAAAAGGGTTTATGGAGAGAAGAAATCCTTCCTCCAACATCTGTCTCCAGGGCAGCCGTCACTAGTGCTGGTCACTAAACAGTTCGGCTCCCTGCCTGCCAGGCACCCAGAGACTTACCTTTCCTCCCCTGTCCCCAGGGGGGTCACGTGGCAAGTGCTGTCCAATGACTGTGAGCAGCTGTCACGCATGTCACTTGTAGGCTGGAGCAGTCACGTGTCATCTCAGGAAGCAGCTCTAGAGCTCTCTTTGCCCTTCTGCCTGGCAGCCAGCAGGTTTGGGTGGCAGGCACTCCGTCAGCCTTGACTCTCGAGTGCTGCAGGAGCAGAGAACACCTATTATCCGGGGGTAAGTTGTATGAATGAAAGGTAAGCCTCTACTGTTTAAGCCATTTCAGTTTGGGGGGTTGTTTGTTACTGCAGCACAACCTAGCCTCTCCTGACGAATACACCCAGCCTCTTGGTTCACCTTCTAGGAAGCTCCCACAGTTACCGTTTTCTTGTATATCCTTCCAGATACAATCAAAGCATATACAAGAAAACACAGGCACGTGGCATTGAGCAACGGGGATATTGTCTGAGAAATGCATTGTTAGGCGATTTTGTCATTGTGTGAACAGCACAGAGTGCGCGTACACAAGCCTGGGTGGTGCAGCCCACAGCTCGGCTGCCTGGTCCAGCCTGTCACCTCCAGGCTAGGGATGTGCGTAGTGCGTTACTGCACTGGATACTGCAGGCAACTGTAACACCACGGTAGGTGTTTGTGTGTCTGACACAGCCAAGCACAGAAAAGGCAACGTTTTGTACTGCAATGTTATGACATCACTAGGTGACAGGAATGTTTCTGTTCCATTGTAATCCTAGAGGACCCCCGTCATACACGCAGTCCACTGTGCACTGAAATGTCGTTTTGTGACACGTGACTGTGTATAATAACATACAGTACATGCTAGTCTCTGTTTTGCTTTTTTTTCCCCCCCACTTAATATGTCTTGGAAATATTTCCATATCAATATATAAATATCTGCCTCATTTTTAAACAGCTGAATTATATTCCACTCAAAGAATGTATCATAATTTATTTAAACAGCACCTACTTGTTAGACGTTTAGTTTCCAAATTTTTGCTATTACAAACAGTGCTGCAATGAATAACCGCGTAAGTATGCAATTTCAGACTCATGCAATTATAGCTTTGGAGCAAATTAAGCTCTTCATTTTTCCATTCGTAAGATGGGAATAATCACACGACCCACCTGGACAGGTTGTTGTGTGGATTAATGCCTTGGCACAGAGAAGGTGCTTTCGCAGGTAGTCAGTGCTATGTACTTTAATAATAAATGCATATAATACATAAACAAATACACAAACATTATTTTATTATTGATGTTTGGGTAAATTAGTGATATAAAAATAGGCAAAACAAAGTTCCCAGATGGAATCACATTTGGAAAAGAAAGGGATGGAAAATGTTGGTGTCAGGTTATTATTAACACACATGTATTATTGTTCAATTAATTATATGCAGAATTCCCTTCATGTATTCATCTGCTTCCCCATCCTTTGTTTTGACAGTCTTTAGTATTTGAGCGCCTACTGTGTGTTACCCACTACGCCGGGAGTAGGGAGTACCAAGGTGACTCATCTGCAAAAGCGTCTATTTTTATTATCCTCACTTTACCCAAAGGTCAAAAATGAAAATCCTGTTCTCTTGCACGTCACCTGGGAGTTTCTCCAATGCCGCTGATCTTTAAGGGGAAGCCCCGTGAACTCGCTACCCCGAAAAACTTTAAGAAACCGTCTTTTTTTCAGGTTCCCAAGCAGGCTGGCTTGCCGGACCCCGCGAGCGCACGTGCCGGTGCAGCAGGTCTGGCTTCCCGTGAGCGAGCGTCCCGCCCTCTGACGCCCGGCGCTGCGCACGGGGAGGCTGGGGCTCCAGCAGCTCCTCCGAGGGCCCCGAGTCCAGACAGCAGGGCCGGAGACCCGGTTTTCCCGAGCCCGGTCCGTCTCCTGTCCGCTGCAGCCCCGGGCACCTCACCCGATGCACCGGCAGGTCCTGTCGCTCTGTAGTTACTCGGAGGAAACAGGCGGCCGTCTGAACACATTCATGGGAAGTTCTGAGTTTGTCTGTGTCGAGCTTTTCTGCAGTGATTTCCAGCGGCGAGGGAAAGGTCGTGCCACCGAGGCCCGCGAGCAGTGCCTATTGTTCAGTGTCTCGGGGACCCAGCTGGTCACAGGAAACCACAGCAAGGTGAAGGCTGCGCTGGCCACGTCTCTGAAAGCAGCTCCTCCTGCCAGAAAAGCTCCTAACAGAAGCCACCGTCCACCCGGACTTCCCGCAGAGCTTTCTGCAGCACAAAAGTGAGAAATGCTTCTTTTGGACGGGACACGGCCGAGGTTGCTATTCCACAGGGGAGGTGAGGACTCTGGTGACGTCCCGGCTTTGAAAACACACGGGGTAAGTGGGGCGTTGTGTGAACGCCCAGCCAGAGAGGGTTGGTTTATAAAATACGGTCTGTCCCTTAGCTGTAATCCAACCATCTATTGAAAAACCCTATTTTGGAAGGATGATTGATGGTCTGAAAAAATGTTTGGGGCCTATTAGATGGTGAAGCAGCAGATTGCCACACAGCAGTGGCTGTCAACTGCAGTGACTCTACTAACTGGGGTGAAATGTCCTGGAGACCCTTGGCAACCTCTGGGGACATTTGAGTCTGTGACTGGGTGTGCCACTGGCATAGAAGAGACAGAGGGATGCCGCAGATACCTGATAACACGTGGGACAGAGCTTCACACTGGTCCCAGCATCGGTAGCAACAAAATGGAGAAACCCCCCGTAATAATAGATTCATACGCCTCCTGCTTTGTTTAATGAGCGTATTATATCTTATATATGATTGGGAGAACATACACTAAAACAAACAGTTGCTATCTTCTTGGACAAGGGAATCAGTAGATGACGTGACATTGTGGACTCTTCTGTAGTTTTCAATCTTTTCAAACAAAAAATATGTATTACTTTGCAATCAGATAAAAAGTAAAACAAAATTAAACAGTGATAACGAGAGAAGCAGGGAGAGCCCTGTCGGTGAGGAATCACACACTCTTCCTCCCCCTCTCTCAAGCTCGGTCTGGTTTCTCACCATCAGCCGAGGTTGGTGCCTGAGTCTCTGGAACATTCTGGCCGCGGGGTCCCTGTCTGTCAGGTTCACTTCTCAGATCTGTGTTTCGAGTCTTTCTTCTTTCTTTCCCTCCATCTTCTGATTCAAGTTAGCAAACGGTGGCTACACCTCTGCGATGTGGAAGATGAGTTGGTTCTAGGGCCTCGGACTCTGCAGATGAAAGACACATCCGCAGCCTGGAGAGGGGCTGCCGTGGGCACCGTGGGGCAGTGGGTGGGGGGCGCGGGTGCCAGATCTGTAAACTCGGCCTGATCATCATTATTAGACTCAGGGGACTGTTGGTGACAATTAATGAACTCATGTGGGTAAACGTCTGCTGCACAGCAAGTGAGAACGATGCCATCAGAGAGATCACTGTGACTCGAGTCTAATTTATAAAACCAGAAATGAGTCGTTTTGTATTTCGGCAACACCAACACTTGGTACTTCTGTCCGGCAAATCCTCTGGGACGCGCCTCGAGGGGGTTTCAACGCATCGGTATTTCAGAAAAACTGTGGCTGAGAATGTTTACGGACAGGAAAGAACTTCCAAAAGGAGACACTAGCCAGTGGGAGAAGTAGGCTGGTCTGGATCCAAATTGGGAATAATAATAATATTATTAGTAATAACAGCAGCTGGAATTTACTGAGCTTTTATTCTGTTCCGGTCATGATTCTTAAATCCTTCTCATGGACTAACTACAATAAGCAAGGAGCACCCATCTGACTCTCATGATCCCATCCGAGAGCGTACGGGGCCAGGTTCTGAGCGGCAGAGACCTGGCTGGGACCCGGCCGCCTGGCCCCAGAGCCTGCACCCCCGTGTGACCTCAGGTTGCCCGGGAACAAGCCCTGGATCTGCTGTCAGGAGCACGCCCAGCTCCGCATGGCACTTTTAAAGTCTCTGGGTCCAAAACTAGGGTTTCAGTACACGAGGGAGACATCCCGCACTCCACGGAACGTGCCTCAAGGTTTCTTGGAAGTGCGTGCGATTTGCTATCTTCTTTCCAAGCTATAAAAGTTCAGCTAATGGAAAGGGTGGATTCAAAGCATTGAAAAAAGCCCCACAGGCCCAGGGAAAGCGACCAGCGTTGCTCTCCTGCCTTCCTGAGGGAGGCTCCTGGAGTTTGTAACATGTCACCTGGGTGTCAAACAGCACGCGTCAAACCCTAGAGGCCTCGGCCAAATTGAACGGTCTGGGAACGAAGTCAAGGAAGAGGAGGAAAGGTGGAAGAGGAGAAGACAGTTGGTGCTGGCGTGCAGATCGACCTCAGTCGGCTGGCGGGATTCAGAGCGACCGGGGAGGACCAGGGGCCAAGGTCCCCCCTGAGCACCGGGTAGAGGGAATTTCTCCTGAATCTTTACACTAACCGGGTGAAGTAGGAAATACCATTCCGACGACCCCACGGCACTGAGGGTGAAGAAAGCGAGGCCCAGAGAAGTTGAGTAACTCACTCAAGGTCACGTAGCACATCAGTCAGGGTAGTCTAAGTAACAAACGACCCCCCAGCTGAGTGGCTTAAGGGAACAAAGTGTAATTGTGCTCCTGTCCCCACACGCACAGCGCGACCCCATTGCTCCTGACAGCGAGTCGCTGTTTACGTGACGGATTGTGTGGGACAGGAGAGGAAGGCTGTGACCCTGGGTACCAGGTTCCACCCTGGCCGCTGAATCAACCTCCTTTTCGAGTCCAGCCCGGGCAGGAGCCGAGGGAGAGGAACGCAGAGTCAGCCGAAGTGAGGACCAACTCCTCCGCGGCTCCCCAGCCCCTTCCACCGTCCCGCTGCCAAGTTAAACACGTGCACCCGCTTGGTGACCCGCGCCCAGACGCAGAAGGGGTAGACGCAGAAGGGAACCCGCCAGGGCTGTTCCCGCCGGAGTCTGGGCCGCTGCGGAAGCCCGGGGCTGTGTGAAATGTTATTCATGGGCTCGGCCTCCAACAGGCCTTGGGAACATATTTTGGGGACTGGGGGATAAATGGCCACTCAGAAAGGTTCCCACCTCTCCGAATAAATGTGATTTCACACTCTGCTTAAAATGCCCCAGGACCTTGAAGTAAAAAATGGGCACTCAGACGGGCTCCCCAATGAACAGCTCCTTGTGAGCTGCGCCTTGCAACCGGGCCGCGTGGAAAAATCGCTTTTCTTGCCCTTCCGGGAGCTTATCTGGCCGGACTGGTCTCCCGGAACTTTGAGCTGAGTGCACGTCCCTCCAGCTGAATGGCCCAAGCACTGGCCGCCTGCCCCACCTTTGCTCCGGCCGCGTGCTTACCCAGGGTGCCGCTCTTGCTGCCCCCTCGTCCCTGTCTTTTAAAACCCTTCTCTGCCTTCTGAGCCCAGCTCAAACCCTGCCTCCTCCTGGAAGCCCTCCGAGATCACCTACTCAGCCCCAAGCCTATCTCTTGTCAATGTCTCAGATGGTCTTTGCTGTCCCATCCCAGCATTCGGGACACGTTCCAGCCAGACGTCATGACCAGTGCTCTCTGAACACTCTTGGGCAAGGTGGCCTGTCACCAGGAACTGGGGCAGAGAAGAACACTGGCAGAACCACAGTTCAGAAGGTGGCGGGCGGGGGAGGGGTGCGGTTTATAACCCTCTGTGAGGTCGGAACACGGTACCAAATGCAGAGCTCCAGGCACAGCCCCGCCAGAGCCACTGCTCCTGTACCCGAGCTCGGTCCCCGACGCCTGGCAGACCCTCCTCGCACGTCTGCAGTGTGGCCGGGAACAGGAGGCCCCGCGTCCGAGGGGCGAGGAGGAAGGGCTGGCCACCAGCCAGGGGGCAGTGCCAGGCCCCTTCTGGAGCATTCCTTGGCACGGCAAAGGCTGCAGTTTCCTGGAACACTTAAGACAGACCCTGACATTTGCTAGGCACAGGCCCGAGCACGCGGGACGTCTCTCAACTGGGGCACACGACCGTTTCCGAGACCTGCGGCCCCAGCAGGGCCCGGGGGAGGACTCGGGACGCAGCAGGCCCCGGTCGCTCAGCCCGCGTGCGGCCGTGTGACGGGGGAGCCACTTGGGCTCTCTGGGCTTCTTCATCTGGGTTTGGTCCCAGAGCCCGAGGATTTAGTGGGGAGGTGGGAGGGGGCGGCAGTAGCGGTGGGGACCGGGGAGGCGAGGCAGGAGTGGGGAGGTGCCAGTTACCAGTGAGGCCACCGGGGCTTGAACCCATGGAAGACTCTGGAAGCCAAAGGAGACCACTGACCTTGGGGGCACCCAGAGCGGCGAGGGAGGGGCTGAGGCACCTGCTCCGTCACTCATCGGTCATCGGTGGGGACGCGGGTTCCTGGCCCTCTGGGGCTCAGAGCCGGCTTGGGGGCTTTGACTCCGAGCCAAGGCAGGTCAGGGGGCTCCGAGGGGTGTGGGCGAAGCCCAGGTGACACAGATCCATTCCATGGGATCACCATGAGGATAAATGAGGTGACACGGGGGAACACAGGACACGCTGGCTGTTCCTGATTCTGAGATTTGGGTATGTCAAGCGAGTGGCTTTCCCATACATGGCCCAAACACCTTCCGTGGCTCCTCCAGGCCACGCCCTCCCCTCGTTTCTCTGAGCTCGGCCCAGGATGCTGGCGTGTGTGGGGGCTGCAGCAGACCCTCCTCTGGCGCCCACGGCCCGGCCACCTCCAGCCAGACACACCTGCGCTGACTTAGGGCTGGGAGCTCGTGGTCCTGAGCTGCAGAGGCCACCCTGGTTCCCTCGCGCAGGGGTGGCTGGGGAGGGTGGATACCGACGGGCAGACACCGGAGGTACCCAGCGTGCGCCCGGCAGACGTGGTGACAGCTTCTGAGTGTGGTGTCAGCGTCCTCTGATGAACTCCTCTGCTCTTTCTCCCCGCTGGAGACGGTCTCCGTGGTCTCAGCTCCTAACTGTCGCTGACGGTCGCTGTGTGACAGGGAAGCCCTCAGACGCTAGGATCTGCAGGAGGATGTTCACAGATGCCCACACCTGGGTTTCAGGGAAACTGACAACTCATCCCCAGTAGAAACTGGATGAAGTATGCATGTCACGCGTATGTAATTGGGTACATAATTTCTGGAAGTGTCCACAGCACTGAGTCCTATTCTCTGGGGCTTTTTGATGACAGCTCCGTGTCCTCAGTCTGTTGCAGCCCAGGAGGCTGTCCCCGCACACTGTGAACGTCTGGGGGCAGCCACGCTTCCTGAGCGTGGCCACCACCCTGCACTGGAGTCTATGCTGAGGTGGCACCGGTAGCCTCTGGACCGTGGTGTAGGGTCGGGCTGGCTGCGGAAACAGCTCTCAGTTGTCACATCTCGGTGGCTGGACTCAGTGGGTGTGTCTCTTGCTCCCATAGCAGCCGAGGGCAGGTGGGCTCTGGGCAGCCATTCAAGGACCCAGGCTCCTTCCACCTTGTGGCTCTGCCCTCCCCGTAGGGTGCTGGAGTCGTTCAGCAAGATCAGGAAGGGGCACGGTGGAGACAGCACATGCTTCTTCCACCCTTCCACCTGTGACACACCTTCCGCTCACACTCTATCGGTGAGGACTAGTTGCAAGAGCCCTGGTCCCGCTCCCTTGCCCAGTGGGCTGGGAAGGGCAGTTTCCGGCTGGGCCGCCACTTCCCGTGGCTGCCCCATGACAGGAGCAACCCCGTGCCTCGGTGCACCACGAGCTGCCTTTGCCAAGCCAGGTCGACAGTAACAGAGCCAGAGCCCCAAGGCAAGGGACCTCCTCCGACATGAGATCCCCCAGCACGGGGTATAATTTATTGACTACGGGCTCAATAAATATCTGCTGAATAAACAAATGAAGGAATGAAAGAGTGTATGAAACAAGCCATCAGGCTGTGCTAAGCCCAGGGCATGTTTCCAGGCTGTTCTGGCTGCTCGGAAAGCTCTGGGTATGGTCTGCAGTGGGGAGGAAGAGAGAGCCGCTGGACGAATGTGCCGTTTCCCTCCGAGACGGTGGAAGGAAGCGAGCTGACCGCTGTCCAGGATATCCGGAGCGGGGCGGATGGACTCCTTCCCCGCGCCGTGTGTTTATTGGCAGGGCCATTCCTGCTGGAGGACAGGTGTCCCGCGTGCAGCGTGGGGACGGGGCCGAGCCCAGGGCTCTGCACAGGCTCCGCTGCCTGGAAATTAACGGCCTTTCTTACTTTTCTGGTGGGAACTGGGAGTTTCCCAGCAAAAGGTAACGCAGCCTGCGGGATATTATTTCCTGAGACACAGTGGATTTCCCCCGTCTGAGTCACGGTGGAATGTATATTATTTTAACTCTTGGAGTTAGACTTGAGCTGAAGAGCATGGAAGGCAGAGTGGAAAATCGCCGGTGGGGCCAGAGCTGATGGCTTGGGAAGGAGCAGGTCCCCTTCCCTCTCCGGGGGTGACGTGATGCTCCCTGAGGGCACGGACGGGCTGTGTGGGACTTGGCGACTTTCTGGAAGTGGGGTCCAAGTCAACCTTTGCCCTCTTGTGTACCCGATGGGAGTGGAGCAGAGGGGAGGTGGCCCTTAAACAGGGGCCGGCTCAGAGGGGCACTCGGCCGGTGTCAGGTGGTCTCACCCGACGACCACCTCTCTGTGCCAGGCACGGGCGACGCCCTGGGTTCAGGGAGTGGACAGGACCTGGGGTGGCGGCAGACAGATGACGGAGATATAAATGACAGGAGATTCGAGAACTTTTACAAGCTCAGGGGAAGTGCCACACACTCTTTACAGAAGGCCAAGTCCCCAAGGACGAGGTAGTTTCCAGATGAGAACAAAGTACCTGGAGTTAACGTCGTCCCTTCAAAATAAAAATTAATAAATTAGCTGGGCGTGTCAACATGTGCCTGCAGTCCCAGCTACTCGGGAGGCTGAGGCAGGAGGATCGCTTGAGCCCGGGAGTGTGAGGTTGCAGTGATGGCCGTGTGATGACGGCCACTCTAGCTTGGATGACAGAGTAAGACCCTGTCTTTAAAAAGAGAGAGAGAGCTCACACTGGAGTACGTTGGCCGTTAATCCCAGGACTGGCATCTTTATAGGAAGAGGAGACGAGACACAGACAGACGCAGGGGACACAGCCACGTGATGACGGAGGCAGAGGTTGGAGTGATGCGGCCACCAGCCGCTTCACCCCGAGGACGGCCGGTAACGCCAGAAGCTAAAGGAAAGGCACGAAGCAGAGTGTCCCCTAGACCCTTCAGAGAGAGCAGGCCCAGCCGACACTTGACCTCAGACCACTGGCCTCAGAGCAGGGAGACAGCACATTTCTGGGGTTTGAGCCCCAGTTTGTGGGACTTTGTCTCAGCCCAGGAAACGCAGTCACTAAGCCCCGTCCCTCGAGTCCAGACTCTGGTCCTGCCGGTCCAGCCCCCAGCGTGGACATGCAGCAGCTCAGCCTCCAGAACTGACGCCCCGAGGCTCTGGCGGTGGCCAAGGAGACAGGAAGGGATGGGACGGCAGCCTGAGGTCCAACAGAAGTGGCTTCTCCCTGAAATACGCACAGGCTTCAGTTTCCTGAATGCTCTGGAGACCTCCCTGGCCCCCAGGAGGGAGGCTTTGTCCGAACGAACGGGCACAGATCTGCCAAGAAGGGCCACAGGGCCCAAGCTCTGGGCCCCTGCTGCAGCTCCCAGCATGAGTTGGCTCAGAGCCAAAGCTCAAGGACGGGCTCTGCAGCCTGTCCTGGTGTGTCACGTGGCTGGTCTGGTCATGAGATGGAAAAGGGCAGGGGGACTGGGAAAGACAGGAGGTGCACAGGGGTGGGGGGGACAGGGAGTGACGGGGGAGGGAGAGAGATGGGACAGAAGGGAGGGAAGGAGAAGGAGGAAGGGAGGGAAGGAGAAGGAGGGAGGGAGGGAGGGTGCAGAGAGACCTGAGCCTGCACTCTTGTGGGTTGGCCGTGTTTGCGATATTAGCAATATTAGTGTCCTTTTCTCCAACGACAACTCTGGCCATGCCCGTGCCACGCCCACTGCAGAAAGTGCCCCAAGCCAGCCTGAGAGAGCCCGGCGGGCGGATTTCAGCACAGCCACTGGGACAGAGGGCAAGCGCTGAAGCCCCGGCTCCTGGAACCGGGCGGGCTCTGTGCATTCCTGTGGGGCACGGGTGAACTCCCCCATCCGACAGCGCGACATGGTTAATGTCCTCAAGTCCAAGGGCCTCGGGCCTCGGTGTTAATTAGGCCACTGGAAGGGAAGAGGCTGGGCGCTTCCCCCACACGCAGCCCCCGGCTTTATCATGATGCACCGCAGGACACTGTGAGGAGACGGGCTTGGGGGAAAGAGGAAGGGGGCGTGTCTGCACTGCCCACGCCCCACCCCAGGTTTTGTGGGATTGAAGGGGCAGCTCAGCGTAGGGGCTTCCGCGAGCAGGAATGGGCTTCA
Organism: Lemur catta; assembly: GCF_020740605.2. Taxonomy (NCBI): domain Eukaryota; kingdom Metazoa; phylum Chordata; class Mammalia; order Primates; family Lemuridae; genus Lemur; species Lemur catta. The sequence continues at coordinate 32,690,122 of NC_059147.1, read as the reverse complement.
GACTGAGCAGGATTCGACCCTGCGGAGACGGTCCTGTCTACACCTCTGGCAAGGGGGCCGAGGGAGGGAGTCACCGTGTCAGTGCTACGTCTAATCCATCGTCAACACCGTTCAGTGTATTTTTTTTTAATGTCAGATGTTGTTGCTTTTTGTCTCTAGGAGTTGGACTGGGGTCTCTTAAAAACCTAGTCCACCAGGCTCAATCTTTCTCTAACTTTTTGAACATACGAACATAGTTACAGTAACTATTCACGTCCTCGTCTGCTAATTCTAACACCTGCGCTACCTCTGGTCATTTTGATGGATCGATTTCTCATCATGGGTTATATTTTCCCGCTTCTTTGCATACCTGGTAATTTTGGATCAGATACCAGATATTCTGGATTTTACCCTGTTTGGTACTGGATGTTTTTGTATCCCTATAAATACTCTTGAGTTTTGTTTAGGGACACAGTTGCTTGGAAACAACTTGATTTGTTCATGTCTTTTGAGTTCATTTGTTTCTCATCTCTCAGAGATCATCATCCTTCATTGCCTGATATCCGATTTCTCAAAAACTGTAGTTTCATGTATTTTATCTATTTTTTAAAAATATATGTTTTCAGTGAGAGGATCCTTCTGATACCCATAATCCATTTTGGCTGGGGCAGACGTCAAAAGCAATGTTTGTATGGTCAAAAAGTGAGCGATTTTTATAATCACTGGAGCATTCAGGATGAGTACAAGGTGGGTTAATATTTTTTTTAAAAAAAATGAATAAGAAAGTGGGCGATCGACTCGTGTTTTGAAACTTTACTGTGTGTGCGGTTCTTTTTCCGGTGAGGAAATCAGCCCATCACAACCACATTTCGAGCACTCTCCGAGCTCGTTTATTTGGGGGTAGCTGCTTTTTTGGTCAATCCAGAGACCAAAGCACAGCCATCTCTCTCCCAAGTGTTACGGGCACGATGCCATGGTAATTTTCTCTGCTATGGCGGAGCAGGAACGCCACAGCCAACTGTAGGCATCGGCTGTATGTCGGGCAGGAACCACCACGAGGCGGGCTTTCTTCCCCGAGATGTACCACGATGGGACGCTTGGCCCCAGCTGTGTGGCAGGACACCGCAAGGCAGGCGAGGACGCCTGACAGCCACTTTGGGACAGCTGTTCCGAATCCCCGAGTCCACATCTGGCCTGAGAGGGCAGGATCTGCTGCCGCTCTGGGGCGGTCGCTGGGGTGAGCATTTCTAACGCACCTGGAGCGCCGTCCTCACCCCAAAGCCTGTGTGACTCTCACAGGGGCCGTTTTGTCTTCTGAGTTAGCGACGTCCTTTCCTCTCTGCTGCTTGCGATCTCATTCAGTCCCCACCGCCTCCTTCCACGGTCAGTATTCTCACCACTGTCACTTTACGGAGGAGAACACAGGCCCAAGGATGGGCTCCGTCCCCAGGCTGTGCCGGGTGGCCGGGGCAGAGCCGACCGTGAGCAGGGTGTATCTGACTGCAGTGTCCTGTCTCTCCTGCTGCCCCGACGCTGTGGACTGAGTCACCGGGAAGGGCTGGCAGAGTGCTGGGAGAGGAGAGAGCCTCTGCCCGCTGTACGTGCGCTGCACGCGGCGTCGTAAAGATCGCTTGGCAAGGCACGGGCAATAAATTAGATTACCCGGAGCACACACTCGGCAATCAAAGGCATCGTCTTGGAGAAGGAGGGCGCTCGCCTCCCCACGCTGGCCCCAGTGACAAGTCACAGGGAGACGCCATTTCACGGGGACTGGGCTCCGGGACCCCGGAGAACCACCCCCAGGCCCCTCTCTGGGCCCTGCCTGCTCCCCAGCACCCCTTCGGGGACAGTGGCCCCCCAGCCTCGGCTCCGAGGGGCCGACGAGGAGGAGGCCTGGCTGAAACGCCACTCTGCCCAGAAACCGCAGGTTTATGAATCCCAGAAGTCTCGCTCGCTCAGGTCTGGTGCAGCTTGGCTGACGTTACGGGAGACATTTTTCTCTGTCAGGCAACAGAACGCAGCACGGAGGAGCCAGCTGCGAGGCCTCAGAGCCCGAGTCTCTAATTAAAACAGTGGAAAATTAGATAACTTCACAAATCCATCACTGCCGCCACTGGCTGTCAGAGGAAAGGCTCCGGGGTTACCCCCCACCTTTTGTTTACACGCTGCGGCCCCTCGGCCGGCCTGTGCTTGTGTGAGCGTGTGTCCACGCTCCGTCCTCCTCCTCGTCTCCCCTTCCCGCGGCGTCTTTCCTTTCTCTTCCTCTTTGGTCCCAGCCAATGAAATCCTCATAGCCCAGCGGTTAACCAAGGAGGGAGAAGTCAGTAAAATGGTGGTTTCCATCACCTCTCTGAGCTTGAAGACAGATTCCTATTCAAAGCGATTTTATGCAATATCTTATTTAATTCTACCAATACCCTGCAAGGTGGTTTTACCAACCCTATTTTACAAAAGAGGACGCTGAGGCTGAGAGAGCTCACTGGTCCGGGTTCCCCAGGCAGGGGCAGAGCTGGGACGTGAACTGGAGAAGATCTTGCTGTCACCTGACCCACATCCGACCTCGACACAGGCTCTGTGACCTTTCGTGTGTCCAGCCGCCTGCCAGAGGCTGTAAGAAACCCAAGGGCTGGAGACAGTGGTAGCCGTGATACCTGCCGTCACTGTGCTCACGGGCACAAGCCGTTTGTCCTCCCCCAAAACAGCGCGAGTTGGGCGCGGTGAATATCCCCGTTTTACAGGGAGGAAAATGGAGGTTTAGAGTTGGGGGCAGACCATGGGGCCCTTGCCACTCCCACACCCAGATCACTCAGCTGGAAGTTTCTCTGGTCACCGGAGCCTGCTCTGCCTCGTGTACATGCAGAGACCACCGTGCGTGGGGTTCAACGGCCCCAGGAGCATAGACGCCTCAGATGAAGTAACCCAGAGGCAAATTCCACGCGGGTTCGCAGAAGTCCCGGCAGGACTAAGCTCTCGCTGCCCAGATGGGAAGTGCCTCGGGAACGGTCCCTCTGTCCCCGTCTCTCTGCCTCACCTCCCTGCTCACTTACTGACGTTTTCTGAAATCTCCTCCCAAATAAACTACTTGTGTGAGAGTCCTTGTCTCAGGGAAGACAAAGAGGTCACGTGGCCAAAAGAGGACACAAAGCCACGTCTGTCCCATTCCAGAGAAAGGGTTCTTACTCTCATAAGTGGGGTGGAACCTCTTGGAACCGTCCATGGGACTACATGAAAGTAATTCGACATATCACCCTGGGCGCGTCTGCTACTTACTGCTCCACACGGCCACCGGGTCAGAGGGGACCTTCAGGGTGTCGGGCACATAACGTGTGCCCAGGAAATGGCTGTTGACTGGATGAGGCTCGTTTCCAATCCAGGGTCCCCGACTTCCAGCCCAGGGTACCTCCACTTCCCATCCTTACCCCAGACTAGTATCCTGCCTTTCAAAGCAAAGCGTCAGCGAGAAAGTGCCTCCCGATATGCAAAGGCAACAATGTGACAGCTGTCACCGCGGTTACTATTTCCTTCATCATTGCACCCGACTCTCGGCAATATTCTAGGAAGCATTCTTACATCTAAAATTCACAGCAACCCTATGAGGGGTGCCAGTCATTTCCCCAGTTCTTTCAGAGAAACAAATCTAAGACAGAGAGATTAAGAAACTTGCCCAAGATCACACAGCAATTGTGTGGCAGAACCAAAATAATGCACAAACTGTCGACTTTCTGGGGCCCCCGCCCCATCCTCTCCCCCTGTCTCCCTCCCTCACACCCACTTTGGAGGGAAAAACACAGCCTCGAAGCTGGAGGCTCAGGTCTGAGCAGCACCGCGCTCTGAGTCCCGTGAGCTTGTGCAACTGCCTCTCTGAGCGCCAGGTTCCTCGTCTGTGAACGGGGAATCGCAGGTGCACTTTCCATGCGGACCTCCTAGAATTGTCGTGAGACTAAAGTAGAAGGAATGTGGCCGTATCTGGTACACTCATACTCGTGAGCGCTGCGCACGTGCTACGCCCCGTTTTGTCTGACCGTGCACGTCGACGCAGCCGGGCCTCCTGCACCAGGTGGGCTGCAGCCTCTGTCCGCCCCGGCACTGCCCGCTGCGGGAGGCGGCTCTTCCACTTGCCTGTGAGCGACACTCAGTCTTCACGCCCTCTCTTGGTCCAGGCCCGCGCACAGACTGAGGCGGGTCCGGCGGGTTTCTCTGCCCCTCGTCATGGTTCCTGCTGGGACCACGCGGATGCAGGCAAGACCACTACAGCAGACAGGGCAGGAAGAGATGGCAGTGGGGACAGGGACAGGTCCACAGTCGGAACGCAGGACATTCACTACAGTGCACATTCCAGAGCCTGCCACAAGAGATGCTGTGGGAATCTGTGTCCGGGCAAGGTCCCCCGGGCACTTCTGCGGCCGCAGATTGGAGATCCACTAATTTAATGTTTGTTTGTTCATCCAGTGAACACTTACTGGCCACTACTCTGTCGTGTGCCTTGAGCTCCAACTGGTTAAGGGCCCAGCTCCGAAACTGCAGTGTCTGGGATCGTATCTGCATCTCCCATAGCCCGGGTGGGTTGTTTAATCTCTGGTTTCTTCTCAGGAGCAACGATGGTGCTGATGGCACACTGACTGCTTCCTTGTGCCCGCAGGTAGGTGGTGGCAGTGCTGTGCTGGGGAGGGCTCGACAACCGGCCTTCCTAGGTTAAAAAAAACCTGAACTGTAGCATTTGCCGATCTCCATGGTGAAAATACTCTCACGATGTCTGATTTCAAGCTGCCAGTGGGAAGTTACGGAGCATGGCGTTGGGACGAGGCGCGCACTGGCTCGCCATTGCTGAGGATCTTCGCCAAAGCAATCCAATAAACGTGAGGAACCTAAGGGCAGAGATGAGAGTAAAGTGTGGCAAAATAATTATTAATAACAGGTGATGATTTTGAGTGTTTATTACCTTTGTTTTTAGTACAGTTTGTTTCATTTTAAGTGTACATAACTTAATAGTTAATAATGATGACATTCTTTAATGACAACAGCTAGCGCTTGCAAGCTAGGACAAGTTGGCTCCAGTCCCTCACTGGGCAGCTACTGCGATTATCCCCATGTTACAGATGAGGAGCTCGAGGCACAGAGAGGTTCAGTAACACGTTCAAGGTCACAGGCAGAGCCAGGATTCAAACCCGGGTAGTCGGGCTTCAGAGCTCACGTGCCTAGCCATCGGGAATCACAGGGTCTCCTAGGGGTGTTTGAGGGATTAGTGCATGTGATGTACTTAGAGGAGTGTCCAGCACATAGTAGGTGCTCAACCAGTGCTGACTGCTATTAACAGTGTTCCTGCTCTTGGAAGCCAGTGGCCATGAGAACATCAGACACAATTTCTGGCCTTGACAAACTTAACATATAGAGGGTGAGGCACATACCTTCAAGGCAAAGCAGTTTGTGTCAAAACAGAAGTATCTATAGCACATATGCTGTGGGGACACAAAGGAAGAGTTGATCAACTCTGTTTATGGGGCAAAGAGAACTGCATGGCCGAAGGAATATTTAAGCTGGGTTTTGAAGGATGAGTAGGAGTTTACCAGGCAGTTTAATGAATTAGGAGAATGAGCCATGTTACCTGTCTGGCTAGAGGAGCCTTTGATCCCCTTGCTGTCCCCATTCTCCTGCCCCTTCCTGCTATGAAAGTTAACGCAGGTTCCATCTCCAAGGGGGTCTCAGTGCTTTGCCTTATCCAGAAAGATGAGCTCTTGCCATCTTCAGGCCTAACCTTGCCAGAGCTTGGGTGGCTGCCTCTCCCAGAGGGGCTTCCATGTTGCGGCAGCGAAGCCCGGTGGTTGCGAGGGATGGCATCCCTGGGCTTGGATTGTGACTCCAATTCCCTCATGACACCGGGCACAGCAGGTAACCTCGGTGCCTCTCGGTTTCCCCAGCCACAGATGGAAAGTTCCAATAGCTCCTCCCTCTCGGGCTACGTGAGAGCCGCGAGGCAACGTCCTAACGCACAGCGCGACGAGGGGGGTGGGGTGTGCTGAACAGGAGCCCGCTCTGTCACGTGCAGCAGCCCGGGAAACACACACGGGTCTACACTGCCTGCACCTGAACAGGTTGCTGTGCATGAAAGCCAGGTGAGCTGGGGCAGGGTGTGGGGAGCTGCGAAGCCCCCCGAAACTAGCCCTGGAGGCCCCCGTGCCAGAGTCAGCAGAGGGGGCAGGAAGCCGGGGGTCGGGTCACGGTGGCCTGTGAGCATCGCGGGGCCGCCGCACGACACCCTCCGCACCTCAGCCCTTCCTTTGAACTCCGACGGCCATTTCACAGGGACAGGCAGCTGCCGAGCCAGCGTGTTTGATGTTCTTTCCGGCTTTTGTCATGTTATTTCCTGTCAGCGATGGGGAGGTGCGTTATTAATGTAGAAGGGTCGCTTTTTGGCATGAAATTCCCAACACATAGAAAATCAGCGTGAACGGACCTTCCGATTCCGATGTGGTGTGTGGTTTAGACACTGGGTCTTTTTGCCTCTTTTTCTTCCTCATCGTCTAAGGTGGTCACCTGGGGACTGTCCGTTAGGAAAACATACCTGTGGAAAGAAACGCAGAGGAAAGGGCTGTCCCCTTCTGGAAGTACTCCGCTCCTTGTAAGTTAATTGGTGGTGGATTTCATTGGAGAATGAAATGTAAAAATAGACCTAGAGATTATAGACACAAAGCCTTTACATACTTGCTATGCACGGTAACACATACACTGAATATGACATAATATAATAAATACAGTGTAACCAGCAGTGTACGCGGGGTCGCAGACACTGAAGGGCAGTTGGTAACTATTTCAGGCTCTGGGGATCACACCGTCGCCGTCACGATCTGTTGCCGTGGTAGCTGGCAAGCAGCCCCGGGCGACACACTAAGGAATGGGAGCGATCGTGCTCCACCAAACTGCATTTGTTGTCACGAGACATGTCCTTTCCGTACAGGGTAAACGTGATCTGGCTGTGGTCACGGGCGGCGGCCAGGTTCGGCACACGCTGTCGTTTGCCCAGCTCTGGCTTCGGGCACCGATTTAGGGGTCAGAGCACAGCAGCCTGAGGCCTGACTCCAGGGTTTCCCAGCTGTGGGAGCTGTGGGAGTCACGGCCCTCGGGAACCCCACCGTGCCGCCGGCAAATGGAGACGAGGGCTGGATGTGAAGCCCGGGGTCGTCGTGGGGTTAGGGGAGGTCGTGCATGTGAGGTGCTGGCCGTGGTCCCCAGCAGGACGAGGCAAGGTCATCGAGGCTGGGTGAGGAGGAGGACGGTGGCCATGGTGATGGGGAGGAGGAAGGCCTCAGTGGAAGGAGCCCTGGCTGGGGATGAGGGGCCTGGGCTCCAGGTTCTACTTGGCTGCCGGCTCTGCGTGACCCGGGCAAGTCTTTCTTCTGGCGTCAGTGCTCCCTCCTGGCAGGTGAGGCGGCTGGACTCAGGGGTGTCCAGGCTTCCTTCCTGCTCAGCCACTCGGGACCCTGCAGGACCTTTTTTGGGCACAGAACAGTGCAGAGGACACCAGCTGGGACCAGAGCTGCCGTAGCCCCTGTACCCCCAGACACAGCACGGCCAAGGGCTTCCGTCTGGAAACCTGGCCTCCAGCGGCCGCTCTGTGAGGCTGGAGTTAGCTGCTCACTCACTCATTCATTCATTCATTCATTCATGTGTCTGTTCAAAAATTACTGAGCGCCTACTGCATGCAGCATGACGCCACAGCAGCGGATGAGAACAAGACAAGGTTCCACCCTCCCGGGACTCACTCTCATGAGAAATCTCCTTTTTGGGGGAGCAGGTCTGATCTGGCCATGGTCACTGCTGAATTATGTCCCCACCTAAAAATAAATATGTCCACATCCTAATCCCTCGGAACCTGTGGATATGACCTTACTTGGAAATAAGAGTGTTCACGGATATAATTAAGGACTTTGAGATGAGCTCATCCTGAGTTTAGGGTGGGTCATAAATCCAGTGACAAGTGTCCTTACAAGAGACAGCAGAGAAGACACAGACACACACGGGGAAGCCACATGAAGACGGAGGCAGAGACCGGAGCAATGAGGCCACAAGCCAATGAACACCTGGAGCCCCCAGCAGCTGGGGGAGGCAGGGAGGACCCCCCCCCGCGAGCCTTCAGAAGGAGCCCGGCCCCGCAGACACCTGCATGTCACACTTCTGGCCTCCAGAACTGCGGAGGAATCAGTTTTTCTAGCCTTAAGCCCTCCAGTTTGTGGCCATTCGTTGTGGCAGCCACAGGCCACCAAGTGCTGTCACCAAGCCCTGCCTCCGTCCTTCCCTTGGGTCATTCCTGCCTTGCACAGGATGCTCACGTCCCTCGAGGAAATACCATCTCTCGATAAGTGCAAATACTTTGTCAGTGAAGAAACTGCAGGCACAAACTTGTTAATGAGGTTCAATGCTCTGTTTCGATTCCCGGGTCAAAGGCTCGTGCAGAAAAGGATTTTTCAAATTCAGGGTGACGCCTGGACGAAAGAATTCAGGAAGGAATTGATAAAAATGTCGTTATAAAATATTATTAACATCTGTGTTAGTTTTTTTATTTGCTAGGCACCAAAAATAAGTTTTTCTGAAATTAAGAAAGCTATGTAATCTACGTAACACGTAAGATAATACTATAGATTATAATCGATTAATTTCCCACATTGTATCTTTTTGTTGTATTTGTTACTTTTTGTTTTGTAGTTGGGTTTGGGCTTTACTGTTAATTCATTTACTCATTCACTTGTTTGTTCAATTGTGGTCAATGAATGCTTCCCGCGGGTGCCCAGGGCTTTCGGAGACCGCATCTGATTATCCCATCTCGGAAAGCCGTTCAGTCTTCCGGGCCTCAGTTTCCTCGTTTCTGGAGTGGAGCTTGAACAAGGACTTACGGTTGTGCGAAGGTTAAACGAGAACCTCGTCTCGGGGAGGCTGGCTCCGTACAGCCCACCGTAGGCGCCTTGTGCGTGTCCTTTCCTGGTCTTTCTGCTGAGGACGGAGGAGGAAGATGCAGCTACTAAAACCAAACTGTTTGCCGGGTAGAGTCTCAGATGCGGCCGCTCCATCTCAAGGTCAAGGTCACACCTGGTGGAAGGAGGTGGTCGGGCAGGGCTGGGACCCCACTGTGCCTGACTTCCAGAGGCGCAGCCCTGAGACCCCCGCACCCAAGCCCCTGCTGCCGCATGGACACCTCCCACCTTAGCTCACGGACAGCGCATCTCCTTTGACGGCCACGGGGTGCTGGAGGGACAGGCTGGGACAGGTGAGGCCCCCTGAGACGCATCACGTACGTTCAGTTCCTGAACAGGCACCTGCTGTGTTCCCTGCTGGGATGAGGAGTCCGCACATTCGTCCCTGCTCGGGTCACAGAGCCCTCCGCCCTCCCGGAGGTGCGCCCGGAGCTCTGCACGAGACCAGGTGTTCCCTGAGCTCCGAATCCCGGCGCTCTGTGACCTGCTAGGCCGTGTCTTTCTAAAATCAGAAGCTGCTGTTTTTAATAAACCCGTATGGGTTTGACAAGTTTCCTTTTTCTCTGCCCAGCGCTGTGGCTGTCTGTCGTCAGTACTTAGGAAATTGTATTATTAACCGCTAACCGTTTTCCCCACTGAACGCGAGTGGGATGTGCCAAGCTGAAAGCTGAAAGCAAAGCGGCCTGTGATCTTACTGGGGTGTCGCGACCACCACTGACATTCTTGCGAGAGCTCCTTCTGCTTCTTCCCCGTGCACCGACACGCAGGTGCACCGGGGTGAGGGCGAATTCCTGTCTCTGTGTTACTTGTTCTTAGCAGGATGGCGCCACTGTTTCTGGAACTTGCTGTTTCTGCTCAGAAGTCCAGTCTGCACCACCGGTTCCACATCCACAAATCCAACCAACCGTGGAGCAAAAATATTCAGGAAAAAAACCAACATAACAATAAGACATGCAAATAAAAACCACACAGTATAACAACTATTTATGTAGCATTTACATTGTGTCAGGTGTTATAAATAACCTAGAGATGATTTAAAGTACACGGGAGGGTGTTTAGGTTATAAGCAAATACTGTGTCATTTTATATAAGGAACTGTGGACTCGGATAGTCACGGGGGTCCCAGGACCAACCCGCACTCTGAGGATCGGGGGTTTAGAAGCCAATGACCGGTTGGCCTTTTTTTAATGCCTGTGTATGTGCAGAAAAACGCCATCTGCATTGGTGGGAAATGAAACATTTTCACATAGTTTCCAGGTAAATTCATATTCAGCCCTCTGAGCACCAAAGCACCCCCACCCCCAGTGCCCTCAAACAAAACAAAACACACAAAACCCAAATCCACTCTCGATGGGAATGATTCCAAGGTGGAGACATCTCGGGTCAAACCCAAACTGAGAACCGCTTGCTCAGAGCTGATGTTCACCCCACAAAGGGCAGACCCAGACGACCCGGGGCCAGGGGGCCCACGCTCCCTTTTCCCTCTGCCCTGGATGCCTGGATGGAGAGTGACCATCTGCAGAACAAGGACGAGGCTCGTGGCTGAGGAGGACAGTTTTGCTCATCCCCAGCCGAGAGCACGACTAGCAAAGCAAGAAATTAACGGGACAGGCCCCAGGCCCCGTGCTCTGCTGTGTAGAGGACCTCAGCAGCTCCAGGCTGGGGACCTGGGCAGGATGGATCAGGACACACGCAGCGCTGGAGAGGCCTGGGATGCAGGGAAGGCGGACCCTGGAGCTAGACCCATGTGGGCTTGGATTTGGCCCCTGCTTGAGGCAGTCACGCCAGCTCTGTGGCTCTCAGCTTCTTCCTCTATAAAGCATCTTGCAATAAGGCAAACTCACGGGGCTGCTGGGAAGGCCAGATGAGACACGGGGCACAGGCGGGGACTCAGAGATGGGCTCTCGACAAACACAAGACCTCCCCTGATTCCAACAGTCAGAACTGTCCAACAACAGCTGCTCACGCGTGTAGTGAGTTCCCCATCAGGAGAAGCATCCAAGCACTTACAGGGTGGAGTGGGGGAGGATTCCCACACATAGAAGAGGGAGGGCCTGGCGACCTCCAGGTCCCATCCTGTCTCTCTGCCATCCCCAGGCACCGTCGAGCAACAGCTCCTTCAAGGGCAGGGCCCGGCCTTTTCCCACGCTCCCCCCTGGGTCACAGCAGCAGTGACCCTTGGGCCTGCAACTGGGTCCTACGCATCTCACTTTAGAGCCACTTCTAAACAACGCTCACTAGCAGTGCAGAAACAAGCAAGTTAATTTTATAATATTTTATTTGGGTCACTTTAAAAAAATTGTTAGTCTTGGTTTAAACTGCTCTTAACACCGGATAGCTCTCCTGTTACATCCACCACAATTCTCTGGACTAGGAGCTCTCAACACGGGCCCCCTTGTGACGACACCCCCTTGGATCCTCAGTTTTGAAACATCTTTATTTTTTGGCCACCAAATGATAACAGCTTCCTCATTCTTTACTCATCACACCACACGCTCCTGGCAGCCAATCAGAGCATGAGATAACCGCACGGCCGCTGCCAAAAGCAGCCGGACTTGACCTTTAAGTCCGTCTGACTTGGGTCTGTGCACAGTTTCTATTAGGTTTTGTGAAATTATGAAAATAGCTCCTGGGTCGCCAGCATAACCTACTTAGGATGATGGAGAAGCAGCTTGCCCACCCGCCCGCTGCCCCCTCCCCTCCCCCTTCCCCTCCCTCCTCCTCCTTCCTCCTCCTCCTCCCCCCTCCCTCCTCCTCCCTCCCCCTCTCTCCTCCCTCCGCTTCCCTCCCCCCACCCCCACCCTCCATCTTTCTCTCTTGTTCTCTCAATCACCGTCCTTTTAATCAAGCATTTAATTAGACATCCATTCTCTGACTCTTTAGTTCCTCCTCCCGTCTGTACTGGGTGGGCACTTTGCGTGTCCACCCCCCTGTTAACGTCCTGCGCTCATGGGATGCCACCAGCCCCTGGGGACGCGGTGAGAGACTGCGTGTAGCAACCAATGTTTGCAAACAGTGAGACAGGGCACATCCTGGACCCCAGGGAGGACACAGACGAGAGGGGACCACGGCGCAGGGGTGGGGAGGGCTGGGTGTGGAGCCACAGGAGGGCTCAGCCCTGCAAGAGGAGACGGAGTCCCCGCGAGGGGAAGGGTGTTTGGGCAGGGGAACAGCACGGGTGAAGGCTACACGGCAGGCCAGGGCCTGGGGCGGTTTGGAGCAGGCGTGGCGGGAGAGGTGGGTGGGGACGGGCTTGCATGTGCCCCCGTGAGCCCCATCGGGCTCTCAGCTCTGAGCAAGCAACTCGCGGGAGGCCGTGGCCAGGAGGGCAGCTGCGGTGGCGCCAGACCAAGTCACAGAATCTTGGTACTTTGAATTGCGTAACCGCAGAGTCCTGCCAGCTCTGCCTCCGACTCAGGAGAGGAGCCCGTCCCCTCGGGCGCTCTCAGCTCTGGTGGCTGTCCGCGAGAAGCCAAGGCTCGACACACGAAGACCCTGACACGGAGACAAGGAAGCACGGCGGGCGCGGAAAGCACAGCACCCCGCGTGATGGGGCGCAAAACCTCGGTGAAGGCCAAGGTCACTCTGCGGTGGCTGATTTCTTACCCTCGCAACCTCGCTGAGCCCTGGCTGCTGCGTCCGGGTCGAATGAAGTGATCACAGCACCTGCCTCACGGACCGTCAGGAAGTTCCAATGCAGGAGTCCAGGCCAGCTCCCTGAGCAGCGGGCGTGACTCCAGCAGCCGGGGCGCGGGCCGGGCCGCGGGTGCCCGCGCTTCGCTGGGGTCCGTGTCAGCACTTCAGCAGGCCCTGGGCTTGCGGTTTGGAGAAATAAATGACATGCTGATTACTTAATCCTAAAACAACAGGAATTTTCTCTTTCTTAAGGGGCAATGACAGGAAGCTGGCAGTGCCGCAGAGCTAGCCACGGAAGTCTCAGGCTACCTTCTAGGGGGCAGAGCGGGGTGGGGAGTGTGACGCGGAACCGAATGCGGGTCTGGGGCTAGACTTTCCCTGCGTTCTTCTCCTGGGTGTGTGTCGTCACCGGGGCTGGAAACTGGTCTCCACTCAAGAACACAGCCCTGCACCGTCTGCCCGGCTTGTTCTGGCTCTGCTGGCATCGCTGCATCCTGGTGGCACTGGGAGATGTCCAACAGGGAAGAAAATACGCCTCACGCACCCGTGAATCTGTGGACGTGCTCCGGGGCTGTGAGGGCCCTGTGGGGAGCGGACGGCACCTATAGACACGGCCGTCCGGCGAATGAGCCTTGAGCCGTTCCACCCTGTCTCCTGCCCTCCCGGAAGGTTCCCGCCTGGCTGTCCTTGCGGCTTCCCAGGGCTGCCCTGGGCTGGCTGTGGAGTGGTAGCTGGAAGTACCCGGCAGTGACTGCCCGAGGCCCAGAGAGGTTAAGCCACCTGTCCGGAGCCACCCAGCTGGGGCGGTGAGGCAAGGACTCCATTGCCTGCTGAGTCCTGGGGCCGCAGGTCGCACAGCCTGGCCCCAGTTTTCGCCCTCAACTTCCCCCCGGAAGCTGCTCTGGAGCCCAGCTTTGTTCCTCTCAGGGCTGCGGGGACCACCTGGGCCGGCCTCAGTTATCAGCCCCCTCCCAGCGGGGGCCTTCGGGGCGGGGAGGGCAGCTGTGCCTGGGCAGAGACCCCTGCGTCCTTGACAGCCGAGACCCCGGTGCTGATTGACAAATGAGCTGGCACCTGAGGGTCTCAAGCGGGGCAGTGACACGGCGTGTTCGCTCGAGGGCCGGCGGGACGACCAGATAAAAACAAGGGGCCGGTCTGGGGGCAGCAGGCGGGACAGGGCATCAGTCACTCCCGCGCTGGGTGGTCCCGGGCGAGGGGCCTGTCAGCTCCTGCTCCTCCCACACCTCCTTTCCCCCTTGGGGTCCTGCGGATATCGGCGTTCCCGCCCGTCCGTCAGTCAGCAGCTCAAGTATTCGTTAGGGCAGACGCTGCCCAGGCTGGCAATAATGACGGCAGTGACAATGGCAATAGTGAGGTCCTAAAACCTTTCTGCCTTTGAGCATGACTGGCATCATCATTTCATTTAATCATCACAACAACTCTTTGAAACAGATATGATCGCTATCAGCTTTACAGATGAGAAAGCCGGGTACGGAGAGGGGACGGGACGCAGCAGCTGTCACACACTAAGTGTTAGAGGCCAGGTGTATCACCTCATGAGCCTGTCTGTCTGGCTCTGGGCCCTCCTGGCTCAGCGAGAGGACACTTGCGTAGTGTCCCCTACAGGCTTATTTGCTCTTATAGACATAAAGAAGAAAGAGTTCGCCTTCTTCTACTGGACATTTGACATCTGTGAATGATAGCTGGAACCACGGCAACCATTTTGCGACACTGAGGAAGAGGCTGCCATACTGAGAATGGTCGTCTATGGAAGGAAACGGGCCAAACTGTTCACACCCAGAGAGCAGAAACAAACAAGGTGGAGTGGGGAGAGCATTAAAAAACAAAAATACAAGAACAAAATCCAAGCCTTCATCTCTTGTTGCCCTTGAAGACATAAGTTGCCATGAGTTCTACAGCTGCAAGGAAAAGACTTCTTCCAACAACCTGGGGAGGCTTGGAGGAGAACTGCTCCCCGGTTGGGCCTGTGATGAGAATGCAGCCCAGCCAACGCCTGGGTTACGGCCTTGTGACACCTTGAGCTGGGGACCAGCAAAGCTGTGCTCAGACTCCTGACCCACACCAACTGAGATTATGAATGTGTTGTTTTAAGCCACTGAGTTGGTGGCAAATTGTTACACAGTAACAGAAAAACGATATAATGTTCATGGCTAGAAAATTTAAACAGCACAGAAGGGAAGTCTGCAAAAAGTCCTCGTCTGGCTCCCCCGTGGTGACGCCTGACACCCACTTCAGAATATTTCTAATGCTCCCCGCAGCCTCAAAGGTGGGGCCGGGGGTCTGTTTTCATGCACACGCCAATGTCCGCTTTCCCTTTATCACAACAGAATAAGCCGCACACACGCCTTAAACAAACCCTGCTTTTTCCCTTCACAATGCATCTTACAGCCCTTTTTATTAGCTCCCTCAGGCCTCCCAAATCCTCTTTGCTTAATGGAAATTGGTCTGACCAGACCTTTTCCTCCTCGATTCAATCCTCCCCAGTCCGGTTTCCGATGAGTGGAGGTTTGGCAGCACCCGGTGTAAACCCGACTTTCGGGTCTCTGAAAATGATCGTGGCAGCTAATGGATGCTCCGAGCCCGTAAAGCTCACCGGGCTGTCAAATTGCTTCCAGACGGAGGGACGAGCGGAGGACGGGCCGTGAGCCGGGGGCTGCCTCGGCGGAGCAGGCGGAGGTCGCTTTACAGACGCGGCGAGAGAGGGAAGGAGGAAGTGGTCCCGCTTTGCTGTGGGGTAGTTTGGCAACGCGAATGTCTTTTATTGGATTTTCTCATCATAAAATGACCACAGGATGATGTAAGAAGCCCAGCCATTCAGAGGTCGGGAAATGAAAAAGACGAGGTAGGAATTTGCTCAGAGACACTAGTGAAAGTGCACCGACGTGCGTGTTTGGAGTCGCAGCGTTGCTGGCAGTCACCCCCAGGCAGACACTCCCCCCAAGTCCATTAAAAGAGGACGAGTTAAATAAAGACCCACAAGTCAGAGCATGGGGGAGCCGGCGGAGACCAGCGGATGCAAGGCAATACCGTACGGCAACAAGGACAAGCCGTTCATAGCTGCAGGTGGCCACAGGGATGGCTCCACCTACCGAGTGTTGAGGCAAAGCCGCCGGACACAGAAGGACACATGCCATGTGACCCCACTGCTAGGACAGCGCATGCACCTCGGGGGTGACCAATGAGCTGGAAGTCACACAGCAGTCACCGCAGGGGAGGGCTTCTGGGGGTCGTGATGTTGTGTCCCCTGTCTGGGCGTGGTTACATGGGTGTGTCCGGCTGGTAACATGACCCTGCTGTACACGGGCGTGTCCGCCCCTTCCCGTAGGTCTCTTGCTCTCCAGGTAGAACTCGTAACAGGTAGCGCGTCTCATGATGACAAAGTGTGGCCGTGTTTCTGCTTCAAACATAGCGCATTGTTACAAGATGACACATGGAAAAACCCAGTGACAATGCCTCACGGATGAGTCTAAGTCCAAAATAAAATAGTTTCGTTAAGGGAAGAATTCAGGAGGCCTGAGGGAGCTCATGACAAAGGGTCATAAGATGCATCCTTAAATGAGAACAGCGCAGCCGCGGCAGCCGGGAGAGGCAGAAGCAGGAAGGAACAGCGAGGAAGCAGGTTTCCTAGCAACGACGCCAGCTCATGTCCTATTGGCCAGACAGCGTCACAGTGTCCCATGACTACCTCCAGCTGCAAGAGAGCCTGGGCAGTGTGCACTCTCGCTGAGTTCGTTTGGCACGGAGATGACAGAAATGACATTAAGGACACGGAGGGGCGCCTCCACCACGTCCACAAAAAGCAAGAATCGCCTGGTGAGTCCACACTGGGGCCTTCGGGATCGAAGCCTGGGACCTCCCGGGCCTCGGCTGAGTGCCCGTCCGCTGGCTCCGGCCACAGGGACCTTCCAGGACTGCCTGACCCCTCAGGGCCACTAAGAATTAATTCCATTAAGGGCAGTTAAGACAAGGAGGGAGAGAAATTTCTCAAGCCCCTCCCGTGTGTAAAGCACGTGCCTCACGGAAGCTCTCACGGGGCCACGTGACCACCTGGAAGGTGAGGACTTATCGCCCGTCTGCAGACGAGGCCACCAGCAGTGAGCACGGGGCGACGATGGGGACTTTGCCCAGGTGGGCACCGTGTGTCCACGCCTGTGCCTACGTTCTGTGACCTCCCGTGACCTCGGTTCTGTGAAGGCACCGCTGTCCTGGGGGCCGCGACCCTTGGACAAGCGAGGAGAGAAGCCAGAGAGGTCGACGGGGCGCTCAATGTCTGGCAGCGGGGACTGGACGCAGCTGTCACCGCCCCCACCCCTGGCCCCACCGACCCCTGGAGGCAACTTGCAAGGTCCGGGGTGGAGTGACCAGTGCACTTGGAAGACTCTGGAAGGAAACCAAGGCCCCAAAGGTTAAGGAAGTTGCACAGAGCCGCAGAGCTGGGTGGAGGTGGGGCCTAGACGGCCCTGCCCACCGCGTCTCAGCCCCGTCCCGTTCACTCACCCTCCCGCACGGAGCCCTCGGTGCCCTGTGAGCCGTGGAGTGCGGGGCTCCACATGGAGGAGGAGCCCCAAATTTCCAGACACAGTCAGTCCTTAGGTGAATTCAGGGTGGTCCAAAGGGCTCCCCGAGGGACCCAGGTCTGGATTCACAGCAAGGACCTGGTGCCGCCCACCCCTCCCCAGGTCGGACCTGTCAGGCCCCCCGAGGCCCAGGCCGTCCCCAGCGCACGAGTGTTGTGCACGTCCCCATGTGGGGCTTGTGCCGCCCGCCACACCCCTCCTTGCAGCACGACCCCCTGGGGCTGGGAGAGCAGCACCGGTGACGGACCCGCATTGTCCTGGAGCCGCATGTGGCCCGCTGGCCTTTGCTCTGGACGGTCCTTGCTAGGCGGAAAGGCCACGAAGGCCCGGTCCCCTTGCCGTGCTGTCGTCACCCCTTCCCAAAGGAGCCAGCTTCCCCCGAGTCCCGCCCTGGCCCTTCCCTGCCGGCATGGGCTGTGCAGCACGGCTCCTTCGGGGTGATTTACGGGCCCCTTGCTGGGGTCCCATCTGTCTCCGTGAGACCCCACCCCTGGGGCCAGGTATTGCTGGGGTCGTGGCCCTGGGAAGGTCACCAGGGGTCAGATAAGGATGCTGTGCAGCCTGTCAGTGTCCACCTGTGGGACAGACCTGGGCGTGATGGGGCTTTGCTCGTAGTGAGATTTGTCATCGGGTTTGGAGGGAGGGGCACGGCAGGCTGGGGTCGCAGGTCGGCTTCGCCTCGGTGCCTGGGTGAACCACGGGTAACATGCTTGTCCCGTAGCTCCTGCCGGGCCGCACAGGGCTGCACGCACAAGGTCCAGCAACCCCCCCACCCTGCCAGACCCAGCCCTGAGAGAAACCACGGAGGCGGGGGCGGGTGACTTGAGCCCAGCTCTGGCGCAGGGCACAGCATATAGCAGATGCTCAATTCGCTGCCCCTGCCTGCGCCCCAGGCCAAGGCTCAAGGCCCATTTCTTGAAACAGCAGGAAAGACAGCAAATGCTTTGCCCGTCCAGCCCTGGGGTGCGCGGTATTGGTGCCCGTGGGAAAGCAATCTCTTGAACACTCTGTGTTCTTCTGGCAGAAGCAGCTCTTTCAGAGGGGATTTTCCTGGCCAGTTTTGCTATGTGCTGTTGTGTTTTCCTGGGGGGTCTGGGGGAGGGTTAGGTGCTGAATAACGGCGTCTTTGAAGGCTCACCCGTGACAATTCCAAAACAACTCCACGGCCCCCGGAGGATCCAGCGAACAATTCTTGGAATTGTCCCTTTCACGCCGTTGTATGTTACAGAAAGTGCAACGCCGGAGGCATTTTCGTAAGAATCAAGATCTGAAACCAGCATTATCTTTCTGTCTTATTGTTGGCTTGGGAACAGACCGGGCCCTGCCAAGGGAAACATGTCAGACTGCCAGCAAGTCCCCAAAGGTCGGAACCTCGGAGAGTGGTGAATTTTCATCTCGTCTTAGGAAAAACTCAGAATGTGGCACCAGGACATGGTGGATATTTTAAGTAACTTTACATATTCAGTAAAATACAAAAATCAAACAAACAAAACAAAGGAGATCCCTGGTTGAAAAGCTTAACAGGGTGAAGAGGGCAGAGAAGGAAAATAAAAATGCAAGAGATCGCTCCGAGTGCCAGGCAGGCTCTTGGCCTCGGGTCGTGGCCGCTCTTTCTGCTCAAAACATCTCTTCTCCCCACGTGTCTCATTTCATCTTATTAAACCCGGATTGGAAGCCGTGGAGTCTGTGACAGCTTCCTCAACCCCTCCCGTCCAAATTGGTGACTCTTGCGTTTCATGCTCACACTGACTTGTTATATATCACATGATGTTTATTACTGTCATTGCTGCCTGGCCTTACGCTCACGCACAAGCACCCACGGCTCCCCCAAGAGACCACGAGTTCCCCAGGGACACAGAGCTACACATACTCCTCTGGGGTGCCTGGCATGTCACCAGGTCCATGGCAGGAGATCTACACCTCTTCATTCATTCATTCATTAGCTAATTTAAAAGATGGTCTCCTCCAGGCTTGACAGTGATTCTACTGGCCCGAGAGTCACTATGCCACAGCCTTGAATGCATGTATCTCCAGTGTGTGTGCATGTGTGTGCGTGTGTCTTTATTAGCTGGCAAATGTAAAAGTTGGAGCTGACTCACAATCTTAAATCACACATGCAGCATGAGAATGCAAAGTTAAAGGCTGATCAGAAATAATTTAGAAGCAGACAGATGGATTCCCAGGAATCTGGAATGAGTTAGTTGCTGTAATTAAACATAAAATTTTACTCTGAACTTCCTGGCAGCCAAGACAAAATGGAAATTGTTCAGCATCATCAGCATCTTCCTGTTTCTCAATTCTAGCAGGACTTTAAGGGTCCCTATTTAAAGTTGGTGGAAAACGCTTTTGACTCTACTTTGTTAAAGATGCAAAACATTAGTCATATACTGTATTCAAACCCGAGGTCATCCAGAGGTGATAGGAAGAGGACGTGGAGGGCCGAGTATCGCTTTGGAGCCGTGGCTCTTAACTGGGATCGTGCCACTGTCATGAGGGCTGCCTGCGGCTGGGACCACCAGCTCGCCACGTCTTGGGGCAGTGAAAGGAAATTTCTTGCTCAGGAAGGAGTTGTGTGCAGGTGGTGTCAGCTGGTCACTGTTTCCCTCCACACGGTGATTCAGGGACCCAGGATCCTTCCCCCGTGTCCCTGCCACCTTCTAAGCCCTGTGGACTTTGTCATATAACTGCGGCCTGGGAAAAGGAGAGAAAAGCAGGCACATCTTCTGTCCCCATGAGAACTTGTCCCAGGGCCCCCTTTAGATGCCAGGGGGCTGAGAAATAGGGTTCCTGTCTCTGTAGCTGCCCCCGGTGACATCTCCTCATTAAGGAAGGGGCGGTCACGGCTGTGTGTCACAATCTCCAAGGAAACACGTTGAAAGCCCACACGCTGTGCCCACACCAGACATTCCGGTGCAGGGGTCTGGCGGGCTCAAGGACGTGTCATCCCTGGATGACAGAAGACATGATTTACCGTGTTCCGTACTTATGACCCAGGCTCCCCATGAAGATAATTTATTATTAAATAATTAAGTTAATAACTGGAGAACTGGTTTCTCCCGTGCAAACCCGACGGGCGTCGTGAGCAGCTCACTGCTAGGGTGACTTCGCGCTCACGGCCAGTTCCATGGCTTATGTGGCCCCTGACACACAGCGTCGCTTTCGTCTGAATGTTTTTGTTTGATTTTGTGAGTCTGTGTTTACCTGGACGACCAGGCCTCAGTCCAGCGCAAGTCCAGGTGAGCCCACAGCCAGGAGAAAGGTGACGACATTGGAAACCAAAGTAGAAGCAAGTCAATGTTCAGAGAAAGGCCGGATGCCACCATCCACCAGGAAGGCGTGAGGCTGCAGTCGCTCAACTATGGGACGATCACAAAGGATAGAGTGAGCACAATGGAACAGTTCCCGTGTGCTCCAGGGAAAGCGTCAGTTATCACCAGTCAGCACAGTGGATTAACGACTCAAACGGAAAGGCCATTACTGATCTGGTTAGATCAAAATAGGCGGAACATTCCTATTGGCCTAGTGCTGGTGCAACAGGAGGTGAGTGCTGTGTGCTTATGAGAAGGGGAGAAGAGACAGACACACGGAGGAGAGCGCCGTGGGACGGCAGGAGGAAGGCCACGTGACGTGGCGGCAGAGCCTGGGTTAAAAAGCCACCAAGGAGCGCTGAAGGCAGCTAGGCACAGTCGCCGCTGGGAGTGACAAGGACAGACTCTTTCCGGAGCCTTCCGAGAGCACAGCCCTGCTCACGCCTTGTGCACTTCTGGCCTCCGGAACCGGGGGAACACAGTTCTGTTGATCTGAGCCACCAGTCGGTGGCGTTTGCTACAGCAGTCGCCAGAACCAAATACGCCACCTTGCCCTGTGGCAGTTCTCAACGGAGACTTGGCAGTGAGGAATCTGGGAAAACCGTGCGGCAGCCCGGGCGGGAGATGGGCGGGGGCTCCCCGCACAGCCGCTGGGGCCTGGGACGGCTGGGTCGGAAACTGGAGCCGGACAGGAGCCTCGATTTGCCCCTATTCTTGCGATGAGAACCTGAGAGTCCTGTTCCCACTTTTGCCTGACTTTCCCGCAACTGCAGAACAAAGAGTTGGTTCCAGAAGGGGGTTCTGGAAAGGTAGCCCATGAACCAGCAGCAACGGCATCACCTGGGGACACCATTTAACACGCAGCTTCCTGACCCCACCCAGACGCTTTGACGCGGCATCCTCGGAGGTGTGGCCCAGAAATCTGCACTTTGACACAGGCCCCGGGGGACTGCAGAGCAGGTGCACCTGTTATCCACCAACCTGCAAGCTTCTAACGATAAACGATTTCTACGAACGCAAACACATAGTCTCAGGACGCAGAAAAGGGCGGTGGCTTTATGTGGCACCTCAGCATTACAGCACAGCCTTTGGGGTCAGGGAGTCGGGTTGTAACCAGGATCCTAGAATAATAAGGTGGTCTTGGCTCCCACTTTACAAGGTGCTTAAGCAAGACCCCCACAAGACAAAGAGTGTCACCAGGTGTTTCAGGGCGTAGGCACCCTTAGCCCCTGGTCCACAGTCGTGGGAAAGCAGTGTGAAGACTTAAGCAGCTAAATGTCTCTTTCCTTTACCTGCCTTTGGGACTGAGCTACGAAACCCTCCACGTGGATGTGCTTACAAAGACATCCTGGATCTAAGGGGCAGGGAGAGGAAAGAAACCTCTTATTACGTTAGAGTAACAGCTTCAGCTGCCGCGTCCAGCAAGCCTGAGACGGCATTTTTTAAACAGAGACTCATTATTCAGGAAAAGGCAGCTAGTAAACAAAACACACTCAAAGCCTGAGCCCGGTTGGAATGGAAAAGCCAAGTCGAACTTTCTTTTTCTAGAGCAGAAGGTTATGATGTTATCTGGTTCCTTTCTTTCATTCCTGGATTAAGGTGGTTTTACCCAGTCTTAATATTTACGAGACGTTTCCACACCAGTGGAGAAAAAAATTGGATTTCCTACTTTCCTAAGTTTATCCGTAAAGAAAGAAAAAGGTTAATATATTTAACTATATTTACAAAACGTTTTTATTAACCTAGGACAAAATTAGAAAGTAAACAACAAATTGGGGAAGATGTTTTCAACATCCATGAACGACGCCTTTCCCACTGGCCTCCGGAGGGTTAAGACAGGAGCTCTAAGGAAGGGTTAAAGCAAATCAGCGTCCTTAATATGCAAATGACACTTGTAAATCGGTAAGATAAAGGCAAAAAATATTATCAAGCAATTCACAAAAGAAGAGACTCAAATGGCCAATTAACATAGAGAAAGATTCATCCACAGTAACCATCAAAGAAAACACACAAAAACACAGATGTTCTTTTTTTCTTTTCTGCCAAATTGGCTAAGAGTTAAAAAGTTATTATAATATTCAATATGGGATTTTTGAGCAAAGTATTCATCTTATATTGCTGTCGGTAAGATTATACATTGTGATACCCTTTATGGAGGGCAATTTGGCAAAAGGCATCAAACGCCTTAAATGTGCATGTCTTCTAAAGTAGTCGTATTTATAGGAATTGGTTCAAAAGATATTCAGAGATGCTGCAAATATTTACAGATAGATATATAGATCTATGTTCATTATAGCATTATTTATATATTCTGTAAAAAAGTGGCAATTAACATAAATATCTAGTAAACCATGAATTGGGTAAATAAAGGATGGGCCATGTCCACAAAGAAATGCTTTGCATTCTGAGAAATCGCGTTCTTAAACAATATTTAAAGGTATAAGACACGTTTGCAAAATATAGCACAAATAGGTTACCAGGCAATATGTGGGTTATGAGTTAAATTAAGCATTTCATTTATTGGTCTAAAGAAAAATACTTGAAACAAATTCGAATGTGAACAACGACAATCTTTGACTTTATACGTTGAGGTTGTTTGCAGTCAACGGGATGAAGACAATTGAATGATCATTGCCGTATGGCTTTTATTTTTAGTTTCAGTGCTTGCCTGTGTTTTCAAACTTTCCTATGATGAATATTTATTTATTTTTCCTAAAAAAAAAAAAACAAAAAAAAATTTGAAATCTTCCTGTCTTCTCTACTTCCGTGGTCTTCTCTGCTGTGCCCGATGGTTTATGAGTTAAAGTGGGCTTTACGTACAGTCCTGAAATATTTAACATGAGATGGGGCGAGGAGATTGAGAAATAATTGCTGTTTGATGGCAGAATGAAGATCTGTGAAGGTCCCCCCACCACAGGTGACTTCCCCTCTCCTGGCCACGGACCAAAGTCCCACGCACACAGCCACGGGCCCCACCACGTCGTGGTGAAAGCCTGCCCGGCAGGCCTGGGCCCCGCCCTCCTCGCCACCCTCCTGGGCAGCAGCTTTGGTCCCAGCTGTTCCTCTGTTTATCTGCTTAACATTTTGGGCTCTCCAGAAATACATTTGAATAAAGGGCTCTGTAGGTTTAAATCGCTAGAGAAGTGTTGCTGAGGGACATGAGTCGTCTTTGACCCTCTGAGACAGGCTTGATGTTAAAAGGTGGAGCTTGACACATAAAATTAACCATTAAAAAAAA
The DNA here is from genome assembly GCF_020740605.2 of Lemur catta. Classification (NCBI taxonomy): domain Eukaryota; kingdom Metazoa; phylum Chordata; class Mammalia; order Primates; family Lemuridae; genus Lemur; species Lemur catta. The sequence goes on along the minus strand of NC_059147.1, from coordinate 32,666,400 downwards.
AAAGGTTGAGAATCTAGGACCCTAAATCAAGACAAGGAAGAATTTAAGAACAAGCCCACATTTACTGAGTGGGTGCTGGCTCCGCGCTTTATGAATGGCAACTCTTCTAATTTTCACGACAGCACTAGGAAATAGGCCCTCTTGTTATTCCCACTTTACAGGTGAGGAAACTGAGGCCCAGGTAATGTCAATGGTAGAGCCAGGACTCAAACCCATGGCTGATTTCAGAGTCCTTACTCTTAACTGGCCTATGACCCATGCACAGCACCTCCAAGGGTGGGGGTGGGGAGGGTGCTGCTGGTCCTGGGAGGTGCGGATGTCGTCACCTGGGTGTGGGCGTGTGGCTGAACTTGGGAGCACTGGGTCAGGCCCTGGAATCATGGGCTGGGGCTCTTCCTGGGACGGTATAGACACCTGCTCAGGAACAGTGGGTTGACTGGCAGCCCCCCCAGAAAGATATGTCCACATCCTAAGCCCCAGAGCCTGGGAATGCGACCTTATTTGGAAAAAGGGTCTTTGCAGATATATTAAGGATCTCCAAATGAGAGGATCCTGGATGATCTGGCCCCTAAACCCAGTAAGGGACACACGAAGAAGAGACCAGAGGAGGAGGCCACGTGACGGCAGAGCAGAGGTCGCAGTGATGTGGCCACAAGCCAAGGAGCCCCTGCAGCCCCCAGGAGCCGGGACCGGCAGGAAGGACCCTGCCCTGGAGCCTGCGGAGAGAGCGCGACTCTGCGCACCCTGATTCCGGACTCCGGTCTCCAGAACCGGGACAGGATGAACTTCTGTTTCGAGCCCCTTCGTTCTGTGGTGGTTGTGGCAGCCACGGGAAAGTGACACCCAGTGAGGACACTCACGGCGGCAGTTCTGGCACCTGTTTGTGTTTCTCTGCACCGGCTCGTCCCAGCGCTCGGTATCCGAGAGTCCTGCCCCCGCGGGGGACGCCGGCCCAGACGTCACCACGCAGGAATCCGCCAGGCTGCGCCTCTCGGGCCGGGCGGGGACCTAGAAATAGCTCGGGCCGGGCCGCAGCGCCCTTTTTTGGTTAATGGCCTGGGCTGCGGTGCCTGCCGCGGGACAGCCTCGCCAGCCCGGAGGCCGCGGGAGCCTGGCTCCTTCCCTCCCGCCCGCTTATCTTGATGGATTGCGCTGGGAGCGAGCTGGAAACTTAAAAACGCTGGCTCTGCACGGCTCCGGGCAAGGCCTTGCTGGTTTCACTCGCAAATCCAGGGTCATAAACGTCTAAAAATAGGCACAGGCTGCCAGTCTCATTAAAGGGGACTCGCTGACTTATGGGGACGCACCGCATCATCTCTTGGCGGTTCTGGAGCTCGTCGGGAAGGTCCTGCCTGTGCGGTCGTCCGTGTCGCCCTGGGTCCTCCTTTTCCCCCCGTGGTCGTTCGTTCTCTCTCCCTAGGCAAAGACAGGGTCCCTTGCGGACTTTCTGGATACCCTCCAGGGAAGGCAAACAGCTGGTGCTGTATAAGTGCTTCCCTGATGTTTGAGCTGAAGACATAAGATCCGCTCCTCGGAGGCAGCTCACAGGAGCCAGCCGGATAGACGAGAAAGAGACCGTCGCAGCTCCGAACAAAGACCCTCTGTGAAGGGGGATTATCCAAAACAACAAAGGAAAAGGCAGGCAGCGGGGTGGGGGGTGGACGTGTGACACCCTGAGACCACTGTCGTTACAAGTATATTCAGCCCTTTCTGTTTGGATGATGGTGGAAAATGACACTTGCCAGGGACCCAGCCGACCCCTTTACAACTGAAATCAGATCCACCAAGCTGAGTGCACAGCGCAGAGGGGCTTCCTACTGCCCCCGCTCTCTCCTCCATCCAGGCGAGAACCTGGGGAGGCAGGGAAAAGTAAGTATCACTCGTAATCCCGCTGTTTAAGAAAAATCCCTGTTAAACGCCGGGGGCAACTCCCTTTTAGTGCTCTTGTTGTTATGCATATTGTGTGTACTTAAAATAAAACCTATATTCTACAGGGCTGTTTGCAACTCTTCCCTCCACCCCTCAATAAAGTATGAACATTTCAGCACATTCTAAATATTTTATGGTATCATGTTAAATGAATAGGGTTCTGCTGCAGGAGGACGCCATAATTCATCTGCCCAGCCACCAGCCACCACCGCACCCCCCCCCTCCCCCCGTGTGGCCTGTATGCTGCGATAATTGCATTAAGCAGTTTTTAGTTCTAGGAGTTGAGCAAGAGGCAGATTCATTTTCCTATAAATTCTTTTTCCCTTACACTGAGTACACAGACCACGTCTGATGCCAGTTTTTGTCCTCCTGCTGAGATTAGATGCGGTGGACAGGGAATGTTCGCTCGCCAGAGTGGTAAGTTAAAGACTGTCATTTCAGACCTTTCCAGGCAGGGTTTGAGGCACGCTGATGACAGAGAGGACATGGAATCGTTCCCACAGCCTGTGGCTCCCCAGGAAGCTGGAACATTCTACGTCTGATTAGAGGAAGAATGGCATTTCTGAAAGTGGGTTTTGTGGGTCTGGCAAAAGCCCCAGATAGGGTCTGTTCTGGACAGTTGTCTATCAGAACCTGCCCCGAGGGAGTGTCTCATTCAAGAATCACATCTGGGTGCTGCTGACAGAAAGTCCCCAGATAGTGGCTTGAACATTTGGCATATTATTTTTCTCCAGTGTTGAGAAGTCCCAAGGTAGCAGTAGATAGCATCGGTTCAATACAAGACGGAGTTGAGATCTTTTCCATTTTCTTGGACTTGTCTTTATTGTTGCCTCATGGTGTCAAGAAGACTGCCTCATCACCTCCATTACACCCGTGTTCCAGGCAGAAAGTAGGGAACAGTGAAAGTCAAATGAACAGATTCTGTCTGCATCTAGTGGCAATTCTGCCTGCAACGTATTGGCCCAAATTGTGTCACATAATCTCACCCATCTTCAAGGGAGACTGGGAAATGCAGTTTTTTGGATGCCCACTAAAAATTTGGCTCTGTTGATAAGAAATAACGAAAGAACAAATAACGGGTGGATAACTAAAAACTTCTGCCACATGAAACTGGCTGAGAGTAGAATTGACTTGTTTTGGAAACAGACATATACGGGTAGACTAAAAGTAATCCGCCAATCCAAAAATAAACACACTTCCCTTGAAGCACTGCCCCGAAATCCAAACCATTGTGTTATAATTGAGGTGCTTTACATGGTTTCTGACAGACTCCAACCATGTTAGGGAACAGTCCGGGGACCAAAGAAAGCGTATCTTATTCCCATGTGGCATTTTCTTAGGCACGGGCTAACAGCAGTTTCCCCGGCAGCAAATCGTGAGATGAGGGTTTGCGTGCAGGTGATTTATTGAGCAAGAGAGACCGCCATTCAGAAGGACATTTGGGGAGGAGAACTGAGTCGTAACGAGGAAACCAGGACACATAAGCTGTGCACGCAGTGTGATCTCTTTCTGTAAACTCGCAGACACATTCGTGTGCACCCAGGGAAAGCCAGCAGAGCGAAAGATCCTTCGCTGGGAAAAGTTCCCAGGGCCCCTCTCCGGGTGGTGTCGGGACAGGGCTCGAGAGCTGGGGGGGGGGGGGCTGGGAGGCAGGCGGAGGGGACTCTGGTGTTCTCAGCCACAGCGATGGCTGCCCCGCGGGATGTTGTTCCCAGTGGTGCAGAACGGTCCGACCTGAGCAATTACCAAAACTTTTAAAGGCTTATGCAGCAACTCCTTCCAGAACGCTTCACTACAGCCCTCCTCGTAAACAGATTGTAAAGGCGCAATCAGCCCCGAGCCCGCTCCGCTGTGATAATCTGACGTGAGCCAGGCTGATTTATACGCGCCAGTCCAAACAAACATACCTGTAGACCATCAAACTGGAATTTCTTCCATACTTGCTTCTTACGCATTAAGGAGCTGCTTTTATTTCTCTGTTGCCGGAGGGAAGTGATGTATTTATTTTGCGGGAAGACAGCAGCGGTACGCAGGGTGCCAGGTGAGGGACGCGTGGAGGGGCTGTGGGCTGGGCCGGGGGCTACGGCTCCTTTGCAGGCAGGGCCAGGTCAGACCTGAGGGGCCAAGGAGGCACACGGTCCAGTTCGTTTTACGTTTCTGTTTATGTGCCAGGCTCTGTTCCGAGTGCTCACCAATATCAACTCAGGGGCTCTTCCATCTCCACTTCAGAGATGGGTAAACTGAGGCAACAGTGGTGTCCAGGTCTCCTTGCTGGAGAGGTGGGTTTTTGGTTTACTCTCTTTCTCCTCCTGAGCTCTTAAGCTTTGGTTGTGGATTTTCCTTCTTCATCCTCGTGGTAAGAACGTCTGACTTACCCCCTGCCCGTCACTCATCCTTCAAGGACACTGGCAGAAGCTTGATTTTCGACTCCTACACCCCCTTCTGCTCCTGCCCCTTCCTCTCCTTAGTAGCATCCCTGCGGTGCTCATGGTGGACACACCGCTGCCAAGATCCACCACCTTTGCCGTGAGACTTTGCAGTCCCAGCACCAAAGGAACGCGATGTATTCCTCCTCCTCTTAACCATGAGCTCATCATGTGACTCGCTTTGGTCAACAGAATGAGGCAGAGGTGACAGTGTGCGGGTCCCGAGCCCAGGCCTTCAGGGGCCATCGCACGAGGGGAGCATGCCCAGGCTGGCCCGCTGCCCCCAGAGAGCTGAGCTGCGCCGGCTGAGCCCAGCCTGGCCCGGCTGACCTCACGCTCACTCTCGTGGCACGCCGGTAAACAGTGGCGGCTGTTTCTTGTGCCGCATTCTGTGGGCCATAGAGAACCGCCACAGTATTCACGTGGAACGCTGGACTAAGACAGCAAAGGGTGAAGAAGACAAAGTCACCTGTGACTGCACTGCCCAGAGAGAGTCTCCGTGAGCATCCCGGTATTTCTGCCGTCTGCGCTGTGCACGTGGGGACGAGGCCATGAGCACAGAACACGGCCGCACCGTGGGCATGTCTCACGCACCCACTTAGCCCTCCCAGCATCTCCACCCTCGGTGGTCAATGGGGAGTCTTGTGTCCTTCAGACACACCTCGGGACAGTTCCATGTGCTGTCCCCTCTGCCTGGACAGCTGCCCTCCCCTTCCTCTGCTGAGCTGACTCCTGCTGGCCTCCCGGGGCTCCCTGTGCCGGGGCGGGAGTGCTCCCACCCCCCCCACCCCCCGTCCACCCGCGGTGCCCCAGCCTCACCATTCCCTTAACGGCCTGCCTGTGTGTGCCTGGGGGTCTGTCCTGTTCTCCAGACCGGGAGCTCTGTGAGGGCAGGGACCACGTCCTGTCCCTGCACATGACAGGCTCAGCGTCAGTATTTGGGATGCACAGCTGAAGCAGATAATGTAGCAGGATATGGAGGGATCATGGTACTGTGATCTGTGTTTCTGTTGTCAAAGGCCGGCTTGCTTTTCCGTGGAAAATTGCCCTTGGCTTTACGAGACGCCTGGCATTTTGCATGCCTAGAGGGAGGCATTTCTGCCTGTTTTCTTAAGCCAGGGCTCAAGAGATACTTGCATAAAACGACGGAACACTTTCCCAGATAAACCGTCCCACAGGCCCTGCCATCTCCCACTTCCATCCACGGTGGATGCCAGCCCTCATGCCCGGAGCACTTTCACCGTGGCACTGTCTCTGCTTGGTAAACACACCCCCTAGAACTGTCCAGCCCCAGGGCCTTTGCACATGCCGGTTCCTCTGCCTGAGACGCTCTCTCCAGCTCACCACATCGCTGGCTGCTTCTCCTCTGTTGCTCTGGGCTCAGTTGCCGCCTCCCCATCAGAGAGCCTGTCCCTACCTACCCTGGCTGTCCCCACCCCCCACAATGACCGTGCTACACCCCTGTCCCTCTTCCTCCAGCCCTACCGCCATCGGAAACAGCCTGGTCTGTATTTTGTCTTCTCTGTCATCCTCTGTCTCCCCACTAGGACACAGGCCCCAGTGGGGCACAGCCCTCTCTAGCTCCAGCTGCCCCCCAGGGCCGGGCTGGAGGAGATGCTCAGTGAAGCTCGGCTCCTGTCCCCAGCCCCTCCCCACCCACGGCAGGGCTGGGGGCTGTCGTCGGGGTCCTCTCCCTGCAAAGGAAGGTGAGGCTGAAGTGGGAAAGCCGGCCTGGTGTTGCACTTCCTGCTCAAGTTCAAAGTCAGCCCTGCCCCTGGAACTGCCGTTGCCAGTTTGGATTGTTCCAGAATCCCGCTGCAGGCTGTTCAAAAGGCTCCCAGCTGCTATCAGGAAACAGCTCAGGAAGGTCTCTGTTAAACACCAAGAAACTGAGATGCAATCAGCGGGCCTGGGATCCCGGAGAGCACAGGTTCTGGACTTCAAGGCAGCAAGGACACGGTTGGGGGCAAGGGGACACCAACCTGCTGCCCGGCCCCGCTCCTTCTCCCACCTGCTGCGCAGGGCCACCTTGTATCTCCTGTCCACCGTCACCAAGGGTGGTGGCGGGTGCCGTGGCCGAGCTCCGCGGCGCACGGGACGCTCGGTGATTGCAGCTTCCTCCCGCGCTGGCGTCAGCCCCCAGTCTTTCAGTTGTGGGCTCGAAGGCCAAACATGAACCAGGATTTTCCATTATGGTTGCAATTTTGGCTTGTAATTTTATCACTCGAATCTAAATCCACTTCAGAAATGCCATAAACTAATTGTCACTGAATAAACTGAAACTTTTGAGGAGTTTATAAAAGTGATTTAGTGAAAGAAAAAAAAGGAAAATAGAAAACAAATGTTGCCCACAGAATTGTTGGCAAAAAGGTAAAAACTCTCTGTTTTTTTTCTTTTCTTTTTTTTTTTTGAAAGCATTCCCTCGTCTGGGCACAAGCCCTGCCCACCGCGGCTGCAGAGCCCGGTCGCTGGGACTGTGTTTGTCTTGGAGCCTGTGGGGTTGGTTTCCCATTTGTCCCCGGGAAGCTGACTGGGGAGGTGTCGGGTAGGGTCAGCAGAAAATAAATGACCGCAAATCAGATCATAATCCTCCTGCAGCAGAACGAACCTTGTTTCCTTGATTAAAAATAATAATAATAACCAAGTGAAGGCCGGGGTTAAGTAAATGCGAGTTAATTACCAAGTTGTGACCGTGTTCGCAGTTTCTGAGGCTAAACACTTCAGCGCTTGTCAGTTTACGTTAGCCGATGATTTGAATGACTACTGGTTAGCTGTTTCCCTTCATTCATATTAAGAAACAATATACAAAGGGTATAAAGTGATCAGCTCTGTTTATGCGCAGGAGGAGGGTTATGAAATCAGCGAAAGCAGCGGGGCAGAGGGGAGATTGCTCGGGGTTGGTGATGGGCTGACGGTTTGTGAATGGAAATCTTTGGAGAAACTTCTAAACGTGGATGATCTGGGCACGGTCCAACGCTGCAAGGCCCTCCGCAGCCCCCCCAGCACGAACAGGGGGAGGGAAGAGGTTTCCTGGGGTGTGTAGCTTGTCCACAAGAGTCCACAAAACACCCTGGGTCGAAAGGAACAGGACTTAGGACCGAGTGAACTCCTGCAAGGGGGACCCAGCCGGTGGTGATCGCAACTTCCCAGGGTCCCTGCATGCTCTGGGACCCCAGTGTGGGGCAGTTGTGAAGTCCTGAGCTTCGGGCTCAGGGCAGGGGTCTCCCTCCCTCCACCGTCTCAGAGAAACCTCAGAACCTCCTGGCCTCGAACGCCAGGATTCTCGGGCGTCCCGTGCAGATGCAGACACGCAGGGGTCAGAAATCAGCCCAGAGTTCCAGGAGGGGAGATCTTGCAAAACAAAACAACACAAAAGCTGCCAGCGCAAACATGCTTTCTTTCTGGTAAGCCTCAGCTGAGTGGGAAGTGAGGAGGGGGCTTGTCTTCTAAACCAGGGGTCCTCAAAAGGCCGTCCTACAGCAGCAGCATCACCTGGAAACTTGCCAGAAATGCAGAGTCCCAGGCCCCACCTGTCCTCCTGAGTCAGAGATGGAGGCTGGGGCCGTCTGGGGTGTGACACGCTGTCCGTGGATCCTGGAGACCTGCTCTTCTCAACAAGCCGGCATTTTCTCGGGGTCCCCTTTGGGTGCAGCCTGGTAAGGAAGGATCCGGAGCCCGACCAGCCCGGGTTCCACCCCAACCAGCGATGCTCCGGCTGCTAGGCCCTTGGCAAACCCTCTCTGGTCTCAGGATTCAGCTCCATAAAATGGACTCACGAGGTCCAGCCTCGTAGACCCCATAGTAAAGAACAGATGTCAGGGGCGACGGTGCGCACGTCGGCCCAGCGCAGGTGCCTGAGCAACCTGCAGACGGCAGGTGAGCAAGGTGCGCGGCCAGCACCTCTGCTAGACCACCCGCCACAGGGCTCCCCGGACACTGGCCCTCGAACCTCGCTGTGGTTCCTTCCCCATCGCGGCTGTCCCCCCTTCCCTCGGTCCTTGCCCCGTCCACCACGGTCGGCCTCACCCCGTGCTCCGTCCCACAGCCGCTGGGCGCAGGCTCTGCCATTGGGGTGAGTCCCGGCCCTGCCCCGTTCGTGCTGGGGTGTTACCACCGACCCGTCATGCTCAGAAACCGTCCCCACACCCGGGCCCCAGAGGCCTCTGCCACACACCCAGCCCGGAGCTCCTTCTGAGTTCAGAGCTCAAGCCCTTGGGTCCTCCACTTTTTATAAATGGCCTTTTTCTTTTCAAGTGCAGGATCGGGCCATGAACAGGGGCGTCTGCACCCGGGCAGCCTCTATGCTGATGTCCTGGCGTCTCCCATTTGCGGTTCCCCACGAGAGAGGAGCTCGGGTGGGGGCGGCCTCCCCGGGCGGTCTTCTGCCCCCTCCCGTGGGATCAGGCTCGGGAGACGCTCAGAGCTGGAGGGTCCCTGGGAGGAGCACTGCCCCGAACTCCCTGAGGGGATGGAAAGTTCTAGATCGGGACATCCGGGGTCCAGGTAGGCAGCCATTGGCCATGTATGGCTGCCGAGAGTTGAAGTGTGGCCCACGCAGTGGAGGAACTGCCTTTTCTCTCATTTAACCTTAATTTAAATGTAGGCCCCACCAGTGGCACAGGGCGGCCTTAGGGAGCACCGGGCTGTCTCCAGCCTGTGCTCCCCGAGGCCCTGGAGGTGCAGCAGGTGCCCTCAGGGTCACATCTGAGCGGTGGGAAGAAGGGAGGAGTCAGGGCTGCACTCCTGCTCTCGTCCTCGTGCCACACGGTTTGGAGGAAGCTTGGAAAAGAAACAGCGTGATTGAGCCCATGGATCAAGGAGAACCCCTGTGGGACAGACGAGAAAACAGGGCGGGTCGTGGGGTAGGAGGACCCGCACGACCGGCCCCTCCGCAGGGGAGAGAAAAACCACCCCCCGGACATGCTCCGGATCTTAGGAGTCTGTTTGCCCCACTGAGCCACCACTGTCTCATCTATAAAATGGGTACAAAATACAAAATGTAAAAATACAAAATAGGAAGTTGGAAATCTGTACTTCCTGATTTCAAAACTGCCTACAAGGCTACAGGAATCAAAACGGCGGGTGCCGGCGTAAAAGCAGCACACGGACCGACGGAACGGACGGAGCCCGGCGATCACCCCTCGAGTGTGCGGTCCGGTGACCTTTGACAAGGGCCCAGGCACTCCGCGGGGAAAGGACAGTCTTTTCAGCACGTGGTGCTGAGGAACCTGGATCTCCATGTGTAAAAGAATGAAGGTGAGACTCGACCTTACACCACACGCAAAAATTAACCCAGAAGTGAGCAAAGACGTAAACGTAGGAACTGCACGCAAGAATTAAAACTATCAAACTCCTAGGAGAAAACCTTCATGATGTTGGATTTGGCGAAGATTTCTTGGTTATGACACTCAAAGCACAGGCAACAAAACAGCAGATAAAGCCATGGAAAGACTTGTGCACGAATGTTCACAGCAGCATCATTCGTAACAGCCAGACGGTGAAAGCAACTCAAGCGTCCCTCGACAGATGATCGGATAAACAAAACGAGGTCTGTTCACACGATGGAATATTATTCAGCCGTAAAAAGGAGGAGTCCCGACACTGCCACAACGTGAGTGACCCTGGAGGACGCTGTGCTCAGTGGGAGGAGCCAGCCACGCCAGGACCAACGTTACACGATTGCACTCAGTGCAGGACAATCTGCAGACAGAGAAAGCAGCGTGGTAAGTGCCAGGGAATGGGGGGAAGAGGGCTGGTATTTAATGAAGACTTTCCTGAGCTGTTTCCTGATAGCAGCTGGGAGCCTTTTGAACCGCCTGCAGCGGGATTCTGGAACAATCCAAACTGGCAACGGCAGTTCCAGGGGCAGGGCTGACTTTGAACTTGAGCAGGAAGTGCAACACCAGGCCGGCTTTCCCACTTCAGCCTCACCTTCCTTTGCAGGGAGAGGACCCCGACGACAGCCCCCAGCCCTGCCGTGGGTGGGGAGGGGCTGGGGACAGGAGCCGAGCTTCACTGAGCATCTCCTCCAGCCCGGCCCTGGGGGGCAGCTGGAGCTAGAGAGGGCTGTGCCCCACTGGGGCCTGTGTCCTAGTGGGGAGACAGAGGATGACAGAGAAGACAAAATACAGACCAGGCTGTTTCCGATGGCGGCAGGGCTGGAGGAAGAGGGGCAGGGGTGTAGCAGAGTCATTGTCAGGGGTGGGGACAGCCAGGGTAGGTAGGGACGGGCTCTCTGATGGGAAGGTGGCAACTGAGCCCAGAGCAACAGAGGAGAAGCAGCCAGCGACGTGGTGAGCTGGAGAGAGCATCCCAGGTGGAGGAACTGGCATGTGCAAAGGCCCTGGGGCTGGACAGTTCTAGGGGGCGGTCAGGGTACAGGGTGACCCAGTGGATAAGCACCCATGCCCATGAAGCCAGGAGAACTGCAGCTCGCAGTGGGGCTGCTGGAGGAAGTCACGGTTTAACAGGCACAGAGTTTCAGTGTTGCAAGATGAACAGGCTTGGATGGCGGTGACGGCTGAACAATAATGTGGATGTACCTAGGGCCATGGAACTGTTTACTTAAAAAAGGTTAAAATGGCAGATTTTATGTGACGTATATTTTACCACAATAAAAGAATGGAAAAAATATATAAGTGTGAAGTTGAGATGAAACGATGCATCTAAATAGCTCAGATGTGGCTGGCAAACAGTAGGCACTCATATATTTAAATGTTTATCATCATCATTATTATGATACCCCATAAATGCTTGCAAGATGCCTTGTGGGGGAGGAGGAGGAGGAGGAGGAAGAGGAGGAGGAGGAGGAGGAAGAGGAGAGAGAGACTCCCTTTGTTGGTCTACAGCAGGGGCTTCTAGAGTCGTTTTAAGTAGAAAGATCGCCCGTGTGACCCCGTTTCTATTATAAAATTGACGAACCAGGTCTTTAAAATTACAGAGCACCAGAGAGACTTAAGTCAGTCCCATTCTAGCAGCCACGGCTCCTTAAGCATTTGCGGAGCATCTGGTATATTCTCTACAGCACCGAAGTCGTGACCGGCCGGACCATGTGTTGCCCATTAAAATCCAGGACACGAGGCCTCTTCATAAGTCACCTCTTACATTTCACAAGAGCTGGGTCATCTTCCAAACGCTCTTGTGCTCCCCTTCCTCCGCGGTGCTCCCCACATGCCGCGTGGAAGGAGGCAGAGACCATTTACGGACGACAGGGTGGGCTGTCCCCATCCGGGACACACTGTCCCGAAAGTAAAAGCTCTTACGCTCCGGGTCTCTGTCCGGCACAGCACACTTGATGGCCAAGTGTTTTCAATAAAGGGCCGTCAGCTCTGGCTGTTTGCACAGATGCGGGGGAGGGGGTGGGGGTGACTTTGTCCCTGAGACCCGTCCATCCCTCCAGTAACCGTGCTGGGGTCGCGGTGGATGTGCAAAATTCCTACAGAATTCCTTCTCCTAGAAACGCACGTCCCTGGAACTAGAGGCAACCCCCTCCTTCCCATCTTTTCCCTTTTGCTTGGGAGAATGTTTTGGGCCACGGCCGGGCACCAAGTCCAGCATCTCCGTGGGCGAAGGAGCCAAGAATCCTCTCCCGGAGGAGAACGGGAACAGGATGTTTCTTTCTCTCTGGTGTGGAAGCCGCTGCTGGGTCTGGAGCCATCAGAGATGTACCCACTTTAAAAGTCCCCAAGGAGGCTGCAGAATCGTCTGGCTTCTCCACGGTTCGGGGGGCTTCTGGGATTCCAGACTCTGGGTGCTAAAACCACACAGTTCCAGGCAAACCGGGGGACACGCTGCCCCCCGCCCCCAACGTGCACAGGCCAGTCCTCGGGCCTCCTGGGCTTTTCCTCGGCGCGAATCAAACCCCTGCAATTGTTCGAATCTGGACTGTCGCCCCAGCCCCTGGCTGCCGAGACCCCTAACAGCCTATCTGGCAGCAGAGACGCCATCTGATCCTATGGCCGCCTCCCCTGGCAAGCCTGGCTCCACCAAAATAACTTTTATCTGGAAATAAAATAATGCAATTAATGTCCTGACTGCCTGATACCCTCGCGGGTGATCTCAGCCCCGATGATTTAATGGGACCCTCTGCCTGTTAATCGTCCGGAGCATTTATTAAGTCGAAGGCATTCGGTTCAAAAACAAAGGCTCTGACAGCACAGGGACCTCGTGCACTGACACGAACACACAGGCAGGGGAGGTTTTTTTTTTTTTCATTTTCTCTTTCTCTATTTGGATCTAAAATGGCTCCGTTCCCCACACCCCACCCCTTCCCGGGGCAGGAAAAGTGCGTGCCCCTCGCGAGTGTCCCGACTGCATTTACGTCACCTAGGAATGTTCTTTTTCTGGCTGGCTCTCTGGCATCACCCGGCCGAGAGGCTCCAGGAAAATCGTAAACCCTGTTGAATGGCACCGCGGTAACGGCCGGTCCCATCGGAACACGCTTGTGCTTTTTGTCTTGTAATGTCAGAGCGCTCTTGGCCGGGAAGCCCAGGCCGCCAGCTGCGCGCCGGTCGGCCGGCCGTCTGCGTTTCTGGGGGGAGGCGGGCAGCGGGGCGGGGAGGGCCGCGAGAGCTCCCTCCAGGTCCCGGGGAGGGTCAAATCAGGCCGCCCCTCGCGGAGCTGCCCTGCCGGCTCTGCAGTGCATCCAGAACCTTCCTGTCCACACTCGGGGCTGGGGCGAGCGTCACACACAGGAAGCCCCGGAGGAGCTCAGTGAGCCCGGCTCTGCCAGGAAGAGCTGCGGGACCTGCAGGGCAGCACCTCACCTCCCTGGCTTTGGTTTCCACATCTGTGAAATGAGGGGAGATGGGACTGGGTCGGGAGTTTCAACTCCATCTCGTCCTAGAACCTGCGTGTCTGTGGAATCTTCCAGGATGTGTCATTTGTAAGACAGTGGAAAGCTGAGACCTTGTGTTTGAAGCAGACAGTTGGCAGCTCAGCCCCATCTGCTGGGTGCCCCTGCCACCCTCCTCGGGAGGGATTTGGGGGTCTCCTAACGTTTAAAACACAAAGTACCAAATGCTCTCCGAGGGGGGATTTTGAACTTGTGCGTCTGTGTTCTACGATTTCCCAAAACCAGCTTCTCAGTGAGGCCGTGGATCCGTCAGATTTATCTATATCTTTCCCTGTCTCTCTATCAGCTGGATTTATCTCTGTCTGTTCCCAAACTTTACCACGTCTGAGCATTCCCTCGAGACCTCGTTCAAATGCAGCCACGCAGAGGTCTAAGTTTCTCATTTCTAACGCGTCCCCAGACCAGGCCGATGTCGTGGCCCCGAATGACACTTTGATCGACCCCAAATCTCCTTCCGCATTTGCTCACGGAGATGGTGATGTCACCTTTGACTGTAGAAGTGTCTGCAGAAAGTCGAAAGTGTTCAGGACAAACGTGGCCCTCTCTGTGTCTCACGTGCACTGAGAGTGACCACCAAGTGTGCTGTGTCCCTCTGTGAGGTTGGCATTCTGCAGCCTGAGGCCCAGGAGCCTTTGCATCACGCGACGTCTACATTCATTAAATTAATTCTTTTCTCCCCGTCATGGCCGAGGCATGAAGATCTGACCGGCTGTCGTTAATCAGTCAGACTCGTGTTCACATACCCTGCAGCTCAGCCGCAGCCCATCCCGGTGGGTACACGGCGGGAATCTCACAGACCGGTAAGAGACAAGGACCACACTGTCTGCCACAGTGTAGTTCACAGTGGCAGGAGCAGAGGGGCCCGCCGCTGGGGCAGTGGACAGTCCAATGTGGGGGTGCCCCCCAGGGAGCCCCAGCTAGGGACCGCGGCTGCAGCCCCAACGCTGTGCATGAATCTTCGTACTTTGCTGAGGGGTGGCGGGAAGGAAACTAGAATGAGATCTGCAACGCAAGACAGATTATTTGCACACAGCAGCTTGCACAGGGACACCCGTGAGAGGTGTTGCCACAGGTGCCCACGTGGCGAGAGGGGACGGGAGCAGGAAACCCACGGAGAGGGTATCAGAGAAACAGAGTCAGACAGGGGCTCCCTCGGGCGGGGACGACGACCGCGGTGGACGCAGCCCCGCACCTGAGTCCAGCTAAAGAGCCCACAATCGGTCAACAAAGAAAAAGAGAAAAATTGAAAATAATAGTATCGGTCTTGGGTGCCCGCAGACAGCACTGTCGTCTCTACCCACGTGAGCGCCAGGTTGCGGCTTCTCCCCACGACCACCCGCAGCCGGGCTCTGTCCCCTCGCCGGCCCCTCCCAGCGCATACGGGGGTGGGGGGACCTGGAGCTGAAAATTAAGAAGAGAGGAAAAGAAATGACTCATGGGGGTTTCTTTTTCCTGCTCCCTCGTGCCCCTCGTCTCTGCCCAGGGCAGGGCTCGCCGTGCGGTTTTAGCGCCAGGTCTGCTGTGGGTGAGCTCAGGGTTCAAAGGCAGAGCAGTGGCGCATCAGAATCAGCCCAGGTACTTGCTTTAAAAACACACGCTAAGTTCGCAAGGTCCGCCCCATACCAGGCTCCCTAGGACCGGGGTTAGGAATCTGAAGTTTAAAAAACATGTTTCCACGTGTTGGGGATGAAGCCCAAGCCAGAGCCAGGCTGGGAGCCCACCTGTGGACGCGCCAGGTGCGGAGAGGACTCCCCTGCGCCCCCTGGTGGTCAGGACGGAGGACAGAGGCCGGGTCTGAAGCCTGTGCTGGGCCGGTGGGCCCTGCTGGGGGAGGTGACTCGCGTCCTACCTGCTCTTTGGGCTGGTCTGTGTTGCACCAGTGGGGTGCTGGCTGCCCAGAGGTGGCGGATGACATGAAGAAACGGCCATCTAAGCCCCGGTTCTGGGGGAGGGGCAGGGGGAGGGGGGTCTCAGAGGAGGCTGTGGCAGAGCACACACCCCGGGCTTCACTTTGCAGAAGGAGCATCAGGAAGGATGAAACCCCGACTATGTTCCCGGGGCTCTGCAAATCCTCCGGCTGCTCCCTCACAGCCAGGTGAGTGGCATCTCGGTCCGGATGATGACAGCCACCAACTGCTGGGGCTCATTCTAGACAGGCGCTGTGCCCTGAGCTTGTGGGGTGGTGCTATGTCACCCCACCTTAGAGGAGAGAGAGACGGGGTGCCCAGGCAGGCTCCAGGCGGCATCGCACACCCAGCCCGCCGCACACTTGCCAGTGGGTGAAGGGGAGAGTGGATGCCCTTGGGCAGAGGTGGTGACAGGGGACTGTCCGGGTGACATTCCGGGGAAGCGGCAGGTCAGCGTGAGGGGTGTGTGGAGGGTGCTCAGTGTCTGCCATTACGCAATCCCTGAGCTCCCTGCTGATACGCTACTGTTCACACCAAAGCACAGAGACATCACAGTGCTTCCAGAATTTCTAAACATTTGAGGAATTAGCAGAGAAGGCCCAGAGGAAGAGGGTCCTCCCGAGACAGGCTGGAAGAGAAACTCCGTGTGGGGGGCCCTGGACCCTCCAGTGCCGGAAGTGGGTGCCCAGGGAGCCTGGGGATGCAGGGAATGGCCAAGAGAGCGTGTCCTCTCGGGAGGCTCAGCGTCCCCCGGGCAGCACACACTCGGCCTCCCCTGCCTGCACCTCCTGCTGGGGAAATGAGCCCCCAGGCGTCACCCCCAGAAGCTCCGGTCCCTGGTCCCTGCCATTGGGTCCGCACAACCTCTAGTGTCTGAGCTTGGCGGGGGGTCAGTGCGTCGCTTCTGGTCCCGCTTCCCTCGAAAAACTCCTTCCACGGTGGGGACAGAGACTCCGACCTGTGGGAGGCCCTGCGGGGCCCAGGCTCTGCGCTGGGCTGGGGGCTCTCAGCCCCAGAGACTTGAATTCACTGCCCTTGTCCCCTCAGGAGGAAACAGGAAGGGGACAGGGAGAGGAGTCTGGCAGGGGAGAGGAAGGCAGAGACCGGCGAGAAAGGGAGAGGAGAGCCGGGCGAGGGGCTCGAGGCGCAGCTCCCCCGCCGGTGAGCGTTTGCAGAGAACTCCCAGTCATCCATCCTTCCTCCAGAAAGCTTTGCGAAGATCAGGTAGTTGGCTCGTTTCAGAGCAGAGGTTTATGCCGGAAACCAAGATAAAGTTTTAAAAAGTCACCAGGTCCCAGGGGGCGTTTGCCCTTCACAGGCCCTGTGAGCTGGACGGGGTTTTGCGTCCACCACGGGGCCTTTTGTCTCAGGAACATCAGCGATTGGAGTTGGACAGGAAAAGACGTCCCAGGAGAACGTGGATTCACGTTTGTCGGAAATGGCAGTGACTGCGCCAGAGCACACGGCAGGGCGGAGGGAGCGAGGGGTGGGCTGAGCCCGATTCATCCATCCATCCATCCATCCATCCATCCATCCATCCATCCATCCACTATTTCTTTAGCACCCACAGGGTCCCAGGCACCGGTCCCTGTGCTAGAGAAGCCATCACCATCCTCAGGCACAGTCTCAGAACCTAGGAGGATGAGGGAGGGGTGGGGATGCAGTGAGGCCTGGGCCTCTGCGTCCCCTGGTGCCGTCCCCACCAGGTTCCCCAGCTCCACCTCCTGCCTCCCTACGGGGTCGCAGGGCTGCAGGCTGCTTCCCCCCAACCCCGAGGGTCCACAATGGCTCCTGTGGGCCTGGCAGCTGGCCCCAGTCCTGAGCCGGGACAGGAACTCAGGCCTGCAGGCTCCCAGACCCCGCACCCTGTCTTCCTGCCGCCGGGGCCACCTACTCGTACCCTCCACCATTGTCACCAAAAGAACCTTTCTGTCTTTCCCGCACTGTTAAATGAAGGTGCAGAGCCCTTGAGCTCTACGTCTTTGGTTTCAACCAGGTAAAAACTGCATTTGCAGAAAGACAGGGACTGCAGGGACAGATGGACATTGAAATGTGTGTGTAGAAACATATATTGAATATATTTGTATCAGTGGGCTGATTTACATTGTGTTATACACATATCTATTATACAGACATATGAATATATGGCATCATTATTTTACATGATATATTACACAAAATAAATATAATATAAAAATCATACAAAAGTAAGTATGTATAGAGTATATAAATAAATGTCTACATAACTGTCATAGAAAGTTATTTTGCATCCGCGTCCTAGACTATGACCCAGGGGGTCAGGGGTACCTTTGTCCTGTTCGTTGTCTGTGGCCAAGGAGCAACCGCCCTGACCCCCAGCAACCCAGCCGGCACTCCTTTAGCAGCTGTTAAGGAACAAAAGCCATTTCTTATGGGGAAGCTGAGTCCCACGGCTGGAATTCTGTGGATGGGGGTGGGCTGTGGCAACAGGGGACATCAGAGTGGAGAATCCCCTTTCTCAGGGTCCCTGGGAGTTGGGAAAGCACACAAAACGTCCTCAGGCAGTTTATGAGGAGGGTCCCTTGCTCTGGCCAATGTCCCCTGAGATAAGAGACTATTAAAATGTAAATGACCAGACACTCCGGGCTCTCCTCCCAGAGGGACGAGGACCCTCCCCCCTCCCAGGCCCCCCAGGCCGATCCGGCTGTGCCTCCCATCATTCTCCCCAGGAGACCTGGCCAGGCCCTGGGAATTCACACAAGATAAGGGTCCCCTGCCCTGCTCACCCCACCCAGGAGCCTGGCGGACCCCACTGAGCGAAGCCGTTTTCTATGCCTTTCACATCTGCTGTGGGAACTGAATAAGCGTCGTGATAGTGACCATGAGAGCAAAACTCTAAAACAACCTCTAAACTTGCGTATGGAGACGCAAGGGAAGTACAGAGACGTGCACAAGTCACAGGCATGCCGCCCCCCGCCCCCCACCGCCCTCCCAGCTGCCCTCCCGCTCTGCTCTGCTCCGACAGTGCTTATCAGGCTGGGCCCTGGGAGGCAGAGCTACCCAAGGGTGCGGAATAGCAGATTTATTACAGGGATCGACCCTGCACAGGGTGGGGGGAGCTGGGGGGCCAGAAACAAGACCCTCCCAGGGAGGCTTCCGGAGCCTCCTGCAGTGGACGCAGGCTGGGGAGGGGCGGCTGAGCAGAAGCCTGGGGGGACAGCTGCTTCTGTGGCTGGTGGTCCAGGGTCACTGGGGGTCAGCGAGGCTGGCAAGAGGGAAGGAGAAGCGCAGAATGAGAGCAAGTTGCCACCCACGGGCGCCTCCTTGCCTGTGTCCCACTGTGACGGCCACAGGGACTCTCGGACGGCGACAGCAGCTGCTCCACGTCTGCCTTCCAGGTCCTGTGCACGTCCCCTCTCTGTCAGCTCCAAGCTGGGACCGCGCAGGGAGGAGCCGCTCCAGCCCAGCCAGGGCGACGCAGGCCGACGCTCCTTCTGCCCGGTGCACCTGTAGCTCAGCACTTCAAAGGAATTGCCCCCAGCGTGCCCGTCGGTGCCTGGCGGCCTCCGCACGGCAGCGTGAGTGACTTCACCTTGCCGTGGTGTGGGGCAAGATCTGTGCATTCCCGTTGTCCCATAACACTCCACCGTCTGCCCATCCTGCAGTCCACGGATCCCACGGCATGTGGGCCGTGTCCAGTCACGGGCCATCACAAACAGCACCGCCTGAACGTTCCAGTGATCGTATTTCGGTGCCCGTGTGCACACGTGTCTCGGGTCTACGCCTCCACGTGGCATCGCTGGGTCGGAGGCTGCGCCGTTGCTCACGTTTGACTTCAGTAGACACCACCAGCTCCCCAAAGTGGCTGCGCCATGTCCTCATGTTTAGCGTTGCAAGTTCTCGTCCCTCTGTGTCCTGGGTTCCAGTGTTGACTCCTTTCTCACTAGCCGCTTGACCTAAACAACCCATCCAACCTCTCGGAGCCACAGTTCCCGTCCCGGCTGTAAGCAGGGATGACAGCAGTGCCTGCCACATGGGGCACTGCAAGGAGACGAGGTAGGACAGTCACGGTCACAGACAAGTTCTCAATATATTCGCTGCTATGTCCATTTTCATTTATGCTAATGACGATGACCTTAGCAAGTTGTATCAAGGCAACCTGATTATGTCTGTATCTTGCATGGATGAAAGGTGAAAGGGCGGGGTCTTGAACCGATGTCATCTTTGAGCCCCCAGCACTTCACCCGGAGCCTGGCATGCTGCAGCAGCACAGAACACCTCTGTCTCACGGAATCAGACTGACTTCCTGAGGCTGGAGGTGGACGGTCTTGGGGCGGCTCACTCCATCCCTGCGACTGCGCACACCGCCTGACTCGCACGCGGCAAGGCAGCCCCTTCCAGGGGAACGGGCGCCGAGTCCCGGTCCTGGCTTCCATTTACTGAGGCTCGCTCTGTGTCCAAGGACCTCTCTGAATCCCCATGACAGCCCTGCCAGGTGGGCTGCTGTGGCCCCCACTGGTGGATGAGGAGCCGGGCCCGGCTGTGCCCCCAGCAGGAGGGGGCTGGGCTCCACCTCCAGACCTCCGCTCTTGGCTGAGGAGGCTGCTCTGCCCACAAAGCGGAGCACAGCCCCGTCCTCAGGAAGTTCGCAGGGTGGTGCGGAGGGAAAGTTTAGGACTCTGAGGCCGGCAAAGCACTGCCTGGTCCCCATTTGCTGGCCGTGTGACTCCGGCAGGTCACAGGGCCACTAGGCAATAAAAGAGAGAAAATGACACAACAGTTTTGTGCATAGACTAGATTCTAGCCCGGTGAGGCCTGTGTCGGACTCTGACCCACAGAATGCACAATAATAAATGTGTGTGGATTAAGCCACTAGACCCATGGCAACGTGTCACAGCAGCCACGGGAAACTGACACTGTCCTATCCCCTGGGGCACACTGTGCTCACAGCCACTTCCCAGGGGGTGACGTGTACTCGACCCACAGCTAGTTCGGGGCACTCGGGCTGGGAGGCAGACCCCATGCCTGCTGCTTCCACCCTGCTGCCCCCTGAAGCTTCCTGGCATGACGGCGCATGAGCCAAACACGTCCTGTAAGGGTCCTTCCCACCACAGGCAGGACCCGCCGTCTCCCGTCGGGTCCCAAGTGCTCGGAGGACGCAGGTCTGGGGGACACGTCTGTTGAACAACCCTGAACCCATCCAAGCTCCGCTGATCCGTGGTGCGGAGCTCTCTGCTCCCTCAGGGGGGACGGGAGGACCCGCGGCCGGGGAGCGAAGGCCCCCGGCAGGCTTTGGCGGCCTGTCTCTTCCTGCCAAGCCGGGAGTCCCCTGAGCAAGGGTCTGAGGAAACCTGTTAAGGAAACCAGAGGCCAAGGGAAGTTCTTTCTCCAGAGGGTGGGCGCGCTCACAGGAGGTAAAGCCACCAGGAAGCACAGTGGGACAGAATCTTGCGTTCTATTTCAGGGAAAATGGTACAAAAATAGGGTCCATGTGGAATTCTCTTTCCCCACCGCGCTGTGCGGGAGGGGAGGGCCTGGCCGGCTCCTGGTGTTCTGCGACCCCCCGGCTTGGATGAACTTTCACAAACACCTCCAGGAAACACCTTCTCAAATACGGTCACATACGTGCACCGGCACACAAAAATAACCTCTGAAAAAAGCGCCGAGTGTGGATATTGAACTTGCTTTGGCAAAGGGCTTTACGTTTATTTTTATTAGTGAGGACTCCAAACCACCTCAGATTTTTCAAAGGAAATTAAAATGCGAGAGATCAAGGGATTTGCCCAAGGTCACGGAGCACAATAGATGCCTTCCCAGTCTTCCAGTTTCCAGGCAATCGCTCGCCCTGAGAAGTCGGATGGCCTCTCCTCCAAAACTTTCAACATAGTAAACATCTGAGACCCCTCCCCGCTGCCCCTCCATCCGGGTCACCTGACCCAGGCGTGGTTGTTCTGACACGATGCCAACTCTGAAGATATGTCAGTTTTTTTGTGAGCACCACTGAAAATACGATCTTGGAGCTGGAGAAGTTAAACTTGCAAGGTGAGGGGCCAACGTGCCATCCGGCTTCTGGGAGGGAGCACATGGAATGGTGGCCAAGTCAAATTGGGGAGTCTGAGGCGAGTTGGCCAAAGGCTATTTACAAAGCTGCCAGCAAGGTGCAGGAGCACAATGATGAGCCGTCCCCCAGGGTGGCACCCGGGGGCTGTTTCCACCTCTGGGCACAAAGGAGTGAGATGAGAAAAAAGCCTGGTCGGGTGGGGTGGGGTGCCCAGACAGTGGTGGGTCACAGCAGGTGGACCCCACAGGGAGGGCACCGGGGAGACGATGCCACAGGAGGCTCTGCCCCTGCCTCCCAGCCCCTCGTAGCCGCTCCCAAGTTCCAGAACAGGCAGAGACAAGTGGAGGATGCCCATCACCCCGGACTCCCTCCGAAACCATAATATTCAGCAAGTGTTTCCTGGACATCTATAGAGCACCAGACAAAATAAAGTTGGAAACTTTCACCTCGACCTTCACCTGGAATGACATTCCACAAATGTCAACCACAGTGCCACTGTGATGTTCCCCCCCCCCCCCCCCCCCCCCCCCCCGCTTCGTGGGGACATCAGAATCAGCTTCCGTACGGAGCGCAGGAACAATAATTTCTGAACAATGGCCATCGTAGAAGGGACCAAATGCACAGGGAGAGACTTTCTGTGTTGCGGACATCCCGGCTGCAGAGAGTCATACTAACGTTACAGACTTCAGCTAAAGCCACCACAATCCCGGTTTCCTCACGACCTTCCTGGATGGCGCTTGCTGTCCCGGCATAATTATCACAGCGACCCCCTTGCTCGAAAAACACTTCACTTTGGGTGATAAATTACATGGTTGCCTTAGCTGTAAGGCTCGCGCACTAAATGATATATTTTAAATGAGAAGATACTGAAGCCAGAGAGAGGAACTGACTCTCCCAAGACCACACGATCCCTCCCGTACCCAGCACAGCCCATTCCCCTGGACGAGCTGCAGGCTGTGGTTTACCCAGCGATGCCTCCAATCTCAAGAGTCACGTGGCTGAGAACCCAGCTCACCTTTCAGGAAACTGTGGCTTCTGCTGCAACGTTCTGTGAATGAAGTTATATAAACAGATGCATACATCCAAGTGAGATTTATTTCCTCTGGCTTTTTTCCACTGAGTGAAATCATTTCGACATCCACCCATGTTGCTACATGTATCAATAGTTCATTTCTTTTTATTGCTAAATAGTGTTCAGTCATATACTATCACACAGTTTGTTTATTCATTCACCGGTTGGTGGACACTTTGGTTACAGTGTTTCATTTCGTTTTCTTGCCTTATTTCACTCTCTGGAACCTCTAAAACAATGTTCAACAGCAGCTGTAAAAGCAGACATCCTGTGTCGTTCCTGCTCTTAGCGGAAGGCTCCAGGTCTCTCTCTGTGAAGCGTGATGTAGCTGTACATCTTCCACAGGTGCCCTTTGTCAGACTGAAGAAAATCCTCTCTACTCCTTGTTTGCTAAGAATTTCTTTAAAAAATCAGGAATGGATGTTAAATTTTGTCACATACTTCTGCATCTATTGAGATGACAGTGTGTGTGTTTATTTTGTTAATATAATGAGTAACCTCGATTCATCTCGACTGTTAAATCAACGATGCATTCCTGGGATAAATCTCACTTGGTCTTCGTGTACAATCTTTTTGCTGTGTTGTCCGATTTGATTTGCTAAAACTGGCTGTAGAATTTTTGCATCTACATTCATGGGGAATATTGGTCTAAAGTTTTCTTATAATGTCTTTGTCAGGTTTTGGTATCAGGGCAATGCTGACTGGGATCAGTGTTGGGTCTACAGCTAATTTCAATATCTGGAAGAGTTTGTGTGTTTTTGGTAATAGTTCATCCTCAATTGTTTGCTAGGTTTCACCAGTGAGACTATCTGGGTCTGAAATTTTCCTGGTGGGAGGAGTTTTAACTGGATTCTACGCCTGGTTAATTTGGCTTTTCCCTTCTGCCATCCTCAGCTTGTTGGGCTTGTCCTTAGCCAGGACCCTCATGGTCACAAAGTGGCTGCAGAATCTCCAGATATCACACAACACCGAAGAACAGGAAGGGCCCTCTTCCCCTGTGTGCCTCTGTATTAGAGGGGAAATCCCACCTCAGTAGGTTCCCAGAGACACCACCCCCTCCCTTCTCAAGCGGCCACAATCATGTCCCATCCCTATACAGAAACCACATGGCACTGACAGGACGATGCCAGTTGAAAGCTAGAGAGGGCCAGGTCACCTGAAGTACACAGCAGCCCTTTACCTGAGCAAGGTGCGGGATCTGTTATCAAACGCTACGAGGGCGGAGGCACAGCCTGTGTTCATACGGTCATAAGCCAGGTTATGTCAACCAAGAGGACCTGCCCTCAGCGGGTGGCTTATAACCCAACTGACTTGCAAAGGCAGTTGCATCGCGAACTCTTTAAATTCAATCCTTATTTCCTGTGGGAACATCATTCACCAGGCAAACAAGACAGGACGTTGCAAAACCAAAACACACGAGCAGCAAGTGCTGTCACAAGGTGCCTTCTGGGGAACTTTTCAGGCAGCTGGACCGGCTGAGGGGCTGAAAGTGCGTTGAAAGTGAGTCTTCTCTGAGGATTTAAGCTTCCTGAGGGCAGCATCTGGGTTTGCTGTGTCCACGGCTGCACACAGCAGGTGCTAGAGAAATGTGCGCCCAGGGAGGCAAGGGGCACAGACGGCCGCCTTGCTCTCCCAACAAACCTCCCCGAAATCAGGAAAGCTCCACTCGGGACTTTTAAGAACCGCCCAGCCTGGTCTGCGAGGAGAGTCATCCGCTCTGGCAAACGCTCGTTGCTGACTCAGTGTTGATGAAAAGCTCTGGAACGTCAGTTTGGGGCAAGGAGCAGGGTGGTTTCCTTGGAAATGCAGGTTTCTCTGGTGTGGTCCTCACTCTGGCCTCTACTGAGTCACGAAACACGGGCACAGTGACTCACCCAGAGGTCAGAGTTCACAGGGCAGGGTCAGTCCATGTTTTGGTCCTTATTTTGGAGTTCTTATTCATAATAAGGTTCTAAAAGCGGGTGTGGGGGATGGGTAGTTTGCAAGTTGAATGTCACTACGACGGGGGTTTCCCCAGAAGAGGGGACACAGACTCTGGCTTCAGAGAACCGGGGTTTAGACACAGCCTCCCATGGGCATGGGCTGGGGGGCCCTGACAAGTTGACTGAAACAGACTCGAGTCTCTGTTCCTGTCACCTAGGGAGTTGGCGGGAGCACTGAAAGAGATCGTGTTTGCAAAGTGCCAGGCGGCTCTCAGTAACCGTCCAGATCGGAGACATTTATATTTTCTTATCCCAGAAGGGAGCTGTCCCATTATTTGAGCTGTTAGCTGTGAAAATCCCCCATTTCTTTGTCCCCGCAAGCCAGCATCCAGCAAAGAGGTCTCGTGTGTTCATTTTCATCTTCCCCACTAGGCAAAAAGAAAACAGATGGTAGGAAGGAAGCCAAACGCCATCTGATCTGCTTCCCTCTCCCCTCCCACAACCTTACAGCATCTTCTTCGCAGGGTGACGTGGGGACGAGGTCTTGTGCCACGGACATCTCACGGCCGTGCGACGACGCCAGGAATTTGGTCACTGGGGAAATCTCTGGTCCATTTCCACATGGATGAGGGAATCGTCCAGGACTCTGTTCCCGGTGCCAAGGCAAATCAGTCATCCCCCTAATCCAATTACCTGAGATCATCAGTGGCTTTGGACATGTCCCCAGTTGACTGTTCAAACAATTTGCTGCTGGAAAGTGGTCCCTTTGGCCCACGATGTGGTCATGAGTCCTGGGGACTCGGCTGGGTCAGCCCTGCCTCAGCAACTGGTGGAGTTGTTACTGACCCCGAGTTTGGGGTTTTTCAAGTCATTACTTTGCCAATGGCTATTAAGAGAATTACGGTAACATCCTCATCGAACATGGCCCTATGGCCATTACGTGGGCAATTCTCGGGCTGTGAATCATTAGAGTAACTTAGTTGATTTCTGTTGTCAGTGACCCAGGGCGGTTGTTTGGTGAAAGGAATTGGATTAGACGTCGTGAGGACAGTTGAGGTAAGCCGGTGAAGCCAGACGCGTTCCTGAAGAATTCCCGCCTCCGCCACCCACACTCTCTTGCGTTTTGGTTTCAGGCAGAACCTTTCACTTTTTGTTTTACTCGAGTCGTATTTAATGACAGCAGTGACGCTGCAGCCGCAGTCCCTTACCATGAACACTGGGCTCGGCGCTTTCATCTCAGCTGACCCTCCCGACAGCCCTGCCAGCGGCGTCAGTCCCCGCTGAGAGGCCGCGAGGTTCCGAGCCGGGGTCCCACCCGGGGTTGCTGGGTCTCACGTCCACCGTCTAGCTCATTCCATTCCCCATGCTTCTTGCCGCTGCGTCCCTCCTGCTGAGGACACACATCCGCTAGTTGGAGATACCTTTCCTGGCTGTGCTGACAACTGGAACCTTCTAAGTCAAGGGGAGAATGTTTGCAGATACCCCGAGATTGGCGGGGAGACCACCAAATCATGTGAGTCCTGGGTCCCCCCCTCAAGTTGTCACAGTCTAGTCTGGGCGGAGGACAAGACAAAGAGAAGTCGGAGAGCTCGCTAAGCGTGGCCGGAGGGTGCGGGTGTCAGGAGCTGCCCCAGGACAGAGTCCACCCCCCCCAGACGTGGGCGGAGTCGGGGAGGAGGGAGAGCCGGCTGGGGCCGGGGGGACGGCATGTGTGTGTGAGTTAAGCAAAATCACACATTATTTTCTATTTTTTAAACATTTTATTTTAAAATAATTTCAGACCTTCTGCAAAGCTACAGAAAGAACAGGAAGAGTCCTTTGATCTCTTCAACCCGGATCCCCCAACGCGACCATCTTCCCACGTCTGCGTCATCGCATCCGGCGAACGTGATGTCCTTTTTCCTGGCAGTGTGCGTCTCCCAGGAACAGGGACACCGTCCGCCGCGACCACGGCAACGGCACGGTTAGCAAAACGGGGAGCCCACGGCCGATGCAAGACTCTTACCTATGTCGGAGAGCTTAAATGTCACCAGGGGTCCCACGAATGTCCCTGACAGCCAGAGGAAAATATATACATTTTTCTGGTCCAGGGTCCAATCCAGGATCACAGGTCACATTTGGTTGTCCTGTCTCTTTAGTCTCTTCGATTCCGGAACGTTCTGTAGGCTCTCAGGGCTGGGCCATGTCTGAAGAGTCAAGGCTCGCATTTTGTTGAGGACACTCGGTGTGGGTTTGTGATGCTTCCCCGTGACCAGACTCAGGTTAGGGACTTTCAGCGGGAGCATCTGGAAGAGGCACAGTGTCCTCCTCAGCACCTCCCATCAGGAGGGCCCGTGTCACCTGCCCCGTCACGGGTGCCAGTGACAGGCCACATGGTGAGGGTGGTGGCCCTCTGGTCTCTCCCCTGCAAAGTTACTTTTTCCTTTTTTGTCATTACTAAATGTCCTGTTGAGAGAAAGTTTGACACTGTGCAAAAGTCCTTCTCCCGTTTTTCTCTCCCACTGGCTTTGGCATCCACTGGAAGAAGGGGCTCTTCTGCCCCATCCCTGAAACCCCAAGACCCTCAGGACCTTTGGATAGTGGCAGAGTCTGTTGCCTATGGGACGAGGAATGACGGAAACAGGGACTCGTTTGTGGCCCATAAGAGTCACCTCCTATTTCACACCTATGGTGTGTTTTCCTTTTGAGATGAGAACAGAACGACACGCAAAATACAAGTTCCCCTTTTCCTTCCAGCATAGTCTATACAAGCAGGTGTCACGAGGGTTTTCTAAACCAGAAGCGACATTGATTTAGGAGAGCTGAACAGTCATTTCCCCCTGTAAGTTCCTGGAGTCCGCCCTGCTAGAGACGGAATCGAGGAACAGAGAAGTTAAGTGGCTCGCCCAAGACCACACAGCTCATCTTTGTGGACGCTGGCCAGTAATGACGTCAAAGCTTTTACTCAAACCAAGGGCAGCATGGACAGGAGAGGCTCAAAGATGCACAGGCAGGGATAGTGCAGGGGTCAAGGCCACAGGCGTGGAGCCTGGTTCAAACCCCACGTTCAGCTGTGTGACTTTGCCCAGGTCACTTGACCCCTCTGGGCCTCAGTGTCCTCACCTGTGAGGTGTGGGTCACAGCCCCGCCTGCCTCTCGGGGTTGTTACGAAGGTTAAATAAGTTGAAGTGCGTAAGAGTGCTTGCAAATGTCGGCCGCGCCCACTTTACAATGTTTTCAGCACCGACAGACCTGCTGGGCACCCGGCAAACGCACGCGTGGCCAGTTTTAGGTAAACAAACTGAAAGACTCCATCATCGTTTTTGCTAATGGTCAACATAATATATTCCGGGGCATTTAGCTCTGCGAACTTCTTTCTTTTTCCAGGTATATTCCGTCCACCATAACTGGCATTTAAACCATCTGATTCACACCTGGGCACCGTCCATATTTTCCAAATGTCTGCTGGGGTGTAAAATGTGAGGGACTCTTCTCAGGAAACAGACCATTTGCAGACCAGCCCCTGGGTCTTGACAGGCGTCTCAGATCACAGCTAATCCCGCACGTGACTGACTGTGCAAGCAGCACTCTCATTACCTGGGTTCACCCGAGCCTCATCCATTACCTGCCTCCCATTTCGCCCCAAGCCCCTGCGAGTAAAGCCCAGCTAATGGACACTCCTATTGTTGTAAGATAGTCATTTAACTTGGAGAATGGAGGATTAAAACAACACCATCGGGAGATGAAGCCATCTCAGCCCTAAGTCAGGATAATGCACTGGGGTAAGAATGCTTAATCTCCAGGGAGTGCCCCAAATCCCCACGATATGCTTTCAATGCTTTGCTTTGCATTTGGAAGTCTAAATCAACAAAAAGAGGTAGAAACTACACAAAGACAAGGGGCTTACCAGCCAATGATCTAAGCTGGCTGTCATTGACCCATAAGGTATCTTTGTGCAAATCAGAAAAAGGGGCTTTTCCTCCCCGGCAAATATAGCCCTGAGCCAGATGCAAGGCCCGGGGAGTGCAGTACGGGCTGGCTTCCAGCCCCCATCTGCCTCCTTGGCTAGGCACCTTGGATAGTGAACAACCTGTACAACTGTACCCAGCAGCCCAGAGTCCAAGAGATTCCTGGATGTTTCTTATTCCTTTTCACAAATAGTTCTGCTGCCAGCCCACAAAGAATACAGAAAGGCAATTGCATGGCTAAATGTCAACCTTCAGCTGTGTTCAGATTGTACATATGTCAGCTCCTTGAAATCCTTGCTTTCATGACTTGGTATCACTTGGGTGGGCTCAACCCTTGCTAAGGAGCAATTAGGTTAAGAGGCCTCTTGTCGACACCTTCACTTTGTACCTCTCAGGGAATGGCAAAAGTGCAAAGAATGGCCCAATCTGAACCCTGCTGCCAGTGAGTTCTTCCACGGATGTTGGCTCTCTGAGCTGCTATGATTACTTAATGCCCAGGGTATCAGTCAGCTATGACTCAGGGAATCAGAGTTGCTCCAGTCTCATGCTATGAATGTCTGGGGATGCAGAGGCAGAGACAAGTGGTGAGGACTGCATGGAAGAGGAGGAAGATGAAGAGGCAGCTTGGACTCCAGGCAAGGAGGTGTCCCCACTGTTTCATGCTTGTCTCAGGTCAGCATTTTAATCTTGATTTTGCGGAAGAAGAAACTGAGGCACGAAAAGTGCTGCTGAAGCAACTTGACCAAAGTCTCCTGGAAGTGGCCACACTGCAAGTAAGTGACCAGGATTTGAACTGGAGCTGAAGCATGTAGCCCCTGGGCACCTTCTTCTGTCCTCGGTCATGGCATTGCTCTGGGACCTCTTGGGTTGTTTCCACCAAGTAGAGCTTTGGCCCCACATCCTTGGTTTATTTCAAGGAACCCCATCAGAAGTGGACAAGTGGGATCTTTGAAGTCTTGGGGACGCATCCAGAGTGGCACGTGCCACATCACAGGAAGGGACTTGTCTCAGGTTTCATACTAGGGTCCAGGATGCACTGCATTTATGCCAAGCAACAGCTTTTTGTTTTCTGTATTTAAAAATGTTCCCCTCCACACACACACACACACACACACACACACACACACATACACCCTCTGAATCTTTAAAGCTCTCTTATTCCCTCTTTGCTTTGGCTACTAGGAAGCTCAGAGTTAGAAATTATACATAACTTTAAATTAAGAATTCCTATTTCTAAATTTCTCCCAAGCTTCATTTTATCATTCAGTTCTTATTTCCATAGTCCTTATTTCAGATATATTCAAGTGAATGGTATATTTTTATAAGTATTCAAGTAAGATAGATAAAATGATAGCTAAATAGATAAAGTTTCCTATTAATCTAAACAATTATTACAATCCCACTGTGTAGTAGGCCGGGGTTAAAATTTAAATAAGACAAGAATTGTGTCACTGAGGAAGAAGATGTAATTGAACAAGACAAATGTGTGAACAAATAATTATACCCCAATTTAACAATATGATAGAGCTCTGTCCAGATTGCACGGGTTGTATTTTGCTCCTGCATGTAATGTATTCTTTACATATATTATTACCTCAGTTAAACCTTGCAAGATTCCTAGATTTCTATAGGTAAGGAATGTAGGTGCTGATACATTTAACAGAAAGCCCAAAATAAAATGGTGGTTTTAATAGATAAGTGTTTATTTTTTTTCATTTGCAAAACAAGTTCATAAATAGGGAGTCCAAGGTCAATATAGTGGCTCCACAGTCACAGATTCCTTTTATCTTTTGCTGCACCATCCGTGGCTCAAGGTGGCTGCTGGAACTCCAGCTGTCATATTTGCATTCCAGACAGCAGGAGGCAAAAGGGGAATTCACTACTACTTGTCTCGTTCTTTCTCAAGACAGTTTCTCAGAAGTCCCATCCAACAATGCTCACTTACACTTCCTTGGTCGATCCTAGCTGCAAGGGAGGCTGGCAAATTAGCCTTCTAGTTGAAAACATTACTTCCCCAGACAATGTTCCTAAGTGCAGTATTCAGGGTAGGCGAAATGCTGAAATAAACAGTCTCCAAATCTCAAAGGCTTATTAAAGTAAATGTTACTGTGTGCTCATCCAGTGGTAAAACACAGGTCAAGGGGAGGAGTGGGGAGCTCAGGTTATCCGCTCCTTCCGTCTTGTACCTTCCACCCGAGCATGGGGTCCTTCCACCCAGGGATCATGTGAGAAAGCCAGGCAGGCCCATGACACGGGGCCTCTGCAGGCCTGGCCTGGAGGAAGGGCCCTGCCATTGCCAGATGGGTCCTGTGGCCTCCTGGCTGGCTGTGGGACAGCCACCCACCTGCCCCCACCCACAGGTGCTGGGAGAGGGGTCTCCCTGACCGGGGAGCCCGCCAGACCTCGCTGAAGGACGCAGCCAGCAGCGCTCTCCACGCTGGGCTCCCGCTCCGAGACCTGAATGGGCTGTTTGTGGCTCCAGTGACAGACACAGGCAATAATTAGGCCTATTTAGCAGAGAGGGGGTGAAAGGTCAGACTGTAAGGCCGCCCAACGGTCTCCCATTACAGCCTGGTGACCACGAGGAGGCTGCTGCTGGTGTCGTGGGCAGCAGCGGGGTCAGGGGACACGCCCCGGCCATCCGTGGACCATGGGCTGGTTCCCCGCCCTTCATGCTGAGTCCCCAGCTCACCTCTTTCTTCTAAAAATCTGATTTTGTTTTAGTTTAACCCAAAGCAGATGATCCAGTTCCTCTCGGCCTGTCCGCCTGGGAGGATGTTCCTGGGTCCCCAGGGCCGGAGGGGCGGGAGCTTGGCGGCTGCTGGGAGCGGACTGGGGCTGGCCTGGGAGCCTGCCCGGCAGTGCCCTGCCCTCCCCGCTGCCTCGGAGCCTTCCAGAGGCAGAGCCCGGACTGTCCTTGGCGTCCTTGGTGTCCTGCCTCCTTCCCCTGAGCCCGTAGGATTGTAGGATCGCAGGGCAGGGAGCCGACAGCTCAAAGGCTGCGGGGCTCAGCAACACCTTGGAGAGGTGGAAACGTTCCTCTGAAAACCGAATTTGGTGTCTCAGGCCGGACACCAGCGGGCCGGCAAGGATGCAGCCCCACCCCTCACAAGCCCGGCAAGCCCCCTCTTCTCCTCCCACCTCTGCCCACCGGCTCCCCCACAGAGGGGGGTGGCGGTAACCCGAGTCAGAGACCAGAGGAGCTGGCCGATGCTGGGGTGCGTTCCTGTGACCCTGGCAGGCAGGGCCGTGAGTGTCTAACTTCCCCCAGAGCTAGGAACTTAGAGGACTGGATAGCGTACACTTCTAAGAATAAGCAAGCAAACATGAATTTGCTCCTAAATCCTCTTCCAAGACAGTGGGTCGGGGGGCTCCTGACTCTGGGGCCAGACTCACATGTGCGGGTGTGGGGTAGTGGGCAGGGCTCCAGGATCTGGGTCTCAGTCTCCCCCTCTGTGAAATGGGATTGAATGCAGAGCTCCTGTCCCAGGGTTGGGACCTCACAGGCAGGCTGTGCCCACCTGTACCTGGGCTAGGGGGGGCTCTCATTTTTCCTTCAATGATTGTGCAAAGCCTTCTCAGGACAAGGATCGGTCCTTCTTGCCTCAGGGGACCCCCGCCCCTTAAAACTATGACAAGCTCTCCTCCTTCCTTCTGACCCAGTGCCTGCTACCAAAGGTGAATTCGGCTGGGGGCAGGCGGGGGAGAGGGTGTCATCCCTAAGGGGAAGGCTTCTTCCGCCGGGTCGCTCAGGAAACACGGCAGCAAGGCTGTCCTGGCATCTCAGCCAGGAGACAGGGGGTGCTGGCCAGAGCTGGGCCCCGCCCAGTTTGGCAGATTCTGCCTGTGAGCTTGATGGAACCTCTCGGGGATACAGTAATTCGCTCTTAGACAAACACAACTTCCAGGTTCACAAAACAGAATGGTTAGAAAATATATGTTTTTAAAGCTTCAATCCCATTCCTGCCTGGTGCATCACTTTTGCAAAGCGACAGTGGGGTGAACTGAGGGTACAGGGACTCGGAGACCGATGGATGTGTTTGCCTCTAGGATGCCCTTGGGGAGGAGCCTCCGAAGCACACAGGACATCCTGTCTTGGCGTGTGTGGGACCCACAGACGCTAGGAAAATCGGTGAGGGACAGGCGGAAGAGCTTGTCAGCGCTCACTCGGCGCTGCCCCCAGAATCCGGGCACCCCGCCTACCCAGACGGGTGGGGGCTGCGGGAGCAGTTGACCACAGCCCCCGGCCAGGGATGCCGCACCGTCTACGCGCCTTTGCTGCGGGGAGAGCAGGAAGCAGCCTGCCTTGTTTGTTTGTTTGTGCAAGAGGCCACTGTGCACCCTCGGATGCTCACGTGACTCCGGGCAGCTCCTGGGACAAGCCTGGTCCCTCTAGATGGGTTGTTTTTGCTTTATCGTGCAAATTAGAGCCCAAGTGTTAAAGCCACCAAAATATACAGCCCTTGAAAATGAAAACACTGGGGATAAACTGGGTTAAGGGGAAAAAGACAATCTTGCCCCAAAACAAAGCGAAACTCAACTCGTGCAATTGCTGAGAGTCACCTTGAGTCGGTGAGAGTCTGAACTCTTGCAAAACATATAATTTGTCTGAGTAAGTGTTTCTGTCATGCAAAGATGCAAGATTATTTTTATAACTGGCAGCCAAATTAGCTTCCAGCCAAATTAGCTTTAATCCTTGTATAAAACCAGGGACTTAGGTCACTCCTGAAAGTGCCAAAGAATCGTGGTGTTTGGGTGTTGGCTGATCAAATGTTGAGGCCAAGGCAAAGGGAAGCCCCTCCGGCCCAGCTCAGCGGATCGGGAGGACAGGAGGCAGCGGGCTGCGGTGAGGAGTGCTCAGAGGCAAGCCCACCGGGATGGCTAACTCGGCAGGGAGGTGGGGGGGTGTCGGGCCAGCCATGGGCACGGGGTCCCCTCACCTGGGGATTGTGGTGGTTTGCTGGCTCTTGTGTCGCTGGTGCCTCCTAAGCACTCGTCCCAGCCTCCCCGTGACATCCGTACCACCGTTACCTCCATTTTACAGATGAGGAAACTGAGGCATAGAGCAGCTGGGTCACATGCCGAAGGCTGCAAAGTGAGTTCTGAAGGCAGGCGCCAAACCACACCACCACCCGAGCACTCACTCACCTTCTGGGAACACAGAAGCTCTTATTTCTGTGCCTGGCGTACAAATTTGTTTAAACTCTATGATACTGCCAATATCTGGCTAGTTTTGACGAAAAAAAAAAAAAGGCCAGTGCACGCAGTTTGACCTGACAGCACGCATCCCGTCAACGGGGCCTCCACCTGCGGGACAGGTGTGTGCTACCCTCAGACGCCCAGTGCGGCGTGGGGGGGGCAGGAGTAACGGAGGAATTACGGCAGGTGACAGAGGAACGCAGTAACCCCCGGCAAAAGAGGGTCATTAGCGGAGAAAATGAAATCGGCTGGGCGACCAAGCCAACGTTTAAGCTAACAACGTGAGAGGACAACCTCATCCTGGACTCTGCACGGCCTGCAGTCGGCTCGCCCTAGCGTCAGGAAATCAGACTCCCAGGCTGAGTCAAAAGACGTTAATACCAACCAGGCAAGCGACGTATGTGGATGTGGTTCCTTGCGTGTGACATGAGTGTTGTGCTGTCAGAGTCTCTGGGATTTGGGGGAAATAATCGGGTATTTCTGTCCCGGTCTCACGGACAAGGACACCAAGAGGCGGCAGACGGGTGCGGAGCGCTGAAGCCCATGTGCTACGGCTCTCAGTTCCCGATCTCCCCCTCCAATGAGTCGTAACCGTTTTCTTCCCCACTATTAATATCATTTTTTCTGCGTTTCCGGCTCAGGGTCACCAAAACCAATTACAACACTTAAGCTGGCACTTCGCTCTTAACCTGTTGCAAATCAGATTTAGGAATAATCTAATTCCCACTCTCTGCCGGCGGGTAAAAGAAGAAAACTCTCTTTACTGTGAGATTTTGGTTTTGGTGCCTAATTAGGTTGGTTCCACCGTTATTGTGTTTTAAAAGGAAAACGTGATTCCGTAACGAACAGGGAAACCACAGGGGCAATGGTGTCACAGTTGGGATCGTTCAGATAAGCAACCAAGTCGAGCCAGATGCGCACCCGCCGGGTGGGACACGGAGGGGCCGTCCAGGCATTCCGTGCTTAAACCGCTGCCCTCCCCCGCGGTATTTTACCCTATTCGAAAGGAACACTAGAACTGGGAAGGCAGGAAGGAATCAAATTAATCAGAATATTTCCAGAATCCAACCCTAGCTGCGTATTTCTTTTCCAACCCACTGGGCTCGTTCTGGGCGACTGTCGTCCCCAGCCTCTCAGGTCTCCTGGATTTCTTTATGGTTCCACCCTGTGCAGATTGTCCCCAGAGAATTGCACTTGGTCCCGCCAGAGGAAGGCCGCACAGCAGCTGCTCGGCGGGACGCCCAGCCTGGACCCCCGTGGGGCCGGGTTTCCTGACACCTACAAGCCCCCATTGCGAACATGTGCACCTGCAGGGCTCGGTTTGCTTTGAGAACACAGAAAAATTTGGCCTGAGACCTATGATGATCGCTTGTCAAAGCCTGGGGGCAGGAGGGAGCAGAAGGGGGGCTCCAGGCTGGGAGTCGGATATAAACATCCCTGCACTTGGGAATGTCACAATTCTGAAAGCACCGAAGCCACCACAGTCCCACGCCTTTCCTCGCCCCTGCCCACTTCCCCCACATCTAGATCGGAACTTGACACCCCAACGTTTAAAACCTTCAGAAAAGAAGAAAGAGGGTTTTAAAACAAAGAATTTTAAAAATAAAATGCCTTAAATACACAAATTTTATTTATTGCAAGTTGATTTAATAATTATCTAGTATTAACAGATGCACTATAAAATGGGATAACAACAAACTAGCTGATCTTCGGTCTAGTGGACGAACGTTAGTTGTGCATCTACTACTCTCCGGGGGAAGATAACAAACAGACACGCAGGGCGATGCCGGATGGCCATGTGCGTCTCACACAGGAGAGAAGTCAGTGGTGCAGTTTTAGACACGATGCTCGGAGAACACGCGTGAACACCTGCCCTGCGCTCCGACGTGGATGTTATCATTTCCGCCCGTGTTACAGGTAAGGGACCTGAGGCTGAGCAGGTGGTGGAATGAATACCATAAAGTCACCCAGATCGTGGCAGATTCAGGTTTAGACCCAGATTTGCGTGACACCAGCATCTAAGCTCTGAACTATTCTGTCCACTGCTTAGCACATCGTGTCTTTTCCTGATAATTTAACTTGCTTTCTCACAAGGTGGCCGCCCACCGCTGACCCCCTGTAGAAATGACTGTTCCTTTTATCCATGAGCAGCTGGAGGCAGTAATTTGCCCACCGCCCCACCGGGGCCAGGCAGCCGGCCGGGACTTGCCGTCTCTGCACGTGAGGTCACAGGGGGTCCCACCAGCTCCCGTCCTGCTGGGCTGCTGGCCCGTCTGATAGGGCAGGAGCTGCGTCTCTGCACGCGGTGACCTCTGACACGCAACGCTCCAGCACAAGCGGCCATAAAGCTGAGAGAGTGCAGATTTCAGTGAAGATTGTGGCGTTTATCACAGGAAAACCTCCTCAATTGCAGTTAACTTAAACCTCTGCTGCCCCGCGTGACTGCGGCTGTAGATCTTGATTTGTGTCTGCAGGCTCTGGGACAGAGAAAGGACCAGACCCTCCGGACAGAGGTGAGAGCAGACCTGCAGTGACCACTTGGTGCCTCTTCCACTCCTCTCTTTGTTTGCTTTTGTTTCTTTCTTTTTTTTTTTTTTTAAAGGAAACACAGCTTTGCAGTGGGCCTGCGTGCTTGGGTCGCCGAGCCCTCCTCGGGGGCAGGGCTGACGCGGAGCTCCCTGAGCCTCCTCTTTCTAAAGAATTTGGCAGGGTGTCGTGGCCACAGCAGGAGCCCACGGTTTGCACTTGGCCGTGAGGGGTCTGAAACTGCCCCCGGGAGGTGCCTGACCCACCTCTGCTTTGAGAAATCTCCCGGGGAGGCTTTCTTCCTTTTTCGTACACAGTATTCAAGCACATTCTCCCTGTCTGGTTTTTACTGCTTTAGTTGGAAAGGGACAGATGCTTGTTCGAACAAAGTCAACCAACACAGCTGAGTGCGAGAGTACAAATCCTCCTCCACTGACCCCACGCCCGCGGGGAGAACTGCTGTTGACAAGCTGGGGAGTAGCACTCGGAATTTTTTTGTACATGTTCAGAACCTTTTATTTTGTGCTTTCATTACAAAAAGGGGATCACTTGACATGTTGTTTTTCAACTTGCTTTTTTCATGTATTAATTTACCATGGATAACTCTCAAAATCAGTATGAGAAAGTCATTGTTTTGCAACCAGAGTACTGGATTAATTCAGTGAACCAACCGATCAATGCAATTTCTTGAAGTCAATCATCTACTTTGGGGAATGAGAAACCTACAACCCAACCCATTTCGTCTTTTCCTTTTGCTGCTAGGAAGCTCAAAGTTTAACACCATTAGTAGCTGAAGCCATGAATTCCTTCTTTTGTTCTGTCCTGGAATTAAGTTGGTAACACTATCCAGCACTTTCCTACTGTAACAACAGACCCATTTTGACATGTGTCTACCATCCACTTTGGATTACAAGCTTCTTGTGAGCAAGGGAAATACACAGGCACAATGGCTTTTGTTTGATGACAAATGCAGGTGCCTGGGATGCCCACTAGCAGTTGCTTCTCCCTTCTTTTTCACTGGCTTTTGTTTTCTTAGAATTTTCCATTATCCTTGTTCCTAATCCACTTTGTTTTAAAGGATATGCTAAATTATTTTGGGCAACAGGCAGGGTATAAAACTTAAATATCTTTAAAAGCAAAGAAAGAGCCATCAAAGTAATGGAATGAACTGATAGATTAAGTCTAAATCATCCTAGATGATGGATGGGTGGGTATTGCTTCCTCTGCATATTTTTTCTTTAACTTGGGGAATTATGTCACTAGAAAACAAACAGAATGGCATTCATGAACCCTTAATCATTCTATCCTAAGGAGCTATAACAAGAAAGCAACAAGGAAAGTCTCCATTCACATCTAAATGCAGTTACCCAGGTTGGCTAAATGCAGTAAAATGAAGGAAGGAAATAGTCACAGAAATCATTCCCAAAACGGTGACGTGATCCTGATGCCAGGACAGCCTGAACAGAGAGGGGCCTGGTCATGGTCTGTCATTTATTCAAGTGACAAGTGACTGTTGGCACATCCTAGGTGTCAGGCCCAATATGAGGTGGCACATAGGACAGACGGATGGTTTCCTTGCAAGACAAGGGACTTCTGGAATGTCTGTATCAGAGGGGCTGGGGACATTAAGCTTGTTAGGAAGGGGAGTGACTCTGCTGTTTTTACTTAGGCTGTTTGGTGGGGCCTTGGGGAGATCCTCGTGGAGGCTGGGAGTGGGGCTGTCCCCCCAGGTCACATTTCAGGGCACCAGTGCCCAAGAAACTAGGCATCTAGCAGGTGAAATTGTACCAGGAAGTCATCCTTGACACCACAGAGCCCTAATGCCATGGCTGGGGACAGTCCCTCTGCCTCTCCGCCAGCTCGTCCCTGTGGGAGGTACCTGGAGGCATTGCCTGCCCAGGGCCACCACCCCGACCCCTTTCTGCGAGCGCCGTTTCCATGGCTGCTCCTGCTCCTGCCGCCTTTCCTCACTGAGCAGCAGGACCCGAGACTCCTTCCTCCCTGGCAGGCCTCCGTCCCGCACAGCCAGGGTGCACAGCCAGGGACTCAAAGTCCAGTGTTATCCAGCGATGCCCAGTGACGCCAGCAGTGGCCCATGGGGATGGTTCTTCCCACAGCCCCGAAGTCAGACCACCCTGAGCGCCCTTCCCTGCCCGAGAGCCAGGAAGGCTCTGGGTGCGTCCCCCGGAGCTGCCCTCGGGCCTTCTCCTCGAGCACTGCCATCCTCCTCTCCCTCGCGCCAACGTGTCCACCCTCTCACCCTTGCGGACAGTTGTCATTACTCCAGGCCATCATGTTTAGCTCTTGTAAAGTCTTCTGACAAATCCGCTCAGCCCCTTCCCCCACGGTTCCCGCCGCAGAGCTCTAAGCAACGCTGGATTTGCTGACATCTCCGGGACTGCGGCCAGGAGCTGCACAAAAAGTCCAGGTGGGCTTCAGCAGCCCAGACAAGGAGGGATCAGGGAGGCAGTGCCCCCGCCCCCGCCCCGGGGCCTGTGTCCACACCTGTGAGGCCAAGGGGGAGGAGCTGAATGAGCACAGGATTTTTGCCAGTGTGGACAGAGCTGGCCAAGCAGATTCCACTCGTCCCCGGAGTTTAGAAAGTTTTAGTGCTTCCTTGTTTGTCATTTGGTCAATATATGCTCATTGTAAAAACAAATGAGAGTCCACATATGCAAAAAGAAAAAGGGGGAAAAACCCACCTGTACTCCCAGCCCCGAAGACAGCGCCTCACGCCTGGTCCAGGATGCGGAGAGAACACAGGTCCCAGAGTTAACCGCTGGGTCTGAATAATTTAATCTCTCCCTGCCTCGGTTTCCTCATTTCAGATGAGATGCTAGTAATAGTACCCAGTGCCGTGAAAGTAAGCAGTTCATAACGTGGATACGGCAGGAGAACCCTAATGTAGCAACATACACAGTGCCAAAGGCCCCTGCAGGTGACCAGGGACAATCCTTCCCTCCTTCCGGGGGGCTGCCTCCATGCATTTGCCATCTTAGAAATTGGGTTATATGCATACTGTTTACAGCGTCCTGCTCAGCTTTTTTAAAATTTTATTTTAACACTATATTATGGGAGTGGGTGCGCAAAGTCTGGGTATTTAACACGATCCCCAAAGGCTCCGCCACCCGCAGCCGAGGGCTGGGGGCACCTCTGCTGTCACAGCCCCTCGAGCTGTGCATAGGGATGAGTCTCCAGAAACGTTAGTTCCTTCCTTGGAATTTCCCTGAGCTGACTTCTCCTCGCACACTAAGCACAGCGACAACCCCACCATCTGAGCGTCGGCTGCCGGTGCGATCGCTGGGCTGAAGCAGGAGAAGCATTTTGCCAGAGGAAAGTCACGTGTTAACACAGACGTAGGAGCGTATCCCTTTTTCCTTTAATGTTTTATTCTCCTGTGAGTGAGCGGTTTGTCGGCCAGAGTGGAGGCAAGGACCGTCCGGGTCCCACCCGTGTCCAGACGCAGCCTCGTGTGCAGGACCAACATGCCGCTCAGGAGGAGGAGGAGGAAGAGGGAGAGGAGGAAGAAGAGCAGAGAGAGAAGGAGAAGGAAGACGAGGAATGAGAGAGGGGCAGGAGGATGACGAAGGAGGAGGAGGAGGAGAGGAAGGGAGGGCAAGAGGCAGGACAAGCCGGGCGTACCATCACATGGACACACCTCTGCTCCATGCTTCCCGGAATCTCCCAGAGGTTCACAGCGAGGGCTCTGGGTGTGTGAGCCACTCTACAAACCCACTGAGAAATCTGTGAAGTGAAGAAGGGGGACTTGACGTGACTTCCTCCCTCGTAGCTCTGGCAGTCTAGAATTCCACGCAACCATCACCACGTTGGGTCACATTCGGGGCTTGCAACAGTGACAGCATTGTGCCTTGTGTGCACGCTGCCTTTGCAGCAAATGAGGATTATTTCATTACAAGAACAAATTATTATTATTGCCGAGTGAAGGGCCCGGGGTTATTAAAACCACACTTCCTGAGGACTGTCTGCTCCTGGAGGAAGACGTCCATCTCTCCTCCCGGGCAGCCGAGTCTGCAGAAACCCGCTTCTAATTATCGATCGGCATTGACTTAATGCACCATAGCTGTCTTATCACATTTGGGGAACATGTCTACTTAAGATAGTTAATTTAAAGTGATATCCTTAATTTCCTCATGGTTTCCAAAGTTTACGTTAACTTTAACCTGCTTGTTTGCAAATGCATTCTCTCTCCGATGGCCCCAAGACAAACGCCACGCTGGGGTCTCCGGTTACTCCAGGGGTAACACCCAAGTCTGAGTTTCCCATCCCTGCCCCGTCCTCATGGGATACAAATGGAACCGTGGTCCCCGTGCATGTGGCACTCTGAGGTAGAACAGGCTTTCACACACGTGGTCATGACAAGGGTGTGACGTGTTAGGATACAGCAGAGCAGGGAAGAGCACTGACCCCGGCGTTGAAGTGCTGGGTTTAACCCCGGATCTACTGCTCACGACCCCCCTCCCCCACCCCCGTCACCTCCGACAAGCTGCTGAGCCTCTCGCAGCCTCTGTCCCTCCACTGGCATGGAGGGGACACAACACACCACATGCGAGGGCCATCGTGAGGACTCAGTGAACTGCTGCACACAAAGTGCTAGTACACGCCCCAACACGCAGCAATCGGCATTTAAGTGTGAGAATTTTAGAACTATTATTAATCAATCAACAGATACAGTGCTTTGTGACAGGTATTTCTTTTGTAGAAAATCGAGATCTTTATTTAAAAATCAGTACGGTAATAAATTTATACTAGAGGAAACAATCTTGAATATAATTTTTTCTTATTAAAAAATTCTTTTTCAGAACATGGAAAGGATCGCTGAGGTGCGGAAGTGCGTTTTGGTGATGTCATTTGGAAGAACGAGGTCCTGGTTCAGATAAGTACAGGCGTCCCTGGGTCACAGACGAGTCACCTTCCCGAGGACGTCTTGAGGTGGGATTTGTGCGTAACCCGGATCCCTGAGGCACCTCGCAGGTGCGGTGATAGTGACAGCAATGACAATACTGTCGTGGCTCACACGTGATATAACACAGTGTAGCGGTGCAGCAATCGTAATAATGCCCCGTGCTGTGATAATAAGTTACAGAAACGCTTTGTTTTAATTCTGAGGCTAATAGCAATGTTACACTTACGTCGATCTTCTAATCAAATCAATAACAACTTGCTATTTCAGTAATCGATCCACTGTGCTGCTTAGCGGTAACTGACGCTCTCACTGGAGCACCACCTTTCCCACGTCCGTCATTCTCACTTCGTCCTGTGTAATCGATCGCTCCACAGCTGGGCGGCTACAGCCTGAGGCTTCTGCGAGAGCCACCTCACCGTCTCTCTGTCTCTCCTTTCGCTGCCGCTGTCCTCCCCTGTCTCTTCACGCGGGCTCACCTGCACGTACCACCGACTTCCGCTCCGGAGGCCTCGTCGTCAGGGTAACAGACTCACAAAATCCAACAGGAAGTTAAGACGAAAGTGACGCTGAAGTGGCAGCTGAAGCAGAAGCTGGGGGACAGTCACACCCGACTGGGAGCCTGTGGCCGGTGCCACTGGAGACCTGGGCCATGGGGCACTGGAGACGGAGCCAGCGAGCCGGCCAGCAAATCCCGTGCTAGGTGTTTCATCGAACACAATCTCAAAAGCTGGAATCCTTACACATTACTGGTGAGGTTAGAAAATGGTACAGCCACTTTGGGAAACGACTGGACGGTTATGCAAAATGTTAAACGTAGAGTCACTCTGTGACCCAGAAATCCCACTCGTAGGTGTATGTAGCTAAGAGAGATGAAGACAGGTGTTCGTGCAAAAACCTGCACACAGACGTTCACAGCGGTGTCATTCATGACAGCCAAAAGGTAGGAGCACTCCAATGCCCATCGATCGACGCACGGATGAACAAACGTGTTCCACCCCATGATGGGATCTTACTCGCCACAGAGAGGAGTGAGGCGTGGTCCGCGCTACAACACGGGTGAAACCAGAACATACAATGCGCAGTGAAAGGAACCCGTCACAAAAGGCCACATATTGTATGACATCATTTACACAAAATGTCCAGAATAGGCAAATCCTTAGAGACGGAAGGTAGGTTGGCGGTTGCCGGGGCTGGGACAGGGTTGGGAGAGTGGGGGTAACCCTCACGGGGGCCAGGGTTCCTTTTGGAAGGGATAAAATGTTCTAACATCGATCATGGTGATGGTTGCACAGCATTTGTGCATGTAGTAAAACCCCCAAATTGTACACTATAGAAGGGGTGGGTTTTATGGTGTGTGAATTATTTCCCAATAAAGCTGTTTTTAAAAATGCAACCTCAAAGCCTCGCCAGACCCTGGTTTGCGGCTTCCTCCGCCT
This sequence comes from Lemur catta, assembly GCF_020740605.2. Lineage (NCBI taxonomy): Eukaryota > Metazoa > Chordata > Mammalia > Primates > Lemuridae > Lemur > Lemur catta. The sequence goes on along the minus strand of NC_059147.1, from coordinate 32,624,218 downwards.
GGCCCTGTGTTAAGCAAAGATCGCGTGGCTGCACGTGGTCGCACCGTGGTGTTTGTGAATGTGTCCACTGGACCTCGTCTCCGTCAGTGATGCGAAGGGGTATTTGGGATAATTCTCCAGGTCAGCCTTTCCAGAGTAGGAATTCTTTTCCCAAAAGAGAGGGAGAAACTGGATTTAGGGAGGCCCAGTTGGTCTCTGCGCTGCCAGGCCTCTCAGAGCCTCGGCTGCGCTGACGTGCACAAGAGGAAGGAAGGCTGAGCGACGTTTCCCAACACGCTCTCTCCAGAGAACCTCTTGGAAATGTTCTCAAGGGGCATCTAATGGGACGAGCGCTTCATGGAACCCTTCTTGAGAAAGTTTCTTCCAGCTCATTTAAATCCCCTCGAATTTTTCAGTTGTCTCAGATGTGTGGGCAGGGGTGGTTTGTTGGGTTTTTTTCCTTTTCTTTTCTGAACAATTAATTCAATGTATCATAGGAAATTGTCGTGTAAATTAGCTGTAAACTGTTAGTGACATAAGTTCAGTCCTTGTTTATGTCACCTGTTCTTCTGGACAGTCCCAGGCGTTGCCGAGCTTTATTTCAATGCTCTGTTTCCATCTCAGGATTTTCTGGTGAGAACTAACAAAATACTCAACCGTAATCTATGTATTGAATATTCCTGAGTGCCAGTCCATGGGCTAAGTGGTTGAAATGTCTTATTTCCTTTAATATGCCCAGCAATCCTATGAGGCCACCGTGCCCCGTTGCATAGGAGAAGAAACAGAGGCTCTGGGGAGTTTGGCGAATTTTCCAGTGCCACCAGGAGTACGTGGAGAGCCAGGATGCCGTGCGCGGAGCCTGGGTGCTGAACGGCAGCATCACACCAGAAAGGGAAGAAGAAACACAGTAACAACCCCAAACCATCAGTATCAGAGAACATGGTGCACTCATGTTTTTATGGCGGGGAAAAAGGAACTATGTCATTCCCAATTTCATCAAATAGCTTATGATATGTAAAACCACACAATAAACATGTGCGACTATTTTAGTTCTCAACCAACTAAAACAATGCTCATTTTGTAACTCTTTTAAGTGTGCTAAATATACATTTGTGGCAGATTAGTACAGCTCGTAAAATTATCTAAAAGTTTCACTTTTTTTTTTGTAATGCTTGCCTTTTTTGTGATATGCTCAAAGTCTTAGGTTTCAGGAAGAATTTTATAGTTTCTCAACTTCTGCAAAAACAAAAGTTTTCCCTGTTAAACGTCAACAGTCAGTGCTCCAAAAAAAAAAAAAAAAAGTGTTTTATGGTCTTCCCGGAGTTACCGGCTGAAGGCATCCAGGGATGGTTTTGGAGCTAGGTCACAGAGGACCCCTATTAATTAAACCCTGGGACCCAGGGGTCCCACAGGGACATTATAAGGGCTTAAGGGGAACCCCTACAATTTCGTGCGGACTCTGGGAACGGCCTCTCCCAGTCGGGCTCCACAGCTTCCCATGACTCACAAACACAAGGACAGTCGCTCAATCCCTCCTCCCGAGGGGCAGGGCAGAGGGACCCGCCGCGTCTCCCAAGGCAAGGGTCTTGGCACTCCCCTTCCTCTGGTCACCGTCGGGTCAATATTTGGAATCTGCCAGGAAGTAGGTACTTGTGTTCACAAAATGTGTCTTATATTTTTTTACCTAATTCCAGGAAATCACAAAGAACCATTCCAGACCAGCTATTCCATTTTTTCCCCACCAGAACGGAAGTTCGCATACTTTAAAACATTTTTTATAATAGGGGAATACTAGAATAAATTACGCCATATCCATGGGATGGTGAATTAGGCAGTCATTAAAGTGATGTCTATGAGGAACTTTTAATGATTTGGGAAAGCATTTATGATATACTGATGAGTAAGAACACACAATATAAATTTCTTGATGCTAGCTTTATAAAAGACATATTGTACAAAAAATATATATATATACACATAAAACAGATTGAAAAGAAATTTACCACCATGCTAACCGTGGTTACTTCTGAACGGTGAAATTTCATGTCAGTTTTATTTTCCTTTTTATACTCTCCTAAGTTCTCCCCAAAGAAAGAGTATTATGTTCGTAACAGAAACCAAAGGATTATAACAACACACTGTCTCTTTACAAGAGGGTACAAAGAGAAAATTAGCAGCGATCGTGTTTTAAGTAGGCAAGGTTTCAAAACGATCCTTACGAGCTCAAATCCAAGTCTTCGAGTTTTATTCGTGCTCGTGGAAACCAGCAGACACCATGACACGTGCTTACTTATGTCGCGTTTCAGCATCCAAGTGGAGGAATCCGATTATGGTTCCCTCGTCTGCTGTGGAGTACGTGGGCGATTGTGTTTCACGGGGTTACACGGAGAGCTCTGCGCGTTTTCCAGCTTAACCTTCGTTCCCTTTTCCCCTCTGTGTAACTCGGTGTGAACGTCCAGGGATGGAGATTTCAGATCCAATTTGTGGCGTCGCCCACGGAGAGACAGGAGTGCCCCATCCAGGCTTCTTGTTTTGTCTGCAAAGCACGGGAGGCTGCAGTTGGCTGCAGGACAGTTTCCAGCGTGTGCGAGGGGGGGAGGCTGGTCACGCAGACCTGCCTTGCAGGACGCTCCAGGGAGACCTGCGGGGCCCAGCCGCACCCCACACCCCCGCGAGGCTGCCCGGCCTCCCTCCGTGTCCAGAGCCAGGGTCCTTGCCGGCCCCCAGAACGTGGCAAGTGTGGCCTGCATCCCCCCGGGGTCAGCGCCGAGGCAGGGCGCAGACTTGGAGGAGCTCACGCAAGGCCCTCCCCTGAGGCTGCAGCAAACAGACTGCCCGTAAAGGTCACTTCTTCAGGCTCTGGCTCCGCGGCCAGAGGAAGCTGCAATCATTTTTCAGGGCTGTAAATGCCAAAAGAAAGACGCACTGACTCACAGCTTTCCTCCATGCCCCTGTCCGCGCAGCGCCTCTTCACAAGGCATTTCCTTGCCAAATAAAGCTGCTTTTTTCCGCCTGAACCCGGAATAGACCTTGAGTAACCTTTACTCAAGGGTCTTGGGATGCGAGTTTTAAATTTAGTTTGCAAGCCACAGTGGTTCCCAGCCAACAGTCCTCCGCCCCAGAGGGAGCCTTTTGCACACCTCCATCTTCCTTTGCACACTGCGCTGAATATTTAAGAGGTTTGGACTACAGGGTAGACCCTTTACATTAAAAGGGATCATAATGTATATGCCCTTTTGTTTTAATTTTTTTTTCTTTTGACTGAGTTTTGTTCGGTTTGCTTTGAAACATTACGAAAGGTTTTATTTCTATGGTCCAATTCTTCCTCTGATTAGAAGCCAGCCCATAGCTTAACTTTCAACCTGTATGTCCTGAGAACACACAAGTGCTCCAGAAAGGTAAGTCATATAGGAAGGGAGGGTGAGATGAGATTTCAGGATTAACTTCAGTGAAGCTGGAGAAGTCTCTTGTCCAAATTACAGATATCCATCTCATGGATGAATGGGCCCCCTTTAAAAAAAAATGCATGTGTTCCTGGTAGAGTCCAGCTATTTACATCGTTGGGCTAATTCATACTAAAGTGTGACTGACTGATGCTACAGCCTTTCCTTGAGACACCTGTGGACTGGACATCCAAGGAGTGAGGTTTTAAAGGGTAACATGAGGCCTAGGTGGATACCTGGGAAACAGGGTGACAGGGCCGAGGAGAACAAATGTGGTTATTGCAGATGGTGCCTCTGGTGTTTTTAAGGGCCTTTCTGCACATGGAAAATATAATCTCTGAAACTGGCTCCCAGTGGGAAAAAATAGAGGTGAGTGCTTTGGACTAATATGGGGTCTATATCAATTAAATTGGACTTTTTTGCCTCTTAACCTATGAGCTGTAAGGCCATGGACTGGTGACACCCTGAGTCAACTGGGACATCTTTAAGGCCAGGCCAGACCTTCTGCTTCTTGGAAGCCCCAGAGGCCAGCACTGCTCCTGCACAAAGCCCACACGCAGTGGGTGTCTGACGGTGGCTCTATTTCCCTGGGCAGCTGAAGAAAGGGTCTGAAGGACAGGAAGTCTTTAAAGAAATCTACAGTCTGGGAAATTATTTTATTTTCTTTAGATCTCTAACCAGCTTAAAGTTTCCTCTGTGAGGCTTTCAAGTGGTACCAAGTTTCCTCCAAGTTTTTAAGAAACAACACTTTCCAATAACTTGTCACGCTTCTTTATAGCTGTGTGACCCCTGCCAAGTTACTTAACCTCTCTGCATCCAGTGACCTTGGCTGGAACCCAGATGGATGTCGCAGTATGTGTTTCCAGCACTGTTAAGCCTCGAGGCTCTGCTCGCCAGGGGTGTAGCACAGTCCCTGGCCCCGGGTGGCTCTCCCACACACACTGTCTCTTAAGATCAGAGCTGGAAACGCAGTGGACAACCTCAGGCAGGGGTGGGCTCCCGTCTAGGGAAGGGCTCTGACAGACCACAGGTGGGACCACCTCTTTGGAGAGGAACAGCTGAGCAGACTCAAGTATTTCACGGAGGGAGGGATGGAGGTGTAGGAGTGGGGGTTGGCGGCTGTTGACCACCAAAGACTTCTGCAGCAGGAGGATCTAATTCCAAATAGCTGGGCCCGTCCGCAGGTGCATAAATGCCTGATTAATACGTGCAAAGTAATTTTTTAAAGACCAAAGAACAACAATGAGACGCTACTTTCTACCTTCTGCATTGTCCAAGCGAAAGGACGGAGCAACACCGAGTGTGCTGAGGGCTGGGAACCGGGCCCCGGGAGCCGGTCTGTGGGAGGAAAGCGGCTCTTCCCTGTGAGCAGTTTGCTGGGATGCACCAGTTGTCCCGACTCTCGGAATTGATCCCAAGGAAGGTCTTGGGACAAATATGCAACAGATATTCTTTATGCTGTTGTTTATAACAGATAGTAGCAAAACCTGGAAAAAGTCTAAATGCCACAGCTGGAGATTGTGGAATGCAACACAGCTCTCTGCAGATGACGCAGTCTATACGAGCTGACATGGTGACACACCCTTGCCGTCCTGTTGAGTTGATAAGAAAAGCAGACAGACAGCAGCACGTGGGATATGATTCTGCTTATGAAATATGCACACGAATCTCTCTGGGTATAAAGTTGCATAGACAGATGTTTAATGAAACATTATCAAAATGCTATTAATTTGGGGGGTGATGATTGCTTTTTTCCTGTATGCTTTGATGATTTTTGGGATCTTTTATAAGGAATTTTTATGAGAGTTTTTTAAAAGACCCTATACATTTTAATTTTGGAAAAATAAAATAACTTCGCCGAGCCCTGCAGAAACTCTCCAGCTATCACATTCAGGCCTGGTCCACCTAATAAGATGACATTCCAGGACAGAGAACTTTCAATTACAACAGAGGACAGTTGACGGATGGCAGAGCCCGCCAGCCTATCTCGGCTGATAAGACGATAACCCCTCGAGCCTGGCTGGCTTCGGACCACAGGGCCGGCTGCAGACCCCGCAATCCCCAGCTCCTCGCAGAAGTAAACAGGAAGCAGAGCCAGCGCTGAGAGCTGGTGGAGGACGTGCCCTCCTGGGCCCAGAGCAGGAGACCCGGCCTCTCGCTCCACCCGGGCTGAAATTCCCAGGAAACAGGCTGCAGGCGGACGCTGGGCGCTGGAGGGAGAGCGTGAGTCCTGAGCTGGCCCCCGGGCCCCCTGGAGGGGGAGGGACAGAGGGACTGTGGGAGAGGCAAACAGACAGGGAGACGCAGAGACAGAGACGGGGAAGCAGGATGTTGGGTCCAGTTTATTGCAGGATCCTCTTTCAGGAAATAATCATCAGAATTAAAACCGCCCAGTTACTCCCCTTAATGTGGGGACGCCGTCCGGGAGCACTCACTGCCGCCGCCCAACAACTGACACACACCAGCTTCCCGCAATTTAGAGCAAACCTCGACTCTCTCAGCCGGGGTTTGTCACTGCTGGCGACTTTGTCACCCCACCTGGCTGGGCTCGGCCTGGACGTTGGGAAAACTGAATCCTATCTGCTCTACTTACCACGTGGGATTTTAAAGATTGAGGGAGAACCCGGATGTAAAATCACTTAAAAATATAAAATGTTGCCCCAATACACGATATCAGGCTTGTATTCTAGAACTACTTAAACTAAATTCCAGATTACTTTGAGTTAAAAAAAACAAAAAACAAAAAAAAAAAACCTTGGAGAAATTATCTATCAAAAAAAGTACTCTTAAAAAAAAAAAAACGCTCCCAGAAAGTACCCTGTGTATAAGGCTTATTTCATTTTTCATTCTTTTATCCATTATAAATTCACAGTGAACAAAAGACACAAATCCTGCCATCACGGAGTTTATATTACACGAGAAACGATGACTGTTAATGATAAGTTTATAGAAGACGTGGCGCACAAAGCTCACGGCAGCCGGTTACCGGGTCAAGGATCAATACTGAACATGGGGCTGTCACAGGTTGTCACTCTTCCAAGAGAGGGGGACACCTGGATGCTGGAGAACATGACGCTGAAAACCAAGCCTGGAGAGGACTCTGCAGTGCGGAGTTTCCGTCCACACGGCACCGGCTCGCACAGATCCGCTCCCCACCCCTGCGGTAGCCCAGGCCCACGGGGTGTCCCACGGGAAAGGGGACAGCCGGCCCAAGCCACGCGCAACGCATTTTCTAAGCCGGTATTTTTCCAAGATGAGCAGCTCCAGAAGCTATTCTGTTTCAAAAGACATGAAAAAAAATCTCTATAGATGACAAAATACCTTCAAACAAGATTTATAAGAAGTTTATAGGTTTTTTTCCTTTCAATTATCATTATCTTGACCTACTATTGTTTGTACAATATTTTTAAGTGACTTTAAATCAAAAGTTTCAGATCAGAAATTCTCCCTAAAATGACAATAATAATAGCCAGTGTCAGAAGTCACAAAAACATCAAATTACAAAAATAAATTCAAATAAGATTTATTAGAACGGAGGGGTTTTTTTTTTTAGTTTTTTTTCCTTTTTAATTATATTTGTGTTTGCCAGACTATTGTTTCTGTGATAAATATTTTAAAACAATTTAAATCCGGGGTTTCAGAATCACAATTCTCTCTGTCATGACAATAGTAGCCAACCACCTACAGGCCGGGTACGCTTCTAAGTGTTTTGCATTTATTAACTGATTTGATTTTCAAAGCCATCATCATCCCTATATTACAGATGAGGAAACTAACCAAAGCACACAGAGAGATTAAGTAACTCACCCAAAGTCACACAGCTAGCAAGGAGCAGAGCTGGGATTTGAACCCAGACCTCTGAGCTGTCATCTGTGTGTCCAACCGCTTTGCCAGATGGCCTTCCGCTGGGCATGGGAATGAGATGATGAGCCATATCTGTGCCTAAACCTGCTCCGAGCTAGACCTGTGCTGCGTTATCTGCATTTGCAGCTCGAACCAGCCCACACTCTGTGGAGCTAAGTCCTGTTCTGACCCCCATTTTATTAGTAAGGGGGACGTCCACTGACCTGCTCAAAGCACCGACCTGGTGCGTGGAGAGGCTGGGAGCCACACCCAGGTATGATGCTCTGGCTGGGTCTTTCCTTATTCATCACCTCCATTCAGCAAAACATAGAAAAACAAAATAACATCTCTGTGTTAAAATTAAGTGTGATTATATGTGTCTTGCTTGAGTCATAAGAAAGGATAAATTTATGGGGAGAAAAAAAACCTGCCTTCACGAAAAAGTCTCCACCTTAATTTTGCTCCCAGGAGAAGCCAGTGTCTTAGATCTTACAGGAACACACTGTCGTGTGCCAGAGACGACCAGACAGCATGGTCTCCGCACAACTTCCGGAGAGAATTAATCCAGGAATGTTTGCTGAATGCCTACTATGCTCCCCTGTGAAAATACGCCTTGAAACCAGCAGACCCGGGATGACTACTTGGTTTGCTCAAATTCACCATCAGTGACTGCCACCCGGGAGGCTCCCGTGGCAGAAAACCTTCCCCTGTCCCCAGCGCACGCGGGACGTCACGCTCAACACGCAGCTAGTGAAACCGGTTTCTGCGGGGCCAGACGCCCTCCCTTTCTCGGCCCTCCGCGGTGTGCCAGTGGCCCCTGGATTGCATTAAGCTGCGTAAATAACAGGCCTGTTGTCAGATGTCCCCCTGGTGAGGAAAGGGCAGACGGGGAGGCCGGCGGGTCGCGACCTCCGTGTTTCTCAGCGGGAGTGGAAGCGGCGGAGCGGAGGTCTGTGTTGTGCTTGCGCTGGGCCCTGACAGGCCGGCCATTCCCGCGCGGCAGGGCTGGGCTGTGTTTTACGCCTGGCGCGGTTCTCTCCGCGGTTCAGCGGCGCACATCTGGTGGGAAATGGAAACGTCCCCTGCTGGGTCTTCCGGGCGGGGATGACTGGCAGGTCTGGCGGCCCACCCTTGGAACGGGGTGTCGTGGCTTCCCTGTGCCTCAGTTTCCCCAGCAGTGAAAGACGGAGAGTCCCCGAGTCCCGCTGACGGGAGGGGCCACATGAAGCTCTGGTACCCAGCACAGAGTAGGCGCTCCACAAATGACGGGTGTCCCTAAGCCCTCGGGGCCGAGGACAGAGGGGCTTTGCTTTCTGAAGCTTCCTCTCCCCGCTCAGCTCGGGGGCCTGGCCGCCGGAAGGTGTGGGGCGCAGACCCGGGAAGACCGGCTAGAAGAAGGCGACGTTCAGAGCTTGTATGCCAGACGCCCGTCCTAGCCCACTCTGCTTCCCCAGACAAGGGGACGAGACCTGACCCTCGATTCGAAGTGGCTGCTCTCAGTGCCGCGCTGGGCACCGGCGGCTGTTGCTGAGCGCCCCTGCGACCCACTCGGTGGTCTAGGAGAAAGGAGGGGTGAGCCCTCGGAGAGCGGGGAGGAAGGAAGAGAGGGAGAAAGGAGAAACAAAACAGACGGCAGACCGACGGCCGGCCTGGCCGCTTCCCCTCCTTTAAGTCCATCCTCGGACCCCTGGTAAGGGGCCGTGAGGCCCATTTTGCGGATGAGTACACTGAGGTTCAGGCTAAGTCGCCTCGACCTCACTCTCACGTGAGACAGAGCCGCCATTCCACCCTGCAGGCCTAGCGGGGGAGGCCCAGGAATTAGACAGTGACCACCGCGAATTTCCTCCGCACACGCGGCAGTGCTCCACCTCCCAGCGACGTCCACCCTCTGCCACTGTCGGTTAGTGCTCCCGGTGCCTGGGAGGGGCAGTGCTCGTGTCAGCAAGAAGTGATGTCAGGGCCCCTCGCCCAGGGAAAGACTTTCTTACGCTTACAGTTACCTACTAGTATTTACTTCTATCCCGAGTAACGCGGCCGAGTGGGAGAAGGACCCTGGAGGGATGCAACATGTCTTTCCTCCCTGCCCTAGACAGCAGTTTCTCTCCTGCCGTTTGTCCCCACCCATGGCGAAACGTGGGGATGCTCACCCCATAACCGTAACCGCAGCTGCCGTCTCTCCAGGGTTGGCACGTGCGGCCTCCCTCCATCCTCAAAGCATCTCTAGGAGTTAGGCGCCTTTCTCACACCCACTTTCCAGATGAGGAAACCGAGGCTGGTGTGCCTGCTGGAGGCCTCAGGGGAAAGGGAGGCTGCGCCTTGAAGGCGTCCTCAGAGCGACAGACGCGGATCTTGCCGGGTGCTGATGCTGCTTCTCGAGGAGTTTCTGAGGCGCAAACTGCAATGGAGCCCCCGGAGGACGGATGCTGTGACCACTGGCTCTGGAGTCAGCCTGCCCAGCCACCCTCGGGTGCTGTCTGTCCCATCCCGTGTCCTCGTCCCTGGTGTGCTCACTCTCTGGGAACCTCGGAGATTCCTTTCCTCCTTGTCTGTCCCTCCCAGGCGAGGGGCTCCCCAGGCCTCGGTGCCCGGGCCAGACCCCTCATGGGAGGTGCTTGGTACAAACGGACTGGCTGCTAGTGTGAGCTGGGGTGAGCAGAGGGCACGGCCTGAGCCCACCACTGGCTCCCCAAGGAGGGGGCTCCCCGGACCCCACAGCTGAGAACCCCCGTTCGTGTGGGATCACGCCTGGAACTGCCATGGCTCGCCCCGGTCTGCAGGGCTGCGGCCCCGAGGAGGCTTCAAAGCACGTCTGCCAATAGATCACCCTTCTCCAGCCGTGACAGCCCCCCAGCGCTCACCTCCCCAAATAAACCCATGTAATGAAGACAGATGGCCCTGGGCAGCCGCCGGCCGCGCAGCACAGCCCTGCAGATGGTGCCGTGGGCGGCGGGGGCCACACAGCCCCTCCCAGAGTGGTGGTCTGGGGTGTCGCCAGGATGGACGTTTGCCCGCTCAGCACACCCCCCCACAATCACCCTGATAAGTGCAGTGAGTCCGAGGAGGTGGGCGTTGTTCCAAGGGTGGGCCTCCAGCCAAAACCACGCAGCCCCACCTTGGCCAGCGGGCAGGGGCTTTATTAGGCTAACTCCTCATTAGGCAGGTGTCTGGGATTTGGGAGCCCCTCAGAGACGTCTAGCTGGGTGTAGGACTGGGGGGGTGTTTAACAGAGGGGAGAAACTCTCTCGGCTCCCGGCCCACCTGTGCCAGCCCGGAGGGGAGGGCAGGGCTGTCGGGGCGGGTGCTTCTCCTGACACGTGGGGAGGGTACCCTGTCAGCAAGCCTGCGGCACAGCTTGGGGACCCTTTCAGGGTGCACGGGGCAGACAGGACAGGAGCTTCCTCCCTCCTAGAGGGGGGGTTGGATTTTGAGGGACGTGTGAAGGGAAAAGGGCTAACGAAGTCACGTCCAGGCTGGAGCCTGAGCTGTCTTTGCACAGAACACCGGCAGCCCTGAACAGCGTGGCCGGCTTCGTGCTCGAGTGAGGTCACAGCAGAGCTGGAGCCATGTGCTGAGCGACAGGCACTGGAGGCAGCCATCCGTGCACCCTGCCCCACAGCCACCGTGGCCACCCGGCTCACAGACGGGGAGACGAGGCCTCGAGGGGTGGAGGGACGTGCCCCCAGCGCCCACAGAGCGTGTGACTTGGAGGCCCCCGTCCCTCTGCTGCTTGAAGGGGGCCTGGCAGGTGGGGGGGCTCTGGCAGGGCCCCTGGAAGTGTCAGGTCAGCCATGGGCCTGACACATGTGTGAGAGACACCTCTCCAAATGTCCCGCGGTGAAGAGGAACCGCGCCGGCGTGGCGAGGGCGCCCGTGTGTGACTGCGTGTGTGCGTGTGCGTAGGCAGGGCGGGCAGGCGACGCCTGTGTGGTCCGAGGGGCCTTGTGTGTGTGGTCGTCCACAGCCCAGCGCTGCTCATCTGTCCAAAGGCTGCTAACTGCTGCCCGATGACCAGTGTGTTTACTTTAGCCCTGTCTGCACTGCCTGAGCGGAGCCCTGTCTCCTTCCAGCTGGTCCTCCTCAGGGGGAGGGGGGGAGGGAGCAAGACGGGGGGGGGGGGGGGGAGGGGGAGGGACACAGCATTCTAGAAAGAAAAGATAACAAAGCAAATGATGTGCATGCGAAGCGCTACGAGGGACAGGCTGTAAACGGGTCCCCTATAAATCAAGACGGCCGGCCGTTTGTAGGCCATTTCACACCCATCCTTTCTCCAGCACCTTCCAACCCCCCTCCCTGAGCCTCGTGCCCACCTACCCGGCCCCGGCACATGTTTGCTCGGACTGGCCAGGTTCATAAATGGCCCCTGTCGAACGCCGGCCGAAACGTCGTCCACATTCCCAACCATTGAAATAAAAATACGCATACCTGTCCCGTCTGGACGCGTGTTGTCTGCGTGTACGTGAGGACCCGACTGCGTGTGCGTGTGTGCACGTGTGCATATGCGGGACGCACACAGGAACCGCCGGGTGGGTTCACAGGGTCTGGGCACATGTTGGCAGGGGCTGCGGACCCTCAGTGCCCACCATCCCACCAGGGCTGTGCAGCCTCTCCCCGCCTCCCGGGAAGCCCGTGGGGCAAGATGAGTGCACGTCCTTTGGGGTGAACATATTGTGTGAACATAGTGGGGGGCTGGTGCACGCCTCCCCCCGCAGCGCCGCAGGATTTCAGAGCCTCAGTGGGTTGTTCCAGTTATTTCCTCTCTAAATCTTGATAGTCAACTCTAATTTGAATTGTTCCTAATCTTTATTTTTTTCATTGACAATTTGCTCCTTTTTAGCATTGATTTCCTATAAACTATCTCAAATATATGCATTGGAGAGGAATGGAGAGGAGAGAGAAGAAAACTTTTTTTTTTTTTTTTTTTTTTACTGAAAAGAAGGTTCTAGAAGGTCTGGTTCCAATGACTGTCGGACTAGAACTTTGGGTTAAGGAGAAATTAAGAGCTGCTTGGAATATAAAAAAATCACCAGATGTTATTTGTAGAGGTTTCTTTCTTCGGGATGCCCTATGTCTTTGGACCAAAAGGAAGCTTGGAGGTCATTTGGCTCAATCCCGTGTGTTAACCGCCGGTTCCCCTGGGTCACGGAGAAACTGAGTCCCACGTCCTCTGGCCAGCGCGGTACACTCCACATCAGGTAAATTATGGAACATGCAACTTGAAGATAAACAGATAAGGTGACTAGGTGACCTCTTTTACTAGAGAATCTGGTACTTTTCTATTGAAGTAAAATCTATGTAACAGAAAACTGACTGTTTTAAAGTGTACAGGCCTTTAGTGTCCGTGTGACGTTCAGTATAACCACAAGACGCAGCAGCCGTATCTACTCTGGTTCCAGACATTTCATCACCCCGAAAGGAAACCCCAGCCCCAGCAAGCACCTTCTCCCCAGCCCCTGGCCCTAGTCCCCGGCACCGCAGCCTGCGTTCTGTCCCTCTGGGGCACCTAGGAAGTCAGGCCCGTCTTACTCACCAAAAGTGCTCCATGAAAATAGCTTGCATTGCTTAACTGGGTTTTCTGCTTTTTCTTATTATGAAAGTAACGCGTACTCACACAGAAAATTCAACCACTACAAAAAATCTAAAGAAATTTTAAAAATTGTCCCCTCCAAGCCTCCCCTGAAAGCAACTACAAGGAGTATTTGGTGGCCCCATCCCTCCCCAGCCCCAGATACCTCTCTGTATAAACACTCACACAGCACACGCTCTGCAGAAGCCGACAGTCAGGGCAGACTCCTGGTTTGGAGCCTGACGTTTGAAACGTAGCAATGCATGTCACGCACGTATCTCACCTCAGCACACACCGCTGTCCCTGACGGTTTGAATGTCTGCAGAGGGCTGCTTCGCCCGGACCTACAGTTGGCTTAACCAGTCCCCGAGGGAAGGAGGGAAGGACAATCGGGTGCAAGCGCGGAGCTGTCCCTCAAACGCGTGACTTTCTGGGCTGTGTGGATGGATCAGATTTAGGAGGCTCGCTCGCAGGCCAGAGGGATTGAGGGGGATTTAGGAATTCTATGGAAGAATTCGGGACTTGCTGCCAACCACGCACGAGACCCGAGTGAAACACAGACACACCTGCTCAGTTGCACCTTTGTGGATGCCGGTGAAGGGCAGACAAGACGGATGGAAGGAGCTGCCAGACGTGTGACCGGCCGCGAGCGGACACAGGCAGGAGGCACGGGCTGGCCACCTAGGCCCAGCAAGTGCCACTGTGGGCTCCACGGCTGTTCCAGGAGACGTGGGATGAGGGGACAGCAGGAAGGCTGGCATCACTCTGGGGTGCTGGTTGGGAGACGCCAGGTGGCGTGTGTCACGCGTGTGTGTGTGCATGTGTATCAACCAGAAAGAAAAGAGAAATCCCCTTACAGAGAGGGACGTGTCCAATTTCCAAAACCCTCTTTAGAACCTTGTAACTCTCCTCTACATTTTGCTTTAGTGACATAAGCTGCCACACATGGAGATTTTTAAAAGTCAATCATTTTTTCAAAGTTGCCTGGAGACAATGAAAGTGAGGCAGCCTGGGCAGGAGGGGGGTGGGAGCCCATCTTTTGCAAAACGTTGATATTTTGCCTATCATGGACTTTTTGCATTCATTTTGATTTTTTTAAGACACTGCATTAAAATACTATTTGTCTCAATGGCTGAGCCTTTGGACTCCGCCTTCAGTGCTGTACCTGAGCCGAGGGCCTCACTCTCCTCCCCCGGCCCTGGCCACGTGGACATCGTGTGAGTGGTGAAGCTGAGATTCAAACCCAGGGCTGTCAGCTGCCAGAGCTTTCCTGCTACTGCTGGTCCAGAATTGCAGCTGCCGGTCAGACCGCAGCATCGATTTCAACCTGCCGGGCACGTGGGGTTTCTCCATCAAGCAGATGGAGTGAGGGACCGAGGACTGTGGGAAGGTCCATCCCCATCCAACGGGCGGGCACACAGAAGCTACTAGATCATTCTTTTTGTTCAGCCTCTCCCCCTGTCCCCGCAATGCCACAGTGTCACAAGACTTCCTTAGATGTCTGAGGGGGTGGCATTTCTGTCAGTGCAGGGTGTTTTATGCCGGGTACAACAACGATGCCATTTGAGGCTCACGTATTAACACTGCTGGAATGCAGAGTGTTGTAGAGTCATGCATTCTGTTGTGAAATATATACTTCAGTATATACTTCATCAAAATGCTGACGACAAAACACTTTCCACTTTTTGCTTAATGTATGATCTTTTAAACAAAATGTTTCCAAAGCCCAGATTCTCAGAATCTGGAGAAGGGACAGTTTATAGGGCTCATGGGAAGAGCCATTTATAACTTGATTTCGCTGTGGACCGAATAGTCTTGCCTTTTTTTCTTTTCACAAAATGATAACTTTCCTAAACCAAGACACTTGTACACTGCTCACAAACACACACGTGCACCCCAGGACGGAACTCTGTTTTGCCGAGGATACGAACCTGCAGTATTGGGACAGCCCTGGCCAGAGGGGCTGTTAGCTTGCTTGCTTTAATTAATTAAATTATTACTATTATTTATGTTATCTCGTCTTTACGAAAACAGGACTGCATTGTGCATATGCTCTTTTGCAAATCCCTTTCTTCATTTAACTGCCTGAACATCTTCCCCCTACCCTTCAATATTCTTCTACAATATAATTCTTTATGGCCTTAGAGTGGAAAGCTGTTCTAAAGCCCTCAGCTGTTCCCAGTTTTCCCCTTCCCTGGACTGCACAGCTCAGAGTCCTCAGCGTGAGCTCTGCCTGCCCAGGAAAGGCAGGGTGGGAACACGGGCATCCTGCAGGTGTCTGGGGCTTGGGGCTTTGGGGAGACAGCGAGGCGGAGGCATTTCAATGACTTTGACATAAATCTGTGCAATGCAGTGAACGCAGTTCTTTATTCAAAGCTCTCGTGTCCTGCAGAGATGCCACGCCGGATGCGGTGACTGAGGTTGAGCTAACAGCAAAGCCCAGGGAGGCCATGTCCCTCCTGGGACCCTCCGAGTGGAACTGTCAATTGTCCCAGACGGAGGCAAGGGGACCGGCCTCCAGGGGAGGGAGCAGCACTTCCCGCACTGGCTTCTTCGTCTCTGCAGCAGGGCCAGCAAGCGCAGCCCCCGGGGGGAGGCGAGAGCACCGCGCTGCAGCTCCTTCCTGCAGGAGGACCAGAGAGGGAAGATCCCAACAGAACAACCCTGAGCAGCCCTGACTCTGAGCCAGGCGGTTCTTGCAGGAACTCCGTTAATTTCCAGCCACCCTTTGGGGCAGGAAGCACGTCACCACCACCGTACAGCATAGAGGTTCTGTCATCTGAGGCTGCGAGTAATTCCATCCCCCACCCCAGGCACATATCCTTATTTTACTTGAAAAAAATTCCATTTACAATGTTACTCTTTTGTCCCTTCTTGCTACAAAACAACAAACGCCCCTGGCCCAGGTTTCAGGCGTCACAGGGAGAAATGACTTAGGAGGGAGGTCGGGAGAGGGTTCTGTCCCCACTGACCCAGCGAGGGCCGCTGCCGGTACCCTGGAGTCTCCTTTTCTAGATCTTTTCTAGATAGCGTCCAGGGAGATAGGAGGTCAGAATTACGAGTGGATTCATCACCAAGGGCAGTGTCTCTACACGGTCTGCCTGCAACTGGCTGGTGTCACACGCAATGTCTTTGATGGCCTGTGGTTCTGATTATAAATGGATTTTAATAAAATGAGGGGGACGGGGTAGCCCCCAGCCATCCAGGTAAGTTAATGGGGAGTTTGGGCTCCATTTCTGGTTTTCTGTGACTTTAAACCAAGCCCCTCCTAGCTCTGTCTCCCCAGCGGGGCTCCTGCCCCCCAGGAGGAAACTGAGGCTCCACAACGAGAACATTTCCTGCGCTGGCTGTCCTAAGATTCTTGCATCTAGTGACTTCAGTTTGAAGTCATTTCTGCAGACAGCCACCAAGGGAGACCCTGAAGGCGAGAGTAGAGCCACAGAGCGAGGCTGGAGCTCCGGCCCTTCATTTTCCAGTCCACGGCCCTGGGTCAGTCATTTCGCTCCTCAGTCCCCATTTGCAGAGGAGCCTTCAGTGGCCGCTGGGGCTCCCTCTTCGAGAGACGCAGCCTCTGCTCCGCAGGGCAGTGGGGGGACGGGTCTGCAGGCTGGGGAGGCAGAGAACACCCTCTCTCCATTTATTTATTTACTTATTTGAGTAGCCAATATCTGAGCATTGAACGAAACAGTAACAAAAGCTTTCAAAAAAACAGAATGAAAAGCAATTGCCCCCCCGTCCGCCCCCAGCCCCTGTTATCAATAAGCTGGTCTCTCTGGGACTCAGAATGTCCTGTAGCCTGCAGTGGGCAGCCCGCAGCCCAGTCCACTGGCTGCGAAGTGTGTTTTACAGGAGTTGCTGCCTGGCCAGGGCCAGGGTGAAGTTGGCTCCTTTTGCATTTCAATGGGATTCAACTGCCTCTGAAGGTTGCTCTGAGCAGATTAGCAGGAGGCGGTTCTCTCTTAAATCCACGATCCTCACCTGCCTCCCACTTCACACAGACACATCTGCCTGCCCCCCTGGAAGGCAACTTGACCGTGGCTCTAGCTCTCCTTGTTGGAAATGCCTGGAGGCCACGGGACACTCTTGGGAATGAACTAACCCAAGTGCCTTATTCTCCCTGGAGGTGTGTGAGCCTCTCCACACAACTCTGTTGAAATGCTTCACCAATCAGCAGTTTTCTTTTATTTCTTTCATTGGCTGGCATCAAGCTGCTATTTGAACCAGTGGGTAGAAGAAATATGCACATATTAGGGAATCAGACCAAGTTAGAAGATGATGGAAACAAAGTTTTTCTTTAAAGAATAAAACATTTGGAAATAAGGGTTTATCCAGCCACAACCGCTACGAGCTCTCTGCAAATTTTTTCTGACCTGGCAACCACCAAGGGCCCTCCCGGCTTCTGGGTTCTGCAGTTCTATATTTTGCCAAATTAATTGTAGCACGTTTAATCACTATTAAGAAAATACACTTTCCAAAGGGAAAAAAATCATGTTTAACTAATTAATATACAAGGAGAATATCACGTTGGAACATCACATGAGAGAAATATTGCAATTCTTCAAAAAGATCAAATGGGATTATGGTGATAGGAAAAAACTCAACAAAGGTTAAGGATTTATGAAAGCTCCTGTCAATCAACTAACATTATTATTATGCATAATGTATATACTATTGTGTGTATTACTGTATGTGTTATAATGTACATAACATACAATATTTATAACTTCATTAATAATAGAGATACATGACAATATTAATTATAACTTACACTGGTTGCCTGTTAAAGATGAAACGCTTTACTTCTACTTCCATGTATGAGGCTAGTACGAGCCCCATGAGTTGGACACTATTATTACCATCATCTCCATTTTACAGGCAGGAAACTAGGCCCAGAGTGGGGAAGTCACGTACCCGAGGTGGCAGACCCAGGGCTCACCTCTGTACCATGGGCCGATGTTCACAGATCATTTAAAACCGTATTCCTGGTTCTTGGATTTTCATGTAGACGTTTCTCATATAGACTCAGGTATCTGTGGTCTTAATATTAATATAAATAGTTGGCAATTCAATTAAGGAAAAACTTGCCAAGAATCACCAGGTGCCAGGTGCCGGGCACAGTTCCTCATCGAGGCAGGCTGGAGATGGCCCAGGTAAGGTCCCCGCCCTCTGAGTTCTCACTGTCTTGCTCTGCAGAGGGCTCCGGGGTGGACGTGCAGCCACGATGCACACGTGCTTCATTCATTTATTCATTCATTCATTCATGCCAGAACATTCGTTGCATATGTGTGTTTAATTCTCATAACAACCCCGTGAGGTCACTAATATTATCCCTATATTGTAGACAAGGAAACTGAGGCCCGGGAGGGTTTAAGATAACTTGTCTGAGGTTAACAGTAACCAAAGTAAGAGGCAACAGAGTTAGGATTTAAGCTCAAGCAGTTTGTCTTTGGAATATTATTGCTTTCTTCTCATTAAAATAAAATTAAAAATGGGGAGTTCTGGCTATTCGCTCTGTGAAGGTCTTCAGAGGTCTTTCTGTCCCCTTGGCAAGCTTCTTTCTTTAAGGTTTCATGACCCAAGAAGGCCTCAGGAACTCCATCTATTGCATCCACATTCCAGGAAGAAAAAAGTGGTGACAGGAGAGAAAGACAAAAGGCAACTCTCTCAGATGAGTCAACCCTTTGAGATATTTCCTTGGAGGTCCTAAACAATAGCTTTTGCGTATATCTCAATAACAATAAACAGGATTAAAAATACAATAATAATAAATAAAAGCCCTTGCACCTACCTCTTTCCTCCTTCTGGAGCCAGGTAGCAAGAACCATGTGAAATTATAATAAATTCTGCCATTCCCTGGTTAACACTTGAATTGCTACGTTTAAAAATGCTGTGGGCAGCCAGTTGCCACAGTCGCCCTCTTTCTTCACCACATCTGTGTGGGGCACACTGCTGGGTGCTGGCGGACGCTAGTCAGCTGGTGGAGACCTTTCTGCACTTAGATTAAATCGCCATCACCAATTCTCCGGCCAGGCCTGCTTTCAAGTTCTCATTGGTGTAATTAAGTGAGCTGCTTTACAAAGAAGCCTGGCTGCTGTTTACATCCGCACCCCAGGGGACCCGGCAGTCACCTCCTGCAGGCCTGGGAAGGTGCGAAGCCAGACACAGCCTCCTGCTTTCCAGCGGGTCTAACAGGCTGCCCCGGCCAGCGCCTGCGCCTGCGTGGAGCAGGAAGGAGTCTAACGGAAATCTCAGACAGTGAGGACGTTCAGCTCCAGCAGGGCTGGATCTTCACAGGGAGCTTGAATTTTGTTCGTGTTTTGTTCCAAAAGGTTGTGAGTGTGGAGAACACGGTATACAATCAAATCCAACATCAAGCGCCGAATTGTTTCAAGTGGCTATTGGTGTTTGTCCACGTGGACAACAACTTCACCACTCAGTGTCTCCAGGACCTGCAGGGACTTGGGGGCGGGGGGTGCTGTGTCTGTTTGCTCCAAGCTTCGGTCAGGCTTCGTCCCAGCTGTTTGCTTTTGGCCCCCGAGGCTGGGGAGCGAGCCCTTTGCTGGCCATCCTGGAGGGGTTCGGGTATTAACTTAGAGTCTTGATCCTGCCTCTAGCTGGCTGTGTCATCCTGGGCCAGCCAGGTGGCAAAACCTCTAGGACCTCAGTTTCCTCACCTGTAGAGTGGAGGTAACTGTGGGTCACTGTGACCCACAGTGAGCCAGAGCTGTTCCAGCCATTGTATTTTGACCGGCCCTGAGGCTGTGCAAAACCAAAGTGCAAAACAGCTTTGGAGCAAAGACCCTTCCCTCTCAGTCCTTGCGGCTCCAATTCCCCATCTGGAGCCATCTTCCCTCCCAAGGCTGTGTCCTCTGGGCAGGAGCATCAGAAGCTGAGAAGGCCACCCTGTCCCCTCCCAGGGTTTCTACATGTTTCCACTTGAGTCCAGCTCGAGGAGGGGACCATGACGCCATTAAGGGTGTAGGCGTCCTGCTGCGTACAGACTCACACACCTGGGAGAAGACCACTTAACGCAAGGCAAGTGTGAGTGCAGCTTCAGAGAGGCCATGAGAGAGTCTTGTCAGGGCCTAAGAAACAACTTCCCCTGGGGTTTTAAAATTTGATTTCCTTGGCTGAGAATTTAGCTCTTGGCTTAACCACAAACTCATGAAATATTAACAATTTCCCCTCTGGAAATGGGGTGTGTGTGGGTGTGTGTGTGTTTGTGGAGAGAGAGAGAAAGAACATATAATTTTATTCTAGAAAATTCTAGAAAACATTAGCACATTTCCCATTGGAAATTGAGTGTGTGTGCATGAGTGCACACATAACGTTATCCTAGAAAATTCTAAGAGCGTACGAAAGTGCGGTCCAAGAACGCTGCTGCTACATGCCAGGACGCCAACCGAGCGTTTCTCCTCGGATCTTCCTGACGCCCCACCGGCTGGGACGGTTTCCACGCCACTGTGGAGACGGAGACACTGAGACCACACAGGGAGTCTGAGGTGCACCAGGGTAGCGTGGCTGGTCAGGGCCCACCCCAGGGACTGTGCCACTTCTTCACGCCAGGGCAGTGACAGGGCAGGTTTTATCCAGAAGGACAGTGGCCTGATTCTGGAACTTTCCCCAGGAGGCTCAGCCCTACACCTTCCTCCGCAGTAAGCGAGGACGGGCATTTCCGTAGCTGGTCCCCAAAGCCGCGCTTCACTGCCCTCTCCAGCATGGATGGGGGTGGGCAGGGGCACCTCCCTGGGCAGTGTCCTGGGGCCTTTGTAAACCTGGCCATGCTCGGCCAACGCCTTCCACCGTGAGATTGTCTGAAACTGATCAGTCTACATGTCAGAAGGTGCCCTGCTCCACCTGTTTCTGCTGGGGACGTTTGGTCAGGTGTGCCTCATGTGTAAATGTCCCTGGTCCCCGAGGAGCTACAGAGCGAGTGATGAGGGAGTGACAGTTCTGGTGGCAGCCCAGGGGCCTGGGACTCAGTCTAGTCTTCAAGTTCCACACCCTCCCGACCCTCAGGTTCTTCCTGTGTCCAGTGAGATCCCTTTGAGGTGACAAGTTCTGCAGCTCTGCTATCCCACAGGAAGGGTGGTGATGCGGGACCCACCTGAATGGAGGTGGCAGCTGTGGTCACCATGGGAGATGGTGAGAGGGCAGAGGACATTTCCACCAAGTCCTGCCTTCTCAGTCCAAATCTTAGTTGTGCAAGAGATATGTCTTTAGTTCTTCATAACTCAACCTGGCCCCAAATTCGAGCTTCTTTGACTGAATCGCAGTAAATTCCGGGGTCCCCTAGTCCCCTTGGCCAGGCGATATTTAAGAGCTGTGCAGCTCATGTCGTGCCAAGCACCAGAAGAGACACACCTGCCCTTGGTGTTGAAGCATAAAGGTGCCACCAAGCTTCTCCTCCCCCCACCGCCCGCTGTCCATGTGGCCCTTCAGGTGTGGTGGCCATTTGCATGCTAAGCTCGGAGATGTTGGAATTCTGAGAAGCATCTGTTGTCTTGCCCACCTGGGTCAACTCAGCCAGTTCCTCTCTGGCTCTTAACTGTTTGCAAAACTCTTGTTTGCAAAATTTAGGAAGAAGATTCAGCTCCATAACAGAGACCACAATTCACAGTGGCTCACACCAGACGAAGGTCAACGTCTTTCTCTAGACATGGGCAACTCAACTTGTACTTTTTTTTTTAATTTCAAAAAATGTAAGGGGTTCAAGTGTTTTCTCTTACATGGATGAATTGTAGCATGCTGAGGTCAGGACTTTCAGTGTACCTGTCACCAAAATAGTGTACACTGTACCCAATAGGTAGAGTTTTGTCCCTCACCCCCGCCAGCCTAAACTTAACCACTAGGTGCAGAGCATCAGAATTAGCGAAACCAGGTCATTGCAAGGCCACAAATCGGAAGGCTCGCCTGTGGGTGCTGGAGGTGGGCTGAGGAGGAGGAGGGTGGGGCTAGGGTTAAATCCCTCCAGTTGGTAGAAGAAAGATGGGATCTGCCCTCAGTGGTGACCAAGAGAAGCAGAGAGGCTCCCAAGAGATGGTCAAGAGGAGAGACAGCAGTTTGGAAATGGCCATGAGGAAGAGGAGCACGAGGAGGAGAGCCTTCCTCTGTGCAGTGGCTGAAAGGGACGGAGCCGGCAGCCCCCGCTGGGAGGGGGCCGGGGAAGCTGCAGAACCAGGAGAAACAGCTTCAGTCCATAAAAGTTTCCAGCTTGTTCAGGGAGTTGAGGCATTCTCAGCTGCTTAAAAGCCACCTCCCTTCTCACACCAGCCCGTTCCCAGACAGAGCCCCAAGCTGCCTTGGGGGTGAGCTAACAGCCACCCGGGATATTGCCTTACGGCACCAATCTCCTAAGCCCAACTGCAGACCCTGACTCAGGGAGAGCGAGGTCTTGGTTTCCAGACTCCTACAGCTTTAACTCCTTTGGCCGGGTTGGGAGGCCGGGGTTACTGGAAGAGGCAGCCTCTTGTGTAATCTGCTGCCGCATCCTGATGTCATGGCCCAGGATTTTATAGCTTCCAGTTCCTGGTCTCTTCTATGGGACTTTCCAAATTCTGCCCCTTTTCCCAAATTTAATGTGGAAAATGAATTTGAAGCCATAGGGATTTAGTTCTGAACGAAGGTGCCTACGGACTCTTTCTTTTACTTGAAAAAGTTTGTGTGGTAATCGCTTTGGCGAAACAACAAAAGGAAAAACTGGTGCAATGAAAGGGGGAGAAAAGAAAATTAATGATCACGTTACGGGAGGCTCACTGATGTTCCAGACACTCTACTCACCAACTCACACACGCGGGCCGTCTAAGCACAGCAGTGCGGTGAGGTGGGTGCAGTTATCTCCACGTTACAAACGGGAGCAGGGTGGGAGCGCTTACTAATCCTCAGTTACAGTCCTCGCTTGCTTGGTTGATACAACACTAAACTTCTGTGCAGAACTCATAGCTTTTGCATGAAAAAATCAGGCAGACAGAGATGCGCTGTCCTTGTTACCCTTCCTGTAACTCGCCACCAGAGAGCAAGCCACAAGGGCAGGGACCTTGACCTTCGGCTCTTGGTTCTGCTCCTGCTTCCTCCTCGTCTCGGGAGACCTGGGTGGGGCCGGACCTATTCCCCGCCATGTGTTTGCCATCCTCATCCTCACGGAGATTGAGGGTTTTTAGCACGTGCTAACATATTTTCCCTCGGGCCACCCAGGCAGTCAGAGACTAAAGAGGGATTCAAATGCCTCTCTCCTGAGTGTGTCTCCAGGAGGGAACTAAATGATGGAAAATGAACGTCAAGTGTCACGTGAGGAAACCCTGAGTCAGATGTCTGCCAGGGCCTCCTGCGGAAGTGGTCGGAGCCCACGCTTCGCGTGAGCCTTCGCCTGAGAGCGGGCTTGGAGGGTGTCCCCAACACACGCTGGTGCCCAGTGGGTCTTCCCAGCCGTGATTAACTGCGGGAGGCTGGGGAGGTCAGCGTGTCTTGCTCTGGAAGGTCCCAAGTGCGGCTGTGACTTTGACGCTGAGAGGTGCTGATGGTGGTGTTGGTGATGGTACCTATCATGTGATGAGGCAGCTCGGTGGAACAGCAAGGCTGGAAACCAGGGGCTCTGAGTCGACAGACTTAGGTTCAAATTTCCCCTCTGGGGAGACATCTGGTTCCTGCCAAGATGGAGAAGCACCAGGGCCTGCCTCTCGCAACTGAACCCCCACGTGTAACACAGCCAACAGACATGCAGAGAATAAAACGTGGAATGGAGGAGGCAGACTGCTATGGACCTCGGGACTTAAGGAATCACTAGGCAGAAAGTTCCCTGAGTTTCTTCGTTGTCTCTCGCTTGCCCCAGATAGGAAGCCGGAGAAACCTAGAGCTCCAACGAGCCCAGACAAAAAAATGACCCTAGAGAAGCCAGTTTCCCCTGCTCATCCCACCAGGGAAGGTCTGGATTGACAGCACAGAAAACTTGCATAATCGGATCCACCCTACCCCGGCCAGCCAAACACGACGGGAAAGCTCCCTCTCCCTGTACAGTTTCAGAGGGGCTGCGTGGGGACCAATCTTCTGCGCCCCCATCCCAGCCTCGTGGAAGCAGCACTCTAATTAATTCTCCCAGCCAGAGCCAAGCAGGGGCCTCACCTTCCCTCTCTGCCCAGTATAAGCAGGCGGAGCTCCCCGTCCCCTGCTGGGGTGGTGCCAGTGGGCTGAATGGGGCGAGAGGCCTTCACCCCAGTGCGGAAGCGAACAGGCTGAGCAAACAGGCTGAGCGTGGCAGCGTAAGGTGGGGCCAGCACTGCCTGTCCCCACCCCCGCCATGTCAGTGGGGCACAGTGGGGAGCTGAGCTGTCTAATCCCGCCCAGCGTCCGTGAGTCTGGGAGGTGGCGTGACTCTGATGAGGGGCCAGTCCCCTCTCCAGCCCATCCCCCCACCCCTGGTGGCTGAGTCCCCATCCTGTCAATAAGGCTGAGAGAGGAGGAATGAGGCAGGGCTGGTCAGCACTGTGCCTCCCCCACTGGTATCGGGGCCCAGCGAGGAGCAGGATACTCCCCCAGCTGGGAGGGGGACGCAGTGTGAGCTGGTGCCGGCGGTACCCAGAGGGGAGCTGAACTCCCGCCATCCTGCGACGAGGCGGTGTGAGCCACTGCTCCACCTACGATGGGCTGGGCCAGTGGAGCCCCCTGGAGACCCGAACATCCACCTC
Organism: Lemur catta; assembly: GCF_020740605.2. Lineage (NCBI taxonomy): Eukaryota > Metazoa > Chordata > Mammalia > Primates > Lemuridae > Lemur > Lemur catta. The sequence goes on along the minus strand of NC_059147.1, from coordinate 32,599,709 downwards.
CACCCTAGATCTGCCTGCTACATCCACACAGCCTGCCTGCCTGTCAGCACCTCGGTTTCCCCATCTGTAAAATGGGGGTTGGATTAGCAAACAGGTGAAGGTCAACTATGTGCAAGGCTCCGTGTTACATGTGCCAAATACAAGAGAACAAGACCCAGCTCCTGCTCCTGCAGTGCTTCAGTGAGCAATGGCAACCCCGAGCGCACAGGTAGAGGCGGGTGCAGGAGGTCCACAGTGTGGGGACAGTCTAGGATTCCCGGCCGCACGCCCCTGTTTGTTTGCCCTGGTGGGGGACAAGAGCTGCCCAGCTGGAGTACGGACGGTGCGTGGTTTATAGGATTGCGGTGCCTTTCCCCAGGCTCCGCGGTGGGGTTGAGGGATCCCAGACGGGGCACAGAGCTCACACGTATGCTGTGCGAAGTGGTTTTCAAAGGACAGGCTGCGGCTTCCATATGCATCTGACCCGGAGTAATGTAAACTGCCTTCCTCACTAGAGCTATGGTTTATTTGTACAGTTTGGGCCATTTCTGTAAACATTTGACCCATTTGGAAATCCAATCCAAAAGGAAAGCAAATGAGGGCTTTTATATTGTGCAATGGAATTCATGGTCCGCAGCGGCAACATTTACCTACTGCAATTTATTGAATGCTGCCTTCAAGAAGCAAGATAAAGAAAGGACCTGATTTTTTGTTTTTGTTTTTGTTTTGTTTTTAAATATCTCAAACCCCTAGGGGTGGGGGCAAATGCACAGACTTGTGAGGAGGTGTAAGACTAAAGTCCCCCGTGGGCAGCAGACGGGGTTCTCTTTACTGGGCTCAGTAAATCTCGGAGGATGGGAACCCCAGAGACAGAGTCGGGGACCCGCCTGTGGTTAGAGTGAGGGGCTCCCAGGCCAGCGCATCCCCTGGGGAGGCCCACGGCTCCGCCTCATTTCAAAGCACGGATGAATCCTCTACAGCCTGCCTCACAGTGTTCTTGTCCATTGAACTGTGCTACAAATATACTAAGTTGCATCTTAAGGAAATGAAATGTGACTTTCAAATAGAATAACTAATTGCCACCAACTTATGCTTTTAAAAAATTAATATAGATTTTTATAAAGTGGGACTTGCTACAGGTAATATATCAGAGGGAGAAAGAGAGAGAGAATGGGAAACAGAGAGAAGGAGGGACGGAGAGAGGGACCCATGCCATAAGTAACAGATTACTGGTCTTTAAATTATTATTATGATCCTGTTGGTACCATGTGGGAGGATTGGAGATACAGCACAAGACATTATAAATGGAGAAAAGTGAACACATCAGCTAGATCCTTAAGAATTCAGGGATGACTTTCCAAATCTTTAACCCCAGGTGTAAATGGCTTGGACACTGGTCACTCACACCTGCTCACCAGGTAGGAGGCCCCACCCACGATGTCGTTTCTGTGCATGCCAGTTGGGTCCCAGTCCTGCTGCATACAAGGTGTCACAAAGAACAACAATCGCTTGCACTGGCGGCTCTGAGCTTGGCTCATTGTGGGTGTGCACAAGAGCCCCCGGAATCCTGTTAGACTTGTAGACTCCAGGCCCTTTCCCCAGAGGTCCTGACTCACTGGGCCTGGGACAGCACCCAGGAATCTGCATATTCACCGAGGACCCAGGTCCTGCCCTGGACCATAGAGTCCTGTGAGAACAGAGGCCCTGGCTGGGCTGTTCCCTGCACCGCACCTCAGCACATGCTTCTAGGAACACAGCAAATTTCTGTGAAATGACTCCAAGTGTGTGTCTTGGTCAGGGTCCCAGCAGGAAGCAGATGGATCACTCAGGTTGAAAGACTTCCTGGGTGTGTTTGTTACCCAGGTGGAGATGGGTGTACGAGAGCCCTGAGGGGTAGGGCGGGGAGCCAGGCCAGTGGCACTGGAGCTGTGACCACTCCTGGTTCCCTGGGGACGAGGCAGGAGAGGGGAGCAGGGCTCAGCTGGAGAGTCAGGGAGCAGCGGCCACTGGGACAGGTGACCTCCCAGGCAGGACCTCCGGGAGGGAGAAGAGTAAATCAATGAGTGGCTGAGCTCAGCCGGAAGCAGAGTCCTCTATTTCTTCCTAAATCCACCTTGGGTCTGTCCCTGTCGTCCATCCCCACAGCCACCGTCTGCCTCACACCCTCCTGTTTCCCGCCTGGTTTCCCGCCACAGCTTCCACACTGGTCTCCCTCCAGCCACACTCTCTCTCACCCTCCTTCCAGAGCCCAAGGGACCCAGGTTTCTGATGCCCACCCCTGAGCATGCACCGACACATTGGGGCCCCTCCAGGACCCGCTGCCTACAGAACCAAGTCCCACCTCCAAGCCCGGCCCCCAGGGTTGCCCCCAACTCCCCATTTGGCCCTCTCGGGCCTCCTGCCTCCTTGTGTGGATGCCACCCTGGGGGGCTGGGAGTTCCCGGCAGGCTCCTGGTGGTTTCCCTCCTTGCACCTTTGCACACCTGCTCCTTCTGGCTGCACCCCCTTCTCTGGTCTTGGAGGCTTTCTGGGCTTCCTTAAGGATTCTGCTCTGCTATTGCCTCCTCCAGGAAGCCTCCTGTGACCTTTGCCTCTGCATCAGGCCCCCTGCTTCCGAGCATGCACCCGGCCTCCCTCCCTCATGACCCACGCATGATCTCACATGAATGAAGTTTGTGTAGTGGCTGTGTGTGGCTGGTGGGTGGACACAGACATTCAAGACAGGCTCTTCCCCAAATGCCAGGGAGAAATGAGACCCAGTCAGACTAACAGCATCTGCAGTCCCAGGTCCTTCAATAGTGATGCTATTGTCACCACTATCCCTGGTCATCCACACTCATGGTGTCTCCCAGGGGGCAGGCATGGTGTGCATCGACTGGGTTTGGGGCCAAGGTGGTCCCTCACAGAGGGCATTGGCTAGGCACACTCTGCTCACGGAGAATTTTCAGATATTTTGCTGGTTTCAGCAAATACACTGTCCGTCAGCCTCGTGCCCTCTGCACAATCCCAGAGCCCTTAACCCTGGAACACACAGTGGCCTGGGTGGCTGCCAGAAGCCCCATCAGCTAGTGGTGGCTGGAGATGGGGGTGCTACAGAGTGTCCCCAGCCTAAGAATCTGCATCCTAGAGCCCCGCGGGCAGCAGGACACCCAGACTGGGTTTGGACGGGGTCCTGATTGGAGCACAGTGAAGCCTCTGTCCTGCTCGGGCTACAAATCGCCCCGTCCCTGGGCACGCACATTTCAGCCGGGTTTGTGGTCACATCCAAGCTGTTCAATTTCACCTAAATCAGCAGCACTCGGGGTGTCGGTCTCAGCCCTGTGGATTCGGTGACCATCAGTGCCAATTACGTGAAATGCCAGTTGCCACAGCAATTCTACCTTTGCACAGGCCAACAGAAGAAAAAAAATCATTCCTAACGTTAATTGAAACCAAACTGAGACCGGGCGGCTCCTTTTGGGGGGGGGGGGTTGACCTCGGCTCCCTTCCTATCTCCACTTCCTCCTCGTGGTGCCGAAGCCAATCCCACCAGCCCGCATTTTGATCTGTGCACAATTCGCCTTTGTTGGGATCCGGGTTCAACTTCCTTGAGCAGTTGGTCGAATCAACAGCCCATGTGGACGTTTGCCCGTAACGGGCTAACTGGGTCATTTATCTGCTGGACTAAGTGTCTCCGCTGTGGGGATTTTTGCCTTGAACATGTAAGTTCCAGGATTATGAAAGATCAAGTTATAGTAACTGGTGTGGAGGGAGAAGGTAGGGCGGAGTGACGCAGCCCGCGGGATATTGGGTTACTTCCAAGACCGGTTGATTCCCACAGCGAGTCTGAGCCTCTCGCATGTCGGTGGGGATGAAATTGATTGTGAATCAACTGGCCAGAAGTTTCTCCTGCGAGAGGCGGAGCTTGGCCCAGAGCGTGCGTCTGGCCTGTCTGAGTTTCTGTCGAGCAAAGGCTTGGCTAAGAGGAGCGAGAATTAGTCTTAAAGAGCATGACGTTCATTATGGAGATATCCAAGACGGTTGATAGAGTTTTATCTTACCATCTGGGCTACGATACATTGTTTTAAATTTGAAAGGTATCTTTTAAAGTATTTATTTATTTTTAAAACCAGTACTGAGATGTAAATTCAGATACTGTACAAGTCACTCATTTAAAGTATGACATTGAATGAGTTTTGATATGTTATTAATATATATTAACCTTTAAAAAAACTGGGGTAAATATATGAACCATAAAGTTTACAATTGTAACCATTTTTAACGTACCAGTCGGCGACATTAATTACATTCACCGTGTTAAGCAACCGTAACCGCTATCTTTCTCTGAAACTTTTACCTCGCCCAGAAAGACACCATGTTTTGTATCATTTGGCCTCCCCACAGATTGTGACACTATCCAGACAAAAAGTGAAAAAATGTTGCCAAGTTTCCTAAAGGTCTTAACTCCAAAGCGCAAACACCTGGCTCGTCGGTTGCTAGAAGATTCCGGTTCTTGAACTCGAGCTCCACAGAGGAAGGGAATTTGGCGCGGTGCGGTCAACATCTGGAACAGCGTTTGGCACGGGTAGGCGCAGGCTCGATAGGAGTGAGATTTGTTGGTGGAATTAGCTCAAAATGGGGGCATTGGAATAGCCGTGGGGAGGTGGGGAGGGCGCCTGTGCCCGCTCGCTCCTGGGGGACTCTCGGCAGCGGGAGAGGTGCGCATGGCGCGATGGGCAGCCAAGGGGGCTCTGGGTCTCTGTGGGGCTGACGGAATCTGGGTCCAGCCACCACTACCTGCCTTCACCATCACCTGCGACAGCCAGTGGCTCAAATCAGCCACGACACTTGACATTTTTCTAAGACCTCTCTTGAAAAACGTAGAACAAGAAGTTATTGTCCCCTTTTACAGATGAACTAACTGAGGCCCAGGAAGCTGCAAGACATCCCCTGCCCCTGCAGCTGAGCGAGGGGACAACTTTGAAGCTGATACCCGTCCCCTGCCCCTGGGGGCCACCAAGGGGGAGCCCGACTTGTGTCCTTCGATGGGTCACCGAGGCTGGAAATAATCACCTGAACTTCAGCAGTCCCCACCTGCACGTTGTTTTCAAGGCAGTGTATGTTTTCAGATGGTGTGGTGGTTTCAAAACACGGCATCCTTCCGCCCACCTCCCATGCAAGGGCGGATTCTAATCCCCGCCCCCCCCCCATGGACGTTGGCCCGCTCAGAGACTGGTTCCAACTAAGTGAATGCAGCAGAAATCACCCTGAGCGGTTTCCAGGCTGGGTCATTAAAGTGTCTATCTTGGGGGTCCACACCTAGAACCCAGCCACCGTGTGCAGGAACCAGCCCACACCAAGAGGACACGTGTCAGTTCTCTGGCCAGCAGCCCCAGCTACGGCCCCAGCGGCCACTTGTGTGTGAGTCCCAGCCCCCCAGGGGACCCTGCCCCAGCCTGTGGGCCTGCCCAGCGGATGCCGCCGCTCCGAGTAGCAGGTAAAGTGAACAGCAGTGTTTTGAGCCAGCAAACTTGGGGCGGTTTGGGACCTAGCCATAGATGTCAGGAACAGGTGACATTGCCTCTCGTAACACATGACATCCAGCCTCTTCTGGTGTCTCCTTTAACTTATCTTAAAATCCCGTCTACCGAGCTTCTATCTTCCTTCATCTTAGGACTTGGTGATTTAGTGGAGAAAAATTAATCATCATTTGCCACAAATAGGGCAAAATGTTACTTCTCATGCATTAACTGGGGATCATAATGTGCTGTTTCTTGTAGGAAATTCAAAATATTTAGCAAAAGTGTCCACTTTTCACCATGGGCACTGATGCCACTGAAGTGGATCCTAAGGCCCTGCGCCTGCACCTGCTGGTGTTCGCACCCTGGTGGGAGGGCTGGGCCCAGGGCTGCCCCTGGCTGATAGCAAAGGTAACAGGTGCGTCTGGTCCCAGGTACATGGGTATGTGAGGATGTCTCCCAAGGCTGGGGCCCTCGCTTGGCTGGAGTCCTCGCACGCTTGCTGGCTGTGAGGGACCCAGTGGCCTTGCCTGGGCGCCCCTGTGCCAGGGGACCACGGCTGCCTGCAGTGGTTGAGGGCAGCCCCCATCCCAGGGCTGACCGGCAAAACAAACCACCAAGAACCCTGCAGTGTTCTGTCCAGCTGCCCTGGGAGTGGGATTCTGCCAAAAGCCCGAGCAAGAAACTGGATCCGTCCGCAGTAGTGCATGCAGAGGAGCCCCCAGCCCGGGGGTCGGAGCCTGCACAGGACCCAGCCGAGCCTGGACCTCGGACCCACACAGACCGAGAGGTAATTCAGGCCTTGCTGTAAGCCTCACGCACCACGTTCCACCGTAGACCGTGTCACCGCCACGTCACGCGTGGCAGCTGTATAAGCCCTCCCCCCGGCCTCCCCACGTCCACCCACCTCTGGCCCCCTAGCATGTTCTCCACCTGTCACCAGGGTGGCCCCAAGGAAATGTAGGCCATTTCCCTTGGCCACAAGCCCCTTGCCACCTACCTCTGCCCACCCCTCTCACCGCCTCCTGCTTCCTCCCTCCCTCAGGCCACTCCTGTCGGCCACTCCCCAAGCACCTCAAGCTCACTTCTACTTGGCACTAACCAGTCCATCTTTCTGGAATGTTCTGGAATGTTCTTCCCCCACGTCTAAACACAGCTGGTCCCCTGTCCTCAGGGAAGCCCTTCCTACCACCCCTCACCTCCCTCTCTCATTTTCATCTGGGCTCTGACCAGGACCTGACACTGCCTTGCTCATAGATTGGTTTATTTTCCCTCCCCCAGCCCCAGCTAGAATAGGAGCTTCCTGAGCTAAGGGGCTTTGGCCTGTTTGCCATTGTCACCCCGAGGGTTGGGACACTCCTTGGCATGTCGTGGGTGCTCAAATCTTATCTGTGGACTGTTCTGAAGTCCCCCAGTGAGCTGGGGGTGGTGACATCATCACGAGTCCCACCCGGTGATGCCCCGAGAGCTGCCTCCCTCCTTCCCCAGTGGGGAAGGAGACTCCAAGGACGGGTGCTCGGGGCATTTTTATTTTAACAAATAAACACATGAGGCCGCCTATGTGGAGAGTTTCAGCTCTGGGGAGGCTGGTAAGGGAGTGATTTATCTTGTGGCCGGGCTGCAAACCTCGCACCAGAGGCTGCCTCTGGACCTCTCAGCAGTCAGCCCTGCTCCAGGAAAGGGGCCATTCATAAGGCTGCGGCTCCGGCAGTGACAAGATAATTGTCACCGAGCTCGTGGCTCTGGCTCCTGTTGTTTTCCTCCAGGCTAGCTGCCTGGAGCCTCGGGTGATGGACAGACCCATGTCCTGCAAAGGCTGGTGCCAGCCGCCGGGCAGAGAGCCGCCGGCCGGCAGCAGTTAGAGCATCAGAAAAAGGGCTCCCAGGGCACTTAGCGGCACAGCCCGCTGGTTACTGGCACCGGGGTCCAGGTGGGCGGAAGCTGCTCGCACTGCAGGGGGGACCCCTTGTGGGGTAATGGCACTGGTACAGTCACTAAGACGAGAATCCCCAAATGCCACGGGAGCACCAGGCATCTGCCTGCCACTGGCCGCCTGTGGGGCTGAGGCGTCAGGAGGTTTGGTTCTGCGGAGCTGTCACGGTCACACACACTCTTACTGGTACCAGGAGCACTGGCCTCCCAGGAGCCCGGGCTCCTCCCGGACCAGGAGAGGTGGGAAATGTCTGAGGCACAGGGTTCAGGTGTCGCTGGCATTTGAATAACAAAACCGGGGTGTGGAACTCACAGCAAGGAGCTTTGCAGGGAGAAATCCAGCTCCCAGCTCTCCTCCCCGGGAAGTGCCTGTCACACCATCGCACGGCAGGGCGCCGAGCCCACGCATGTGTCTCCCCGAGGGAAGCAGACACCATGATTAGTAACAACAAGAACAGTAATAATAAAAACAACAACTGCAGCTTGCGCATTTTCCTTCTTTAACTCCCACGGCGCCCCGGATTCAGACACGGGAGGGACCCCACAGTCCACGTGCCAGGGCAGCACCCGCGATGGATGCCTGGCTTGGGGCTCAGCGGGCCCCGTGCCCTGCTCAGGAAGCTGGGCTTGGAGTCGGGAGAGGGAGGGGGTGGGGGTGGAATAATCGCACAGACCGAAGACCCCAACCCCCACCTCCAGGGCAGGCACTAGCAAGGAAAGTCGGCTTGCAGGGTGTGATGTTAATCCTTGTTTTGTGACTGGGGGGTCTGAGGCCCAGCTAAGTGAGCTTCAGCTGGGGGATAGGGGACAGGAAGAGACCCTAAACCCACTGTTTCCCGATCTGAGCCCCCACACCCACCCAGATATGGGACCTGCTGGGGCTCGCCAAAGGGTGACAGGAAGGACACTGAGTACACTGAGATGCTTGGCACAGGCTGCTGCCAGGATGGAAAACCCACGTGGCCTCTGGGATTGGTCCCCCCGGGTGATTCTCCCAACAGCGGCACTCTGGGGTTTGAGGAAAGGATGGCCTGTCCCCAGGCACCAGGCCCGGTGGGGGGCTGAGGAGCTCCAGACCACACGGGCCTGGACGCCTGGTGTAAAGGGAGGTGTTGTCCAGGACCCCACTGGAGACTTGACACCACATTTGGAACCTGGTGGTGTCGGGTCTTCTGCTTTGAGGTGCCTCATTGTGGGCTGAGATGGGGGCAGGGCTGTGTGCAAGCAGCCAGGGCTCCTCAACTCACCAGCTTCCTTCTGCTCAGGGGCTGCTGGCGAGGGTGGCTGGCAATGGCCCCAAATCACATGGGAGTGCCCAGGTGGTTTGCTGATCATGCAAGATACAGAGGGGTGTGTGTGTGTGTGTGTGTGCGAGTGTGCATGCGAGCATGGGTGCCAGAGTGTGGGCAAGTGTGAGTATCTGAAGGTGTGCACGAGAGTGCGTATCTGAGTGTGTATGAGAGTGCAAGCATGTACGTGAGAGTGCACGCAAGCATTTGAGTGTGCATGTGTGTGCACACGTTGTGTGTGCATGCACAAGCGTGCGTGTGAGAGGTTTTAAACACAGATTTGCTCAATGTGCTTCTGTGGCCTGGGACTCTCCCTTCTGGACATGCCATCAGCTAGCCAAGGAATTTCTGGAATACCAAGAACAATGTCAGGACACTTGCAGAAGGAAGCTCCTTCCTGCCAGAGGGAAGAAAACAACCTCCCCCCGCCCAGCAAGGTTGGGAGGGATCTGGCAGGAACAGCGGCTGTCCCTCACCGCAGGGTGCCCAGGTACTCCAACGGCAAAGTGAGGCTATGCTGCCAGTGACCTGTGACAAGGACGGCATCAGTTTTCCTTTTACATTCTGAGATATCATAAAACTCTTTAACTTAAATATTATACAAAATGCCTTTTCTCTTTCCTGTTTTTTTCTCCTCTCATGCTCACAATAATTCCCAGAGAGCGGGCTAGAAGCGGGGAATCATCCTCATAGTCGATGTAGAATTTAAAATGACTTGTCCCTTTGTGACAGTTACTGGCTGTGAGAGTTGGGGTGAGATCCCAGCTGAGACAGAGCAGTGGGAGTGAAACTGCATTTTCCCTTTAAAGTGTTAGGTGCACATCAGCGGGTTGTGCAGCTCTAAAAAATTAAGCTCATCTCCCTCTGCTTTTTGCCCTCTCTTCTTTCTGATGTTGCTACTGTAGCTACCACTTTCGCTAGTTGATTCATTGTATTATTTCTTCCCTTGTTTAGTCCAAATATTTGTATCCCTGCTTGAGGCAAAAGTTTGGAAACCGGGATGAACGTTCACTCCCTGTACCTCCAGCCTCATCTCACCCGGACTGTTCAGAAGGAATCTGGGTGGCTCTGCCAGGCCGATGGTTTGTCTGCGGATCCCCAACACCAGGGCGAGGGGTCTCCCTCTGCCTTCAGGGCTGGAGGTCCCGGAGATGCAGTTGGCGATTTATTTATTGCCGCCCTTGGGGTTTTACTGGGGTCTCCATAAAATCTGCTTGTTGAGTTAGAAAGGTTTATAGTCAGTGTTGTGTTTGGGGGATTTCTAGATTCTGCATGTTTGGTTTGTCATTTTGAGAAAAGCCACAAGTTTTGTTTTGTTTTAAACAGAGGAATTTCAGGATTAGCGGGGAAGCTGAAGAGAACCCCTACGTCTTGCAAAAGGGAAGGAAGTATCTTGTGGGGCATTCTGGAGGACACAGAGGCTGCAAAAATTGGGATAATTCATCTGGTATTTTTACCACCTTCATTTCTCAAGTTTTTAAATCTCTCTCTCTCTTTCCCTCTCTCCCCCTGAAGAAATAGCTGAATGAGATTAAAAGGAAAGCTTCAGGGGAAAATGAAAGTTAGCTCCTCAAAGTTTCCAAAGAATTCACAGTTCTCAGACACAACTGAAGCTCATTTTGCCGAGGTAAGAAGCAAGCGTTTGTCTTTAGATAGAATGTCAAATACGCTTTATAAAGCTGTGTGTTGTTTCTTCCATAAATAGAGTAAATTTTAGCACTAACAAGTATTTTCACCTTCATGCCCAATCTCTCTTAAAAGATTTAGAAAGAAGTCAAGAACTTTTCCCTGTTAATAACACAAAATCATCCATTTCTCCCAAGCCGGCGCTGGTTTTGTGTGTGGGGGGGGAGAGAGTGGGCGCTCTCGGCTTGCACGCAGGCGGCCGTTTGCTCTCTTGCCGCTCTGCTGCCTGCCGAGTCTGCGGCACCTAGGAGCCTGTCTGTCTCCTTCCACCCTCTTCTAAACATCTCTCCTGCAGGAACTTCGCTTTCCATGATTTCAATGATTTTAATGTCCATGTCACTCAAAAAGCATTTCCTCTATATATTTACGTATATGCAATGTGCTGTCATCTTAGACACCCCGTCTTTGCAGTAGATCATGCTGATACTGACACACGTTATTAGATTCACTGTGAATACAGACGCAGCACAAATCCAACTGCTGGAAGTGTTTTCTTAGTAGCTCAGACTGAGACATAATATCAATACAAACTAAAAGAATTGTTATAATAGCTCAAACTTCACAACTAATTTTAATAGAGTTAATATGTCTTCATTCAGGGTCTTATGAATAAAATATCCTTAATCTTGGCAGTGGGGGAACGGGTTCATTCAAGAAAAACACACAAAATATGCAGCTCTTCATGTCACTGGAAAGGGATGACAAATGGGGAGGGGGGCACGAACAGATCACAGGAAGCACTTTCACTCCCCCACAGACCAGCAGCCGCGTCCACAACCCCAGAGCGAACGGCGGCCTGCAGGCTGCCTTCCCATGGCGGCTGCCGCTGCCCCAGCAGCCAGGGATGGAGTAACGTCCCGCCAAGGAAGAAAGCGCCTCCAGCAGCCTTCCCGCCAGCAGGAGGCAGGCGGCCCAGCGCCCTGCAGTTTGCACCCGGGAAGCGCCTTGTCCCTCCGTGGGGTAAAGCCAGCACCTTTGGCAAGAAGGGGAAATTCAGCGGGCTCTTCCAATGTCTCCGCATCAGAATTTTAAAAATCCACATTAGGCAGAAAATGTGCCTTGTGACTGACTTGCTTTTTATGCCTTTAATCTGGATAGCTGGTATCACAGATGCAATCCGAAATGTCTGCATTTTGTCAAGAAATATTTATAATTTTAAATGACCTCATCCCTAATCGCATTATTTCTCCCTCCCACGAGCCGGTGAGAAGTGGGGCAGCCATTCCTGAGCCTTCCTCAAAGGCACGGGGGGCACTTGCTCCAGGCCCCCGCACAGGAGAAGCAGAGCTGGGCTGTGCCCCCCACACCCTACTGCCTTCCCCACTCAGGGTGGGACAGGCCCGGTCACACCTGGGCCCTGACACCAGCGTTCACGGCACCTGTCACTCTCAAAAGTGGGCAGACATAGATGATAAATTAAATGGCCATGAATACACGTTCCCTTGTTACCACGTGGCAAGCAGTATGTGCGAGGGGCTCTATCCATGTGTGTATTCGTTCCTAGTCCTGGACACATGAAACAAACCCCGGGACTCCCTGAAGCCCTGCCCGCCCCGCTACACACACACACACACACACACGCGCGCCACTATCTATTTGCAGGAAGTTCCAAGCAACACCAGGACACAGGCAGTGCAACCCCTCTGCAAGCCCAGGTGCCCTGTGCACATGTTGCAATTGGCTCTACGACGTGTGCGTGTGTGTGTGCGTGTGTGTGCATGCAGGGGCCTTAGGAGAGGTGGGATACCGAGTTGGGGCAGCACAAACTGGGGGTGGTGCAGAGAGAAAGAAAAGCAGGAAGGGACACAATGCCAGAGAAGCCTAAACCGTTAGAGCTTTAAATAGCTGAAAGTGCTTAATTTGCAGCAAAGCGGGAAAAAGTCTCTCTCTTCACCCCACTTCTGGGCAAGTCCCAAAGGGAGGGTAAAGGAGGAAGTTAAGAAACATCTTTTTTTCCTCCTAGCTTTATTAAGGAATAATTGACAAATAAAAATTATTTATATTTAAGGTCTGCAACTTGATGTTTTGATATACATGTATTAACACATTCTGAAATAATTACACAACCAAGCTAACTGCGTATCCATCACCTCACCTAGTCACTATTTGCTTTTCAGGCACATAGTACAGAATTGTTAGCTCTGGTCACAGGGCTGCGCCTTAGAACTCCAGAACTCATTCATCCTAAAGAACTGAAACTCTTTGACAGACACCCCTGCAGGACCCCCTCCCCTCGGCCCCCTGCAACCACCTTCCTGCTCTCTGCTTCTCTGCGTTCAGCTTTTTTAGATTCTACACGTGAGACTGGGCATCTCTGAGCAAGTAAGAACAGCACATTCTCTGAGTTAAGCCCTGAGTAGGGGAAACATAGAGGACTAGTAGATTAGGGCCTCACGTGTGGAATGAGGGTCTTGTTTAGGGGTTGGGGATGACAGAGAGCCTCTGGTTTGGCCCAGGGACATTTTTACTGTCACCTGGCCGGCAGGGAATGGAGACAGCCCAGTGCCTGGGGCCCGCAGGGGCCAGGGGCTAGAGATGAGGGGCCCCTCCCTGCTGTCTCTGAGGACTGTGGCCAGGACCCCCAAACTCCAGGGCTCAGCCTGCTGCATCCCTGTGGCCACACCTCCCCCAGATGTGGGTGGCCTGGGGGGTCTGCACACCAGGATTCCTGGCCCACCCAAGGAGAGGGCTGCCCCTCCATACATGCTTCTGTTCTTAATGGACGAGAGGCTGGAGGGATCGTGTGTAAGGTCGCGTTCTGATCACATTCCCCGGGTGGGACAGGTAGGGCCAAGCTTGCACTTGCTCCCAGGGGCTCCAGGTCCAGGGCAGCCTGTGCCCAGCATTGTGGAGCTCATCCACGTACGTACGTACCTCTGAGTGCAGAGTGTGAAAGCTACACCCGGGGGGTTGCCTTAGAACTGCTGGGGACTGCCACCAAAGGCCTCACCAAAACCCAGTTGCCAAGAAGGCCTGGGCAGGCTCATTTAAACAGGCTGCCTCCCACACAAGTTTTATGATCAAAATCAGCACAGGGTCGCCCCCACGGCCCACCCCACACAGCCCAGGAGGAAGGGGAGGGAGGGAGGCGGGTCCCTGGGCTCCGTCTCAGCCAGGCATGGGCTGACGGCATCGGGGCTGGTCCAGATGCCCCCTCCTTGGCCACCCCCAGTAGGACCACAGCTCTCAGTCCACCCCCCCATCCCCACTGTGGCCTGGGCCTGCTGCATCAGCCTACGTCCAGCCTCCGGCTTTGTGAGTGTGTGTCATGGGCTGGGGGTCGAGGGTGACTAAGACAAACGCCTTCAAGGAAGGGAAAAATGAAAGAGCTAGAAAGTTGTTGTTTAAAATTTTTAAATACGTACGATGGCTTCGCCCACCAGCACAGCTAAAATTAAACATTGGCAAGGATGTGAGCCGCTGCTCGTGGGAGTGTGAACTTCCCTTTTGGAAAAAGATTTGGCCGCATCTTCTAATGCTGGACACGGCGCCTGCTGGCCGGCACGGGGGTTCTGCTCCCAGATCCACACACAACAGGAAGACCAACACGTGTGCACCCCAGAATGTGCACACATGCTCTGTTCACGCAGCCCCAAGCTGGAAGCCTCGGCAGGGGAATGGGCGCATGAGCATTGGTTTATTTACGTGGCGGAATACTATACGGCAGTGAAGAAGGACCCGTGCAACAGCATGATGGTGCTCACGTGCGGCGGAGCTGCAGGGCTGCCCTGTGCACCCCACTCACCAACCCTCCAAACCAGGCTGTCAGGAGCCAGGGAGCAGCTGCTTTGGGGAAGTGAGGGTCGGGATAGGGAGGGCCCGGGGGCTTCTGAGGACCCCTACCATTTTACTTCTGGGTTAGGGGGTGACACAGGTGTATTCACTTTGATAAAGCACTGCACTCTGCTCATAAGATCTGAGCACTTTTCTGCTTGTGGTTTACATAGAATAACAAATCTAATAAAAATGATCCAAAAATACGTTCACAGGCCAGATGGCAGTAGAGAAAGGGGTGGATTGACGCTGGGGGCCCAAAGTCAGGCCTATACCTAGCTTGCTGGGTAACCATGGCAACCCATAGGCCTCTGAAAAATGAGGGGTGCAGAAGGTGCCCCTTGGACCCCTTTGAAACTCTCTGTATCCTCATCCAGAAAAATGCACAAAGGGACAAAATTTGGGGTACACATTCTGGGGGTGTATGGACCTCCCTGAAGCTCACCCAGGGATGCGCTCTCGACCCCAGGAAGCAGCCCTGAGCAGGGTGGCTGTGGGGTGTCCGCGTGAAGGGGCAGGTTCAGAGCCTGACAGCCCCGGGCTGAGTCCTGGCCCCGGCACTTCTTGGCCACAGGGCCTTGGCGAGAGCCTCGGAGTTTGGGTCCCAGCCCCCTCGTCTGCGAAGTGAGGATGATGAAGCTCGGGGGGAGGGTGGGAGCTCCGGCGACAAGGCGCTCGGCTCAGAGCCTGCCCCGCAGAAAGAATGCCGTAAATGCCAGCAGCTGTGGGGAGGTGGCCTCCAAGCCTCCTTCCAGCTCTGACATTCCAGGATCTATTATCTACGAAAAATTCCACCCTGAACTTCGGATTGAGTGACGCGAGCCGGCCTGCTCCTCCGTGTCAAGGTCAGGTTTCCTTCGGAGAGACGTGGTTTTGGCTCTTGGGCTCTCTGGAAACCAAAGTCAGCTTGCAAATGAGATGTCACATGTGTCCGGCGACGGCGTCTCAGGCCTTCTGCGTGCAGAGAAGTTTCCAGAAGGACATCTGCTCCAGGCCAGAAACTGCTGGACAGCCCTGCGTGGTCTTGGGCCACGTGACTCTGGTTTTATGGCAATCAACCTTTGGCCGAACACTCCTCGGAGCCTTGGCTGGAGGCTGCTTCATGCCTTCGGGAGACGCCGTACTGCACGCCGGGGGTTCCCGGGGGCGCTTGCTAGTGGCAGCCGCGGCTCTTCCACTGTCCTGGCTTATCTCCTGTCATGCCCATAAAAAAGAAATATTTGCAGCAATAATAAAATAGGTCCACGGATTGACTATGTCACTCCCTTAGTCATTAGGAAAACGTTGGCCTGAGGGGGAGCTGCCTCCTGTTAGGAAGCCAGGGTGGGCGGGGTCGGAGAAGGGTCACATCCTCTCCGTGCCCCGCTGTCAAAGGTCACAAAAAACCTCCAGAGGTTTTATGGCGATTATTATCTACGCTTGACATTCCTGACGCCAAGAAAAACAGGCAGTCATAGCTGAGGGCTCGCTATCCTCAGAGTTGCGTTAACCCCCACAGCCTCTTCTAAATGAGGGACAGTTTTATGCCCGTTTTGTAGAGGAGGAAACTGAGGCCTAAGGAAACCAAGTGTCTCGACCACAGCTGCCATCAGTGAGCACTGGAGCTGGGATGTGAGTCCGGGCAGGTGACCCTGAACCCACACCCTCACTATCCTCTCACGACATTCCCGAGACACGGACGTGGGGGCCATTTTCTCCATTTTCCCCTGGATAGAAGAGGTGCATAGACCGACAGAGAAATTCATCAGACAGTGACAGGGACCCCTGTCTAACTGGGGGCAGACAGCAGCCCAGGCCCGGCTGAGGGGCGCTCTACACACCTGAGCAGTCCTCCTCCAACCTCCCGCGGGCCTAAGAAACACGGAGAGTCCAAGAGACTGTCTCGGCCTGGGGTGGCTGGAGGACGTGTGACAACTAAGTGTCACGTGGGATTCTGGGGGGCACCCTGGCCCAGGATGGGAATGTTATGTAAAAACAGAGGAAATCTGAATCAAGTATGGACTTTCATAGGAAGGTAATGACAACATGTCAATATTGGTTATTAATTACAGTAAGTACAGTTGGTTCATTAACACTAGTGTCAGATGTTAGTGGTAACAGGGGACTGAGTGTAGGGTATATGGGAACTCCGTGCTGTTTTCTCGGTTTTCCTGTAAATCTAAACGTGTTCTAAAAAGTGGTCTGTTAAAAAGAATAAGATGGGTAGAATGAGGAAGGAAAGAAGGAAGGAGGGAAGACTGAGCAGAATCTTGGGGGTGGACATATGTGTAGTCACTATGTAACTTTTCTGCGTGTTTGAAACTGTTTATAACACAATGTCAGGAGGAGAAAAAGGATGGGAGGCCCAAGCACAAGTCTCACCAAAGCCAAGTTTGTCCTCAGGTGAGCACATCTTCCTGTGGAGGGACAGCTGATCACTACACTTGAAAGCTTCATCCCTGTGGTGCAACTGGCAGGACACGGCACCCCTGGAGTTGTACAGGGTGGCCCCTGACACTGGGTCTCTTTTTCTTCCAAAGTGCATCCAAATCTTGACAGGTGGCACCAAAGTCTCTGCAGGCGCTGGCAACGGAGGCTGGAGGACAGGGACGCTGTGTGGGATCGCTCTCCTCCCTGCTCCAGCCAGTGGTGCTCAGAGGGACAGGGCATGTTTGCAGATGCCTCTGCCACCACAGAGGGGGAGAATCTCACACCCCAGGACTGAAGGATCTGTCAGGCTTCGGCAAGAGCCTACAAAGAGGAAAATGCGCATCTGGTGGCAGGAGGACAGCCCTGGGGAACAGAAAGGGCATGTTGCCGGCCCCCTCCGGCTGAGGACGGGACAAACAGTCCCAAATGCGTCCAATCTGGTCCTCCAGGAGAAAGGATATTTGTGGTAACGGAGAAATTTGCCACCCAGCTCTGTTGCTTCGGTGTCGTGTTTCTGCGGTCACAAGTTATTCATCCAAAATTGGTCTTTGCTAAGAAACAACAAGAAAAAAATTCCATACTGCAAAATGGGATTGGAAGTGATCTTCCATGCTGGGGTTGATAATGGGGAAATGAAAGGGATAAAAAAGCAAAAGAAAAAGAGGACAGAGAATGGGAGTGGACCTAACAAGTCCTTCCACCCCTCCTCATGCCCAATGACGTTAGGAGCTGAGCTTCCTCCTCGTGGAGTGCGCCGGGCTTCCCGCCGTGCCCAGGAAGGTCTGGGCTCTGCCCTGCCCCACGGCTGTGGGCGCGCTGTCCAAGTGCTCAGGGCTACGGCACCGTGGGGTTTAGGGAGTGAGTGAGCCAACGTGGGGCTGGACCTCTGCAAGGCTCTGTCAGTGTCCCCGATATCGTCAGGTGGACACGGTTTCTGTCTGGGTCGGATCCCTCTCCCCAGAGGGCCCCACCTGCCTGCAGGTCCAGCGTGCACTGGGCACCTGCCACGCGCTCAGCCCTGCGCTGGGTCCTGGGAGTTGGGGTTACGAGGACACAAGGCGACAGGCCCTGCTCCGGGAGTAAGGAGAAGGTCGCTTCATCACTCCCCTACACAGCTGAGGAAGCTGAGATGCAGAAATGCTATGGGACTCGGTTAATTAAGAGTTAATGAAGGTGGCCCTGTCAGCTGCCTTGAGGCCCCGTGTCTGCTCTGGCCGGCTCTGCGGTGCCATTGCCAACAGGAACGGGTAAGGAAGGAAAGAACATGGCGTGCAACGGTGCGGCAGGCCCTGACCACTCGGGTGCTCGGAGGGACGAGGGCAGTGAGGGCTGCGAGAACCAGGGAAGACTTTGAGGGGGACAGAGCCGGGCAGGCGGTGGAAATGGGGTGGGGTCCTGTGCGCTCTGCAGGTCGGAGAGGGTGGAAGGCAGTGACCTTTGGTCAGGCCAGAGGCTAAGCCACCCTCAGACGCAACTGGCCACTGGGATCGGGGCCACATTCTCTCCCCTCCCCCTTGCCCTCCCCACTGACACCCACAGCGCCGGTAACGCCACCCCAGCAGCACCAACACCAACCACGGTAATAATTGCTGAATAGATTGGACCCTGACCAAGTGCAGGGCACTGAGCTGAGAGTTTTAAGTACATTACTTTGATTCTCCTGAGGGAGAACCATGAGAGAGGCACTGCTGTGGCACCCCCATTCTATAAGTGAGGAACTGAGGCGCAGAACACTTGAAAAGTGTGCCCAGAGCCAGCGCTGGGTGTGGTGGCGCACGCCTGCAGTCCCAGCTACGGGGAGGCTGAGGGAGGAGGATCACTGGACCCCAGGAGGTGGAGGCTGCAGTGAGCTGTGGTTACACCACTGCCCGCCAGCCTGGGCAACAGAGCGAGACCCTGCCTCAAAAAGAAAGAAGAGGAGGAGGGGAGGGGAGGGGAGGGGAGGAGAAAGTATACCCAGTCTCCCTTGGCAAGACCCGAGCCAGGACTCGAGTGCAGACGCCAGACTCTGAAGCCAGGGCCCTGGCCTGCCCCTCCCGTGGTTTTCTGTTTGGAGCTCTCTCTCGGATGGATCACCCTCGGGTGTGCTCACAATGTGCAGAGTGCTGGAAATGTCGACAGGTAGCAAGTCACTGAATCCTTTTCACTGACCCAGGGCAGGAGCTGATGTCCCTGTGGGACGCTCCAGA
Source organism: Lemur catta (assembly GCF_020740605.2). NCBI lineage: Eukaryota > Metazoa > Chordata > Mammalia > Primates > Lemuridae > Lemur > Lemur catta. Next base: position 32,580,953 of record NC_059147.1, on the reverse strand, counting down.
GAAGCCCCACCCTGATGGCCCAGGAACTAGGTGGCAGGGCTGAGCTTCTGTCCCTGCAGCTGGATATGCCACGGCCACACGCCACCTCCTCGCCTGGTAGCCTGTGCTCCTGGGTCTGACTCTAGCTTACCTTCTCTGGGCCTCAGTTTCCCCATCTGCAAAACCAGTGGATTCACTGAGAGCTGCAGTTCTCACGCAGAGGTGACTGTGCTCCAGGGACACTCAGCGGTGTCCAGAGACGTGTTTAGTCATCCCCACTGGGCGGGTGCCACCGGCACCTTGTGAGGCCCAGGCTGCTTCTCAGCACCCCACGGTGCCCAGCTCAGCCCCACAGCAAAAAATGATCCAGCCCCAGATGGCAACAGTGCCGAGGTGGAGAAGCCCTGACTAGCAGGTCCCAAGCTCCCGGAAACTGAGACTAACCCCTCAAAGCTGGTCAGAAACGGAATTCTCCGTCAAGACCCTAAATGGAAAGGAAAAAAAATCCTTTCCTCATTTTTCACACTCCAGCCCCAGAGAACATACTCTGTGTTATGCGCACGACCCCTGCAAAGCTGGAGTCAGGGAGGCTTGAAAGTGATCGAGTCCCAGATGGGAAAGTGACTCAGTTCCCCAGCATGGGCCCTGATCTTACACTGTGTGATATCTGTGCACAGTCGTGAATCTTTTTTTACTGCTCTTCAGCACAGGGCAGTGATTTCCTACTTTTTCGTTCTTTCTTTTTTTTTTTTTCCCCCCCCCTTCCTCCCTGCTGCCCTCAGATTGAAGCTTGGTGAACTCTGGTGTGGGTTGTAAGAACGTCTTTATAAAGGGTTGCATGAGATTTCTTACTATATCGGAGTTCCTGAGGATGATGTATCACATTACTAATTCCCTTAATTGCATGTCTGGGCTAAAAACAGACTCTCTTAGTTTTCCTAAGAAGTTACATTCTTAATGACATTAAAACACGATGGTAAATGAAGCTAAATGTTAACTGATGTACTTAAATCATGAATCAGTCTATAGAGTGTTTACCTAAACTTGTTTACCCTTCTTGGTCACTCATTTTGTAGGTTTTGCCAAAGCTGAGAGAGGAACAGTGGTGTCAGATTCAGTATCTGGAAATGACTCAAGAATTTTTGTTTTCTTTCGATTTTTTAGCCCCAGACGGAGTGGATGCTGCAATCATGTAGTAATCAAAGAATTAGAAAGAGCAAGAGGCTGCAGGCTGATTCACTTCCCTGGATTTTTGCAGAGTGGGGAGGGCAGAGAAGCTGTAGGACAGATGATGTTTTTCCCTTAAGGTTGAAAAGCTCTTAACCTTGCATGCTTGGTTCTTTCCAATTCAATTTTAAAAAAAAAAGATAGGAAGATATGTGATTAATAGCAAAAAACAACACTTAAGGAGTACCTTCTAGATGCCAGGTGTTCTTCTAAACTTGCTGTGTAGTTTTGCTCACAGAATCCTCTCCACAAACCCAGGAAGCTGAGTCGAGAAAGGCTGAGTAACTTGTCCGAGACGGTGCAGCTTGTGCGCAGAGGGAGGGATTTGAATTCCATCGAGCTAAGGCCAGCTGCTTTGACTCTAACCACTGTGCTTCCTGTCCTAGAATCTGTGAAGGTTCCAAAGGGAGTCACCCTATCTGGGAGTAGAAACAGCCCATAACTGAGACCCATCTGTAAAAATCCTTATCCTTCGTCAATCCCTCTCCACTTGATCGATTATCACGTTGACATCATGAAGATTTTTCCTTGTGGGTTCAAAACACTATTTTGATCTCAGTTTCTGTCTCTCCTGGTCTCACATGCTTTCTTTCTCTCTCTCTCTCCTCCCCATCTATGAAGGTGTCCACATTTTGTTTGTCGTTAATTTACAATGCATTATCAAAACCAACAAATGATACTCTTGAGATCTGTGCATTTGACTCTATGTACATTTTATCTATAAAAGAAAACTCCTAATCAAATACTGAACCTTAGCTCGGGATACACACACAGAAGTGTTTACGAGGATGTGTACTGATTCTTTGAAATGTATCCAAAAAAGTACGAGGTGTTGATGGACAGACAGAAAGATGGGTGGGTGCAGGGACAGACATGGATAAACCAAGTTCAGCACCACAGTGATCACAGAAACTGGATGCCGGATGTGTGGGTGTCCGCTGCACGATTCTGCAAAATTTCTGCATGGTTGCAAATTTTCATTAAAAAGGTTTAAAAAATGTAGAGTGCAGACACTTAACAGAAATTCAAAAGACGCAAGCTAAAAGTAAGTCTTCCTCCTGGCCTTCGGTCTTTCAGATTCTCAGGCGAAAGCCGTCCCTGGTGCCTATGGTTCTGGGCTATCCTTCCAAGGATATGCTTATTTCAACACGTGTACTTTGTTTTCGGTGACAACGAGGAAAACTAATGATTATACAGCACTTGGTACATGCCAGCCACTGTCCTAAATATTTAGCATATATTGATTCATGAAATCTCTTCAATAGCCCTACAGGGTGGATGTTGTTATTTCCCCATTTTACAGATGGGGAAAGTGAGGCCCAGAGGGAGCAGTTAAGTAACTTTCCCAACTTCACTCGACTCATCTGTGGTGAGTCAATGGCTCACATGCTCTTCCACAACTCAAAAGTCCCCACTTAGCACTATGTCACACAGGTTGTGCCATTTGCATATTTTGGGTCTGCCTTTTTACTTTTAATGGCTACAATGCTTTCCATTTAGTGGATAGGTCCTAATTTATCTGATGCATCTCCTATGAGCAAGCATCTGGTTTACTGCCCTAAACAATGCTGTAATGAGTAAGCCTCGGCGTGCGTCTGCACACTGAAGCTAGGAGATGAATTCCCAAAAGTGGAATTGCCGAGTCCAAGAGCAAATGCATTTTTACTTTTGTTAGTAACTGCCAAGCATCTCTGCAAAGGAGCCGTGCCTGTGTGTGGGAGCGCCGATCCCGATGCCTGCCCCGCTGGTCTCCGTCCATCCAGTGCGGGCACACGCACCCCAGGGCGGTGTGGTGAGCTCTGTGCGTGGTTACGCGTAGCAGCCCTGAGATATCGGTAAAGTCACCTTGTGGTTGGTATTTATATTTTCTTCAATATAGATGGGACAGAATATCTTTTTTTTTTGACGTTCAAATTCATTTCTACTGCTGTTCCTTCAACTAGACCATTTGTCCCCCCAAATTATGGACATAAGGGTTAGATGCACAGGTTTATTCCTCGAACGTAAGGCTCTCACTGAGGGTAAATTAGGAAATTACATTCCTTAAAAAGAAAAGTTTACTTCCCTAAAGGATAAAGAAAAAAACTACTGAAACTGGAGCATGTGGGAGCAAGAAGAAGGCAGGCAAAACTGAGTTTGGGTTGTAGGAACCAGCAGGGACTCCTGGGCCAGGTGCCCACTTGAACCTCATTACGGCCAAACCCTGTTGCAACATTTCCCAAAAGACAAAGAAAGGGAAAGGCTGGAGTGAAGGAAGGAAAATATCCCTGGGGCATGTGCCCGAGTGTGTGTGCACACGTGTGCATGGCTACGTGTGGATTTTAGACTTGGACTTATAAACTTCAGAGGAAAAACAATAAGAAAGAAAAAGAAATAAAAGTCTTGAACATTCTGTACGTGGAAGCCACATAAGATTCTGCAATAACGTGGGGACTCTGCGGCTGCGCAGAACGCCCACATTGGTCTGCGTCTGTGTTCTCCGAGGGGAGCTCCCGTGGTTCCGCCTGTGCCCTCCAAGTAATTTGCTGGTATTTACGAGAAGAACACAGCTTAGCTGGGCCTGTTCTGCTCTAACTCATTTGGAACGTAATTAAGGACAGTACTGTGTGCATTCTTGTGAAATGGTCCCAAAGTCCTCCGCCCCTTGGAAGCTGCACAGTTCTTGGGGACATTTAAGCAACTCCTTCACCCACTTCGTCAGGACGAGCCGGGACACGGGTCTGGGGAGAAGGGGCCAGCCTTGTTTTCGATTTCTTTTTTTTTTTTTTTTTTTATTGTGGTGAGATTGCAAACTCACATCCTGAGACTAAAATTAAATGAAGGAAGGTCTTCCCATCGTGGGTGGTCTTAGCCAGGCCCTCGAGAGGGAGAGATCGGATGGAGCGGGAGAGTACGTTTAGCAACATTTCCAATAGGGTAATGACAGCAATAATGACAGCTGTCCCACTTGGGAAGGGGAAATCACAAAAGCCTGCACCACGACAAAAATAAACAAGCGTGTAACGCCAGCCGAGGAGGCCTGGCCTGTTCTGAACTTGGAAAACATCAAAGCAGAGCCAGTTATCGGGCCGTCCAGGCTCCGCGCGTCCTGCCCAGAGCTTTTATCAGCCGTGGGGACGGGCCCAGAGGACGCTGGCCGAACACAGCTGTGGGGGACCCGAGGCGCAGGGCCGCCAAGTCCGCATGGAAAGGATGTTCAGGCTGCAGCTGATAGGCACGGGCTCGGGATGAAATTTCACAAGGATGAACGAATCTCCCGCATTTAGATTCCGAAAATTCCAGCCCATAAAAAGAGCAGAAAGAGCCCAGACTGCAGTCAAGCAGAGCCAGGAAGGAATCTGCACCTGCACTCACGCTGGGCGTCCTCACCTGTGTGTGTGTGTCTGTGTGTGTGTCTGTGTGTGTGTGTGTGTGTGCGTGTGTGCGTGTGTGGCAGGGTGGTAGCGGGGAGGGTGAAATGCACCCAGCAGCCATCCAGCAAGCACGCTCTGAGCTTCTGCTATGTGCCATGGCGTGGTTAGGGACGTGGCAATAAAGTGGTGAAGAAATTGATGCTTAAAATATTCTTGAAGAAATCAGACTTCACAAAATCCTTATGGTGATGAACATGTTCTATTCCATGACTGGTGGTGGATGCAGGAATACACACATGTAGTAAGTTGCAAAGAACCACACACACATGCACGTAACGGCACATACACCCCCCACACCACACACATGTGAGCGCACAGACAAGATTACAGGTAAAACTGGGGCAATCAAATGAGCTAGGTGGATTGAGTCAATGTCAGTATCGTGTTGCAACATTGTATAATATTATTCTACAAAAATGTTATCATTTGCAAACTGGAGGAAGGATACATTGTATCTTCCTGTATTGTTTCTTAGAACTGCCTGGGAATCTACAATGGTCCCAGTACAAATCTTAGTTAAAACAAAGCAAATAAACACATCACAAGCCCTGCCCTCCTGGAGCTCCTTTTCTGGAGAGGAACTTGCACCAGACTCTAAGAAGTGAGGGGCGCATGGGAAGCCCCCAGCTTCACCTTAGGCATCTGGCACCTGGGCGGTGGCCAACCAGGATGGCGCAATGCCACGGACAGGCACTGGGGGCGCTGAAGGGACAAAGGGACAGAAAGGTGACAAGTACCCTAAACCAAGCAGCTTAAAACAATAGAAATTTATTCTCTCACAGGTCTGGAGGCCAGGAGTATGAAATGAGGGTGTCAGCAGGGCCACACTCTCTCTGGTGGCTCCTGGGGAGGATCCTCTCTGCCTCTTCCAGCTTCTGGGGGCTCCAGGCGGTCCTAGGCTTGTGGCCACATCGCTCTGATCTCTGCCTCTGTCTCCACGTGGCTGCCTTCTCTGTGTCTCTCTGTGCCTGTTTCCTCCTCTGCTGTTTCTCATAAGGGCATTTGTCATTGGATTTAGGGTCACCCTAATCCAGGATGACCTCATCTCAAGATCCTTAAACTAATTACATCTACAAAGGCGTTTTTCCAAATAAAGTCACAGTCACAGGTTCCAGAGGTTGGGACGTGGACATGTCTTGGGGGGGGGGAACTGTCCACCCCCTGCAGAGGGTTCCAGATGGTTCAGAGCCTGACGGAGAAGAAGAGTGTGGGGGGCTGAGAAGAGGTGACCAGGGAGGGCCTCAAAGGCAGCAGCTGGTGTGCAGTTAGTCTTCAGAAAACAATGATGACAAGGATTATGACTAAGCCCCGAGGTGAAACTCCTGAGACCCCCAGAGTCCAGCCTTGCCCCTGGGCTCATTTCCTAAGAGACAGTGTCGCCGCCTGCTTGGTTTCACGCTGCACTGGTCTGATCCTTTGCCCAGTGTTTACGCGTCGGGGAGGATTATCTCCTGTGGTATAACCGGAGTGGCTCCAGGCAGCAATCTGTATTTTGCAACATCCAGAAAGCCCCCGTGGGCTTCAGGTACCACAGTCAGCAGCCCGGGCCTGCAGGAGGGAGAGCACTCCTAGGCAGGGCGCGTTACCTAACCTGGGGCCCAGGCTAACCGAACACACGGGGCCCTTTGTCCACAATTACTGATTTCAAGAGGGTGGCAGCAGGCACTGAACCCGGCACAGGTCCTCAGTGACTGCAGGATCGCATGTCTGAGAGTTGGTCCTGCACTCAGGCCATGGACAGGCAGGCAGATCCATGCCACATGGATGGGCCGCCTCACCCTCCCCGAAGGTGCTTGCTGGGTGTGCCAGGCTCAGTCAAAAGGCATCTGTTTTGGTGAGAGTTGTGGGGTTGGCGGAAGTAAGATGGTGTCTCTGCAAGGGAAACCTGAGCCGCAGCCGTGGGCCGAGTCCCATGACCACGCTGGTGCTGGTCTGCAGGCACAAGCAGGGGCCTGGCCGTGGCCGGCTTGGGAGTGTGGCAGAGGGACGGCTGAGTCTCCTCTGCCCAGCCTCTTTGCCTCTCCTTGGGAGGATGCCAGCATGGCGGGTAAGCGCATGATGGTGTGAGCTGGACGATCTGTGGTGAGTTATTGACTCTCTCTGAGCCTCAGTTTCTCTGGCTGCAAAATGTGAATGTGCCCACCACCAGGGTTGCAGTGAAGCCTAAATGTCACTGCACTGTGGGCATTTACAACCATGGCTGGGTCACCTACTGGTCCTCCCTCTGGAGAGGTTGAACCACGAGGGGGTGACGCAGGGACTTCACTCAAAGGCTGTGTTCACTCAGCAACCTCCCACCCGCCAAAGACATCCACGTCCTGACCCGCAGAACCTGTGCACGTTGCCTGCCTTGTCGGAAGGGACTGTGTAAGTGGGGCCAGTCAGGGATCTCGGATGGGGAGAGGATCATGAGTGACCCAGGTGGGTCCGGGAAGCAGAGGCAGAGCTGCGGCAACAGCAGCCGTTCAGAGGGATGCTGTGCCCCTGGCCTTGGAGGCGGGGGAGGGGCCGTGAGCCCAGGCATGCGGGCAGCCTCTAGAAGCTGGAAAGGGCAAGGAAATGGACCCGCCCAAGAGCACCCTGAGTGCGCACAGCCCTGCCGACACCTTGATTTGGGCCCAGCAAGACCCATGTCAGAACTGTAAGAGAATAAATTTGTATTGTTTCAAGCTATTAAATATGTGGTCATTTGTTACGGCAGCCATAGAAAACTAATACACCCTCCCAGAAGAAGGCTTCTTAATTTCACTTAACCCGAATTAGCTCTTGGTTATTGGACTACTGATCACCTAGCAGGGCCAGGCTGGGCCAGGCCTTAGATGTCATCTCCTTCCATTATCCAACCTTCCAGGACACAGGGGCCACACTGCAGCTTTGCAGCTGAGGACACAGCCTTGGAGAGGCCGAGCAGCTGCCTGAGGCAGCCCAGGCCGTGAGGGACAAGGGAGAAATTCGAACCCAGGACCACTTGTCTCCCAAGCCAGCGCTATTCGCACTTGACCAAGATTTCCCGTCTCCTTCAGATCCGTGGAGCCAGAGGTGGCTCACTAAGCAAAATGCCCCCACACACTGTGCCAAGCGCGGCCTCCCTTCCCTCTCAAATCCACATGGAAAGGAAATCCAGTCCATCTGTTCCTGACTCATTTACACGTAATTCATCAAAACGTTCTTCAGTTGGAGTCATTTGAAACCCAAAAAGCCTAATGAGCTATTTTTCCTTTGAACCAGGAAGCTGATCCTGCCAGCTCTGGACAGAACTGAAACTTGGAAAGGTCCAAATTCTGCTCCCAAATTAGAAGCAAGGAAGTTCGGATGAGATCTCTACACGGCAGAGAGTAATTAGGACCAGGCTCTCTGTCCCCAGTGGGGTCAGGGCGCTGGACCAGCCCCAGGGCAGGCAGAGTCTTAGGAAGACTACAGTCGGCTCTTCTCCTCAGCCCTTGCAGTGAACAACCAGGACAGGCTAGAAGGGGTATATTAATGCCAGGAATAACATAAGAAGAACAGGTCATACCTACCAGGCACCTGCTCCAGGCCAGCACAACTCTAGGAACTTTACATGAACTGCCTCACTGGTTCCCTGACAGCACTAGATGATAGGTACCATCATCATCCCATTTTGCAGATGAGGAAACTGAGGTTACACACAGATTGGCTAAGAAACTTGCCCAAGATTACAGTCGGAAGCCTTGAGCTGGATCCTCTAGTGGCCAGACACACAGGATTACCCGGGGTGCTTATCACAGCGCAGATTTTGGCTCAGCAGGTCTGGGCAGGGCCTGAGACTCTGCATGTCCAACAGGCTCCCAGGGACACACGTGCTTCTGGTGTGGGGACCTCACTTCCAGGGGAAAAAGGTTAGGGCAGAGCTTTTCAACCCAGATCGCTCACTAGAATCACCGGAGATGATACAAAAACAGAAAAACAGAAGAAATAACAACTCCGATGCCCAGGACCCAGCCAGACCAATGAAATCAGAATGTCTGGATGGCGACCAGATGTAGGCATGTTCTAAAGCTGTCCAGGTGACTCTGCCATGCACCCTGGGGACAACCACCAGGTCTTTCCCTTCATGTGGAAGGCACTTGCTCCCACAGAGAGCCGCCTCTCCTTAGCAAGGAGTCACTGAGCTGGCATGTTGGGGAAATGTTCACAGGCCACTCCTGTGTGAGCCGGCCATGGAGCTCAGCCCAAGCACTACTGTTTCTCTCGTCCTCACCTGCAAACTGGGGAGAAGAAGGGTTGGGAGCTGACAGGGCAGTTGGGAGTTAACGTAGGTGAAAGTTCTTCAAAGGCTGCCCGGTGCCTGGTGAGCCCTGTGTTAGCTGTGCTAAACATTATGTGTATTAACTGGGCATTCCTCTGCTAACACGGCACCTGCACCCCGTAGGGTTCTGCAAGCGCTTATGAATGAATGGATTCAAGAATGAAGGGTAGACATCAGAGGCCGGCTGCATCCTTGGGTTCCTTCCTGGCTCCCCATTTGGGGAGCAGCGATAAGCTTGAGCCTCTGCCTAAATTAAACAGCCTATCTCCCACCCCGATCCCCATGCAAATACACACTCACTCGCACAGCCCCTGCACATGTGTGTTTATTTTCTTTGCCGTTCACACTTCTCCTTTTATGGTCCCTCCCACTCTGATCCTAAAGGCTTGTCTGATTTTGTTCTGAGCTCAAAGAGCAGCACTGAAGACACACACCTGGTCTTCCTGCGGTAGGTCAGGGGGTGGAAGGGAGGGCGGTCCAACAGGGAGCGCCCATGCAAATATTTCCTAAGTGTCCGCCACGCTGGGATCCACAAAGGGCACGGAAGTGAAAGGTATGGATGGTGTTCACCCTGCAAGGAGGTAGTCACGTGACATAGAGGAAGGAGCCATGTTCTCCGTGGAGAGGAAGGAGCCCATGATCTATGCTGTATAGAGGAAGGTCCACAGGTGTAGAGGAGGAGCCTGTGGTCTATACGGTACAGAGAAAGGAATCGGTGGTCTACGTGGTATAAAAGCAGGAGCAATTCATCTAAAGCTGCACTATTTGGGTTTAAAACCTGATCATTTGCTACGAGTGTGAGCCTAGTTCCTATGTTAGTTCGGTGCTTATAAAACCGCCTGGCACAAAGCTGGTTTCTCAGCCACCCGACATCTCATGCCTCTGTCCAGGACCTTACTACAGGGCATTCAGGTAGGTTCAAATTCGTCTGCTTTCTAAATAACACTGCAGGGAGCATCCTTATTGCAGAAACTTGTCACACATCTTATCTATGCACAAATAGGTTTTTAAATGAGTCCCTCCCCAAATGTATAAAACTTTAAAGATATGGGAATAGCAGAGATTGAGTCAAGGACTAAGCGATCTCCACCTTTGAAAGCTGTCTCACCCCAGGAAGCCTTTGCCTGGGGTGCACTAGGGAGTCACACCGCACAGAACCCAACCAAAACAAGCTGGTGAAGGCCGCACAACAAAACAGGAAGTCCCGCCCATGGGAAGTCCCGCCCACAGGAAGTCCAGCCCCCTGAGGTTGAGACCTGTGCTGTCCAACATGGCAGCTCCCAGCCAGGAGGGGCTACTGAGCACTGAAAATGTGCCTGGTTTGAACTGAGATGTGCTGTAAGTGTAAAATATCTGACCTGTTTTGAATAAGTAGATCTGAATAACTATTGAATACTAATTTTTAAAATAATTTAAGTATATCAATAATTTTTATGGTCATTTCAGGTTGAGATGATGTATTTTGGATAGATTGGGTTAAAATATTTAAAAAAATTAATTCAACCTATTCCTTTATACTTCTTTTTTAACATGGTTGCTAGAAAATTTTAAATTACATGTGTCTTGAATTATATTTCTGTTGAGCAACTGGCCTAAATAGCTCCCTTTTTTACATATGCATAATGATTTACACTTTCCAGGGAGCGTTTGCCTGCCTTGCTTCCTTTGATCTCACAACAACTCGTATGGTTAGAATTTTCTCGTCTCCATTTTATGGATAAAAATGGGCCTCTTGGAGGGATGGGAGACTGGCCCCAGACCACAGCTCACTGGGAACCGGTGAGTGTAGGACCAGACCTCTGGCTGCAGTCAGGATGTGTCTCCCTGTCGAGGGCTCCTTGCATTGCAAACCTGGGCCTTCCAAGGCTTTAAATGGCACCCAGCTTTAGGGTCCTTATGGATCTGTGCTTCCAGGGGGACGTCTGACTCTGATCCTATAAGCCTGAGGGAGCTGCAAAGCAACGGGGGGAGGAGGGATTGGGAAGGAAGGCAGCTGCCCTCTCTGCCCTGTGGCCCTCCTGCCCTGAGCCCTTCACTGCCCCAGGAGAGCAGGACCCCGTGGGAAGGAGGAGGCTGCCACACTGCTCCTGTACAGCTCTGTTTCCATTAGGGCAACTGTTGACAGGAACATGTCACATCAGAAGATGGATGCTGGTTTTGTCCTATAAGTCCTAAGACCTTGGTACCCGAGGTAGCCCTGAAAGACCTTTGCTCAGTAAATTACTGAATTTATTTAGCCCTTGAAGGGTTGTATACAGAATCCGCCTGGCTTTGGAGGGAGGAACCCCCTCCTGGATGGCTGTCCGTTTGGGTAGGGCTGTCCCCAGAGGCACTGCTGTCTACCAGAGGCAGCACCAGAGCCAACCGGGTCCAAATCTCCTATCGTTTGGCATCTCCTTAAGCATTAAAAGCATATTTTGTTATTCTTTTCAGTCTTAGTTAGACATGGCTTCAACAGTACATTTGAACTGGGCTATGACAACATCGTGTGCTAAAGACAGTGCAAGTCTAGAAGGCCCCCAAGTCAGATGCCTCGCACAGCCCCCACACGCTTGCGGGGTGGGCGCTAACAGCCATTTTTTACAGAGTGCCCCCCATGAGCCTGGCGCTGTGCTCAGGATAGCCCCTTGACTGGGATTTGGTAGCCCCGTTTCCCACACAAGGAGACTGAGAGGAGGGGAGATGGGGTGACATCCAGGCACGGTGGCATCAGAGCTTGATAGGGGCTGTGGTCCAGCGAGTCCTCTGTAGAGCGCGGGTTACATAACCATATAGGAGGCCCCGGTGTGGTCCACTGTCCAGCACACCGGTTGTCACGTCAATCAGGAAGGCAGGGCTGGCCTCCTGAGAGGTGCTGTCACAGTAAGTCTAGGCTGGAGGGATTGGAACCCTTGCATGCTGCATGGTGCAACCACTGCAGAAAACAGTCCGGCTGTTCCTCAGTTAAACCTGGGGTGGCCCCATGGCTCAGCAATTCTACCTTGTGCCCCAAAGAATTGAAAACAGGTACTCAAGCAAAAAGGTGTCCATGCATATTAACAGCAGCCTCACCACAGTAGCCACAAAGTGGAAACAATGCAAGTATCCATCAGTGGATGATGAATAAACAAAACGTGGTCTATCCATACAACGGAGTATCACTCAGCAGTGAAAGGAAGGGAATTCTGATCCCTGATGCAACATGAATGAACTGTTAAAAGATTATGGGAAGTGAAAGAAGCCAGACACAAAAAGATTACAAATTGTATGATTCCATTCATATGAAATGTCTCGAAAAGGCAAATCCATAGAGACAGAAGGTAGATTAGTGGTTGCCAGGCGCTGGGGGGACATGGGAGGATAAGGAACGGCAACGAATGGGTCTAGCGTTTCCTCTAGGAGTGACAAAAACGCCTCGTGTGCTGGCTGCACAACAGTGTGAAGGTACTAAATGCCACTGAATCGTCACTTTAAAATGGTTAATTTTATGGTACGTTAATTTCACGTTAATTGAAAAAAATCAGAAATAAGCCTGGGGCCGCAGAAAGCCAGGCTCCCGGTGCTGTGGGTTAAGTGAGCCTGAGGCTGCAGGTTTGCAAAGTGACATGGGGCAGGAGGGCTCAGCTCCGCTTGCCGGACACTTGCGCTGCCTTTTGTTTTCTGCAGGGCAGGGCCCGTCTCTTCCTCCCGATGGGGCAGAGGACACTCTTGACTACAGGCAGGGTGGTCACACACGGAGGCCCTGCTGTGGGGCAAAACACCACAGCCTCACAAGCGCCCAACTGCTGAAGCCCAGGGCTCCTCGGCCCGCCTCGGACTAGCTCAGCACTGAGGCAATTCCCCAGGTCCCGAAGGGTCTTCACTGCCGCAGAAAGGAGGTCTCCTTATCTCGAGTTTCCTGCAACCGCAGCCGGAGAGCTTGCAAGCCACTTTCCCCACTCGCAAGTCTCCAAGTTCCCTCATTGGGCCTCTCCAGCAAATTCCCAGTGGACAGCAAAGATTGATAACCGCCCAGAGAGGTGGTGCCGGCCCCCATGCCGGAACTCTCTAAAGGGAATTAGATGCTTTTCCAGAAACGGACCAGTTTCCTCATTTTTATAAAACCTAGTAGTTGCCCCCCCGCTGTATTGTTAATGAATCTAGAGCTCCCTTTGGGGGCCAGGCTCAAGAGGAAGGTGTTAGTGAAGTAAGATGTTTCAAAAGCAAATCGGTGACTAGAAATCCTTGCTCCTAAGTTGGAAAAAATAGTTAAAACTCATAATTCTCCATGATGGCAAATGCATAGAGAGGTGAGTGGATGCTTACATTTCGTATCGATGGGTAAATGAATTTACAACCTTTCCACAGGGTGATCTGGAAGTACATGCCAGGAGCTTGGAAGCCTTCACCCCCTTTCCATGTGTAACTCCTCGATTTGGGATGTATCAAAGGAAATAAACAAGCAGGTTCACACTGATTTATATGTAAGGATTTACATTTGCATAATTGTTTACAAAGGTGAATATTCAGGAACAACCTACGTGCCCAGTGATAGGGGATGGCTTCAATAAACATGAAGTGAACGGCTCTCTGTCCTGGGTTTTCTGCTCGCTGGCAGAAAATCTTCTCTAGACTTTGCCTCCCTTGTTCTCCACAACAGGATCTGAATTTTAAAATATGTATTTTTCTCAAATAATGTTTAAAGAAATGGAAACATTTTGTGATAAAATAGTTATGGGAAAAACAGAATCTAAAATTATATATATAATAATTCAAACTGTGTTTAAAACACGTAAAAGAGAGAAAGAGACAAATACATTAGAGCAAAATACATAAAACAGTTAATCCAGGGATGCCAGGGTTATAGTTGATTAATAAATTATTTCTTAAACATATCCGGTTTGTAATAAACTTTCCATGAACGTTTTGTTTCATAATAAACATGATACTTATTTTGCAATCGAAATAAACACATTTGTTTTGAAATCTGCGCATTGTGAACTGAAATGTCTATAAGGGAAAATGTAGGAAGAACGTACACATGTTGGATTATGGCACGTCACATTTTTTAAATTAAAAGATCACATGTGGAGATTCATCCTGCCAGGAGGCAAGAGTGGGTTGTGGAAAAATTCTCATTTGTGGGTCAGGAGACGGGGGTCTAGGCCTGGTCTCAGTGGCCGAGCTCCCTGCCAAACTGCCCGGGGCAGCATCTGGGAACAGGAGACAAAATGCCGACCTCGCGGCCACCGTGTCGTCAGGGTGATGGCTGTGGACTCTTCCCAAGCCCCGGGGAGGAACCACGAGTTTGGGCACGGCAGAGAACGGACGGTGGCCTCCCCGTCCTGGGTGGAGCTGGTTTGCCAGTTGGCCTTGCTGAGAGGGGAGAAGCCCTGGGCTCCGAGTTCAGTCCCTGCCCCGCCCGACCACCTCCACCTGGGCGAGGCTTCCGGAGAGCTGGTGCCGACCTGCCGGCCACCTCCGCCAGGTGCTCGCCCTCCCCTGGGCCTCGGTTCCCCCCTGTGACGTGAGGGGTCTCTAGGTCAGCGTTTCTGAAACCTCGTCATTCAAGTTCCATCAAAACCATCAAAAGTAGTGCTTATTTACTTATTCCCTTTAGTTGCTTTAGTTAAATACCATAAAAGGACACTTTCTATGGCTCTTGTAAGTGGAAAAGGATCACCCACCAATGTAACGGTGCAGATAAATTCAGTGAAAACAAAACGACATTATTGAATGCTGGCGATACTGTCGCCTGGTGAATTTTGACTCCAAAGCCCTGTGCTTTTTCTTCAAAGGAAAAGTAAGCCCCTGCCAGGAAGGTATACAACAAAACAGCAGCAAAGGGACACTTTCTCTCTGAGGTAATCAGAAAGACGGGCAGAACAGTGAAAGAAATAATATTCGCGCTTATAATGAGATGTGCCACGCCCTGCCCCACGCCTTGCAGATGAGCAGGGGAGCCCCACCCAGGCCCCAAACCCCCGCAGGCCTCCTGGCTGCAGCCCACTTGGTTTTCTTTAGGCCCCTGAACAATGGAGGGTGTTAAGCTGTTTATTATTTCAAGTCAGCAAAATTAGCAAAGACTTCTCGCAGGGTACTTAAACGCATACCACCCTCCAGAAATCCAGCCTCCTTAGAGTGAAGCAAATCGCTCTCAAATCTCTTATTAGTGATGCTCTCAACTGTTGAAAGATCACAGGCCATTAAGGGGCTGGAGAAAGCGCAGAGACGGCCACAGGGCCAGGGCAGAGGGCTGGAGATGGTGGGGGGTGTCCTGGGTATTCGGGGAGGAGGCACAGCTCAGACGACGGCACAGCTGGCGTGATGGTGCCACTCCCACTGGGCACGGCGTGCTGGATAGCAGACACCTCGTGCCGTCCATCCTGTCCTTCCCCTACTCTCCTAACACTACGAGGGACATTAGGCTCATTGTGCAGATTTTTAAAAGGAGCTCGGAAGGTTAAGTCGTTCTGTAAGAAAGCAGTGCTCGTTCATCCATTTAAAAATATCACGAAAGCCTCCTGCGTGCGGCCCTGACCTAGGCTCCGCGGACACAAGTGAACTCAGTAGGAAAAACTCGTCCCCTCATGGAACTTAGGTTCTCGTGGGGAGCGTGAATGTCAGGCAAGGAGAAGCCGGGCAGAGCTGAGTCCAGCGCAGACACCGTGAGGGCAGGAGGCAGGGGTGAGGGGAGTGGGCGGAGCAGGCGCTGTCTGTGCTCCCCTAGCCCTGCGTCCCTTCCTACCACATGGTGTGAATGACACGGGAGGGTCGTGTCAGGGTCAGAGTCCTGGTTGTAGCTGTGCACCACAGAAAGCGAGATGTCCCAGTGGGGAACTGGCGGAGGGGACACCAGAGCTCTCACGCTGTTTCTCACAACTGCGTGTGAGTCTGCAAGGATCTCAAAGTGAAAAGGTTTTGAAAATACAAATCTTTGACCAAAGCCAAATAATAATGACAACACCTCCCACCTGTCAGGTGCCTGGCGCGGCCAGGAAGGCTGACGTGAACGAGGGGCCCTTAAGCTGCACTGCCTGGGTTCAAATCTCAGCTGCACACGTGACCTCGGTTACATGGTGCCACCGCTCTGTGCCCCGGTGTTGGCATGTGAAACACGGCTTCGCAGCCATGCCCACTGCCTCGGGTCGGCGTGAGGACGGGAGGGTCACAGGAGAGTGCCCCACTCGTGCTGTTTGTTTTTGTTGCCGCGACGCTGCGCAGGCTCTGGGGGACTCTGGGCTGGCCGCTGGTGCGCACAAAGCATCGTCGCCCGAGGTCCTTCCCACCGCACCGCAGAGGCGGGGTGGGGTCTGGGAGGGTTGGATGACAGCCTGTGGGACTTCGAGGGTGCCAGGGGACGGATCCTACACAGTTTTCCCAGCCCGGCCCAGCCCAGCCCTGGAGAGGTGGGACCCCCACCCCGGCCTCACAGGCTGCGGGGAGCCTGGCTTTGGGGCCCGGCTCTGCACAAACCGCCTCCCCTGGAAAAGCACCGAGGCCCGCTGTGCTCCCGCGTGCCTGCGATCCAGGATGCCCGCGCTGTGCAGGGTGAGGGGCTGTGTCTCACAGGGTGAGAGCCCTGTGCATCCCAGAGTCCGAAGGGCAGGGTCTGCCCCGGCCTCGGCGCCGCTGCTCTCCTCAGGCTGCTCTGACTTCCTGGTGTCTCGAGCCCCGAGTTCTGTCCTAGCAAAGATTGGTTTGTTATTTCCGGAAAGGTTTCTTCCCCTCCCTGAGAACAGACAGACCCCAGCTCATCACAGTCCACAGCCTCAGCGCTCAGGGACGGAAGAGCAGTCCAGGCCTGCTGTGGATGGCGGATGGGGGCAGTGGCACAGGGCAGCCCCAGGCCACCCTGGCAGTGGGCATTGCTTGTCCCACCTATGGAAGTGGAAACTCAGGCCTCAGAAGGGAAGAGCAACTCCCAGTGCGGCACAGTCGGCTGGGGCTGCTGCTTGGAGGATGCCACCTAAGAAACGTTCCTAAATTATAGTCACGTGTCCCACTTGAATAATGTCATCCCCTCCTCTCAGCACCACGCCCTGTGGAGGTCAGGGGCCTGACCACCTGGCTTTGTGTCTGAGCTCTGGAGCTTACTGGGTGCTTTGGGGCAAGTCGTCTGTGCCTCACTTATCCATCTGTAAAATGGGCACAAAAAATACCTGCCCTGCAGGGTGGTGGCCACAGTGAAATGAATTCAGCCACAAGAGGCTCCTAAAACAGTGCCTGACTGCCTAGACGCTCTATGTATGTTAACTTGCATCAGTGAGGTTTTTGATTTACAAGGAAGTGAGTGGGCCAAGGAAACATTGTAATTACTTAGAACAAATAACCGGGATTTATGTCGTATTTCAAAAAGATGTGGATTTTTCCCAGGAGACTTTTAAATTTTGTCTTTTGTTTTGCCTTGCTGCATTTGCTAAGAAAAAGAAAGCCAGGTGCTGATAAAAGGGGGAATTGCTGAGGTCCCGTTCTTGGCTCAGAGCACGTTTGGGCCAGTCCTGTGCACCCGTTTCTTCTGAGCGGCGAGGCCCCAGGGCAGGGTCCCTTTAACAAGAGGCTGCTTCACTGTCCTTCAACTGACCAGCCAAGGGGACTGCACAGATCAGGGCAAGCTGGGAATACTCCCCTCACTGACAGTGCTCCTGCTTCACCGAGAACCAACCCGAAGTCCCCACCCCGACTGCACCACGTCCCCCTGTCCGGGAGGCTGGAGACGGGGCTTCCTTGCAGACGTGCTGCATCCACTGGGCATCCTTGGAGTGCAAGAATTAACGACAAAGAAACAAAACCTCTGAAGGCTCCAGTTAGCTGAAGGGAAGCTTATGCCCTAAGTTTAGATTTAGAAGCTTAGTCTTGGCCTGGTTAGTACTTGGATGGGAGAAGCTTAGGCTCAAGGTAACAGGTCTCAGTCCCCGGAATTACCTGGGGGCCGGTAGGAAAAAAAATGCCAAAGCAGCCCCTTGCAGGACCAACTTTCTGAATCCTCGGGGTGCAGCCGGCCTCAGGCATCTGTGCTGGAAAGTTCTTGGGGGCCTGAGAACACAGGGCAGGGATGTGAGGCTGGGAAACGTACGGTGAGAGACAAAGGCCCCTGCAGCAGAAGTGAGCTCCGAACGGTGAGGGGGTGACGCAGGCCCCCCCAGCGGTGCACCTCGCCTGGCTGCATCTCTGCTCTTCCCAGCCAGCCCGTCTGCCTCCCACCCAGTCACTGCTGCTGCTGCTGCTGCTGTTAGTGGCACGGCAGGCCTCTCCCCCTCCCCAGGTCTCTAACCCTAAAGCCTTTTCAACTCCACTTTCTTATCCGCCTTCTCAAATTCCATCTGTCACCTCCTGCATCTGCCCTCTTTCTGGTTTCTCTTCCCACTGCTGTCCCAGGCACCCAGCCCTACAGATATCGCCTCCTTCCGGGCCCAGCCTCTCCACTTTGATGCTCGAGAGGTGTCAGGTCGCTGCAGGCCACAGCCGGGAATGAAACCAGGCTTCCCGGCTCTGATTGATTAGTGCGAGGGCAAGGGTGCTCGGGCCGTTCCGGAGCCCGGGGAGGGCGTGTCCCACACACGCTGCCCGGCCCACTCGTAGTTGCTGACCACACTGCAAGATCTTCTGTCCTGATGCATTTTCAGTCACACTTTCCCCTCCGGCTTGACAAGGACCTTAAAACTTAAGCACAGAAGGAATCCTCAGCCCGTTTTCTTTGGATGTGGGTATCAAGGTTCAGCTAGAAGTGAGGGAGCCAGAACTCAACCTCGACGAGACCGGCTGTCCTCTTGGTGTGGCCACTCGCCGCCCAGGCTGCCTGCCTCTCTGTGGGGCTGTTCAGTGTCCATCTGCAGGGCCACTGTCCCCCGGGCCAGCGTGCACAGTGGGTGGGAGTGTCCACTAGGAAGGTGAGCGGTGACAGCTCTGGGGGCTAAGGAAAGTGATGTGTGAGATGCACCACGCCTGTGACGTTTTACAGCCGTGTCTGCAGGGTGATTGCATTTCTCCCCTCACGGCCGTCCTGCGTGACTTGCAGGAAGGGATCAGGCTGAGTCTCTGCAGTGGGTCTGAACCGAAAGATAAACTGCTCCTCTGTCTGTGTGGGAGGAGGGGACAGGATTTCCCAGGCACAGGCCAGGAGACTCAGCGCTAGGAAGGGAGTCTGCAGCGTCTTCGGGCCGTGTTTGAAGGGATGTCACTAACTGTTTCAGGCAGACACATCGGGGTGGGTCTGTCGGTTCTGTTCCCTTGACAATGAAAATAATAAAGAAAGGAATAAAAATATCAACTCCTATCTTTGAAGCACCTTTTGTTCTAAGGCACCGTCAAGGAAGGAAGAGGGGCGCGTGGTCAGGGGCTCACCCGAGTTCACAGACTCACCCTGCGGCTTGGGTAGGGTCTGAACCCAGTTTCTTAAGGTCTGGTTTAGAGCCGCTCTCAGCCCCGTCCCCACGTGCCAGAGGAGTACAGCACGCTCACCGAGAGAGGCCAAGAATCCCACTGCTGGGACGAGCCTCAGCACATTTCACTTAGGAGAAACTGTGGCCCAGAAATCAAGGTGCGCCCACGGTCGCGCAGAAATGGGAACAAACGCCCCATCTCCCGCCTCACCCACCTCAGAGGGGGCCACAGACCCCAGCTGGGAACTGGCCCGCAAGGCACAGACGTGTCTCGGGGCCGGGGAGCTAACGTACATGGAGAAGGGGGGATTTCATATCCCAAATGATTTTTTTTTTCTTTTGAACATAGACATCTGGTGTCCTATAAATAAAATTCAAAATGTAAATATTGTAAAGCCCATTAGAGAGTGGTTTTAGGTTTGGGGAGAGCACGGGTCAGTGGCTTCCCCGCCGCACCGTGGTGGGAAACACCACCCCACACGTGGGTGTTCTGGGCTCCAGCACGCCACCCGTGTCACCGCGGCGGCTGCGCTGCCCCGTCTCACGCATAAACATTAAAACACGGGTCAACTCTCTTATATTTATTATATTTATCATGTTGCACAGACGGTTTTAAACAGCTACCTAAAAACCCTCCTGCTTTCATTTTACGTGGGGGAAAGAATACCCTGCGAGGGAGGGCCCACGCTCCTCGCCGGAGAACACAAGGTCCTGCGTGCCGATTAAGCCCCGGGACGTGCACCCGGCCAGATTTTAATATCAGGTTTTAAATGCTCCTCAGAAGACATTTTCCATTCGAGACATATTAAACAAGCTTTATTTAATAATGCTCGATTCAACTTATCCAATTTAAATATTTGCTCTAATCAGCAAGCATTTGATCCCGGCTTCGTGTAAGGCTGAGGAATAATTTCTCTGAGTTATTTTCCTTTGGTGCTGGGCTGATTCTGGAAGCAGAAGAGCTGCTTGAATTCCCGACGTTTCTCTCTCCCGGGCCGCGGTGGAGAGGGGCAGAGCCATAAAAAGCCTCTACCGAAGGCGGCTTTATAATGTTTACGACGCTTGTCCTCTTGTCTGTCTGGCGAGGACAGAAAATATCATTTAAAAGACTCCTCCTAGGCAGAGCACTGTAAGGAGGGGTTTTTATTTTTAAAGTAGGACCCTAGCACGTAAAGAAATTCCCAAGGAGGTGAGACTTCTTAGCTATGCTCTGCTGTTTTCCCTCAGCTCTTCCCCCATTTGGAGATCTTTTTAAGAGCTGTCATCCACTGGGAGTCAGGGGTTTTAAGACGGCAGCCTGGAGAGAGAGTTATCTTCATACTTTAATTCAATATGTTTTAAAAGAGGGAATCCTGCTTTGATTTCTCCTAACTTTGGGAAAATTTGGTGTGGATCTTTCGGTTCCCGTTATTATTTTTGTTCTGATTTTATTAGCACAGTATTTAAAAAACAAGCCTTGAGTTTTATCTTCCCATGCCGCCTTCAAAAAATAGCCACCTTGAAGCCTAGAGCCCGGGTGCCCCTGCGAGGTGTCATAAACCCATTCATAAGGACATAAACGTCTGACAGCTCCACTCCTGATGGCAGCCCAGGGCAGGCCGGCCAGTGGCGAGGGTGCAGGAGCTGGTCCGTTATCTGAGCAACCTCTATCAAGGGACTCTGCTGCCAGACGGGAGGAGGGGTCTTTTCGGTGAAAGGAGCATTTATTAGCGCAAGACCGGTGCCTGGTTTATGGGTCCTGGCCCAGTGGGAGGATGCCACCCCGCCCCGCCTGCAGCCTGCTCCCTGGCCTGAAGTGTTTACTGCCGGGGTGATTTACACCGTGCAGGTGTTCATTTGGGAAACATCTCGGCTCGGAGCTGACACGGTGATTGCAGTGGATTTGCAGACTTCGGCATTTTTCTATTCATAATGGTCCAGAGGCCAAAAAGACATCTAAAAAAGAAAAATACTGGCCCAAAGCAGGTTCCTCTCCTGTGATTTTCACGAAGGAAGGTTCAGCAGCCGTGTTAGCCGAACTCCCCAGCGCCTGCCCCGTGGGGAAAACGCGCTATTGCTGAAATTGCCCCGTTCCTCTGACCTCGCATCAAACGAATTTCTTCTGTCACTCCTGCTCTCCCGCCTTTTGGTGGCTGTGCAGATCCAAAGCCAGGCTTCCCTTCTGCTGGTCGACACCCCGGGGCTTTCAAAAGGGTCCTGCTAAGAGGTTTCTGTTCTTCGTGGAAAATCAAAGTCCCCGGCTGCACAGGGGGATGCTGGCTTGTCCCACTTCCTGCCACCCCCCACATCTGCCTCTGCTGGGTACTGACATTTCGAGGGATTCATTTTTTTAGGAGCGGCTTCATCAAGAGAAGCGCTTTCTGTTACTTTTGCTCACATTTCAACGCAGGTGCTGGTGTTAGTGCTTTGTCACTGGGTCTCCACTGGGTCCCCGACGCCTACGCTGTGCTGGGCAGCCTCGCATACTCTGATTGCTGAACCAAAGCACACCCCAAGAAATCAAAAATGGCTTTTTTGCTTGTTAAAAAAATATATTTTAAAACTTGCTGGATCATACCCACCACTCCCATTTAAAGGGGTTTGACATTTATTATATATCCATTTTTACACTTGAGCTAATCTTTTCTTCAGCGACTTCTGATACTCCGATGAAAAAGAAAACAAACGTATTTTTGCTTCATAGAAATGTGTGTGTGTATATACATAATTGGAAGTGAGGAAAGGATGCTTACAGGAAAAATTAAAAAAAGATTCTTTGTGTTTTCATTTTTACAAAAAAAAAAACACAATTTTTAGTGATCTAGAAGATACTGGGCTGATTTTAAGAGCTCATTTCAACTTAGCTGGTTTTCTCTCCTTGACAAAATTCTCCAAGAACAGTTCTTCTGCTTCCTTGTAAGATCTGCAGACATAAAGCACTTGGTCAAAGGCAGGCAAGTTATTTGCCAGTTTTAGCAAATAATATCATTCCTTCTGCTTTGAATTCTGTATTTAAAATAGTCTTTTAAGCCAATGGTTCATATACTAACAAATTCACTTCAGCATTCAAACTTCCCATTCGTGTTTCTTTCTCCCTGGACTACAATAAATATATAAACCTCACGACACAGAAAAAATATCATCGATTTTCCACACTAAACAGGGAAATGTTTTCACCACCAGCGACTGTTTAAAATTATCAGCCCTGGGGCAAGGAAAAAAACTCCAGCGACGAAACAGAAACTTTTATTTCCAAGCATCAGGTTGAAGACCTCTCAAGTGATCGTGAAGTCCCTGGGAAACAGTATTAGGTTGTTCTCTGCCTCCTCGCACAACCTAATTTGAGAAGAACCACGCAGATTATCCGCCGATCCAAAGAAAATCTAGTATATAAAAGAACAATTTTTGCCCTTTCTACAGACGTATCAGCTAGGTGCATTTGTGAATCTCTGTTCTTAATCTAAATAGGATGCCTCCACGGACATCCACGTGCAGATGCAGACGCATGGAAACATGTGTGACACACTCTATTTTAAAGGACTGCCAAAGAGTGCCGAACACGCAAGCACGTTACAACGGCACCCGTGCAGCTGAGAGCGCAACTCAGCCAAACTACCGGATTCATTTATCTGAACTTCCCTGGAGCTGTCCCCAAAAAAGCAGGTGACTATTGAAAGATTTTTTTTTTTTAATTCTAAGTAACAAGGGAGATAAAAATTAATGTCATTCTATGAGGTCTGAACATTAAAAGGTACATGAGCATTCGCCGGGGCCTGGTAAATGGCTAAACAGATTAGTAGCCTTACTTTTCAACATATAAACATCTGAAACCCGTTTCCTGTTTAAGAGAAAAAAAAAAAAAAGTCTAGGTGGATGACCTCGGGCACTTTTTTTTGATTAACAAATGTGAATTGTACATCATGGTGGAAAAAAAATGGCCCACGCTTGGTGGTCTTTCTACAGGCTGTATATGGGAGAGAGAGAAAAAAATACAAAAATAAACGTTACCTTCTCACTTTCAGGGTGGGCAATGCCATTTCTGCAGCCGTCCGGGGCTCTGGCAAATGTTAAGGCTGTCACTGCAGACAGAATCCCCATGGTCTGTGTGCCTCGACAGAGTCCGAAGAAAAACATTCCTCGCATTCTTGATGGTCGGTCCCATCTCCAGGCCTTGGACGCGGCCTGCGATGGCCTAGGCCACGGCTAATCTAAACCCAGGCCCTTCCCCGGCCAGCCCCGCCTCAGGGTGAAAACTGTGACCAATTTGCTTCCTAAACCCGGAGGATACGGCAAGCTGATTCTCAACCCTTAAGGACAAAGCACCAGCTGCAATTTGTTCAGCCAAAAAGAGCTTAGTGGTTCTGGCACATTCTGACAAGATACATTTTATAGGACTTGTGCTAAAATTTGATATTGGAAGTCGGGATTCCAATTTTATGTCTCCAATGATAACAATGGCAGCTGGGACCTTTAAGAAATATGCTTATTCTTTCTATTTAAGAGTTACATAATAACAGCTATTTATGTCAAACACCTTATAAGGGAAAGATTTAGCCTGAATGTCAATATAACATATAATACTTTTTTATATTTAGATAGGACAAAAAAAAATCCCTTATCAGTGCTATGTATTATTTTCGGTTTCGACTGTTAGATATCTGTGGGCTTTAAAAATTTTAAATAAGCTTCTCTTTGTTTTAATTTACAAATCATTGAGTAGCCCTTTTTTCGATATTACTTCTGTATAAAAAACAAATACGGATGCATCACTATTTGTTCTTCCAAGTCTGCAGGAGAAGGACACGATTTCACCTTGTTTGATTTGATTTCTGTCATTTCCAAGCATGCCACGAAAGCATACACCCGCCCTTACACACTGATGCCGCTTTTGTTTTCTGAAGACGACTGCGGTTGTGGAGTCACTGGCTGCCCAGAACTCTCATAATTCTGCCAAAGGGAGCAAAATCCTTCCCGGCAGAGGAGCAGCGTCACCCAGCTCAAGGCAACGCCCGAGGCTACGTTTCAGAGGGGCTTAGAATCCTCTGCAGCCCTCCTGGCGACACCACGTCCACGTTTTCTGAGGAAGGGATCCCACCCCCAAGTAGCCAATGACTGTCGCTCACGCCATGCTTGGAAATGACCACACTCGCCCCGGGAGGTGGGCTTGGTCAGAAGACCCCCACTTCCTTCTCGTCTTTTCTGCTCAGACACAGAGCAGAAGCTAACCAAGTGAGGAGAGACCCCTAATCGGCAAAGCCAGGGGACCCCACCCATCCCACACCTACACGTGAGGGTTCAGTCCCTCTCCTCGGGGCTTTGACATGTGGACGGTGTGACCATGGGCTAACAGGAATGCCCAGTCGAGAGGGGCATGCACAGTCCTTGGGACGTCTGTGCTCCCGCCGTTGGCCCTGACTCTCCCACCGCGGGCGGCAGCTGCTGTTGGAGAACACAGAGGTCACAGGGACAAACGCAAAACCCACTTCTCCCCAAGATGTGTCGGAACCCGCTGATGACAGCTTAAATGCAGCAAAACTCAAGTTTAATTTCTTTTTTTCTGAAGCCACAACTTGAATGCAACAGCCCCTAAGCAAACACGGTCTTAAAAAATAACTTATTATTACGCTACTCCCTTCTCTCCTTTGTCAGAAAATTGCTTCGGCCTAAGTGAAAGGCAGTTTCCTTTTCTGTTATAACGAGAGGACCACCACGCGGCACTCAGTGTCTTCCCCCAGTTTTGCCACCGAATCCCAGCACCGATACAAGAGATCCCTCTTCGTGTCCATTGCAAGGCTATTCAATCTGTTGAATCTTGTGTTGGTTACAGATTATCAACAGCTCTAGGTACGACACCCAGGTAGGAAGGGCATCTAAAGGCAGTATGAAAATTTGAAATAAAAACACGCTGGCCCAGAGATTCCTGCAGAGACAACTTGAAACAGTGGACCGGCCTCCCCTTTTCTCAGTGCCTGGACACGTTATCCACGTTTACCACCAGAGGGGATGGAGAGAAGAGAAGATCAGCTACGGTTCCCACGGGGAGAAGGTGGCAGGAGGCTGACAGTCAGCAGTGATGACCACACTAGAAACAGCCGGCACGGAGGTGCTGCCAGAGGTCGGGAGCTTTATGCTCTTACAGGTCATCTTGTTTCACCATCTTAGGTGGAAAAGCTCCTGTGACCCCACAGCAACCCCAGGAGGCTGGGACTACGTTACCTCCATGTTGTAGATGAGGAAACCGAGGCAAGGAGAGGCCAGTCCCTGGCTGAAGACCTGACTGCTAGAGAGTGACATAGTGTCCCGGTTAGGAGCAAAACCCAGGCTGCCCGCACAGGGCTGTGATAACAGGTCAGTGGGTAATTAAAGCCCAAATCACACTGCCTGGGGCCAAACCCTAGCCCACTACCTGCCGGGGTTACTGAACGGTCTGAGCCTCAGTTTACTCGTCTGTCACATGGGGTAGCTACGGTCCCCACCTCCTGGAGCTTCGCTAGGGATTGCGTGAAATAGGGCATGAAGAGTGCGTGTCCCGTCAGATGTGCCCGGCAGACACCAGGTGCTGTGTGTGTGGTCTGGGATGTCAGCCTGCCTGCCCACGTCCTCTTCCCTGTCACTGGACGTTTGCTCCAAGAATTCATCTGGGAACTGGCCACATTCTTAACCGCCCGGGGAGCGAAGCTGTTGGGGGCAGTGCCGTGTGGCCTCCCGGCAGCCGGGGCTCGGCGGGCTGACCTGCGTCCGCCAGCAGCAGACGCCCTCAGGCGCCCGCGGGGAGGGCGGGCACGGCGCCCCACGCAGCAGCCCTCCTGGGGAGCGGACGTGGGAGGCCCCACAGTCAGCCCCTGGCCTCACGTGGGAGTCTGGGTCCCGAAACACGACATCGTCGTCAGAGCGACGGTATAGGCGACTCAGCCAGCGAGCCGGCCACCCACCACCAGCCTTTCGGCCACCCTGGCCGCCCTCTGGTTTCTGTTGTGACTGTGTGGACGGCAAGCCCCTCGGGGAGCCACTCTCCTCCAAGCCCCACCCGCCCTTGCCCTTCCAACTCCTGTTGACGGTTGCACAATGAGCCGCAGAAACAATAAACAGCCCGGCGTCCTGAGGCCACAGCCGGCTCCACTGGAGGCCACGGGCTCTTCCTCCCAGCCGGAGCCTGCTCTGCCGGGGACTTGAGAGCTGGCGCCTGGCAGACCTGGTTCAAATCCCACTTCTGCCTGCAACTCGCTGTGCTTGCTCAAGCAAGTAGCTTGCCCTCTCTGGGTCCCAGTTTCCCTGTCCATTAAAGGGCGGTAGATATACGGGCAAAGTGCTGTTTTGCAATTCTCAGTAAATGTGAATCACTGTATCGCTGCTTAACTCAGGAAGTAAAAGAAAAATACCTGATTGTGTGGAGAGCACTAATTCGGTGTTCACTTCATAGTAAGAAAAGGTAGGAAAACAGTCAGTCAAGAGACGCAGTCCGGCAAATTCTACCATCAGGAAACAGGATGATCCGCAAGTTTTCTTCCTATCTTCTCACTTTAATTATTAAATAAAATCCTAAACCACTGAAAAGTCACCTTAGTATAAATAAACATGCTGTTCTTGGTGGCACTAGGATATTCTTATATTTAAAGTACCTACACACTCATAATTAAAATGATATCAATATTTTGCAAACATAAAAACTTAAAAATAGACAGGTAGGATTTTTTTTCTTTTCTGTGATACATCTTTTATTAATGTCTTACATTTTTCCTGCTTTTTGTCTTCCTAACTTTTCCTGTGAATGTCTTTCTACGTATTTAATAATACATACATGTAGTTGGAATCATAGACACTGTTTTATACTCCACACCTCCCTACAAATGCCATAAAGTGGTGGACAGTCTTCCAACGTGGAGCCACAGTTCTCCCTATTTGGGGCATTTACGTTGTTTCGGTTTATCTCCATCGCAGGGATGTTTTGCCCATAAAGCTTTTTGTCATATTTTATCTCTTTGGGATAAATTTCCAGTGATGATAAAAACAGAGTCAAAAGGTATCAGCATCTGATGATCCTTGACAGATTTTAACGCCACTTATTAAGGAGCCCCCCTCCCCCACCCCCGCCCGGGGACATAAAGCACCTACCCCCAGGCAGCTCCCCATAGGTCAAAGTTCAGTGGAAATGATCCCCCGACTCTTTGCCTCTGAACTGAAAGAACCTGCGGGAACTTTTACTGGGCAGTGGACTTCATGAGGAAGACTTCTGTCTTGTCATTGTCACAAGTTCTTTGGGGGAAATAGCTTTAAGGAAGAGATCAGTATTAAGGGAATTATTTACAGGGAATACGGCGAAAACATTTCTGCTAATTAAGAATGCAACAAAAAAACAGAGAAAGGGGGAAGACCTGAGTTGCCACACCAACAGGAGAGCAGATGGTCCCTGAACTGTGTGGTCCCTAAGAGCCCACGTGCGTTAGTGGCGGGAGGTTTGCGCAGCCAGATCACAGACCGTGGGGCTGCGGGTGCCCTGGGATGTGTCCAGTGCAGACCCTCCCCCGCAGCACGTGCAGGAAGCCCCAGGCTCCGGCCGAAGTGCAGGTTGGGACCCGGCCAGTCTGGGTGGGACTGAGATTGTTCTTCATTAACGAGAACCAGGGAGGCCGAAGTCTCTGGGCCAGGAACCACCGGAGTGGCCAGGGCTCAGAACAGAACCACCGCTGGTCTCATTCGGTGGTAGTGGCTTTCTGAAGCCTTGTTTGAAAAGGGTTTGAAGCAACAGTCCTTAACTTTTACTATACTTTAGAACCACCAGGGGAGATTTTTTTGGAAACCCCACCCATAGGTTGCACCCTGGGCTAATTGAACCAGAATCTCTGGGAGTCGGGCCCAGGTACCAGGATTTCTTCAGAGCTCCCCGGGGAGCCCAAATGCAGCTAGGGCCACGAACAGGTGATTTAGACCCTTCAGGAGGGCTGGGCAGGAGGGAGCAGGAAGATGAGCTAGTGGTGTCTGCCAGGAGGAAGGCGGGACGAGCATGGACAATTTGCCATTACTGACCCGAAGTTTGCAGGGGGTAAGGGACCGGCCCAGGGTCTCAGCTGCAGTCAAGTTACGCTTACGGACTCCGTCTTCAGACTCTTACCTCAAGGACTCTGGTTTTTATTCAAGATTCACGTACACAGGGAGAGGTCCCTACCAGACGCCTCCTACAGAAAAGGACAAGTGAGTGGCTTGCAGGACTTGGAGTCTGCTGGGAGTTCGGCAGGTCCCAGCAAGCACACACCGCTAGGAAGCTTCCTGGCATGGCGGGTTTGGGATTTGGAAGCCAGCCCTCCGGCGGAGAAGGTGAAGTCCGGGCAGTGGGCACCGCTGGGTGGTTTTCCCAGCCACAAGCAGGACCCGGGACGTTTTCGGTTCACTGCCCCACGGCCAGCTACCGAACTGGCAAGTGTGGAGAGGGAAAGGCGGTCCAGGGGTGGGGGTCTCTGTGGACACAGCACGGGGAAGGGATAGTCAGGACGTATCTTAGAGGGACACAGGCCGCCATGGCAAAGCCTGCACAGCGCCTTCAAGAGAATTACCAACACGGCGCCCCTCTGGGCAGACCCAGCCCCACACCAGAGTGAGTAGCTAGGGGAGTCGCCCCACTCCCCACCCACGCCTGCCCCCAGCCAAGCTTGCTGGTGCAGTCAGCAAACCACACAACTATTCACAGCGGTCCTGGAATGTGGGAGCAGGGAGGCTCTAGACCAGTGGAGCACCATGCTCTGAGCTAGGGTCCCACCATCACCTCCCTTCTCCCCTTTCCTCCCCCAAACCCCACTTCAGGCCTCTGTGGAACCAAACTGTAGTGGAACTTTCGAGAACAGCCACAGTAACAAAGCCATTTCTTTTAGGCTGTGCTCAGTGGCTTCTCCTCATGCCCTATGTCATACTAATGCTATTTCCTTTTATTATAAATAGGAATTTTGCTCAAAGGGGTGCAGCCTCATACCCCTCCACTGCTTTGTACTTTAATCAGGGCTTTCCTGCCGAAAATGTTTATCTCCCAGCAAAGAGGTGCTAATTTTATCTTGCAAAAGTGGATATCTGCCTATGTCCCTTCTACCTTAGAGAAAGATAACCCAAAGCATATTATGTCATCCAAATACAGCATCCTTCGAGATCAAAAGGCGTAATGTACACATCTGCCAAAGTTGATGGAGCGGCTATTGGCGGACTCTTCCGCTCCGGTGCGCGTGGGCTTCATTGATAGACGCGCTTTGCCATTTCTGTGAAAGAGACTCCCCGGCGCTCCGTCTGTGCCAGTTGATCTCAGCGATATTGGGAGGTTTTGAAAGCAGAATCCAAAATAGATATGCCCTTCTCACCCCTCTGTGTAAGCCCTGGCCAGGAAATGGCGCAAGTTCAAATTTTTGTAATGGAAGCGGCGTGGGACCAGATAAGGAGCGTGTTCCTTGCAGTGACATTTTCATGTTTAAAATACAGTCAACATGATCCATCGCCAGATGCCACCTGAGTGGAGTTTTCTTGGACTCGCGTCCTGGTTCCAGTTCTAGCACAGGGTTTCTCCCTTTCTTAGGCCCCGTTCTATGACAGGCGTACATGTCTCGACACAGAACACACACGGGCACACGCCCATGTGAAGCAAGTGTTCAGAAATAGATGTAATCGTCTGCCGAGCACTGCACTTGCAGTCTGGTAGGTTCCGTCCCACTCCAGCCTAGACACCTCGTCCTTCGCTATCCACGTGTGGTCCCCGGACCAGCACATCCTCTGACAGCTGCACGAGGACGCCAAGGCCCCACCAAGACCCACACGACTAAGTCTGCGTTTTCACAGCGTCCCCAGGCAGCGCGATGACGCACGCTGACGTCTGAGAGTGCTGGGCTAGTCTGTCTCGTTCCTCTGAATTTATTATTTATTTATTTATTTATTTATTTATTTATTTATTTTGCTTGGTTGCCAATGTCTAAATCAATCGCCACGCGGCAGTGCTTTATGACCCAGGGTTTGACCACCTACTGCAGGACACCAGAGCCAGGATTCTTAGGGCTCCAGGGTGGCTCTGTTGAGAAAAGAAAGTGACGTTTGGCTACAACTCTGCCCTCAGGAGGCACTTTGCCCAGACACCCTCCAAGACGGCAGACTGGGCAGGGGACGTCCCAAATCCCTGTCCTCTTCCCCGCCCTACCTGCTCCTCCCGGGAAATCCCTCCAGCCATCCTCTCCCCTGCCCCACAGGCCCCCAGGATGCTCAGAAGAGGGAACCCTTCCCATTTAGTGTGGTTTTCGCAAGATTGGTCACAAATTGGGACTTAAGCACCCAAGCTCAGTGGGGTTTGCAAAGAGCCCAAAGAGCAGGAGGGCAGCGTGGGGGGCCTGACCGGGCGGGAGCCTGGCAACTTGCTCACTTCCGGGACCTTGGCGAGGGTCTTCCCTCTCCCGGGGACCTTGGATTCAGGAGGGACTGGTGCGAGGCCACTCCTGGGAGACCGGGTGTTTAGGAGCACGAGAGGGAAGTATCAGATGAAAGGTGAAAAGGCCAACGCATCCCTCCTAGAATTAGAGTCGAGAATAAAAGTGCCTACAACGTCTCAGGCACCCTCACAAGAAGGCTGATTACCTCCCTCAGCTCAAGACTGATTTACGAGGATGAAATGAAATCATAAATGCACACGGCTTTGGAAAGCGAAAAGCATGTTGAACTTGCCGGGCCGTCACAGCAGAAAGACTTTCCCTTGTAGAGTGGACGAACACACTGGAAAACTCATTCTCACCCCATATGCTGATTTTTAACTTTTTAAAAAAATTTCAAAAGTAACCTCTATCTTGGAAAAGAGACAAAACACAAAGAAACAATGAAAACCACCTACAATCGCTACACCAAGAGAAAACTATCAGGCAGTTTGCTATGTATCCTTCAAGACCTTTCTCTATGAATTCACACACATATTTAATATAAATGTGTATGCATGTAATAGTTGTTCCTTGTGTTGTTCTTAAAGACAAATGGCATAAAACCAAACACATTATTCAGAAACTCACTTTCTATCCCAACAATATGTCAGAGATCCTTCCATGTCCACAATACTTATGAACCTTATATCTTTAAACGAATGCAGTTTTCAGTGTGCAGACATCATAGCTTGACCATTTTTACACTGATGGTCATTTTGAATATTTCCTGTGTTTTACTATCATACGAGTGTTTTCAGTGAACATCCTCAGACCAACCTCTTTGTGCACATGTGGGTATTTCTTTTCCAAAATTGATCTCTAAAAGTGTAATAACTGCATTCAAGGGTTTATGGGCTTTCAGTTAGAGTAGACCCTGTTAAATTGCTTCCAAAGACAACACACCCATTTGTGGACCACCAGTGACGCCACCTCACTCTCCACGCTCTCCCCAGTGCTGCCTGGGATCAATCCTTTCAGTACTAGTGATGCTATGGAAGAAAAACAAAGTTTTGCTATTCTAGCTGACATTTTCTGTTTGCCAATGAGTCTGACCATCTCTGCACACCACGCGTCTATGCTCCATTTTCAGCGAGCTGCTACTTCTTAGCCCTTGAGTGTTTTCTATTTGTCTGTCTGTGCGCCTGTATCTTCCTAAATCCAGTTTTTAAGAGGGCTCTAAATATTTTGGATATTAGCCATAATTATGAGAACCAAGTAAAAGCAGAGTGGGAGGGATGTGGATGTTGGAGTCAAACAGACGGGGGCACAAATTCTGACCTCGACACCTGTTAGGTGTGGCTGGTCACCTCTCGACGTAATCCTGCCGCACAGCAAACAACCACAAAGCCTCAGGGGCGCAACCGTGGTGAATGCGTGCGGCTGTGTTTGTGGGGGGTGTGGGTGTGAATGTGTGTGCTGTGTGTGCATACGTGTGCGTGAGGGGGGTTGTCTGTGGTGTGGGTATGAATGTGTGCTGTGTGTGCATACGTGTGCGTGAGGGGGGTTGTCTGTGCTGTGGGTATGAATGTGTGCTTACAGCCAGAGGATTACCCAGGTCTTGCTTTAGCGACGCCCATTGTGAGTTTGAGGCTCCGGCAACCCCTCTGCAGACGCACTTTCCCAGCAATAAACTGATGCAAAACTCCTCCCTAACAGCCAGCCGTGACACAGCAGTCGTCCCTCAGAAGCTCTCAACTCTCTCCACCTTCCACGAGATTAAATTATTGCCCTTTTAAAAATCCCAGTAGAATCAGACATTTCCACTAGCCTGAGGGTAATGTGCACATTTTTCTGTTTTTGGTCAGATTTTAAAAAATTCATCTTATTAATGTAAAATGTATTTGCAATAAAATGTGCTCATTTAAAATTTTGACAAATATATGTGCCATGTGACCATGACACCAACAAAGATGTAGCTTAGTTCGTTCATTTTTATCAGCCCCAAAATTCCTCCATGGCCCTTCCCAGTCTTCCTACTCCGACAGCCTCCAGTCCGATTCCTACGGATTAGCTCAGCCTGCTCTGCAGCTTCATACAAATGGAATCACACAGCACGTAACTCTTCTGTGTCTGGCTTCTTTCACACAGAATAATATTTTACCCTTCATCAATATGGTTTCATATATCAGAAACGTGTTCCTTTTATTGCCGAGTACTTCTCCATCCCTGAGATATACCAAAACTCGTTTATCCATTAACTCGTGATGGACATTTGGGTTGTATCGTATTCAGCTTTTGACTACTATAAATCAAACTGCTCTGACCATTTGCATAAAAGTCTTCTTGTGCACATATGCTTTGATTTATCCTGGGAAAAATATGTAGGAGCAAAATTGCTAGGTCATCGAGTGATTGTTTAACTTTGTAAGAAATTGCTAAACTGCTTTCAAAAGGGCTGTGTCATTTCACATTCCCACCAATGACGTGTGAGAGTTCCAGTTGCTCCTCATCCTCGCCAGTGGGTATTTTTAGTCTTAACTTTAGTCATTCTGGCAGGCGGGTAGTGTTACTATACATAGTTTGAACTTGCATTTCCTGATGACTAATGATGTTGAGCACCTGATTGTGTGACTATTAGACATTCGTGTCTCTTATTAATGAAGGGTCTGTCCAGACGTGGTGACCATTTGTAAAACTGGGTGGGTTGTCTTCCTAATAATTGAGTTGTAGGAGTTCTTCATGCATTTTGGACACAATCAACTTTCCAGATGTATGTCCTGTAAATATTTCTTGCAATCTGAGGCTTGTTTTTTCATTTTTAATAGTATTTTTTAAGCAGCAAACTTCTTAATTTTGATGAATTTCAATTTATTAAGTTTTCTTTTCTAATTAGAGTTCCTTTGTATGGGGTTTAAGAAATCTTTGCCTGCCCCAAGTTTGTAAAGGTATATTTCTTGTGTTTTCCTCTAGAAGTTTCATAGCTTTAGCTCTTACATTTAGATCTTTGATACTTTTTAATGTTTGTATATGGTGTGAGGTAGGGATTGGGGTCATTTTTTTTTATATGACTATTCAGTTGCTCTTAACCAAGTTGAGGAATTTCCCTTCTAGTTCTTAGTAGCCAAGTGTTGGATTTTGTCAAATGCTTTTTTTGTACCACATAACGCATTAAAATATTAACAAACATGAGCTGCAGAAATGGTTTGATAATAATCCCAGGAATGCATTGTCAGGAATGGAAAGGGACTCGTCCCTTTTGGTGGGTTTACTGCCATGACAGCTAGAGGTCTGTGGCAGACAGTGTTGGTGGCCCAGTGGCCATCTGCAAATCCCTCTTCCTTGCCTCTCAGATAATCACTTTCCAACTCCCTTGCAGCTGGCAGTGAGCATGTGGCCCAGTTTGCACCGATGAGCCATAAAGGAAGGGTCGCTGTAAGACTCCTGAAAGAGAGCTTTGGAGAAAGGGCACTTCGCCATCTACCTGCCTGTGGAGGCAGTCATAGGAGGGCGTGATGCCTAAAGATACACCTGCCACCGTGAGACTGTGCTAGGAAGCTCGGGAGAACTGCCGAGATGCCGCCCAGAGTCCTGACATCACCAGGAAACAGTTCCGTCATGGGGTGCTGGACTCCGGACTTCCTACTATGGGAGGTAATGATTGTCTTGAGTACGTGTGCTACATTAGTTAGTATTTTACGATTTATAAACCATACAGTCTTCTCCCCATCCTCCCAAACCCCAATCCAGTCTAGAATGGACCTACCCTGGAGCAGATCAACTAAGTATTTGTCATCACCAATCCTGCCCAAACATGAGAATCAGAGGAGAGACTGGTTCCTCAAGGTGTCACGGGGCGGGACTCGAGGAATACAGTGGGATAGCACCCAGCCTGGGAGTTACGCGTCCCGGGCCGCATGCTGCCAGCCTCCCCGGCATCTCTGGCCTTCCTCCCCTTTCTCAATGTTTCACGTGCCTTCCTTGTGAGAGGGTGTCTTCTGCCTGCCTGACACATGCCCCTTTATTCCACTCTTTCCCTTGCCTGGCTGGTCCTACTCGTCCTTCGGGTGTCAGTGTAAAGACTAGCTCCCCAGGGCTCCTTCCACATTCCCCAGGCTCGCTCTCTTTGCGCCTTGAATTTCTCCTCCGAGCAATGCTCCCAGCTGGAATCAGGTGTGTGACAAGCTGTATTCCACCTCCTCCGCTGCGACATGCAGGCTCTGAGGACGGGATCAGACCTGCTCTTGGGAGCCCCGTGCTCAGCACCCAGCACAGCGCCTGGCACATCAGAGATGTTCTGTGCGGATCTGGGATAGATGGATGAATAGGTGGGTGGGTGGATTGAATGGCACTGCCACCAACTTGCGTCGTGACCTTAGGCAATTCACCTCTCCTTTCCAGGCTGTAGTCTTCTCACCTGTCACATAAGGAGTTGAACTAGGAGGAATCTAAGAGTCTTCCCACTGCCAGCTCTTCATCAAATTGAACCCAGATGCTCGAGTGTGGCTTTGTTTCTAAAACCGGCCCTTCCCCCACATATCCATTTGCTTCCCACCACTGCGGGTGACCCTGCAGTTGTCCCAGGAGTTCATTCCATAAGAGCATTCCTTGGAGGGCAGCGGGAGCGGCTGCCTTGGCTACTCCAGGATGCTGGGTGCAGTGGTTTCCGCACGCAGGAAGGCTGCAGCGTCTGGTGGTCTGTCCATGGTGCCAAGTCCCCACTTTGCTCCTCCTGCGACGAGCAGGCAGAACGCGCAGTGGGTTGGCAGTCACTGTCGGGGAGGCTGCACCTTCACTGGCCTGCACACTAACACATCTGTTCATCATCAAGCAGATGGCAGATAAGCAAAGTCCCTTTTGCAGATTAAAGATCTCAACCGCTGCAACTTCCCACGATGCCCAGAATGTGGCTTTTACGTCTGCATGATGGGCACTGCTGTGGCCTAATCCCGAACATCTGACTTTGCACGGGAACCAGTCCCAGACACCCACGGCACACACACTCATGTGACACCGCTTTCGTCATTCATATCAGAGGCAAAGTCTAAGACGAGTTCCGTCGCTTTTACCTTTTTGTCCATTTCCTCAAGGAAGAGTGACCAGCTCGTCTGCCCCCTGCCCTCCTTTGGGGGGAATCACAATAAGAGGTGACAGTCTGTGAAGCCCTGCTGAGCCAGGAACGGTGCTGAGGACATTTCACGCTTTCTGATCTGCACAACTCTGTATTGTGTGTTCTCATTCCCACCCCCTAGACGGGCAGCCGGACTCAGAGGTGTGCTCGGACGTGCCCAAGGTCACATAGGCTAAAGTGGCGGGTCTGAGACTTGAACCCCCACCTGAGCCTCCCAGACCGAGCATGTCCACTACTCCAGGTTGCCTATCCGTTAACAATCTGTGGCCGGAAGCAAGATGAGAAACTGGGAGATGGGAATCAGTGCCACCCCCCTCGGCTTCCTGACACCCCATTGTGAGGCAGGACGAGCAGTGAGACCCGCAGCGGGGACCTCCCTGGAGGTTCACAGAAACTTCGGTAACCCGCAACTTGCACCCAAAGACTCCACCGTGAGGTTGTTACATATCTCTCTGCAGCAGAGATGGTGGCATTTTTAATCAATGAAAAGAGGATGTTTGTTAGAAAGGGACTGAGGAGGGGACTGAGTGCGTGTGAAATGGGGTGTTGGGATCTGCAACATGTTAGGGTACAGTTTTGAGAAAATCTCCATGACGCCACCTCAGAGCATTGATGCCGCTTAGCTACTGCCTCCAGCCTTCCTGCCCCAATGGGAAAAGTCGCTCCTTTGTTTACCTTCTGTGAGTCCTGAATGAGTTACCTGCAGCCGACAGCTGTCCTAACTGGCACAGTTCAAGCCAGAAAGCACCTTTCCCATCCCCGGCGCTCGGTGGCCGTGTGGGGGAGGAGCTGCCTCCCCAGCCCATGCGCAGAGACCACGCATCACGTAAGCCACCGAGCTTTCTGGCTCATCTCTGGCGAGCCCCCCCACCCCACCCCAGACACTGTGCCTCTTCGCTGCAAAACCCTGCCGCAAACCCCGACTCATGCGTGGCCAAGGTATCCTCACCCAGTGGGAACAACAGCCGCTGCCTCTTCTCTGGCCACATTCCCAAATTTAAAAGAGAAATCTAAGAGTTAGTTTCCCCCATATTCCCAGCTCAATGTATATAATCAAATGACGAGATGAAAATCAAACGGCCAAGCGTTGCCTCTGAACCCGGAATGCGCAGCCCAGATTCCGGGGCCAGGCGTGCCTCCCGCCACCGCATCATCACCCGGCCTGCCATTACGGACGGCAAACCCCTACTTACAATCAAAACGGCTCCGTGTGTAACCAGGGGGCGGCTCGCTTCCAGGAATGCCGGGCAGAGCCCGCCTCGTTCCCCCCTCCCCCACCCCCGCCGCTCCAGCTCATGTCTCCTACGCCCAGCAGAGGTGCCCCGGGACGCCAGGGACCTAACATCCCTCTTTCCTGTCAGTGTTGTCACACGATGCTCACATTTGCTTTTCTGGAGGAGATTAACCCTGCCTCCAACGGGGCTAAGATGGAGAGTCAGGGTCTCAGGGCCAAAGATTTTATATTTCACAATGAAAATGCACACCATTGGGCAGGGTACAGGAGGAAGAGGAAACAAGTGACTCATATTTGGCTTCAAGGAGCATAAATTAGCACCACCAGCCGGGAGGGCAAGCTGGCAACACACAGCTAGAGACCTCAACAACGCGAGTTCATACCCAGTAATGTCGTCCAGGGGACAACGGGAACGTACGCACAGATGTACGTAGGTACGTATGTGGATGCCAAAGGAAGCATTACCTTTATAGAAAAGCATTGGGAACAACCGAGATGCTCAACAAATATGGACTGTCAAATTGATAAATGACAAATCGATGAACAGCAGGAGTACGGCCATTAAGAAGCATTTTTGTAAAGAATAGTTAATGCCAGGAAAAATTCATGACCATTCATATATTCGAACATGAAACAAGTACCAGAACAAGATATGTAACTGGATATCACTTACCTCACCTAAATATCCACGTCGGCAGAACCAAGCCTACCTTTTGCACGAACGCCTTCGGCAGCTGCCGGTCTGTGCGCTCACCTCGCCGGGAGCCAGGAGCTGAGCTGAACTTCCCACGCTGCCGTTCACGTTCACTCGCCGTGGTGCGCTGTCAGGTAAGGACCGAGCCTCCAAGTCACGCAGCTAATCAACCAGATCTGAGATTCGGATGCAGGAAGCCCAGACCCCAGGTCTCTTAGCTGAATCTACAAAGAAAAACGTGTACAGGGACTATGTTAGAATGACCTTCAGTGGAGAGTGAGTGGGTGGAGGGTGAAAGGGAATAAACAAGCCAACATGAGACGGGTCTGGCGCGGTGCGGCCAGGGGCTCCGCACACGGGGTCTGGGGCGGGGGGGAAGGAGCGAAGGATCGAAGGAGCGGAGGGGCGGGAGGCAGATCCCACGCGGGTAAGGATGGATGCGTGTGTGCCTGCTCTCGCACGGTCTCAGTGTGGGCTGCTGCAACCACACCAGACTGCATGGCTCTGACAACAGACTTTACTTCTCAGAATCCTGGAGGGAATTCTGAGCTCAGTGCGCCAGCACGTCGGCTCTCAGGGAGGCCCTCATCCTGCTCACGGAGAGCCGCTGCCTCGCTGCGCCCCACGTGGCAGAGAGGAGTCATCCCTCTCAACCCTCTTCTTATCGGGGCACTGATCCCTCCAGGGGGCTCCACCCCGTGATCTCATCCCCTCCCAACACCCTCACATCGGGGGTTAGCATCTCCCCAACCCTACGCATTTTGGGGATACAAAGTTCAGTCCATAGCATACACATACCTCGGTCTCCAGCACGCCCCGTTTCCTGCTTCCTGGGGCTACTGTGCCCAGGCCCACGTCCCCATCCACTCAGCCACCTCCTTACGCTGGTCACGCGGCCTAGCTCAGGGCTTAGCACTGAGCCCAGAGCAAAAACCACTCCCAGGCTGGCCGGCAATCTCTAACCTCAAAAGGTCATTTGATTCACTCAGGGTCCAGAGAACTCAGACATAAAATCATGGAAAGAATTTGCGAGTGAGGGCGGAGCTGGACCAGAGAGAGGCGATGGGCGTCTGGGGGTGAAGCCTGTGCCTTCTACAGGTGCCACGAGGCAGGAAGAATGGGGGAGGGTTAAACCTCACAGATGCAAGCAGACGGATGGGGGGTGGGGAAAGAGAGGGGGTCCAAGAGAAGAAGGAGGAAGAGACAGAGCAGAGAGACGGACAGTGAGAGAGGCAGACAGAGGAAATTGACAGCCCTCCCAGGTCCAGCCATCCTGAATTTAAGCTCATTCAATCCTAACAACAGCCCTGCACACAAACAGAAAATGTCAAATACCACATGTTATCTGTTTCATCAATTGTATGATGCAGCCTGATGTCAGGGATGTGAAAACTTGGGAAAATGGGTATCTTAGAGTGGACACATTTCTAAATGTACGACTGTTCTCCCCGTACTCTCCCCATGGCAGACATTACTAGTCGATTGTGGCACTGTTTCCTGCCAGGTCTAGATGTGGCCTCAGGAGAGCTGTCAACACTCCGTGCCAGGCAACCTCCAACCGATCTAAGGTGGCACATGAAAGGGCCCCTATCTGGCCTGGGCCAGGGTCTCGGATGAATTATGAACAGGCCACTCCCTCGGTGGGGCAGGGAACATGGGAACAATCTCAACTTCCTGTCCTAGAGCAGGAGGCCCATGATTTAGGGGGGCCGCCTAGAAAGTAACTTGAGGGCTGCATCCCGGTTTAAACAGCCCTCCGCTTAATCTCTCACTGCCCTCCCCAGGGAGCGTTCTCAAGTGGGTTCTCATGGTTAACGGAACAGAAATGTTGGGACTGGTTCCGGAACACCCCCTACAGCAGAGATCATTCACCAAGAGAAAACATTCCATTAGGTATTTACAATATAAAATCATGAAAACGTACACGTGCGAGCACGCGCATACACACACACGTGCACACACACACACGGCACCCCACCAGGCATAGCCAGTCGTCTTGGGGTTTGCCGTTAACGGTCGTTTGTCCCTGGCTGGCCTTGGCCAGCAAACGGACACTCATAGTCACCTGAGGTTTAAGAACAGCCTCTGCACAGACATTGCCGGTGAGAATGTAAAAGGGCACAGCCACCCTGGAAAACTGTTTGGAAGAACACTCTGAAAAAACAAGACATGCAACTACATTCCACCCTGAGCATTTTTCTAGAGAAATGGAGACTTAGGTTCACCCAACAACCTGCACACAGATGCTCAGAACAGCTTTATTCCTAACAGCCAAAACCCGGACACAACCAGACATCCTTCTGGGGTGACTGGTTAAGCTCTGGGACAGCCCACCCCCGGAAACGCTGCTCGGACATCAAAGGGACAAGCTATTGACACAGGCAGCAACCTGGATACATCTCCGGAGAATTATGTGGAGAGAAAAAAGCCAATCTCGAAGGCTGCAAACCATATGGTCCCATTTATAGAACATCCTCGAAGTGACAAAACTGTGGAAAAGGAGATCAGACTGGTGGTCGCTGGAGTCTAAGGGAGAGTGGGGTGAGGAGGAAGGGGTCCCTGCAGCAGTGAGAATGCCGAGGGCCCCCTGCTGTGACGCCAGACCACAGTTTGACACTGTGCCACAGTCTAGCAAGTCACCACTGGGGACGCCGACAAAGTGTGGACGGCATTTCTCTGTAGCATTTCTTGCAACTGCATGCGAATGTACAATTGTCTCAAAATAAAAAGTTTTTTAAAACAGATTTTAAAAAGCCTCTGGTAGAAAAACTCAAGAGACAGTGGGGTCCCCAAACATCCCATCTGCCCCCCCTCATTTCTCATCCCCTCACAGCGAGGCAGATTTGGAGGGCAAGTTTTGGCAGTGGGTGGAAGTGAGGGGCATCACTTCCCATGTGAGGCTCAAACGTCTCTTCTGCCTTGGTGACCAGGGAGCCTCTGTGCTGGGTCACAGAGGCTCTGTGAATCCAGGCTGCACACCAGGGTCAATCCTCCAGGGCCCCCAGCTGCCCGTTCGTCTGGACGGTGGCACTTAAAATCTTCAGGAACTCTTGCAAAGGGCCTTTCAGCTGCACCCTGGAACTGATCTTGATCCCAAATCCACATCTTACTGGCAGCACCTGGAGTGGATGTTTTCTCTAGGATTTAATTTGCTGTCTGGATATTTTGCTGTCTGGAGAGACTGGCCTGGATGCTTCCTAAGTCCTTTAAGTTCTGCTTGAAAGTCAAAGAATTTTTTTCCTCAGTTTGTCTATGTCTTCCTCTCATCGTAGCATCTAAGAGAAGCAATCAGGCCTCTCAACACTGAAGGACTAGCCTTAGCTGAACCCACAAGTTCCCAGGGCAGGTACCCTATTCTCCGCATCAGCCCTGGCAGAAATGTCACCAATCACACTGGCAGTACATGAACCACGTCCTCCAGCTCCCGGCAGTGACCTCTGTGATGCCTTTACAGCCTCTGCTAATGTCGTCCCTGGCCCACAGGTCTCCACCCATTTCCAAGCTCAGAACCACAACCATGTGTTTCAAATTTTTGTTACAGTTGCACCCCACTTCTGGTAACAATTTCTGTTCCAGTGATCCATTGCTGTGTTACCACCCACTTTAAAACACAGTGGCTTAAACAACGACAACCCGGATACGTTGGCTTTCCTCCCGGGACGTGGCCTGTGCTTCCCACGGAACAGCAGCCGGCTGCCCCGGGAGCGCTCCGAGCACGACAACAGATGCTTCAGGTGTTCCGAGTCCCAGGCTCAGAAATTGCACAGGGGCACTTCTGCCACGTTCTAGAGGTGAAAAGAGGTCTCAGAACCATCCCCGGTTCCAAAACCCACCTTTCAAGGAGAGGGATGCCATAGAATTTGTGGCTGTCCACCACAATGCTCGTCATGCAGAACTTCCAGAGGCCACCACCACTGCCAGGAGTGACCCGTCACCATCTTGGGTCTTTTCTGTCTGTGCGCGAGAGACTGTCATGGAAAGCATCAGACGACACCACAGAAACGTGCGTTCTCCCATTGGCTCTGGCACTATTTCCCCGGGGGACCCCAAGCGTTTCCTAACTCTGACAGTCTCCGCCATGGTCTGTGTCCCATGTCCTGCTGCTCCTGCTCTTGCTTGGCAAGTCCCCTCCGCTTGCTGCGGGGTTTCAGCCCTCTCGGTTTTGCCTTCAGTCTGGCTCTCTTCCCACCCTTAAAACTCTTAATTATATAGAGTTTGTGCCCTGGGAGGCCATTTTGGCTACTGATTTCCGTATACCTATTTCTCTCCCTTTTTTCTCTTTAATTCTAAAAGAAAAAAAAAACCTGAGGTTGACCCTGAAAACACGAAACACTTCGCCAATATTGATGGTT
Organism: Lemur catta; assembly: GCF_020740605.2. Taxonomy (NCBI): domain Eukaryota; kingdom Metazoa; phylum Chordata; class Mammalia; order Primates; family Lemuridae; genus Lemur; species Lemur catta. Next base: position 32,538,974 of record NC_059147.1, on the reverse strand, counting down.
CCTTCCCATCAAGCAGTCAGCGCTGGAATGGCATCCCCGAGGGAAGGCAAACTTCACATATGACGTGGTTAAACTACACTGGGAGCCTGGGCACTGTTGCTCTGAGGCCTCTTCTCAGCTCTGTGGACGTGGGTGGTCCTGGGGCCATTCCTTCGTGACCCGGTGCCTCTGTTTCCCAGCAGATGTATAAACATCACTGTCCTTTCCCACTTGACGATGTTCTCCTCCAGAAACTGAAATGTTGGGCTAAAAATATTTGTTCGAATGTGAAAACGAAACCACAGCACATCATGTGTGTACAAGATAGCTCTATTTCCTTTTTCTGTGTGGGTGTCTTGTAAAGTCCAAAGAGCAGTGGCAAAAAACTGGAAGAGTGGGGCTCTAATCCACCCTGGAGATTAATATGTGGCGTTCTATAAGCCACTCGCCCTCCCGGGCCCACGTTTTCCTCATGTGGAAAGAAGAACGCTGGACTAGGTTAGCAGTTCCCCATCTCGGTGGTGTATTGGTGTCATCTGGGAAGATTTTTTTAAATGCCAACACGCAAACCCCACTGCAGACTCATTAAATCAGAATCTCAGGGTGTAAGGCCTGGGTGGGCCCTGGAATTTTTAAAAATTCCCTAAGGAATTCCAGTGTGCAGCCAGGATTGAGAACCTCTGAAGTGGGCCCAGAGTTTCAAAACTATTTTTAATCAGAGGTTCGTTTTTTCAAAACAAAACTTACTCTTAGAGGCCCTGTGCGTAGTGCAAACACACATGCAGTTATTCCGTTTGAACAGGAAACGGGCCCAAAGTTCTGTCCACGCAGCCACGCCCAACCCTGGAACCAGCCCCTGGGACCCCCTTCAGCCCCTGGAGCCCAAGAGTTCTGCTGAATATAGTTTAAAGCTGCTGGAGCCCAGACAATTTCCAAGACTGTTCAAAGAACTGAACTTCTAAAATCACGTGAGAGCCGTCAACACCTGGACCATGATCTAGATCACAGACGTCCTCACCGACCTATCTTCCTGCTGAGACCTAGTTCCCGCGCAGCGTATCACGTCTGGTTGGGGACTCGCGGGGCAAACCTGGCTACAGTAAGAAAGTTCAGCCAGCTACCAACTTCCACCGGTGCCCGCACCAGACCCGGCGCTGCCCAGAGGCCAAGGAAGGAGCTTCCGCGGTGCTTCAGTTCACGGCACTGGGCAGGGAATAGTTCTACCGGAAACACCCCGGCACCGCTGCAGCTAATGCAGTGGAGGGAAGACTATTTGTGTTACACAGGAAGTGCAGGGAATCATCTGTCGTCGTTACTGGGGTGCACTTGTGTCAGAAATCAGACCTCAATCGGGAGGTCCCAGTTCTAGCCCTGAAGGATTTAAACAAAATTCCAAGTTCAGTGTGATGGGCAATTCTCTGTGTCAGCTTGGCCGTGCCACGGGGCCCCCGATCGAGCGTTATTTCTGGCTGCGTCCATGAGGGTGTTTCCGGGGGAGACCAGCATTGGAATCAGTGGACTCAGTAGACCACCCTTCCCAATGTGGGTGGGCATCGCCCAATCTGTGGAGGGCCTGCCTAGAACAAAAAGGTGGAGGAAGGCTGAATTCAGCCCTTTTATCCCCCTGCCTGCCTGCTTGAGCCGGAACATTGGTCTTCTGCCCTCGGACTGGGATTCACACCATTGCCCCCCTGGTTCTCAGGCCTTCAATGATGCTTCTGCCGACAGCAAACAAGAACTGTGCATCGTGTGGCCACAGCAGCTCCAACTCCACCACCATCTCCAATAGTTATAACGACCGAGGACTTAGCAAGGGCTAGACATTTTTCCAGTACCATCTGCATCTAATTTTCAAAACCATGCTGAGAAGCAGAAATCTATTACTTGAGAGGACGAGTCCTTTATCCCAGCGTGAGAGAAGAAACTGCAAGGTCCCCGAGAAAACCATCTGCAGAGCCCCGCCAGGGAGGAAGCCTCCAGGCCAGGCAACGACAGAGGTATGTTGGCTAAGGTTTTCCCTGGTTCCTCAGCCAGGAGCGACGGGACATTAATACGGAGGCCCACGGTGTAGCACGGGTCATGGCGATATGCAGTTGTGATTGTGTCAACTTTTCAGGAAAGAGGACACAGTGTTACACTACGCAATGCACATAGTTGAGCCATTCCAGCTTTGCAAGCCAGCGTGCTCCGCCGTACAACAGGAGGAGGGATGAGCATCCTTTACCTTTAAAAAGTCTGTCCCACAGCCATCCACCTCCTCTGTTACGGCCCCTGGCTTTGCTGGGCAAACCCCCTCCCTTTGACTGTGAGGTTGCAGCTGGGTAAGACCCGGAACTTTCCCAGGAAGGGAAGTAACTGCCCCAGGGGATGAGGGGAGGCGGCTCTCTCAGTTTCACCCTCAGTGTCTATAACTTACTGGCCACTCTTGACAGCTTTGTGGGAAAGAAGCCTCCCGGCTTGGCCATCACAGCCCGACTCTGGTGGGTGAATCAGGTAGGCCACCCCCTTGCTGAATGTTGATTTAAGAGGTGAGTTTCCAACTCAAGTCTCTGCTTGATACGTTTGTTTTAAGCAAAGCTACATGGCACAGCATAGCTGGGAAGTGCATGGAACACCCGCCTGTTTGTCCACTCACTTGACAACACAAAAGGTGCAGGAACATCAGGGGAAGGGACAGAGGCCTGTGCTGGGCCAGGGCCCCTGTTCAACAGGTGAACAGATAAACCATGCTATGTCCAGACAATGGAATATTATACCGTAAACAAAAAGCATAAACTACTAACATGCAAAATAACGTGGCTGAATGTTGAGAGAAAGAAGCCAGGTATGCAAGAATATATACTATAGAGTCCGATTTATGTGAAGTTCAAGAACAGGCAAAACTAGTCTATGATTCTGATGAAAGTCAGAGCAGAGGTTACCTCTGGGGGGTTGAGACTAGACTGGAGAGGGACCCCGGGGAGCCTCTTCTGGGAGCTAAAGATACTCGCAGCCTGAGCCGGGGGTTACGCGGGTGCGTGTGTGTACCCGGGTCACTGAGCTTGCACTTCAGATGTCGCTACTTCATTATATATGTGATTCTTCAACTAAAAATAATAAAAGCTGCTTCTTCCCTGCCCCACCGCCTTCCCTGGCTCCTATAGCCTTCAAGAGAGAGGCCGCGTTCCTTAGCACAACACAGAAGGCTGTTCCTGCCTTCGTGTCCTTACTGCCATCCTCATCATTCTTATTCTGTAAATACCAAAGTCCTCAGTTTCCCAAACAAGCTGTGCTCATTGGGTCTATGAGTCCTCATGTGCTGGTCCTTCTGCCCCAAATCAATCTCCCTTCCTTGTCTGCCGGGGAATTCCTGTCATCCTCAGGGCTCAGTTGGACTGTCGCCTCCTCCTTGAAGCCCTCCCTGGTCCTCCAGGGAGGAGAAGTCACCTCCTCCCCTGGGCACCCACAGATCTTCATGTACCTGTTTGTTTCCTGGAGCTGCCATAACCAGCTGCCACAAACCGTGGGCTTCAAACAAGAGACATTTATTCTCTCACAGTTCAGGAGGCCAGAAGTCCACAGCTAAGATGTCGGCAGGGCCACCTCCCGCTAGAGCGTCCGGGGAGAATCTGTCCCATGCCTTTCTTTTAGCCTCTGGTATTGCTGGCGATCCTTGGTGTTCCTTGGCTTGTAGATGCATCATTCCAGTCTTGCCTCCATCTTCGAATGGTCTTTTCACCTGTTGTCCCTGTGTGTCCATTTCTGCCTCTTAGAAAGTCACCCTCATCGACTTAGAGTCCACCCTGATCCAGTACGATCTCTCTCATCTCCTATGTGCAAAGACCCTATTGCCAAATAAGGCCACATCTTGAGATTCTGGGTGGACGTGAATTCTGGGGGGACATTCTGCAGCCCAGTACACCCCTCCTTTATTGCAATTCCTGTTTGTGGTTATTCAACGTCTATTTCAGGTGACAGTGAGTGGCCGCCCTGAGATCAGCACTGTGTGGTCTTCATTCCGCATCCTCGGTGACCAGCACAGGGCCCCGCAGACAGGAAGCTCAGAGACAACGCCCAGTGAGTGAAGGAATGACCAGGCCCCAACCCCTGCGCAGGTACGATCCCTTCAGCCCACTAATGGTGGGCTCAGGACACCGGGTTGTTTACTGGCTCTTCAGTCTCCTCTACTTTAGCTGGTCCCAGAAACTCTCACAGCCAACAGCCAGGATGATTTAGCAAGTGCTGGGAACTCCAGGGCCCTGCCGCTGACCAGCGGGAAAAGATTAAATCTGTGCTTTTCTGTGTGGGTGGAAAGGGCCTGCGGTGGACGTTTTCCAGGAGGGCAGAAGCTGGGTGACGTTTTATGAGCGTTTGTTCCAGCTGTCGGTTGGCGACTTGGTTCCTGGAGCAGCTGGAAGCAGCAGCCAGGCCCAGAATTCTGACCTACTTTGCAACCTGCTTCGCAATTACCAAGAAATTTGTGGCCTACACGTTGGGTAACCCCTGTAAAACCCATATGTCCCGGGGGCGGTGGCAATCTATTAGTGGGAACAAACACCCTACCTGCGTTCCTGAGCACGCAGCTTGCCCACGCCCTCAAGGCCCCTGGGCCCTTCCTGGGGGTCCACAGGGATGCGAACAGGGGTCGCCGGCCAGGTCGCTCATGTCCTACATCCAACCCCCCATGGATGCCAATTCCCTGCCCAGCGCCTGTCTCTGGGGCTGCCCAAGCTGAGAAGTCCTTCTGCACCGTCCTGTGTGCAGAAATGGGGCGACGCTTCTAGCTCTGGCCTCGTGTGTCCTCCAGCGCCCCTGGTCCTGTCCACCTTGGTGGCCCCCAGCGTGTGCCCATCTGCTGGATGGAGCTGGTGTCCGGGGAAAGAGAGGAAGTGGCAGGGAGGCCACTTCCTTAGAAGCGAGAGAGGCGAAGCTCTGCAGCTGTTTCTGTTCACCTCTCAAAGGTGCAAATGTGGTCACATGGTGACACCTGGCTTCAGGGGAGGCTGTAGATGGGCGGCTGTGGGCCGGATTAGAACTTGAGGGGCTTTGTTAATAAAGGGAGAGGGGGGAAGGACACCAAAGGGCAGTTATTCACGGCCCACAGCAGGGGCTACAGCAGACCTGCCTGCCCAGCAGTGGGCTCTGTGGGGACGGAACACGTGTGCCCGGAGTGAGGAAGGAAAGGACCCACTGTGCTCTTAAACTCCTGCCTCTCCCTGGTTGCTGGAACAGGAGGAGAGTATCCGTCTTATTCCCTTGTAGGAGTCACCACAGAAATGCTCAAAGTTAGGTCAGAATAGCTGACTGGACGCTCTGGGGAGGGTTGCAGTTTGCAACAAACTATACAATTTGCAAGAGGTAAAAAACTTTTAAATGTATACATTATTTGATCTAGCAATTAAATAGCTAAAAATTTATCCTACAGCTATATTCACAGAAGAAGAAAAAACATATGTAAAAAATACTCATTGCAGCATCCTTTGTAATAGCAACATGCTAGAAATAACCCAAGTATCCATCAGTAGGGAACTGGCTGAATAAGCTGGGGTTTGCTCCTACAGTGGAATACTATATAGCCATCAGAAAGAATAAATCATACCTGTGTGTGCTGATACAGAGCATCATCTCTCTATATGTAAATATACATATTGAGTTAAAGAGCCAGACAGGGAGGAGGTTACCTAGTGCATTTCCTGTGTGCAAGGCGTGCAGGCTGCATGTTTGCACGTGCACGGACCATCCTTAAGGCAAGAGGCTGACAATGCTGGTGGCCTCAGGTGGAGACACAGGGTCTGGGAGAGGAAGGAGAACCCTTTCCACTATTCGTTCTTCTTTGTGCATGTTGGTTTTTGTAGCTATGTGCATAAATTGCTTCCTTTAATTTTAAAAGCCAGACAAATAAACGAATAGGTAAGTAAACGGGATTACAGGTTTCTGGGGGTGAAAGCTCTCTGGCCCACTGGTCTCCCCGGCCTGGGCAGCCCGTCGCCAGGACTGGCGCTCAGCTCTGGAAACCGTTGCGGTGATTCTCCTGTTTACGAAACCAGAATGCAGCGGCCGCCCGACAGAAACATCCCAGATCCCTGGGACAGTTTACTTCCCAGCAGGGACTTCAGTGCTATGTGGTTCCAACTGCAGTGTTTACTGGGTCTCCACAGTCTAATTAAGTCTGTCCTATCCAGAAAACGGATGTTCCAAAGACTTGTCAGGACACAACCTACCCGATGCAGTGTGATTCTACATTTGCAGAAAACAACAATGTCAACAACAAAAACAAACCAAGAAACATAAAACAGGAGAAGAAAAACACTAAAACTTGTGTATTTGGAATTACATGCACCAAGGTGCTCATGTGGCTAGTTTTAATTGGTAGGATGCTACTTTCTATTTTCTTCTTTTTGATTATCTATAGTTTTAGTTTTTCTGAAATAAACATAGAACAAGAAAACGTAGTATGAAAAACAAGGACATTTTTTAACAGCTTTGAGATGCAATTCACATACCATATAATTCATTCAGGTAAAGTGTGCAGGTCTATGGTTTTGAGTATATTCACGATAATGCGCAACCATCATCACAGCCAATTTTAGAACATTTTCATCACCTCAGAAAGAAACGCTGCACCCTTAGCAATCACTACCAATTGCCCCGAAAGTCTAGGCAACCACAAATCTACTTTCAATATCTAGGCACTTTCCTGTTCTGCACATTTCGTATCGGAGGAGTCAGGCAATACGTGGGCTTTTGTGTCTGGCTTCTTTCACTAGCTCGATGTTTTCCAGGTTCAACTGTGTGTTGCAGGAATCAGAGCTTCATTCCTTTTTGCTGTGGCACACTATTCCGTTAAATTTTCTATTTTTTTTTATTTCAAAATTTTTAACGGCAACTGTGAAAAAAGCAAGCTCTCGGCTTGTGTGAAGGCTGCACAACTGTGCAGTTTCTCACTCTACCTGTGGGGATCGAAGCCTGTCTGGGGCCCTCCCAAGTTTCCACCCCGCCTCCTCCGGAGGCTTCAGGTGCTCATGCAGAGTCCCTGGGCCTGACAAAGTCAGCGGTTTGTTCTGCGGTAGCTATACCTGCAGCAGGGGGTGTTGGGAAGATGAAACGAGCAAACCCCGGTGCAGGGGCTGACAGAAGGAGAGCTCACCTAGCCCCTCTTCCCACTGTCCTTTCAATTCCTGTGCTGCCTGTTCTCCAAGGAACACCCTGGAACTCAAGAGCATTAATGAAAATCCCAGGCAGCAAGTAACCCGTCCCCTGCTGCACTGCGGGGGTCTGGAGGGCAAGAACCCAGCTTGCCCATCTCCACACAGTAGACTGGGCACACACGGGGCCTCCATTAGTACCTGACAAATGAATGAGTGAATGAGTGAATGACACTGTCCTGGTGACTAGAAGCAGCTAGAAGACACAGACTAGACGGCTGTCATCTGTGTAACCCCGATGCCTTGCACACAGTAGGCCTCCATGCATTCTAGTCCATAACTGGACGGTGACACCACGATCATTTCTCTTCAAGAGCTTTGAACTTTTTCCCTCTTAGTTGGATTTTTTTTTCCTAAAACCCTTTACTTTTTAAAGGATAATGTGGTAATACAAGCCAACCCTAAGCTATCTGTTTAATCTTCTTTCCCCTAAATATGAGCTCAGTGGGAAAAGGAGCCTAACCTCTGTGTGTATTTCTCTCTGTGTATACTTTTGGCCAGAAGGCTGGAGAAACCGGGACGAGAGCACGGTGCTCAGAGATTCTGAGAAAAGACGGGAGAGGCCTGCAGAGGCAGGAAGGGGGCGTTGGGAGGGCAAGAGCAGATGGGACACATCCCTTCTGGAAGGGCTCTGTCTACGGATTTGCTTGTCTTACGTGTGAGCGATGCTCAATGACAAGCCACTTGCACCTCTGTGACCCGACCCGAGGGGAGGACAGTTTCCAGCTGTGGCCAGTGCCAAGACCCACCTTCTCCTGGCTGGGAGCGCCCTTCACGGAGCCCAAAAGATGCAGGGTGGGCCCCTCTGCTGTGCATTCCTGCCCAAAATGCCACGCAGGGCTGGATGGTGGCAACACCCACGTAACTTGGAGAATTTATTAAAGTCAATGAATGGTCCACTAAGACCAGCTGAGTTTTATGGTATGTAAATTAAACCTCAATAGGACTGTTAAAAAATAGAACATGCTCACGGGAAAAATTATATATACATGTCTACACATACATATATGTGTGTACGGACATATGTGCATTGTGTACCGTACACACATGTGTACACATCTGCATATACAGATACACATATACATAGATATGCATACACAATCAAAGGTAAATTGAAGAAAGGCCCTTTCTAACCTAGAAGGAGTCCCAGACTGCAGGGCAGGAGACCCAATTCTGGGCCCGGCTCAGCCACTGTGTGCTGAGTGACCCTGGACAGGCCGCCTGCCCTCCCGGGGCCTTGTCCGGGAAACACCCCCCTTCCTCTCCAGAACCGTTGCTCACTGCCGCAGCCAGAGGGACCCTTTGCAAATATCAGTCCTCTGGTCAAAGCCCTGCAATGGCTCCCCACTCCCACTCTGTGCGGGTAGCAGCCAGAGCTCTCATGATGATCCTTATGGGTCCTCAAAGGCCCCGGACTAGAGGTTTCTGTGTTGATGGAAAGTTCTAGATCTGTGCTGTTCAGTACAGCAGCCACCAGCTGCGGGTGGCTATTAAGCACTTGAAATACAGCTGGTTGACTGAGGAGCTGATCTTTAGCTTGGCTTTACTTCATTTAATTTAAATTTAAGTGCAAGGAGCCATACAAGGCTAGTGGCTACCAAATAGCCCAGGGCAGCCCAGAGCACCTGTCCTACCCCCACCCTCAGTGCCTCACCACTTCTCCAGCCTCCTCCCCTCACCTCACCCCCACACTGCTGCTCTCCCTCTGCTCCAGGCACAGTTGTGCCCCAGGGCCTTTGCAACAACTATCCCCCCTTCACTGGACACGCCCGGTGGCTCACCCCATCCTTCAGGTCTTTGCCTGTGTTACCTCCTCCCTGAGGCTGCCTTTGGCCCATCTGAAGCTGTAGCCACCCCCCACCCCACCCCCGCACCGGCACCCCACTGCCTCCCCTCTCTGTGTCCTATTCCGCAGCACATCTCACCTTCTCTCTCCCTAACCATCAAGCCATCGCCTTGGCAACCCTGCTCACTGTCTGCCTCCTGCCTCCATGGAGACAGGGATCTCTGCCTGCTTTGTGCATCCCAAGCTCCTGGGACAGTGTTCGGCACAGGGTAGGGGCTCAGCAAATATTCGTTGAATCAAAAACTTAGGCGGAGACTCCTTGTCTGGTCTTGGTTGTGGAGAAGGACGGTCTGACCCTGCTGTGTGCCACATCCAGTGTCCTGGCGCTCTCCCTGGCTCATGGGATCCCGATCCCCTACCTCTCCCATGTCCAAGGAGACAGAGATCTTGGACTGAGAGGCAAGCTGTCCGATTCCAGGCCCCCGGTTTGATTGGACTCCCTCTGTTGACCTGCTCTAGCAGGCTGGCAGTTGGAGGGTCTCTGCCTGGAGGGGTCCCCTGGGGTGGCCGAGCCCCGCAGGCCCTCTCTCCTGCCTGACCCTCCCCCAGAGTCCCCGCACCATGCTGCCCTTCTGCTAGTGGGGGGAGAGGCAGGCTGGCGAGCGCGTCACTGCAGGACCTTCCAGCTCCCACGAGTCCTTCCTGGCCCTGCACATCCGTGAGAGGAGGCTGGCGCTTCAGTGGAGCTGTAAGTTTGGATTCCCACAAACACGCAGCACCAGCGGAACCAGACCTCCTTTCCTCCCACACCATCCCAAAGCGTGTGTTTTCTGGGCTGTAGCTTGGTCTACTTCTTTCGCTGAAAATTCACCCTTTGAAACTCTCCATGAACCTGAATGCTTCCAAAATATAGCTACGTCCTAAATTCTGTCCCCTCTAGAAATCCTGTTTTGCTTTTCTTTTGCTCTGGAGAACTTCGTCTCCGTGACAATACCCAGCTCTGCCCAAGTACCGGGAGGCCATTCATTTCCCGGTTGATAGATCCCTCATCCCAGCTCCCTGTAGCTCCGGCAACAATTTATAAACGCAAGGCCGCGTTTATCGCTCAAGAAGAGCTTTAGTCTTGTGGCCAAGCTCAATCTTTAAATGGTAGAGAGGCATTTAGATTTCTCTTCTGCCCAGCTGACAGTAGGTTTACAGTTCATAATCTGGCCTTTGTAAAAGCATTTGTCAGCCTGGATATTTCATTCTGAGCCCGACCACCCATGCAGAGGGACAGGCAGGAAGCGGCCCTTCAGTTGCACCAACAGTCGACTTGGAGGTTGGCTGCAGAATCACAGAATTCAGTCACCGAGGGGGACGTTTTTGGCATTATCTACTCGCATCTCTGCGGCGAAGGCAGCGCTTGTTTATATGAAGCTATTCCTGAACCTAAATTTGGAAATTCTGCATATTCCTCTAATCCGCCAGGCCCTGAGTGGGACGGAGCCGCCTCTAAGAAGCCTTGTCACTTCCCTGGCGTTCCTCGGGTCTCCAGGAGAACCTCCCAGCGTGACAGGGGAGGGCCTTGAGGCTGGGGACCCTGCAGCAGAGGTCCCGGCCAGCACCCAACCCAATTACTGCTCCCGTCGGCCAAGAGGGCGCTCTGCAGCCAGGCCCTCGGCTTTATTTTTAAGTGTCTGCCTACAAATGCCTGTGACATGGCTCCCTCGGGGGCAGCCCAGCCTGGTCTCTGGCGGAATCTCAGGGCTTTGGTCCACAGGAGTGGGCCCGGGGGGAGGCATTAATTGATAAGGAAACCCGGGAGCCCGAGCTGGCACCGCGCAGGGAAGGAATGTGAAATGATAAATCACTCGTGTTTTATCTATGTTGCTGGAAGACATTTCCAAGGGAGGAAATCACACCATTTCAGGCAACAGATAAAGGAGATAGAACCAGAGATGGCTCATTTACAGAACACGCTCCTCCCTCCCCAAACCCTCTACCTGAGCACAAACGCCAGAATTGGCCTGGAGCCTTCCCGCTGCCCGCGCAGCCTCTTATCGCGTCGCGGCCTCCCAGAGGCCCAGCCTCCCTCGCACACCTTCTGCAGCGCCAGCCCGCCCTGCCTCCCGTCCCTCTGCCTCCCCCACGGCCCGCACCTCGGGTGGTCTGAACTCTCTATGACATGGTCACCTTCGGGAAGCAAAGACCAGATGGCCGTTGGCAACAGAGACGCCTAAAACTGAGGCACAACTTTGCCAGGAGCTTCCTGATTCCTTGTCGTCACATCTCTTCTTACACTGGAGCTGGGGCCACCCCAAAACTAGATACTTCTTAGGGCCCCTACCCAGACACCAAAGGAAGAAGTGGCTTAGATGTTTGGAGCGTGAACTACATGCCAGAGACCTCTGTCGGGTCACTTTATCCAGTCTGGGCTTTTCCCAAGCAGAGCCTGAGACAAGGATTCTAGCGTGAGCGGATGACCTGGGAGGCAACCCCAGAAAACACCAGTCAGGGAGCTTGGGCAAGTGACACAGTGTGGGAAAGAAGCCAACCAGGGGCCTTGTCAGACAGGTTCCCACTGTGGCCACCAGAGCATGGGCCTTCTGGGGGCGCCACGGAATGTGGGGCTCATTCACCCCAGAGTGGTTCACTCTAAGGGAACAAGGGGCTGGAAGAGCTACCCACGGCCTCCCCCCATCACTGGCGGAGGGCTCCTCCCACGTGGCATCGTTTCCCCGACACCACTGGCCTTCCACGTGCAGGGGCAGAGCCCGATCTTACAGCTAAACAAAGCCCCAGGAAAAGACACGCAGGTGCGGGCATTGGAACCAGACTGGCATCTGGTAAAATGGTGAAGATGAGGAATTTGGGCCAGGCACAGAGAGACCAGAAAAGTCGGATATGGAGCCCACGCCTAGGTGGTCTTATGTCCCCAACATCACACCACGGCCTCGCCCATCAGGCACAAAACCTGGTTTGCTGGGCACAGAGCCCTCTCCCCAAAGCAGGTGTCAGTTTCTGTTCGTGCCTTATTAATCCAAATGAAGGTCTGTGAAAGCTTCCCAGTTTCTTGTAAGAGAAACCTGTTTTATCTGGATAGATTTCTCACAGGCCACGTTACAAACACTCCAAAAGCTAATGTTGTGCTTAAAGTGGTTATAACCAAATTCTATTGGGAATATCTCAGCTATAACCAGATCCAATTCAAGTTTATGCCAAAACATATTATATCCTCTAATAAATTAAGATTCTAATGTATGGAGAGCTGTAGAGATTAGTTTTTACTGAATAACTACATGGATATTGGGCTGGGCTCAGCATTTATTGCTGGACTCGTGTGTAGAATACCTTTTGATCTCCTAAAATGTTGATGGCCTCATGCAATTTTTTCTCTAAGAAGAGACAACCTAGCCTACGATAGAGACAGAATCCACTAACGTCACCAATAATGATATTAAAAATCCGGGGCGAGGTTACTTACAAAGGGGTGATACGAAAATGGTTCAGTCTCATTTACCCAGTGAAACAGGACAGGTTGCACTATTTATTTTTACAGCGAAAAATAATTTTAAATTTTTCAAAAGATATAAAATCCCTCTTACTCAGAGGATTGGTTTAGCTCACAATGGCAATTATTATCCTCATGCTCTTTGGTGTTACAACGGCTCTACAGGGATGGAACATCCCCTAAGGCTTTTGTTGACAAAGCTTCTATCGGCCACCACGCTGGTTTTGCCCAGTGTCACATGGAGCTGTCATGTGACCTAGATATTTTCATAGAGTGGTTTCTCATGGTTTTTATTTAACAGCAGTTCTTTTTTTTTTTTTTTTTTTGAGACAGAGTCTCGCTTTGTTGCCCGGGCTAGAGTGAGTGCCATGGCGTCAGCCTAACTCACAGCAACCTCAAACTGCTGGGCTTAAGTGATCCTACTGCCTCAGCCTCCTGAGTAGCTGGGACTACAGGCATGTGCCACCATGCCCGGCTGATTTTTTTCTATATATATATTTTAGTTGGCCAGATAATTTCTTTCTATTTTTAATAGAGACGGGGTCTCGCTCTTGCTCAGGCTGGTCTCGAACTCCTGAGCTCGAGCGATCCACCCGCCTCGGCCTCCCAGAGGGCTAGGATTACAGGCGTGAGCCACCGCGCCCGGCCTTAACAGCAGTTCTTTACACGAAGGCTTACGTGGTACCTCCACATGGGAAGTAGATTTAGATGACGTGGTTTGGATGGAAACAGGGTGAGGGGTTCTGGTTGAAACCTTTATTTTAACCACCCCAAGGCGTTTGCTTATGCACCTCTATGCCACCAAAATGACTGAGTAAAAGAGCATGAAAACTGGTAATTAGGACTAAATTCTACCCCTGAAATCTGAGACAAGCAGGGCCACGTGCTGTTAAGTCATTCGGGTAACGCAGCTGAACAAGTCTGAAGGCAAACCCCGACCAGGACTCAGCTCTCTTAGTCTGCCCTAGACCCGCAGACAACCTGGCAGTCAGCAGAGACCCCAGAGGGCCATGCCCTAACAGTAGGGCCGAATGGACCGAGAGCCCGGGACCTTCCCTCTAACAAAGGTTACAAGCCCCGGGAGGATCAGGTACCTCGACCACCTGCCAAAATAAACTTTGACCCCCTTTAGAGGAAAACCGTCAAATCCAAAAATTCAATTACAAGCATTTGTAATAGCTGACATCCAATCAAAAATTATTAGATGTGAGAAAATCAGAAAATGTGACCCATACCAGGAGAAAAATCAATCAAAATAAATAGAGCCCAAAGTGACATCAATGATGAAATTAAGACTTTAAACAGCTTTTATAAATAGGCTCAAGAATTTAAAGGAAGACATGAATATAATGAAGAAATAATTGAAAGATATAAAACAGAACCAAATGAGAGGTTTATAGAGTTAAAAATTCTATATCTAAACTGAAAAATTCACTGAATGGACTTTATAGAAGATTAATCATTTCAAAATAATGAATCAGGGAATTTGTAGCCACAGCAATGAAAACATGTAAACTGAAATACAACTTTATGGGACGACATGGAACAGTCTAATATGCATGAAATTAGAGTCTCAGATGGAAGGGCCAGAGAAAGAAGGGAGCAGAAAAATACTAACAATAGCCAAATGTTTCCAAATTTGATGGGAACTATATACCTATTGATCCAAGAAACTCAATATAACCCAAGCAAGGTAAAGACACACACAGACACACACACACACACAAAACCACACCACCACCCATCATAATGAAATCGCTCAAAAATGGTGATAAAGAGTAAGATTTTAAAGCCAGGGGGAAAAAAAGACACATTGAATTCAGAAAAACAAACATAAGAATCCCCACAGACTGCTCATCAGAAAAAATATAAGCCCAAAGGTGATACATTCAACATTTTAAAGTGCTGAAAGAAAAAACGTATCAGTCTAGAATTCTGTATCTAGTGTAAATTTCTTGCAAACACGAAAGCAAAGTAAAGATTATGTTTTAAACAAACAAAAGCTGAGAGAATTCATCACCAGTGCACTTGAGCTACTGCTCAAGAACTGTCCAAGGAAATGCTTCAAGTGGAAGAAAAATGGTACTATATGGAAACTTAGGAAGAAAAGTGCCAAAAGCAATAAATATAATACATGGGTAAATATGAGATGATTTTTTTCTCATTTTTGAAAAAAAATGTTAAAAGATAGTTGACCTCCCAGGTATTGATTTATGACTTTACCTGTAACCCCTGTCTCCCTGAAATGTATAAAACCACACTGTAAACCAGCCATACCGGGTCCACTTGCTCAAGGCTTCTCGGGCGTGGCTCCGGATCATGGTCCTCAAATTTGGCTCAGAGTAAGTCTCTTTAAAATTAAAAATAAATAAATAAGTAGTATAGTTGACCCATTTAAAAAAAAAGTCTGAGGATTTCATAACATACAGAAGGAGTAAGTATGGTGTCAACAGCACAAACACAGGGCAGTGAATGAAAGCGCACTGTTGAAATGTCCTTCCACTGTTGGGACGTGATACAGTATCATCCAAAGGCAAACTGTCTTGAGTTAAACACCTGTATGGTAAACACTAGAGTAACCACTAAAAATGTAAAGCAAAGAAAAATAGCTAGCAGGCCAGTAGAGGAGACAAAATGGAATGCAAAAAAAAAAAAAAAGGTCAATCCAAAATAAGGTAGGAAAAAGGAACAAGGAATGGATGGAACAAATAAATGTGTGCTTGTATCGATTTTGGCATGGGGTGTACATGCAAGGACAGCTGCACAAGACTGGGTGGCTGGCGAATCTGTCTCTATATCGTCCTTAGCGCCCTTGTAAGAGCTCCTCACTCTTTCCAGCATCCCTGGTTACTCAGGCTCCTGTCACATGCCCTCAAAGCCTGGAAGTGACGAGACCCCCTTAGCAATGAACACATCTAGCACCCAGACCTTGGTCTCTAACAACCATTCCCTGATAAAAGAAACTGGGATTCTCTGGAAAAATGGATGGTTCCGGGGCTAGATAGGATATATATAAAATGAGCTTAGACACAACTATTTCAGCAACAAATAAATAAAGGACTGAATTATAACCCAAAGTATACAATAAATATCCATCAGTCCTTAGTGACATAAACAAATGATTGCCTAAGTAAATGAGAAAGAAGAGACAAATCTCCCGTGCAGAAGAATTCCAGATGGTTCGTGTGGACGCTATACCTGAAGGACGTGGGGCATAAATTTCCTCTCCTTAAGTGGGAGCCGTGTATAGTAACTTATTTCCAAGGAGTATGAATAAGGGAAAAAACAGAGTGACTTTGCAGCAGAGAAGCCCAGCGAGCACTGTCTCAGCCAGGTGGTCCCGATTAATACCCACCACAGGTCACGCGGACAGTTGATGGACCCTTGACACAATGAGGCACCTTATCTCTGGGGTCTTCCTCCCAAAAACACCTAACTCCAGTTTAATCATGAGAAACACATCAGACAAGTCCCAGTGACATTCTACAAGATATCTGAACTGCTCTAAACTCCCGATGTCATCAAAACAATGAAAGTCTGAGAAGCTGTCACAGCCAAGAGGAGCCTAAGGAGGCGTGACAACTAATGCAATGTGGGATCTTGGAACAGAAAGAGGAAGTCAGGTAAAAACTGAGGAAATCTGAATAAAGCATGGACTGTAGTTAACAATAATATATCAATATTGGTTCATGTATGATGACAAATATATTAACACCATACTAATGTAAAATGTTAACAACAGGGGGAACTGGGTGTGTGGTACATGAGAACTCTCCATGCTATCTTTGTAATTTTTCTGTAAAATCTGTTTATTTTTGTAAGGAGCTACTGGACTATAAACTCCAGAAGCACAGGGTATGTGTTTTGTTTATTGCTGAATCCCTGATACTTGGAACACCACCTGGCATAGTGGGTGTGTAATAGTTATGGAATGAATGCAAAAATGAACGGATGGATGGAGAGCTAAAATGTCAATGGATATTTGAAATTAAATAAATATTAATAGTTATGGGAGGCTGGGAATTCTTCAAGACTGACTCTTGAAACATCGTGACTTATAGCTGGATCAAAACATTCATTTTAGTGGAGGGTTATGCTGCTAACTGCAGAGTTGTAGGTAACTGAAACTGTTAATACAAGTTACTTACAGAATATTGAATGATGATAACTTACAGGGCATTGCATATGGCAGGTCACTCTCCAGCGTGTAATGTATAACTGCCATAGGTCAGTGTTTGGGAAGTCAATTATCAGGGAAGGGAGGACTGAACCTATCAGAGTTAAAAAGAAAAAGAAAACTATTGGACTTTCCTGTTTTTGAAGGTTTCTCTTTTCGCTTGGCCATGCATTGTATGGGTCATGGTTCGGTTGCAGACAACAGAATCCACTCATGCTAGTCTGAGAAGAGGGGGTTTGATTCAGGTAACTGAGAGCTTGAGAGAGTTGGGTGGGCTGGACAAGCATGCTCCTAAGCTCAGCCGCCAGGAACAACTACCCCTGTCAGAACTACAATGCTTCTGCTATACGTGGGAGGGTGGCCATCCCTGCTGCCGGAAGCCAAGGAATAAGGAAGCCTAGAGAATTCGGAAGCTATAGCTAATCTTTGGGCTAGAGAGCCAGGCCACCCCACAACAACCATGCCAGCCAAGTGTGCACCTCACCTGCCACCTCTCTCCTCACTGAGATTCAGCCCGGTGACGGTGACCGGTCAGATCATTGACCACAAACATTTACTTTCCCCAAACCCCAACCTGCAGAAGGGCTGGGTGGCTTCACCACTTTAAGCATGGCCCTGGGGCTTGCCTTGGTGCTGATATTAGCAGACACGGCCCTAGCAAAGGCTTGGCGTGTGCTTACATGATTGAGTCTCCCTCGTGCATTCCTGTCTTTGACCACGAGGAGAAGGTGCCAGGTGTAGCCACACCCACAGCTCAGAGCCTCGAAAGCCGAGTCCACCCCAGGTCAGCCCCCCTGAGTGGATGCGTGAATGAGACACAAATGCTTGCTCTTGTACGACATTGCACGGCCTTCTTTTCTTTAAACTTTGTTCTGAAATACGTTTGAGCATTTACTCTGTTGTCCAGATGTGTAACCAAATCCAGCCACTTAACCTCTCAGGGCCTCAGTTTTCCTCTTCTGTAAAATAGCAACGTTGGACCAGATCAGTGCATTCCAGTATTTTCACCACAAAAGACCCCTTTGATTATTTTCCACCTCGCAGCCGATTTGGGAAAGGTCTCTTCCACATGAAGGAACCAACTTTGTTAAACATAATTGGTTAATACAAGTAAGAAAGCAAAACAAAGGCACGGGTAATGGGGGGTAAATGGGCTCGAAGACATGAAGTGCTGTCCCGCTGGGGATATTTAATTAGCACAGGCAGAAAAAGCACAGGGAAGGACACCGTTTCCATGGGGTCTTGTAAAATACCAAAATGAGCCCTAGGACCCTTCCAGAGCACCCCCCAGGATCTGTGTTGGGAATTCTCTGGGCTTAGGTTAACCGTGTTTAGAGATGGTGATGTCCCAGAGGCTGCCGGCCCTGAGGGACACTGCACGGCTGCCGGAGGAGGCGCCCTTGCCCTCGGGCACAACTAGAGGGAAGTGGGAGACTCACGTAAGAAACATGATTTTGCAAAAGAGGCCACAGGGCGTTGTCAAGGAATGCCAGCCTCATGTGATGGGTGCCCGGGGCAGGGCGGGCGGAGAAGGCAGCCGTAATACTTCCTGGGACAATGTCGACTCCTCCTCTGACCGCATTTCGCAGGAGAATTTCAGGAAGAACAAAGAGCTGGTGGCCTAGACAGCTAGCACGATCCGGTCTGGTTGGTTCGGGTAATTCTAGGACAGACGATGATTAAACTGCTACGGTTTTGGTTTTGAACCCACAGAGCTTGAGGCAAAAGGAGATGATCTAAGAGCCAGGCCCGTGTGGAACCTTCAAAAAGGGAGCCGAAGGCTGTGGCGAAGCCATCTGTCCTCACGGCCCTGGGTGCCTCATGGCTGAGCGAGGCTGGGGGACGGGCGGGTGGCTGTGAGGATTAAGTACAGTAACCAGGTGACAAGCATTAGCTGTGAGCACGGATATTCTAACCCACGAGCTGAGTGAGGCTCACGCCTTCAGCAAGACAGGGGAGACTGAGCCATGGCAGGTTGACAGGAGTCTTGTTCCAGCTGGTGACTCAGAGATCCAGGCTGTGTCCATCCCGTGGTCTCTATAGGAGGGGAGGACCCAGGGAGTGTGGGGACTCAAGTCCCGTGGTCCCTTCACGCAGGGGAGGCCTTGCTGAGGAGGTGACAGTGAGGCTGGGACCTGATGGAGGAGCAGAGCCAGGCCCGAGGCGACCTGGGAAGGAGGATCCCACGCAGAGGCACGAGCACGAGCAAAACAAGGTCGGCTCAGACCAGCTTTGTGGCCAGCGCAGGGCAGAATCCCCAAGTCAGGCAAACGTGGACCTGTTCCTTCTGCCACATGAGTCATGTGGACCTGAGCGCGTGTCTGATTCTCCGCTCTTCTCTCTCCTCCTCGTCCAGCCCCCAAAGTCTGCGGCAAGGGGCAAATGTGACAGTGTGTGGACGGCCACGGGGCCTCGGCGTGTGACATTCACGGCAATGTCTACGCTGGCATAGACCCAGGCACACAGACTGGCTTGTGAATCGTGACCCTGCCGCTTACTACGTGGAATCTTCACTGGCCTCAGTTTCCTCATCTGGAACACGGGGACATTAACAGTATGACCTCGTCGGGTCGCTGTGAAGACGAGTCACTAAGCACAGGCGCACCGGGCTTCACCGCACTTCACTTTACTGTGCTCCGTTTTCCACAAATGGAGAAGTCTGCAGCAGCCCCGTGTTCGGCAGGTCTGTTGGAGCCATTTTTCCAACAGCACATGCTCACTTCGTGTCCCTGTGTCACGTGTTGGTAATTCCCACAATATTTCAAAATGTTCATTATGACGATATCTACCATGGTGACTTGTGACCAGTGACCTTTGATGTTACTGTTGTAATTGTCTTGGGGTGTTGAGAACCGTGTTCATGTAAGACAATGACCTGAACACAGGTTGTGCGTGTTCTGACGCTGGCCTGTCACTCCCCCATCCCTCTCCTTCTCCTCGGGCCTCCCTGTTCCCTGACACACACACAACAGTATTTAAATTAGGCCAATTAATCAGCCGACGATGGCCTCTACGTGTTACTGGAAGGCAGAGTCACACGCCTCTCACTGTAAATCGAGAGCGAGAAATGATCAAGCTTAGAGGGAAAGGCACGTTACAAGCTAAGATGGGCCAAGGCCTCCTGCATGAAACAGGTAGCTAAGTTGTAAATGCAAAGCAAAGTTCTTGAAGGAAATTAAAAGTGTCACTCCGGTGAACACATGAATGATAAGAAAGCGAAACAGCCTCATTGACGATATGGAAGAAGTTTGTGTGGTCTAGATACAAGATCAAACCAGCCACAACATTCCCTTCAGCCAAAGCCTAATCCAGAGCAAGGTCTTACCTAACTCTCTTCAATTCTACGAAGGCTGAGAGGTGAGGAAGCTGCAGGAGAAATGCTGGAAGCTGGCAGCGGTCAGTTCATGAGATTGAAGGAAAGACACCGTCTCCGTAACATAAAAGTGCAAGGCGAAGCAGCAAGTGCTGACGTAGACGCTGAGCAAGTCATCCAGGAGATCTAGCTAAGACCTTGATGAAGGTGGCTGCAGAGTTTCAATGTAGACAAACAGCCTTCTGTTGGAAGATGTCATCTAGGACCATCATAGCTAGAGAGAAGACGATGCCTGACTTCAAACTTCAAAGGACAGGCTGACTGTCTTGTTAGGGACTAAGGCAGCGGGTGACTGTAAGTTGAAGCCAATGCTCATCGACCATTCTGAAAATCCTAGAGCCCTTAAGAATGATGCTAAATCTACTCTGCCTGTGCTCTATAAATGGAACAAGAAAGCCTGGATGACAGCATGGATTACTGAATATTTTAAGCCCACTGTTGAGACCTTCTGCTTAGAAAAAAAGATTCCTTTCAAAATACAGTATCACTGCTCACTGACAATGTACCTGGTCACCCAAGAGCTCTCATGGAGATGTACGAGGAGATGAATGTTGTTTCCATGCCTGCTAACACAACATCCAGTCTGCAGCCCATGGATCTAGGAGTAATTTTGATTTTCAAGTCCTATTATTTAAGAAATACATTTTGTAAGGCTGCCATAAATAGTAATTCCTCCAATGGATCTGGGCAAAGTAAACTGAAAATCTTCTAGAAAGGATTCACCATTCTAGATGCCATTAAGAGCACTCATGATTCATGGGTGGAGGCCAAAATATCAACATTAACAGGAGTTTGGAAGAAGTTGATTCTCACTCATGGATGAGTTTGAGGGACACAAGACTGCAGTAGGGGAAGTCACTGCAGATGCGGTGGAATAACGAGAGAATTAGAATTACAAGTGGAGCCTGAAGATGTGACTGAATTGTTGCAATCTCATAGTAAACCTTTAATAAAGAGTTTCTTCTTATGGATAAGCAAAGAAAGTGGTTTCTTGAGATGGAATCTACTCCTGGTGTAGATGCTGTGCACATTTTTGAAACGACAACAAAGATTTAGATTACATAAACTTAGTTGATAAAGCAGCAGTAGGGTTTGAGAAGATTGACTCCAACTTTCAAAGAAATTCTACTTTGGGTAAAATGCTGTCAAACAGCATCACGTACTGCAAAGACATCTTTCGCGAGAGGAAGAGTCAGTTGGTGCGGCAGACTTTATCAGTGTCTTACTTTAAGAAATCGCCACAGCTACCCCAGCCTTCAGCGACCACCACCCTGGTCAGTCATCAGCCATCAACACAGAGGTGGGACCCTCCACCAGGCAAGAGGATCACGACTCACTGAAGGCTCAGATGGTCACTGGCATTTTTCAGCAATAAAGCATTTTCCCACTAAGGTAGGTACGTTTTTCAGACATAGTGCTATTGCACACTCAGTAGACTACAGTGTAGTGTAAACATCCCTGTTACAATGTGTGCACTGAGAAGCCAAAACGTTCGTGTGACTCACTGCATTGCAGTGACCTGGCACAGAAGCTGCAGCATCTCCGAGGCGCACCTGTGTACAGGGTTTAGGACAAAACCTGGCAGGTGCTTTGCCAGTGTTCACCGTCGGGCTGTTGCTACTTCACCCTGTGAAGTCCTGGAACCCTTCCATTGGAGCTGGCACCCAGGGGACTATAACACGGCATTAAAATAGGGCCCTTGGAGGAACACATGCTGGGTTCAAATCCTGGCTCTGCCCTCTACCAGCTGCCATACATTGGGCCCTTTATCTAAATTTCCGTGCCTCAGTTCCTTCACCTGTAAAATGGGCCCGATGATGACAGTACCAGCCTCATTGGGTAAGGCCAAGGTTGAGTGGGAGAATAATCTAGGCAAAGCTCCTAGCCAGTGCCGGGAGATGACAGACGGTACGTGTGAGTCGTCCATGGTGATAGTAGCCAGCACCTGCTTCTGGTCTTCCCGAGTGTGTCCCAACGACACAAACAAAATGCCAGTGATGTCGCCAGCCACAGACCAATGACACTCAGGATCCAACGAGAGCTGCCCCCAGCGGTCATAGCCTGAAATGCGGGCAGCTGGGGCAGAGGGGGGTCAAACTCTGGCCACGGGCATTTGGGATGAGGCTGAAAGAAGCCCCAGTTCCTATGAATGTGTTTGCTCCTGACACAGAGACTGACCCGCCGAGCCATGTAAAGAGGGGACAGAAACCCTTTTAAGACTCAAGGACAACCACGGAGAAAAACGACATACTGCAGGGGCCATTTCCCTCCCTCCAACTTCAAACGGCCACATCTGAGCAGGGCCCAGGGCGGCCAGGGTCTGCCCCGGGCTCTCCCACCCACCCCCACCTCTGCTGGGAGAAGGAAAAAAAATCCTTGGACAGGATCCATCCTTAACTCACTTGCTGTGTCTGAGGCCCAGACGCACGCTGTTTAGACAGCCTGTTTCGGTGGGTGGTCAGGTCGGGGCCCCGAGCGCACAGTTTACAGACGGCCCTGGCTCAAATGAACTGTTGACGACCGACTGGAAGGGCTCAGTGAAATCACAACACGTAGAATATGAAGTGGGGGCCCTTTTCCATGGGGCGGGAGGGAGGAAAAGAGAAAGAAAGGCCCGTTTGGAAGGAATTCAAGCAACCACGACAAGACCACGCACAGAAGTCTCGCCATCAAACACATGCGCCCGCCACGGACGTCGGCCCCCTCCCTCCCCGCCAACACACACAACTTTTTTTTTTTTTTAACATTTCATAGATTTAAATAGTCTTTCTGCACCAAATACAAGAAACAGACCGACATTTTCTCATCCCCTGTTATGTGGCAGGCTAATATTTGGCCATTTACGCTCCATTGGAGACCATTTCTGGGAGAACACGGCCCCTCTTTCCAGGTTGGTGGCCGCCCACCCCGGCCGCCCGCACCCACCTTGTCCGCCGACACTTCCCTGCGGGGTCTGGGCGGGGAGGAGCCGCACTCCTGGTCTGGGAACAAAGGCTTGGCGAGTGTGGGGCTCGCTTTCCCAGCCCCTGGAATCCATAAATACACCCTGCCTCGCTGGCGTCGGCGAAGGCCTGCAGGGGTGCTCTGTGAGCGGCAGCGCTGAGCAAGTCGGACGTCCGTGAGCAGAACCGTGGGCACCACATGCCTTGGTCTGCATCTGGCCACACTCGCTTCAGACTCCTGCGGTTTGACAGGACACTACACTGGATCTGAAGACCCCAGAAGTCCCTCCCCGGTTCCCCTCCTCCCCAAAAGCCACCACTATTACTAAGTCATTGCCAGGAGTGTTTTTGTTTTTCACTGTTACTCTAATATATAACCAAAACAGCCTACAGCACTATTTTTCATTTTTTATAAAAAGGTTTTAAAAGTAGCATATTGGCATTTCCTTTTGAAACTTTTTTATCCCCAAAATCTCTTTTCAGAGTTAGTGGACACAGATACAAAATACTCTGTTGAATGAACTCGGTTACTGCTCTGCCACCCCGGGAGAACAGAGCATTCGCAGCCGGGCTCCTGTTACACTGTCCCGCAGCCGGTGGTTTGACTGCTACATTGTTGCAGGGAACATTCTCCCACACGCATCCATGCATATAAAATACATAGTTGCAAGAATTTCTTCAGGAAAGGGACATAGTGCATCAATTTTACTAGCTATCGTCCAGTTGCTATGTAAAGAGAGTGCTTTGAGATATTAATACGTTTGCACCATGCAGATCCATGTCACTCGATGTACTGGTGACAGTTGGTGTTATCACACTTCTAAGTTTTGTCAATATCATGAGCCTGAAAAGCTATCTCAGTGGTCACTTCCCTGGACCTTTTCAGCAGTGAGTACATTGCTTTTTATCTCCTGTGATTTACCTGTTCAAATCCTCGTATACTTTTCCATGAGATTATCTTTTATTATTGACTTGTTTAAAACTATTTTACAAACTTGGATAATTACAATACTGACGAACCCTACTGCCCAGGATGTATCAAATGCTGCTCTAAGCACACTGCAGATGTCATCTAATATAATCCTCGGAAGATTTACAGATGAGGAAACGGGAGGGACTGGTGCGGTGATGTGCGTGTGGATGCCTGCCATGCAGTACCGCCGGGCCAGGACAGTCATTGGAGTTGCAAACATCCTCTTCTAGTCTGTGGATTTCCCCCCATTTTGTTAAGAGTGTGTTTGCTGCTAAGAACAGGAGAGTTTTGTGTTTTAATTCCAATACAGTCAAATTTATCAAACTCCTTTCTGGCTTGTGATGTTTGTATGTTGTTTATGAAAAGTTGTTTTGAATCCAATGTTATGAAGGTATCTCCTATATTTTCCTCTTAGAGTTTCAACATTCTGCCTTCTACCTTAGAATGTACATCTCATTTTGTTTCTATAGACATCTAATTTTATTTTATTTTTGTTTTATTAAATAAACATCCACCATTACTCTGGGATTCATTAATTGCTTATGGCTTGGTAAGTGCAGCTGTCAGACAGACTAAGACCCACCACCGAGGGGCTCGGGGTGGCGTGGGACATGCCACAACCAGCACTGGAGGGGGGTCTGGTCATAAAAACATTGAGGACCCTTGATCTGCAACCATCGTTCATTGCCTTTGAGATTATTTGGAGGAGAGAAGGTTACAATTCCATCGCATTCTTTTAGGTCTCTTTCTGCCCTATTTGTAGACTAACCTGCAACCCACTTGCTGGTTTCCCCAATCTCTCCAGGACGCCCCGGTTAGCCACAGCTCAGAACCCTGGTGGCTCTGCTAGGAAACCAGCCTGCCGACCACCACTGTCAGCATTAACCTCACAGGCTCCTCTGAAGTTTGTACCGTTAGTTCCAACTCACAGCCGCTTGGACCCTGGCGCTCAGGAAGGTCACAAGCCTTTACCAAGGTCCCACAGCCTTGGGGACAGAGGTATTATCCCAACACAAACCAAATTCCCACACAGGCATTCTCTCTCTACCCCAGCATTTCCCAAAGAGCAAGATATCTGCTTCTGGCAGCTAAATGATTTTAAGTGGTACCCAGAGAACACCTTTTGTTTCAATAACTATGTATTTATTTAAATGTGATGCACACACAGTATAACCAGCACAGCTAAGCATCACCTTGCACAGGCTGTGCTGGCGGAGCTCTGCAGGGCTGGATGTGGTTGGTTATGTGCTCAGGCCTGGAGCCCACCCGTCCTGGCCAAAGCCCAGCCCTGCCCTAGCCAGCCCTGTGGCCTCCTCCCTGCGCCCTCCCCTGTGTAAAATGGGGCCAGGAATAGTTTACGTCTCAGTTGGCTGCTGCAAAGTTTAAATGCCACACACGCAAAATGCTCAGCACAGCGCCTGCTGTGAAGTAAGCATTCTAGAAGTGTTGAGTTAAGACTTGTTAAAAGTAATTCCATTTAAAGAAAGATATTACTGTTTATAGCAATTAAAGAATTACTATCTAAAACATTTTCATTTAAAGAGAAATGGTGCTGGTGTTTTTTGGCTATGGAAATAAATCGGGGCCCTGCCACACCTAAGCTCCTCAGTGACAGTGTTGTCAGAGCATGTCTCGGCCCTGGGTGCACCTTAGAATCACGTGCCGTGGCTGGACCCCACTCCGGGCCACTTGGAACAGAACCCTTGGGATGCGGCCTGGGCGCCAGGACACTGCAAAGCTCCCACTAATGGCAAGTGCAGCGTGCTGGAGAACCCCTGGTTCTGAGCACCTGCTTCCCCTGGGTCTGACAGAACCAGGCGGGGACCCCAGAAACCGGCGCACGGACTGAGACTCTGGGTGCTGCAGGGAGATCGGCTGCAGCCCTCAAGGTGTGTGCGCTTTGCTGTGGAGGTGACTCTGCCAAGGAGTAGGGTGATCGCTTTGCCTCCCCTTGTGGCACCTATGGGACCCCACTGACTCTTGCTTTGCACACAACACTAGCACATCCGGTTATTTGGTCTCTAAGGTCAGCACAGATTAGAAGCAGAAAAGCAAAAGGCAGGCAGGAGGTGGGAATATGGTCCACACTAAAAGGGGATGTTGTTTCTTTTAACCCACTGTGATTCCTTGGAAGCTTATTAACTTTACATTTAGACACTTGGCTAAATGAAGTCCCCGGGGACGAGGGGTGGCGTGACGTCTGCTGCGTGCTGACCCAGGTGGCGACCCAGGAGCACTGCCTGCCTGGTGACAACCACAGGGCTCTGGGAACCCGCCCTGCGCAGCACGGTGACGGCAGGCCCTGTGGCCCCACTGTGTGCCGGGCGAAGGAGCTGGCCCTGGTCTTAACCCTATGGGACTGACTTTCACTCTCTAGGGCTCCGTGCCTGGTCCAGGGCAGCCTGGGCTCCGGAGCCCAGTTACCGCGTGACCCTGAGCTACTGGGCCTCCCTGTCCACCTCGGTGTTGCGTCTCTAACGTGGGGTAGAAACGGCCTTGACTCTGTAGGGTTGCTGTAAAGCTCTCAGACGGAGTCTGTGTGAGGCCAAGTTTGGGACCCGTGTTAACCTGGAACCGAGGTTCCCAGATGGAGGCCCCGGGACAAGCCGCATCACTCAGGAACGTGTGAGAAGAGCAGGTCCTTGGGCCCCAGGCCAGACCCACCGAGTCAGAACCCGAGGGCAGGGCCGGCAATCTGTGCTCTAACACACCTCCCTGCAAGCCTCCTGGTGCCAGGGCTTGAGAAAACTGATCTGGAAAGTTCCAAGGAGCCCAGGAAAACACCCTTTTCCACTGCAGGTTTAGCTAAAAAACTTTGTCACAACGTGTGCTGTGAAGGAGGCCAAGGTGTTAACAAGACCCGGTGACTCCTTCCGCCTCCGTGAGGACCCTGAAGATCACGAATTGCAGGATGAGGTTCCCGCGGGGTCACGGGTCTTGCGGGCCCCCACGTGGTCGTCCATCCCGTGGCGGGGCAATGGCTGGTCCTCCGTCCCGCACGGAACCATCTCTCTTCCTCACCCGCAGCCCACACGCTCCCCGCCCGACGCACGCAGCTCCCCAGGAAGCAGAGCGTATCGACAGCCATTTTTCTCCTGTCTCGGCCCTGCCATGCGGGTGATAAAGGCAACCCTCGCCTCTGGAGGAGACTCCACGGCTAATTAGATCCAGATGTGGCCTAATTAGTCAGTCGGCAGGAGGGCCGCCCGCCCGGCCAGCACCTGAGCCCTCCCAGACCGGTCCCATGGCCTCGATGGCCCAGGAGGGGCACACGTCATGTCCCGTCCCCTCCGCTGCACCCAGGAACCCGTCGACTCAACGTGGCCCCAGAAACCTCAAAAGGCGGTTGTCTCCCGAGCTCTCCAGCCCGCTCGGTTCTCTGGAAACCATGCGGCAGACGGGTCCTCGCTGCACTCATTGCTGAGGGGCACGTTCCCCTACCCAGGGCTCCTTCTGGAATGAAAGAGGCTGTGTTTTCCTCTGCTCCTTAGAACCTTCTAGATCACTTGTTCTCAAACTCCAGGGCCATGAGAACCTCTGGAGGGTTTGTTAATGCACCAGTCACTGGCCTCCAGCCTCGAGTCTCTGACCCTGCGGCCTGGGGTGTGGGGAGCCCAGGGAGGTTTAGGGGCCAGGCCTGAAAGTGGCATCATCCCTTCTCTCTGTTCCTTGGGCACAGCTTGCTCCAGGGCCTCACCTGACCACAGGGACTGCTGAAAAGTGTGGCCCAGCTGAGGGCCCAAGACCAAGAGGAAAGAGTTTGTGAACAGCCAGTCTCCACCTCTGGTCAGACTGAACACAACATAATGCTAAGTGGATTCCACTCCCAGTTCTGTTCACCCCAAAGAAACGTGAACACTCCACAAAATACTTGCTCACAAAATGTTCACTACACGCTTACTCCTAAGAGCCCCAAACTGAAGACAACCCACAGGTGCACTACAGGTGAGAGGATAAACAGACGGGTTCGTCCGTAAGGGGTGACTCTCGGGAGCACCACACAGGGTGGAAGGAACCAGGAACAAAGGGGGCACACGTGCGGTCCCCGATGGGCCATTCTAGAGCGAGAGGCAGCAGATGAGGGTGTCTGCAGCCAGAGCAGGGAGGGTGGGGGCAGCAAAGGGGCGGGAGGGACTTTCTGGGAGGTTGGAAATGCTCACAGATCAGGCACCAGCTACACAGGTGTGCGCGTTCCTCAAAGCCGATCCGACTGTGCACTTGCGACGGGTGCACCGTGTCGTAGGCAAATCGTTCCTCAACAATGCTGATTTACACGGCGTATGTGTATGCAGATGCAGATGCACACACGTACGCAGACGCACACACATACACAGATGTAGACACAGATGTAGGTACCTGGCTTCAGGGATAACAAGTCCACGTGTTCTGCCCCACGTCACGGGAGGCTTCCTGGTGACCTTGTTGTCCTCTGTGGTCAACACCGCACCTTACACAGGGCACCTTAGTCAGTTCTGGAACGAGATAAAGTTGATTTCAACTTTCTCAGAAGTAACCAAGAGTTCCTCACAAGTCAGCCAGAGCCGGAGCAGCTTCTCAGAGCCTATGCGACCTCTGAACAACTCTGAAGTGGCATGGTGGGTGGGGGGTGCCAGCCCCACACACGGTTCCTTCTGACTGGCCGGCCCCTCCCCTACCCGGGTCTCCACACAGGTGGCAGCACCTCAGCTCTGTCCCCTCCGCGTCCCAGGCTCCTGCTCAACCCTGCTCTTCTTAGACCTCTTTGCTCCCAGTCCACATCCCTCCTGACCTTGCATTTGTCTCCCTCATTTTCCCCTTAGGCTTGGCACCCCGCTTGGTCATAATCATTAGTTTCTACTTATCACAACAGATGTTGCACTTTCTGAGCACGCGCGATGCCCAGGCACTTTTCTCCATGCTTTAGATACACTAACACACACTTAATCTTTACAGCCACTGTCTAAATTCCCATTTAAAGATGGAAAAACTGAGGCATGGGGAAGTGAAGTAATTTGCCCAGAGTCACCAGCTGAGAAGTGGTAGGATCACGGTTTGAGCCAGGCTGCCTGTCCTCAGTGACTGAAACGAAGCCCAGTGTCCACATGCTTCCGCAGAGAGCACCTGCCCACAGCATCTCAGTGTTCACCAAAGCCTGTGACACAGACCCCGTTACCACCCCCCTGCTACTGACGAGGATTGCCGTGGTCACACTGCTCATAAGAAAAGGAGATGAGGCCGGATGCGGTGGCTCACGCCTGTAATCCTAGCACTCTGGAAGGCCGAGGCGGGTGGATTGTTTGAGCTCAGGAGTTCGAGACCAGCCTGAGCAAGAGCGAGACCCCGTCTCTACTAAAAATAGAAAGAAATTATCTGGCCAACTAAAATATATATACAGAAAAAATTAGCCGGGCATGGTGGCACATGCCTGTAGTCCCAGCTACTCGGGAGGCTGAGGCAGGAGGATCGCTTGAGCCCAGGAGTTTGAGGTTGCTGTGAGCTAGGCTGACGCCACGGGACTCACTCTAGCCCGGGCAACAGAGCGAGACTCTGTCTCAAAAAAAAAAAAGAAAAGGAGATGAGACTTTAACTTATTGTCTCCGAAGCCCCTGCCTGTGTCCTCTGGTTGTCCCAGAGGACGGCTGCTCTCTCTCCCCGGCCCTTCTCACTGCCAGTCCCTCCAGCACAACTGCTGCCCTGGCCATGGTGCCAAGGCGCCTAGACCTGATGCGGCCCACGTGGCCCGCACCCTGCCCAAGTCCCTCCTGGGCTCCCTAACAGGCAGGCCCTGCCGACACCCACCACCACCCACGTCACTCGCAGAGCTGTGGGGGGATGGGCAGGTGATGCCACGTGATGGGCACTGTCCGCACCTCCCAGCAAAAAAAAAAAAGTCATGAATGGCCACACTGCATCCCACCCAGCCAGAAGAGATGAGCAGGGCCACCCAGATTGGTCTGAAATCCCGAATTGAAATCCCTGGAGACAAAAAAAGACCCAGGGTGTGTGGGGGTCATTCTCTGCTTTTTCTGCCCACCTCGCCCACACAGTGCTAAGAACTGCTCATCCTCCTCCTGCATCCACGTGGCTCTAGCAGGACCCACCCAGTCTCCCAGGGCACCAGCCTTTGCCCAGAGGTGACTGGACCAAGGCTGGGAGCTCGACCCACCCAGGACCGGCCCTGGGCCAATTAGAACCTGCCCCTGGGTTTTCTGCGCACTAGAAATGAGGGCGAGGCTCAGTCCCTCCCCACCAGAGACAACTCCAGACATAGGCTGGGAGCGGTCGGTGGCTGATTATCCTGCCACCAGGAGGAGGAGGGCAGGCCACGGCCAGGACACTGACGTGTGGAGAGACCCAGGGGGGAGCTTAGCCAGGTGGTGCCTCCTTGACTCACTTCCATGGTCCCCTGGGTGCTCCCTGCCCTCCCCTTGCTTCCTGCGGCTCAGTCATCCACGAGCCTCCTCTGTCTTCCCTTGAGCCTCTGCTGCCCTCCCATGAGCCTCCTCTGCCCTCCCATGAGCCTCCTGTCTTCCCTTGAGCCTCTGCTGCCCTCCCATGAGCCTCTCTGTGCCCCCATGAGCCTCCTGTGCAAGCTCGCACCACAGTCCCTGCGCCTGAGCCTGGAGTAAATCGCGAGTGTGGCCCCCAAGCCGCTGCCCGAGATGAGGCTGCAGGGTCAGGCCGTTTGTCTCCTCGGCTTCCTTCCCTGCCTCTTCGCCGTCCTGAGCAGAGGCAACGGGGAAGGTAGCTCAGGAGAAGCCGCCTCCAGGGCAAGTGCCACTGCCAGTGACCTTTCCCACGAAGCCGGCACAGCCCGCAGCTGAGCCCGCGGTCCACGAGACGTGTCGGCCACCCAGCAACGGGACTCTCCGAGGACCCTCGCCAGCAGCGTGGGAGTCACATTTTTATCGATGAACTCACTTGAGATGTGCAGATGTGGTTTATTCTCATAAACCACAGAGGTAGAGACAGCACACAAAGGACACTGCTTCCCGGGTCACAGGGACACAGACCTGCCCAAAGTCCCCACCTGTATGGGTCCTGAAACCTGAACGCTGGCTCGGTGTCAACCGAAGCTGCTGGGTGTTTCTGGGCAGCCGCGTCGCCAGCCCTACAGAGAGGTCGGAGCTCCTCGCTCACGGTCCTCCCAGCAGATCATCCCCGGGGCTCGGCGTCGCCTGAGGCCAGGTGCCAGGCTGAGCAGAGATGCCAGGTCCCCAGAACAGAGTCAGTGAGCCCCGGCCTCGGCAGCGGCCACTGCGGCTGTCCAGGCGCCAGCTGGCTTTGTGGAATCACAGCCTGTGCTGGTTTCCCAGGCTGCTGTAACAGAGCTCCACAAACTCTGTGGTTTAAAACAGAAATTTATATCATCATAGTCCTGGAGGCCAAAAATCTGAAATCAAGGTGTCGGCGGGGCCGTGCTCCCCCCAGAGGCTCTCATGGAGGATGGGTCCTCACCTCCTCCTGCTCTCGGGGGCCACTAACGTTCCTGGACTTAGGGCTGCGTCTCTGTCTCCGCTCTGTGGTCAGCTGCTTTCTCCTCTCTCTGTCTCTTCTTCTCAGTGTCTCTTGTAAGGAGTTAGGGCCCACCTGGGTAATCTAGGGTCAGCTCCCTCCTGAGACCCTTAACTTATCACATCTCTGTCACATAAAGGGACAGTCACCCCTTAGCCACATGAGGTGACACTCACAAGCTCCAGGGAGTGGGATGTAGTCACATCTCTGGATGGGGGGCACTGTTCAACCCACTGTACAGCCTTAGAATTTTTTAACTGGGTGAGACCTCAGAGAGGGCTAACTGCAGTCCTCGAGCCATTTACAGATCGGAAACTCGTGCGCAAGACGTGATTGGTACTGTCAGCTGCACAGGTACACGAGAGTACACATGAAATACAGGCGGGGACAAGCACCCCAGTCAGAGTATGCTCTGAGAGGAGGAGAGTGACAGCAACAGTGGTAGTAATGGTCATAATATTAATAATTCATTAGACATTTATTGAGCACTTACTATGTGCCGGGCACTAAGCTAATCATGGAAGATACAACAGTGAACACAAGGTATCTGCCCTTGGGGGATTTACGTTCTAATGGGGAGAAAACAGACAGACGCAATGTACCATCTGTTAGGTAGAAACGTGCTAAGGAGAGAAAAGATCAGGGAGGGGGACAAAAAGTGCCAGGGGAGGGGAGTTGGCAGAGTTTAGACAGAGGGGCCAGGGAAGGCCTCGCTGACAAATGGGCACTGAGGAAGGGAGGGAGGCGCGTTCAGATGGCCAAGCAGAGCTTTCCAGGCAGAGAGAGCAAAACACGCGAAGCCCCAGGGAAGAGCGAGCCTGGCACCCGGGAGGGTCAGCCAGGCCCAGGGCTGGAGCAGCAAAGACAACAGGCAGATGCTGAGAGTCGGAGTCTGGGCTGGAGCCAGTCCCACGGGGGCCTGAAAGTCATTGTAGCTTGTTGGTGTCACTTTGGGGGAGCTGGTCCCATGGGGGCCTGAAAGTCATTGTAGCTTGTTGGTGTTACTTTGGGGGAGCCGGTCTCATGGGGGCCTGAAAGTCATTGCAGCTCATTGGCATTACTTTGGGGGAGCCGGGACCACGGGGAGCATCTGCGGGGAGAACAAGAGTGACCATTGTGGTCACTCTGGGTAAGCCGGGGTGGGACCCTCAGCGCAGAAGAGGGAGACCAGCCAGCAGGATTCCAGCAAAGGACAGGGACGCCTGGCCTGCCAGCGGTCGCAGGGAAGATGGGAGGGGAAGTTGGATCCTGGGTGTATTTTGAAGGCAGAGCCGGCAGGATCTGAGCAGCCTGATGTGGCCTGTGGCGGGAGAGAGAAGGCAGAGCCCAGCACGCTTGGCCTGAGCATCTGGAAGGAGAATAATCATTTGTTCTGTCTTTGATACGCAGCTGTGAATAAAAACCGTGGGGGCCCGCCCCTGGCTAGACATACAGTCCACTAAGGGAGGACTCTTTAAAAAAAAAAAAAAAATACAGGCATTAAAAATTTGCATAAACTGAAATAAGTGCTCTAAAAGGCAAAGGGAAAATGGAATTCCATAGAAATGTTAGCTCCTGGTGGGCGGTGATGCTGTGTCACCCTCTGCTGTGTCCCCAGCGCCTAGGAAATGAGCACCTAGCAGTACAGTGCCAGGTGCCTGATAAATATTCATTGACAAACAGATGAACCAGGACAAGGTGAGTCCCAGTTATTGAGCTCTTAGCGAGCGTGGGGCAGGCACTGTGCGAAGTGCTTTTGTGTGTCACGTCTCAGGTCATCTCCACGACCTTTGAGGTAAAACGGGTGGTACTACACTTTGTTGATCAGAAAACAGGGCCCCAGAGAGGCTAAAAAGGCACTGGAAGGGAGCGAGGCAGTAAACAGCTGACGTGGGCTCTGAACCCAGGCGCCCTGGCTCCAAGACCCTGCTCTTAGCAGTCACGTGACTCTGCCTCCCGCCACCTTCCGTGCAGCCATCCGTCCACTCAACCGTCCTCACAGCTGGCTGCCCAGCCGCTCACGCACCCACTCATCCCTCCACCCACCCACCATCCGTTCAAACAAATGGCGTTTACTGCGCACCAGCGCCAGGAGACGCGGTAACAACCAAACCACACATGCTCCTCGCGATCCTGGCGACTCCAGTCTGGAAGAGAAGCCCACGTGGAAGCTGAACCTTGGAGGCTGAGTGGGAGGGAGCCAGGCGTGTAAACAGAGACGCATCTGCTGGCCAGTGTCACTGGCTCCACCTGGCATGAACTGTGCTTGCACATGGACGCCGGAGCTGGACTGGGGTAGCGGCTCAAAAGCGATGCGTGACAGGGCGGACCCAGGAGGAAGATTGTGAAATCATGCAGCCTGTCTGCAAATCCTCTCTCCCTCTGTTTGGAAACTTCCAGCACCCACATCAGGGGCTCTCACGCTATCCTCTGAATGCCAGAGTCTCCTACTCAGGCTTCCGGTGGAGCTTACTTGTCCTCTAACTGAGGACCTCAAGTCCCTGCCTGTGCTAAGTGACAAGGGGTGCTAATGACTTAATCAGATGTCCCTAACCCCTGGTAAGACCCTAATGAAATCATCCTAGGGTAGCAGGAGGATAGGACGCAGGGAAAGTCTCTATTCTTCAGAAGGTCTTGAAGGGGGTGTACCCAGTGGTGACATTTCAAGCTCTGTGCAGGACAGCCTTTGTTGGCCACCCAACCTCCATTACTTCTGCAAGTTTCCTCCACTTTCTTAGGAAAACTATGCCTCCCTCATCTTCAGCCCACAAGATTCGGGTAGTGGATCACAACACTCCGTGGTTTCATGGGCAAACACAGGACTCAGGCCTAGACAACCAAAGGCACATCGACTGGTTCAGAGATGGCATGTGGCTAAGTCAGTAAGAGTCAATCCAGCATGTTCCTGGGGCAGCTGAGAATGAAGCAGGCTCTTCGCAATGACATTACCAAACTGATGTTGCATAAGTCAAGTTGCCAGAGGCCAGGACATGGAGGAAAAACTCCCTGAAATGAACCCACCCTGGAGCAAATCAGAACCAAGGGAAGGGAGGGAGACAGATTTCTACATTATTTGAGCACCTGGATCCAACCATGCCTGAACTCCTGGGGTCCTTGTGTTACATGAGTCAATTTTTTTTCACAGATGTGAAGTAAATCTGTCACTTAAAACTGAGTGAATCATGACCACTGTGGCATAGGAAGAATCACATAGGACCACACACAGGGCCAACCCTGTAGGGCTGCAATGTGCAGACCAAAGTCCTAACACCACTTCCTGACTCCATCCTCTCCTGTCCCAGGTAGGTGTAAAGTCCCCCCAGCCCCAACTGCCTAGAACTTCTCTGCACCTTTGCTGGACACTTCAGACCTAGGCATCTGGAGTCACCTCTCCTGACCGAGTGCGAGCGTCTGGAGGACTGAGAGAGCCAGCTGGGGGCGTCTGCTGCACCTGGCAGCTACGTCCCCTGAGCAAGGCGCACCCCCCGCATCAGGCTGCTTCCTCACCTGTTAAGGGTGCGCAGTGTCACTGGAGGACGCAGCGGGCTGCGGCAGGGACCCCTGTGCACAGCGCCCCGGCAGCCCAGGACACACAAATGGGGGAGGGGAAGGAGGACCTGTCCCTGGGGCCAGACCAGCCCCGTTCACCACAGTGACCACACAGTTCTATTCAGGCTTCGAACCCCTAAGGCCTCTCATTTTTCCAATAAAGCCATTGGCTTGTCATTATGTTTTTAAATGAGTGAAATTAGGCACTGTCCCGTGCACAGGTCAGCTTCCTCTGCCAGTGCCCGCGGGCTGAGGGGGAGGTCAGGAAGAGCAGAACCGAGTGTTGAAGGTGCATTAATTATTTCCGGGTGGTGGGATTTCGTATGATTATAATTCAGTTCCTTATGCCTTTTTATGTAGCATTTTATCAATTTTCTATCACGAAGATATATTCCTTTTCTAATCAGACCAAAATGAATCTTATTTTAAAGGAAAAAAGGAATTGAAAAAAGAAATAAGCCGCACTTCGATGTTGGCAGGGGGGAGCAGGCTGGCTGCTGACGCAACAGAACCCAGGGGAGGGGTGCGTCCTGGGCAGGGACTAAACTGTTGGCGTCCTCGGGAGTTTCAGCCCACTGAACTTTCTCTACAATGGCGGCGAACACGGGGTATTTTTGCTAAGACCGCAAACACAGTGAGCTGCTAAAGCCCAGGGTAGCTCGGGAGACAGATACACACCAGGGCCCCAAAGTAAGGTTACCAGAACTTTCCAGGGATAGAGGCTTCTGACGCAGAGTTGAAAACCACTGTGACAGACCTTTCCAAAGTATGAGATTTATATCTTCCTTAGCTCTTGCTCCTTATGGTTTTGGTACAAATTAGTTATAATTATTCATGGCTATAACTTCAGCTCCAAGGATGGCGCTTGGTAGTTAGCTGAACGGTGGCTAAATTCTAGCACGAATGACGTGGGAGTCCCAATATGGATCTAATAGGAACTGCGGGGTCTAATTGGGCTATCGAGATCACAAATATAAACTTTGAAGAAGGAATATTCAGTCTAGCAAATCTGCAATATGCTGTTTGGTCCAAAAACAATGCGGGTAACTCAGCCATGCTGAACCTCTAACAGGAAGGGAGGGAGGGGGCTCCAGAGCATCTCCAGCTGTGTTCTGAAGTTGGCATCTTGATATCGCACAGCTACCTGCCAGTCCCTCAGCTGAGCTCCCTCTCTGCCTCGCGAGCATCCATCCTGACGAAACAACCTTGCCCCTCCCCCCTTCTCTCTGCCATGTGGCCGCGGCTTCCTCTAACTCCGTGACCAGCTCCGTGGCCACTGCACCCCATTATCCTTGTTTAACCTTCCCCACTGGGTCGCATTGTAGGCCCCACTTTCAACATCTCACAGGTGGGGAAAATGAAGCTCCCCAAGGCAGAACGTGGCAAAGCTGGGATTCAAACCTATTCCAGTTTGATTCCAAAGTCCAGGTTCTTTTCCTTTTTTTGAGATGGGGTCTCACTCTGTCACCCAGACTGGAGAGCAGTGGCATCATCACAGCTCACTGCAGCCTCAAACTCCTGGGCTCAAGCGACCCCCCTGCCTCAGTGTCCTGAGTAGCTGGGACTACGTGAGCACACCACCACACCCAGCCAATTTTTTCAGTTTTTTGTAGAGATGGGATCTCACTATTTTGCCCAGGCTGGTCTTGGGCCTCAAGTGATCCTCCCACCTCAGCCTCCCAAAGTGCTGTAATTACAGGTGTGAGCCACCGTGCCTTCCCCCAAGTGCTTTTCATAAAGCCAAGCCAAAGGGAGGGCTGCTCTGCTTACAGCCAGAATTCTGGAAACCAAAGCCCCGGGGCTCAGGGCGGAGCCTGAGCCCAGCCAGGAAATCGCGTGACATCATTCCTGGCCCCTGGGGGAGATGGGTCGGGGACCTGGGCTTTGGGCACCCTGGATGGGAGGCTGCTGCCAGCTGCAGTGCACAGACTCAGCCGACCACCAGGCCCCTGTGACGCTTTGAGGACCCCCTGGGCTCCAGAGAGCTGAGCTTGCTGGACGTGGGACTTCGGGCTGGGATGGATGTTGCCTCACGTTGGCTCTGTCCTTACTCTCACTCTGGAGGCTACCTGTGGTCCCAGGGCTGCTGTGGGAACCGAAGCCCACAGAGCCTGGAGGACAGGGCCACTGTCCCCATGGGAGCCCCAGCTGGGCAGGCGCGGGGAGGGGCTGGAAGTTCCGCAGTCCAGCCCTGGGGGCCACACGTGATTGCAGGGCTATTTTTAAAAAGATACCAATCTTAGCACACGGTGGGGGGGGGGGCCCTCTGCATGGCAGGTCCCTCCCCCGTGGGGCATCTCTGCCGGCCGAGGAGGAGGCTGCTCCTTCGCAATCACAGTTTCTGAGATTGAGTCGTCTTTCTCTAAATAAGTAAATTAGCTCTAATACCCTTATTTGCTATCAACCTTATAAACCTAATGCAAACCAGATGGGCCTCTCTTCCCGAACCCCCCACGCTGAACGGCCCGGCCTCCTCGCGTCTGCCTCTGGCTAACAGCTTCCGTAGCCCCGCGCCCCTGCCTCCCTTCCCCACGTAAACAGCCCCCGCGAAAGGAAGGGGCTTCCGGCGGCTTCCTGGGGTCCTCCCGGGCTTCCCAGGAGCTGGCTCAGAGCTAATGACGGTTTTCAGGTCAGCCTCACGGGCACCCTCCTTTTTCTGTCCCTCTATCCCATAGTTTATTATTTTGTAATAAAAAAGCATTTAGGATTTTTCTTTCTTATCATCAAAAGTAATGTTTTCATTTCAGAAAATTTACTAAAAAAAAAAAAAAACAATTTTACGTAAAAAGAAGAAAACATAAAATTACTATAATCTCCCCACAGAGATAGCTCATGCTCTGGGGGTTAGACGTCCACGCTTGGATCCAGAGCAGGGGCCAGTAGACTTTTTCCATAACAGGCCAGGTATTTAATTGTAAATATGTGGGACTTTGTGTGTCACTGTCTGTTGCAACTACTCAGTTCTGCTGTTGTAGGTAGAAAACAGCTATAGACGATACATCAACATATGGATGTGATCGTGCACCAATAAAACTTTATTTACAAAAAAAAAAAAATAGGCACCGGCCACAGTTGGCCGTGCGCAGCAATTTGCCGCCCTCTAGTTCAGAGCAGTGCCGTGCAAGAGAAATCAAGTCTGAGCCACTCGCATTAAAAAAGTAAAACAGGTGAAATTAATTCTCAAAATACATTCTATTTAACCCAGTATATGCAAAATATTAGTTCAACATGAAATGCAATATAAAAGTTATTGAGATATTTTAAAATTCTTTTGTAGCAAGACTTCAAAATCTAGGCATTACTGGGCACTCACAGCACATCTCAGTGTGGATCACTCACACCTGGGAGGCTCAGGCGCCACGTGTGGCTGGTGGCCCCGTGCTGGGGGGCCTGGGCCTGCACCCCACCACACCTCCACTGCTTGTGTAAGGTGCATCCCCACTCACCACGTACACAGTCATGAACAATTACCTCTCTGCGTTCCAGTTTCCTTTGCTGTCAAATGAAGATCATAAATACGTATTACGTAACGTTGGTGAGAAAATGTTGGAAGGTCTAGCTAAGATCTGGCAAACAGGTGCTCAGTAAATGTAAACTCTGACGCTCACTCACTGTCATCACAAAGGCCAAGCTCCAGGAACGCACGGTTCCCGTTAGCATCCTCACCGTCCCCATCACCAAAACCACAAGGGCCTTTAGACATCAATGGTCCAGCCCAACTCCCAATGTCCCAGCCAGAGGCCCAGAGAGGTTAAGTGACTTTTCCAAAGCTACTCAGCCAGAAAGTCCTGGAAGCCATTAGTAATAATGGATACATCAAGTATTTAAAACTGTTTTTTTGTTCATCAAAAATTCAAAGAGCTTGAAAACCAACAAATATAATTTAACACAGTAATAGATTAAATAAGAAAAGCCATAGGATCATCTCAGTAGATACAAAGAAAATTTGACAAAATTCAACATCCATCGATGACAAAAAATTCCAAGTAAAAAGAACACCCAAAACCTCTCAAGGGCATTTCCTTAACCTAATAAAGTGACCTCCCTAAAACCTTTAGTTAATATCAGATAGTGCTGAGAGACCGGATGCTATTTCCCTAAGATCAGAAAAAGTCAAGGATGTCTTCTCTCACCAGTTCTATTCAGCATCATACTGGCAGTCCTAGCCAGTGCAATAAGGCAAGAAAAAGAAATAAATGGCATAAAGATTGGAAAGGAAGATATAAAACTGTCTTTATTTGCTGTTAACATGATTAATGATTATCTTTTGAGAAAATAATCTTCTCTTAAAAAAAACTCCTAGAGAAAATGAATGAGCTTAGCAAGGTCGCACAAATAAAAAAACTAATACCATTTGGAATAGCCCCTTCTCCCCCTACAAAAAAACCCCACTTAGGCATATATCTAACAAAATATGTGCAGTGTCTGTATCCTGAAACCTAAAAAACACTAATGAAAGAAATAAAAGTTCTAAATTAATGACGAGATATACTATGTCCATGGATTAGAAGACTCAATATTGCTAAAATGCGAAGTCTTTAATTTTATCTCAAGAGTCAATGCAATCCCAATCCAAACCCCAGTAACTTTTATTAAATAGATTTAGACAAGCTGATTCTATAATTTATACAGAAGGCAAAGGAACTAGAATTGTCAAAACAATTCTGAAAAAAAATTTGGAAGACGCATAGTACCTAATTTCAAGGCTGTATTACTCAAACAGAGAGCCCAGAAATCGACCCCCCCAGACACAGGCAGCTGATTTTTGGCAAAGGTACAAAGGCAAACAGACGGAGAAGGGACTGTCTTTTTAGCAAATTGTGCCTAGAGCAATTGTACAACCATGTGCAAAAAAACAAAATAAGATTTGATACACTTCACATCTTATCCAAAACACAATACAAAATGGATCATTAACCTAAACACAAGATGTAAAACTATGACATTTCTTTAAAAAAATGATAAAATCTATATCATCGTATATTGGGTGATGAGTTTTTAGATGTGACACCAAAAGCATAATCCAGAAGAGAACAAAATTGATAAATCATACTTTATCAAAAGTAAGAACACTTACTTTACAAAAGACACTGTAGAGAGAATCAAAAGACAAGCAAAAAACTTGGAGAAAATATTTGCAAATCACATAGCTGTTAAAAGGACTTGTAGGCAGAATATATAAAGAACTCTTAAAACTCAACAATAAGAAAACCAACAAACAAATTTTAAAACAGGCCAAAGATCTAAACAGACAGGTCACCAAAGAAGAAATTTGGATGGCAAATAAGCATATGAAAGATTTTCAGGCTGGGTGCTATGGTGGCTCATGCCTGTAATCCCAGCGCTTTGGGAGGCAGGAGAATTGCTTGAGGCCAGGAGTTTTGAGACCAGCTTGGGAACACAGGGAGACAAAAAATTTTGAAAAATCAGCTGGGTGTGGTAGCTTGCACCTGAAGTCCCAGCTACTTGGGAGGCTGAGGCAGGAGGATCACTTGAGCCCCAGAATCTGAGGCTGCAGTGAGCTATGATTGTGCCACTCCATATCAGCCTGGGCAACACATCAAGACCCTGTCTCTAAAAAAAAAAAAAAAATCAATTAATTAAATATAAACATATAAATAGAAAGATTTTCAAGGCCATTTATCATTGAGGAAATGCAAATTAAAACCATAATGAGCTATCGCTACATGCTTGTTAGAATGGCTAAAATACAAAATGCTGTTGGGAACTCTCCATCCTTGCTGGTACAAACTGGTGAGCCCCAAACTCCATGTGGTTGGAACTCCCTGGTCTTCGCTTCCCTCGCTGCTGCAGCCAAAGGGTGCAACACGTGCTCTGCCTCTGTCCTGTTTTGTTTCTCTTTGCACAGTCCTATTATCTGTACGGTTTCCACTGAATTTATTTTTTTAAAAAACTTTTATAACCAACTTATTCTATTTCTCCTGACTCATCTTTAAACTTCTCCAGCCCAAATACCACACTGACAAATATTACCCATTCCTCACACAGGTTCCAAGTTTCCCTTGGCGCGGACGTCGCAGAAGCACTGATGCGCTAAGACAACACGCGGCTGTCCAGCAGGGGACGGGCTTGGAGCTCACGGTGTGTGTGTACCGGTTCCCCACGCCCACCAGAGCCTTTTACAGGACTGGTTTCTGTAGGGCTCCAACTTGGGAAATTCTAGACTCACAGTTTGAAAGATATTTCTCCAGCTCAAACAGCTTCTGATAAAGTCACCTGTACTTGTCCCCAGCAAAGTGCACCCTGCAAGGTGGCAGAGAGCCCGTGTGGCCCCCAGCCAAGGTGGGGCGTGGAGCAGGGATGGGCCTGTCTGGGATCCCCCATCTCTGCTGCTCTGCCCGGGGTGGGGCTGGGAGAGGCAAGGGCAGCACGGCCATCAGGGAAAGCACAGGGGGACAGAAGTTCTGGCAAATGTGTCACAGCCTCCCTGTGCCCCTCCCTCTCCCCCCCCCATGGTGGCCCTGCACTCCACTCGGTGACTCCTGGGCATGCAGAAGCCACCAGGGAAGGAAGGGGGTGGTGGGAGTCATTTGGAGGCGGGCAGAGCCTCCTTGAACCCTGAACAGACTTTGTGAAAATGCTTTCGGGCCGTGCCCAGGAGCTGAGGCCCGGGTGAAGGCGTGAGTGGAGAGGTCCCGTCTTTTGGTAAAGTCTGTGGCCCTGCCGCCTAAGCCCCAGCCCAGGAGCCACGGGTCTCTCTTCGTCCTGTCCCCTCATCCGCAGTGAAGAAAGACTGGGAGTGGGGACCACCCATCTTGGCCTCTCAGCACTTCCCAAGGCTCAAGCAAACCTTCAAATTCCAAAAGCAGAATCCAGATCTCTTCCCACAGGGCCAGGCACATGCATGCATGCATGTACATGTGCACACAAACACGCACATGCATGTACGCACAGCCTACACGTGCATATGCACATGCACACCCATGTTCACAGATCTGCACACAAACATACACATTCATGCACACGGCCCACACACATGCATACTGGCCTGCGCACACACACATGCGTACACGCATACACATGCATTCACACACATGCACACAAAATACACATGTATGCATGGTGAGACACATGGCACACACGCAAGCACAGAGATAGAGCGTGCATGTAAGCACACATGCACACGCACACACAGCCCCACTGAAGGGCTGCTGAGGCCCAGGCT
This sequence comes from Lemur catta, assembly GCF_020740605.2. Classification (NCBI taxonomy): domain Eukaryota; kingdom Metazoa; phylum Chordata; class Mammalia; order Primates; family Lemuridae; genus Lemur; species Lemur catta. Next base: position 32,496,859 of record NC_059147.1, on the reverse strand, counting down.
CTTGCTCTGTGTCCACCTTCTCCCAGCACGTGTCCAGGTAAAACACAGCCCCGAGAATGAACAAGTCTGGGTTTCGGAGGGGGTGCTCCCAGCCAAATCCCCTCCCCTCCACTCCAGCTGTGTGGCCCAGGCACATGGGGAAGGTGATCTGCAGGGGGACAGGGACGTCATCCGACAGGTCTGCCAGTGTCTCCCTAGCACCAGAACAAGGCCTGGTACTCAGGAAATGTTTATCAAGCGAATGAGAGAGTACACACAGTCATGACGGTGCTTCCCCTCCCTGGGCCTCCTCTTCTCATCCATAAAGTGGGCACATCAGAGCCACCCCTGGAGGCTGCAGGTGGAGGGGTGCCACGCTGCACAGTGGGGCTGGGCAAGAAGAGTCGCCCCGCACTCAGCCCTCGGCAGCCAGAGGGAAGGTGACCGCGCTGGTAGGTTATGAGGGACGGTAGCGGGAAGGATGCCGGCGGCTGATGCACCAGGGCTTCCCAGGGCCCGCAAACGGCTTCCTCTCACGCACGTCCCCACCTCGCTCCCCAGGAGCCTCTAGGGTGGGTGTTGGTCCCCGTCCCATTTTTGCGGATGAGAAAATCGAGACCTGGAGAAGAGCCTTCGTTGAAGGTCACAGCTGAGTCAACGGGAGCTGGGATTCCGCCTTCCCGGGTTCTAGCCCATCTGCCCCTCTGGGTTCCTGATTCATGCCTGGAGTGTGCACCCCAGCCCTGCAGGGAGCTTTCGAACACCATGGGCCCCCCTCCTGCCCTCAGCTGCCCACTGCCAGCAGCCCCGGGGTCGGGTCACCCTGTCCTGAACACTGTCAGCCCCTCCTGCACGAGGCCTTCACCCCCGGGCTGGCGAGCTGCCCGGGCTCCGCGCACCCCCATCTCCCTGACGCCAGCACCCTGAGCCTTCTGGCCAGGCGGTGGCTGCAGCTGCCAAGCCTTGGCCCAGGGCAGCCGGAGGGGCGGGCACTCCAGGAAGCTGGCCTGATATCAGTTTTGCTGCAGCCTTTTTGGGAAAGTGAGTCAGCGCCGGCTCCTCCAGTGGAATAGCCAGAGGCCTCACTCCTGGCAGCGTCTCTGGGGCTCCGCTCTCCCAGGGCCCAGAGAAAAGCCAGGGTGGTGGGCGGTCCGGCTGCAGCCAGATTTGAGCTCATCACCCTTTCGCAAGCACCCCGGCTCTCTGCGTTTGTTCCAAGGCCTCAGAGCTTTCCCCTGTTCCTGGCAGCCTCTCGTGCCCTGGTTAGCCGGGCCCACCCACGGCTGTGGCCTCACCCCGGACCCAGAGCTGCCTCCTGAACTGCAGGACCCAGCGGAGCCCCCTCCTCCGCCCCAGGGAGCCTCCGCAGTGCCCCTCGCGCAGGCTCCCCAGGGGCGTCCGGGAACCCAACACTCTCCCCTCCAGGTGAAGCAGACCTCGGCTCTGGCCCAGAAGCTCCTGTCGTCTGGGGAGAGAGGGGAGGATGGAGTTCAGACCCAGAGGTAGAAGCCTCCAGGTGGGGAGAAAAGTTGGAAATAAGCAAATAGTTCTCAGCATCCTCAACCATAAGACGGGCGAAGGCTGGAACTTACTCGGGGGTTACTACGGGGACAGATGAGGCAACGAGCGTGTAGCTGGGAAGAAAACGGCACCGAGTTCTCCATAATTATAACAGTCGTTACTGCTTATCACAGAGGTGGCTGTAGCAACAGTGACAGCAACAACCCACCCACAGGGTGTGCGTCGGGTGCAGCACTGGCCATCCATGAGCAGCCAAGCACCACGACCGTCCCAGCAGCCGCCCGGCCCCCTGCGTCCCTCGCTGCCTCTTAACCATTGCACAGCTCTGCTATTGGGAGGAGGGGGGCTTTAGGAAGATTTCGGGCCCCCCACCTTTCAGGTGTGTGGGTGGTGACTGTCCGTGGCCCGTGTGAAAGGCAGAGGGCATCTGAGAGGAACAGTACATGGGTAAACAGAGTCAGCTCCCAGGGCCCCAGGATCTTCCTCCACCCACTGCCACCACATGACTCTGGACAGCAGCTTCAACACCCAGACTCCTTCCTGCCCTCCAAATACAGCGTGAGCCGCAGTGTGAGGATTAAGATTTGGGGCATTGAGTGCTTGGTGGCCCCCCAAAAGAGAGAGCCACATCCCGTGAAGATGGGGCAGAGACCAGAGTGATGCGGCCACAAGCCAAGCACACCTGGATCCACCGGAGCTGGAAGAGGCAGGGAGCATCCTCCGCTAGAACCGTCCAAGGGAGCACAGCCCTGCCCACTCCTGGATTTCGGACTCCAGCCCTATCTAGACCGGGAGGAGGATGCATCTCTGCTGTCATATCCCCCCGAGTTTTGTCCCAGCGTCACAGGAGCCCAGAGTGCCCAGGTCCCGGCTTGTGGCACGGTAAGTGGCAGCTGTTCTTCCCACCACATGCATGTGTGGAGCACCTGCATGGGCCACGCTCTGGCCTGGTGAACATCGCAGGCCTGGCCTCAACACCACTTTATCATTAGGCCTTGTGCTGGAATCACGATACACTGCTCCTATTCATCCTGGGGAGGCTTTTCAGTGAATCCCCCCGGGACAGGGTCTGACTCTCAGAAAATCCTCACTCCAAGGGAACTCGCAAGCCACGGTCTGTCCACTTCCCTCCCTCCGTCCGGGCGCTCCTTCCTGAGGCCTCTTGGCACATTTATTTCACTGGCTCCTCCAACCTCCAACTTGGGGACAGTTTTTCAGCTGCCAACACGAAGGCCCTGGGGCCCGGGAACCACGTCCCTGGTTTGCACAGTTGCGAATGAGGACAGCGGAATCTGGGGCATGGGCTCTGGCGGGGGCTTCCTTTTCTGTAACCCTGAGGTCTCACCAGGAGGGAGGTTTTCCCAGCATCTGACCCCGTAGCTCAGGGACATCGTAGGCAGACCCCCTCGAGGACGCAGGTGGAGGCACGGGGCCCAGCAGGAAGGGCTGGGGGGACCCAGACCCCTCCATAGCTGCCCTTGGGGGTTTTATCAGCGTCTCTAGAAAAGCAGCCGAGACCTTCTGATGACCCTCTGTGACCTGGGTGATGGGGTCTGCTCAGAAGCCTGGGACGTGTCCAGGGTGGCCTGGTGAGGGGTGAGCTGGGGCCCCCTCGCGCGCACCCACAATTGGTGGCAGAACGAGACTGACATCCCCAGCACCTGACCAGCTCATGCTCTGTGCCGGCCGCGGCTCCCAGCAAGGCCTTCCGGGGACACCTTCCGAAGCAACTTCCCCAGTAACCACAAAGGAGGCCTGTGAGTGGCCCCATTTAGAAATGAGTAAACTGAGGTAGATTCTTGTCTGTTTGAGGTTCCCCCTACCCCCCCACCAATCTATCTCTAATGCCTAGAATGGTGCTTGGCACACAGTCAGTGCTTAATAAATAGATCCTGAATCAATGATTAGAATCACCTGCACCTCGCATAGATCATTCAAAATAAAGACAATGCAAATAGAATTCCTTTGCTGACAAGTAGCTAGATTTTCTAGTTGTGGTGTTCTGGAAAGTCCATGGAAAGTAGAACTTTTCTTATTTCTCTGGGGCCCCTGATTTTCTGCTGTCTCAGGTCCGGAGGACCCCCTCAGCCTCCACAGGCTCCAAGCTGGTCCCCTGAATCCTGGTTCCCCATCTGTGTGTCCGTGACCTTCCCACCCCCGGCCCCACTCTGAGCCCAGAGTCACAACACACAGGAACCAAGACCCTCTGCAAGGACCCGTCCTGATTCCAAAGAGTCCACCGAATTTTTTCTCCCAGAGAAAAATGGAGTCAATCCTTGTGGATCTGAGCCCTGTGCTCACACGGGGGTGAGGTCCACAGGCGCCAGCGTCGGGGGGCTGAGTCCTCCTCGGCGGCCCACCACCCAAGCCCAGGGTGAGTTAATCCATCCCACATGGAGCCCCGGTAGACACTGACCTTTGACCGTTAACCCCAAGACCCGGGCTGCCCTGGCGGGAGAACTACCGTCTGTCCCCTGATAACCTCCTTGACATAATTCAACGGGACTCACGCAGGCTGCAGAGATGGCCCGATAACGCCGCCGCGTTCTGGGTCAAGTTAGTGGGGCACGGCTGGCGGCCCTTGCTGCTCGTAAGAAACAAAAATCCTCAAGTCCCCGTGCCCCTCGGAACAGACACGCTGGTTCTGCAACGCCTTCACTCGGGAAACCTGGGGAATAACATCGGCCAGAGCAGGGACCAAAGGGACACTCCACCCCGGCACACAGTGGCCAGGTCGACCCAGAAAGAAGCTTCTTACCCAGTTCTGAAAGCTCCTAAGGCTTGGTAACTCGGCGGAGGAGGAACAACCGTGGTATCAATTGTTTGTTTTTTTCCAAATACAAATTGCAAAAATGGACCCAGGGAACTTAAGGAGAGTCCCCAGGGCATAGGGCCACAGGGATCGTCCCCAGGAAGTGGGCACAGTCCCTGAAGTTCCGAGGCATGAATATGGGCGCCACATCTCAGAAGCTTCTGGAATGCACCTGGGACCTGCCCTGTGAGTGCTGACTTTGCTTCTCGGACAGGGAGCAAAACCCTTCCCTGCAGGGGTCAGACTCACCCAGGTCTGGGTTCAAATCCCAGCTCCACTACATCCTACCTGAGCAGCCTCCAGCAAGTCACGGGTCCTCTCTCGGCCTCGGTTTTCCCATCTGTGGGTCGGGGGTAAGGAGAGGACCCTGGGGGTGGAAATTCCCAGAAGCACCCGGCATCGTCGTGAACAGGCAGTCGCGGCGCAATTGACAGGGCCTCCAGCCCTTGCTGGCGTTGCTCTTGCCACCCCCCCCCAGAACCTCCCAGCCACGAGGGCTTCGAGCCCAGCTGGCCCCTAGGGCCTCCGCTCCCTGCAGACAGGTCTCGCCTTCCCGGGCAACACAAGAACAGAGTTTCCACTTCTGGCTACCCTCGACTGCCCCTACCCGGGGCCTAGTTTGCTCACCTGTAAAGACAGGTCACCTGATATCCACCTGCAAACTGGGCACCACGTGGGACATCGATTATAGCAGCTGTGGGGAGTGAACGAGCTCGTGCCAAAGAGCAGGGGACATGGCACTGGCAGCTGCACCTGGAGCCCGGACTCCCTTGACAGGAACACGGGCTCCAGGCCCCCTGGCTTCACGGGAGTGTTGCAAGAACAATATTTGTGGAGGGGCTGGCACCCAGCGACGGGGTCTTGCTGCTGCTGCTGCTATTCATTATGTCATTATCCTGGCTAATGAGGGTCACCTCCTTGCGGCAGGTAGAGGTCACTCGTGGGGCAGCTGGGGAGGTCTGGCCCCTGGGTGCCCCAGCCCCTCCACCCCCCTCCTAGGAGATAAAGCCCAACAAAGACCATCTGGGGGGACGTGTCAGTCTGCAGCCCCCATGAGTGCAGAGGTGTCAACGGCTACAGGCCACCCACCCAGGCTGCTGATAACAGAGACCTGGTGGCAGAGCTCACTGTGGAGGGGCAGGGAGACCCCAAGGAGCGCCTCTGCATGGGAGCCAGGGGAGGCCCCGGGGCCCCTAACCCTGCCTGCCCCAGCTGACCACCAACCACCGACATCTCACAGAGCAAGCCGGGTGGGGGGGCGGAGGACACTGGGTTCCCTTAGCCACTTGGCACATTACAAAGCACCTCTCACCGGATAACCCCACCCTTCCTCTGTCTAGAATTTAGCTCTGGGGATTCCACCTGTCTTTTAGGAGCAGCGGAATCTGTGACCCAGGAACCCTGTGTCTGAGTGATTTCTGCTCGGGAAATCACTGGCCAGTGAGCAAGGTCGCGTGTCTGCGGTTGTCTGTCCCAACACTGCCCACGGTGCAGAAAGCCCTGTGGACACAGCAGTCGTCTTACAGTGAGGGTGATGACGATGGTCTTGCTCACGGCCTCACTGGGAGCTCAGTCTGCCAGCAGCAGATGAGCTTAAAAACAAAATGTGTAACTCATCCAAGTTCGCAGGAGAACTGGAAACTGTAGACAAAGAAAAATTTGAATCCCGCACCACGGATGGACACCACGCATCACCATTTTGGACACAGTCCCACCAAGTCCACAAGTCTGAGGTGACCAGGCGGCTACAGGATGAGAGCGAGGCCGGGCGGAGGGGGCCACAGCTGGTCTAGCTAAGGGACCCGCCCCTACTCCCCAGGGCTCGCAGGCACCAGGCCAGATAAGCGCCTGGCCCCGCAGGCCATTTTTCCTCTGCTATCTCTCGCTGAGGCGATGCTAACACACTGTCAGCCCTCGGGGTGATGGATGGTCTCGGGGGCCACCCCCCACCCGCGCTGACCTCAGAGGGGCTCCCCACCACCCGCCTGCAGATCTTCCAGATGGCTTCCCTTCCGGGGAAAAAAGTGAGCACCCCGGATTTCCTTTCTGGGACTTCACACACTTGCCTGCACTTCTGTGCCCAGGCACACGCATGAGCATGCATGCAATGCATCACTGCTTCAAGCCGCCGACTTGTAAAGCTTGCAGCTCAGCAAGCCCAACTCCCAGGAATCTGCCCGAGATCCCACGGCCAGACATTTAGCTTATTCCTAAAACTTTGCAAGTCTTTGCGGGAGTCACCCTCAAGTTCCAAAGCAGCTGAGATGCAAACAGAGCTTTCTGGATGACCAGATGACCAACAGCTCCTGAGAAAAGCCTGCCCAGCCCATCGTGGGCTGGTTCAACCACCAGATGACTCAGACCCCACTATTATCTGGGAAAAGCTGACCAACGGGTCCTCTCCCCCAAAATCCTCCCAGCCCATCAGAAACAGTGGGGCAATTGCACAGCCACAGCCGGACACTCCGTTTTCAAGCCATAAACTTCCCACGAAGCAAAGTAGAACACGCTTCAAGGGCTCGAGTTATGAAATGACCGTGGACGCATCACATGGCCCAGCCGGATAAACACCAGGCTCCCTGATCCCGACCTCCAGAGATACCCATTTGTCCTGATCGCGCCCTGGACACATGAATGCCTGTCTCAGACCCCACCCTTCACCCCCAGCCGTCTCCGGGGAATGACAAACACCGGATAGGGCCGATGGGCCCTGCAGTCCGGATGCCCACCGTCTAGGGCTGTTTGTGTTTGAGCCCGTCTTGGAAGAAAAATGTGAGAACGCCTTTTTGGAACATGGTGGCCAAGCCAGGTCAGTCCAGTGCCAGGGGCCTGGCACAATCGGAAAGGAGGGGCACAGCCAGCGGAAGGACGGGGTGGGGCCCGGCCGCTGACGGTGCCCGGACAGGTCAAGTCGGCCCTTCCCTGCGCCCCCCGTGAGGATGCCGCAGAAAAGCACCTGGGTTCTTTCAGCCTCCGCCTGGGACCCATTCTGGCCTCCTCCTGGGCCCACCAAGTCACGTGGGCCACATCCAGGTTCGAGCTGGCCGTGAAAATACCAAGTTCAGGGCAGTGCACATTCAAGATGGACGCAGGAGAGTTTATCTTGAGAGCTGTTGTCAAAGCCCTTTCTGGAAGCAGCGGTTATTTATTCCAGCTCAAATGCCGTTGTGCATTCAAGGCGAGTTTCTTCAAAAAGAGATGCACACTGTCCGAACCCCGCAGCCAAGGCAGCCACGCAGACCGTGCTCCTTCCGGAAGATGCCAACCTCTTGGCACCAGGGAGCCATGCAGTGTGCAGTTTCCCACGCAGAGCCGCCGTGACCGGTTCACTTCGTCACGGGAGCCAAAGTTCTTGAGATGCCAGCCAGGAGAGGAACAGCAGCCCACCAGTCACTGTCTACTAACAAGCCCACCTAGCGCAAAGGGCTGCTGGGTAAAACTCACTGATCCCCGAGATACTTAGGAAAACCTGGCTGTCTTTGCGAAGCAGGAACGCCCGTTTTGGGTTTTAGAGGACAGGCTTTCGGGAGGTCCTCAGACCTTGTTTCTAGTAAAGTTCTGCCTTTTTATTAGCCGCACGGCTGCGGCGAGTGACTGCCATTCTCTGCAGAGAGGAGGTCACAGCGGCAGCTCCGCCCTCAAGGTGCGGCTGTGAAAATGAAGTGCGATGTCGCACGGAACTCCACCACGCTGGCGACAGCACAAACCCGCGTGAGGAAGTGCGTGGGTGGAGCCCCCAGTACACAGAGGTCCGTTTTCCTGCTTGCTGAAGCCCAAGCTCCGATCCATGACGTCCACGGGGGCCCACGCTCCCCGCATCTTGCTGTCCCTCTGCCCCGGGGGGTCGCGCCGGTCTCGAGGCCCAGAGCAGCTCGTCCGCCCACAGTGCACCCCGGGGTGGGGCAGGCGATGCCAGGCAGAGACACACGGCCACACCAGCTGCAGGGGACGCTGGAAAATGGAGTCTTTATTTTGGGCAGTCATCACCCTTGTTTAAAATTAGAGGAATTATTACACAGAGGAAGGGGAAGCAGGTAATAGAGGTGACAGGCAGGCCCAGACACACCCCCATGAGGTATGCATTGCTATGCCCATTTTACAGATGGCAACGTGGAAGCTTAGAAAGGTGGAGGAAGTCACTCCAAAGCACACAGCTTCTTACACCCCCAGCCTCACCCACAGGGCTACAGCACCTCCCAAGCAGCAGCCAGAGGGGGTGGTGTTTTCTGTACGCCCACATGTGGAATCGCACGGCACAAGTGGCATCGTCGCTGGGAGGCAGGTGGGTGAGCAGGAAGCGTGTGAGCCCATATCCATCTGTCGTCCGGGCCTCCCGGGGCGGGAGAGGTCAGGAATGCGGCTGCTCCGAGGTGGGACGGGGCCAAGAAGGCCTTTTCCACACCAGTCATTTTTTTTCCATGTCTCAAGGGATTAAGATAGCAGGGAGGGCGTCTCTCCGGGGGGCTGTGGCGGCCCCTTGGCCCAGCTGGCCGGCAGGTGAGCTCCCCTTCCCCGGGCTCCCTGCCGGGCAGTGCCCATGGGGCCGGGACACACGGGGGCTCCACACCGGAGGGGCCTGGGAGGCAGCAGAACAGGCTGGCAGAGTGGTCAGGGCAAGGGGTGCCCGGCGGGGCAGACTCTGCTCTGGCTCTCGGCCCCCATGAGTGGGCACTGGCTGAGTGCAGGCCATGCGTCCCACCCAGCACGGTGCCAGGCACATCCTCCGCAGTAGCCCAAAAAGTGGGCACTGTCACTATTCCCAGTAAGGAAATTAAGGCACAGCAATTCGGGTGGCCCCAGAGGCCATTTGAGCCCAGGCTGTTGGGCAGCATCATCCCAGCCTGGTCCCAACGCAGAATGCTCTAGAGCAGCAAGGGGAAGCATCAGGCACCCTCAAACTGGCTCCATGCGGGGTCTGGGACACCATGGGCGCATCCGCCTCCCACGAGGGCTGAGGTCATTTGTTCCCTGAGCAGAGCCCGCTGAGAGCCACTTCTCAGACAGCTGTGTCTCAGAGGACCGAGGTTTGGCCTAGAACCCTGCAGGGACCAGCCCTTGCTGTGCGACCTCGGGAAAGACGCTCAAACCCTCTGTGCCTATGTCCTCCTCTGAAAAATGCCTCCGGGGGCCCACACTCACCCCTGAGATCACGCAAGTGGGCACTAGGTTCGCAAGGGTCACTCTCCTACGTCCTCGGGAGCCCATGCGAGCCCTGCGCACCTGACCCCACGCTGGTGCCACTGCCAGCAGGATCCCAAAGCGTCCCCACCCGCCAGGGTTCCCAGCGCCTGTGTCCCAGCTGGCTGCTGGAGTACCGAGTTTTGTCCCAAAGTAAACCCTGTTTACCTGAAACAAAGACCCCAAACGCAACATCATCAGCTGCTTCTCCCCAAACTGCTTGGAGACCCTCTGCGTCCAGTAGCTGGGGTCCCACCCTCCATCCAACGCAGATTAGGACGGAACAGACCCGTGCTCAGCCGAGGTGCTGAGGCCACAGGAATGGGGTCACTGTTGCAAGAGGAGAGATTGTTCCCTATGCTCAGGGACGTGAGATGGGGTCTGGCCACCCCCTGGTCAAATCCCAGCTCTCCTGCTTCCTAGCTGGACGAGATGCACAACTCATCAAATTTCTCTAAGCCTCCATGTCCCCACTTGTCAAATGGGGTGGTGATATTTACCCACCTCCAAGGGTGAGATCCACCATATCTAACCACCCACTGAGAGCAAGTGTCCACCAGTCCCAGCAGGGGCCAGGCGTAACCGATGACACGGGCGGCCCAGCTCTGGAGAGCAGCCAGCCCCCACCCCACCCCGAGTGTCACAAGGCTCTGCCCAGAGAACGCAGTGAACCACTAAAGCACAGCACAGCGTGGCTTCATGCAACGGTCGTTATCCCACCAGACGCCATCAGGGGACATCACGGTGCTGAGAACAAGTCCCCCAGCTGGATTCAAACCAGGCCTTTTAAAAAGCAAGTTCAGATAACTACACAAAAGCGAGCATCGTGGATTAAATGCCAGGCCGGTGCAGCAGAGGCCCAGGCCACGCTTGCGGCAAAGGCAGAGTTGGGTGTCGCCGTGCATGGACCAAGTCCGGACTTTATCTTGCAAATCAGAACGTGCCTCCCTCCAGGCCTGCACCGAGTCGCTCAGCTAGAGCGTGAGGCCTCGGCCTCTGCCCGTCTGGACAGGGGCCACGTGGGCATGAGTCTCCCAAGCCGGGGCCCCGGGAGGGCAGGAGGCCACTGGCACCCAAGCGACTGCTGCTGTGCTCTGTGAGGGGCGGGGGGCAGAGAACAGGCAGCTGCTTCAGAACCTCAGGAAGAGACAGGGACAGAGTGACCTGGAGCCCAGAGGGGCAAGCGTCCGCAGCATCTGGCCGAGCTGAGGCCAGAGTCCAGCTGTCCCGTTACCTATTAGGGGACATGAACTCTGCAAAGGCCCAGCCTGGCTTTGAAGACCAAATGTGGGTGATTCCTATGCTCTGAGTCACTCTTGGGAAAGAACGTCATGGTCCTCGTGCCATACAGTGACTTCTCATTTCCCATTGTCTTCCCCCAAATTCACATCCTGTCTTGGGTCTCTGAGAACACGGGGCGGGAGGTGGAAGAGGACATTCCCCCAGCCTCGGGGATCCTGGCAGAGAGACAGAAGAAAATGACGGTAAGGGACGGGGACAGTGCTGCCCCCGGCTGGCATCTCAGAGGACCTTCCTCCAGGCAGCCCTAGAAGACAGGCAGAAGTTCAGAGCCGATCCTATAGCCTCTATAGCTGATCCTACAGCTGATCCTACAGCCTCTGTCTACAGAGAATTCAACTACTGCGTCCACACACTGTAGCACGACAAGAACTATGGAGCACTTACGGCCGACCCCGTCACATATATTCTCCCATTCCATCCTCACAGTGACCCTACAAAGTAGGTCCTACGCATCATTCCCACGTCACAGATGAGGAAGCTGAGGCCCAGAGAGGCTAAGTAACTTGCCCAAGGGCACACAGCCAGGAAGTGGCAGATCCTGAAGTCGCCCTCTGGTCCACCAGACGAGATAGCACAGATGAACATCCACACCCAGCGTCTCCCCAGTGGCATTAGCCCAAGGGAACAAAGAACGCAGCCATCCAAAGGAGAAGTCACCTGCTCAAAAGCAGAATGGCGCCAGGCACAGTGGCTCACGCCTGTAATCCTAGCGCTCTGGGAGGCCAAGGCAAGAGAATCGCTTGAGGTCAGGAGTTCGAGACCAGCCTGAACAAGAGCGAGACCCCATCTCTACCAAAAATAGAAAAAATTAGCCATGCATGGTGGTGTGCACCTGTAGTCCCAGCTACTCGGGAGGCTGAGGCAGGAGGATCGCTTTGGCCCAGGAGCTGGAGGCTGCAGTGAGCTAAGATGACTCCACTGCACTCTAACTGGGGCCACAGAGTACGACTCTGTCTCAAAAAGAAAATAAAAAGCAGAATGGGAGGATTTTTCTGAAAGCAGAGCCTGAAACCATGCCCTCTGACCCCTGCTGCTTAGGGGCAAGATGGATTTAACCTGGCACAAATAACCCCTGTCAGACACGTGTCCCTGCAGAGCCTCACGACAGGGCTAAGTGGAGCCTGAAAATAAAACCCTGTGGTTTCACTCCTGGCCTGAGCAGATACTGGAAGGGCCCTGCCCACTGGGGCCATCCCAGCACCCGGACATGTTAGTGCCAGACAACTTCCAACTGCCAGGGCTGGCATCTCTATGCCTGAGAGCTACATAGTATACTGGGTTGAACAGTGTCCCCTCAAAATCCATGCCCACCTGGAACCTCAGAATGTAACCTTATTTAGAAATAGGTATTTGCAGGTATAAATAGCTAAGATAAGTTCATATAATACTAATTCCTGAATGGACCAACTTAATTCATAGAGACATAATAACTCAACTCACAAGAGACTGATGTATATACGAGGGTGCGTGCACGTGTGTGTGTGTGTGTGTGTGTGTGTGTGTGTGTGTGTGTGTGTGTGTGTGTGTGTGTGAATATATAGTAGGGACTCTGCCTTTTTGGAAACTGGAGTTGTCCCTGCTCCTGGGCATCTCATTTCTATCTAGCTAACACAGGTATCAGAAGGCAGCTGGGTTACAATGTCTCGACTAAGTCCTGAATGTGTCCCCTTCTGCCATTCCCATCAAGGGCAGGGACCGTCTGAGCGTTGTATACAGCTGTATTTCCAGGGCTGGCACAAAGTAGCTGTACTACACACTAGGGGAATGCCACAGGCTGTGCCGAACACACTCCCAAATCTCAGCGTCTCGGCATAAGACAAGTTTACGTCCCATACACACAATCTCCCAACGTGGATGTCCCTGGTCAGCAGTCAGTCTTGCCACGTGGTGATGCAGGAGCTGGGGCTCCTGGTTGTGGCCCTGCTGTCCCTGAAGTATCAGAGTCTTCAGCGCCCAGCCAGGAGATGGGGAAAGACGGGAGTGTGGCGGACAGAACCCACCTCCCAAACACCTTGACAGAGTTGGCAAGAACTAGTCGCATGTCCCCAGCTGGATGCAAAGAAGTCTGGGGCATGTAGGCCCTGGCCAGACAGCCGCCCCCCAAAGACAGTTCTACATATGCAAAGGGACACGCAAGGGCAGCTCGCCATGGGTGCCTAATAAATGCTTGACTCACTAATCAGTGTACTATCTAGTGAATGAACAAACCAGCTACTTGGAAAAGAGATTCCATGAGCGGCTGTTGGAATGTTGACCAAATCGGGAACGTCTGTGGGTGGACAGGCGGGGTGCGGGTCTGGGGAGGGTTCCCTGCTGACATCTCCCCTGCATGTGTCTGCCTCCTCCCTGCCTGTCACCACCTGAGGGGTCACCCACTTGTGGGGCCTCCGAAGCATCTGGGAGGCCAGCGCCCCCAGCCTCTGCCTTTCTCAGATGGCGAGGGGACATGCCCACGGTCACAAGGCAACGTGTAGGGAGGAGCTGGCCCAGCGCCTGACCCCAGGCCGCTGCCTGGGCCACGCAGCAGGCTGGGCCCTCACTGCTCAGCTAATTACTGCAACCCCAGGCCTGCGAGTGTCTCTGGGGCCCTGTGTAAACATTTCCTCTCTGGCAGAGCAGGAAACGGAGGGCTAGGAGGTCGAGTGACTTCACGGGGCTCCTGCTGCCCTGCCCATCACCCCGGCCGGCCCAGAGCCTGCCCGGGCCCTCCCGAGCCTCCTGAGTCGGTCAGAGCGATGGCCACGCAGCCACATGGCCCCTGCCGCCTCCTGCACCCTGGGGCTGGATCTTCCTCTGCCACTTCCCGGCTGGGTGTTCTCGGGACGGCCACTTAGCCTCTCCGAGCTGCCGTCTCCTCCTCTGCGAGGCCCTTCCTTCGGGAGACAGGTTGTACGGACCAAGTGACACCGCGTGGCAAAGCAGCTGCCACAGCCGCGGCAGACAGGCCCTCACCAGGGCTGTCCTGCTATTTTCGAAGCTGTTTTCAAAAGATGATTTACTGGGTCGCACACGTCAAAGTGGTTAATTGTGTGATATGTGGATTTCACCCCAATAAAAGAAAAGGTTATGTATTGGTTTTCCCTCTGCCGCCTCCCCATCGTCACACACGCACAGCCACGCACACTCGCTCGCACTCACACAGGGACAAGAACACCCTGAGCCCCAGGAGGGACCCAGAGACACAGGGAGGATGGGGAGACGACCCCCTTAAACTCTCTCCCTGGAACCCCACTGTCCTTTCAGAAGGGCTGTTGGGGGATAAATGTCCCCACTGCATCCGGGAGGAGGACAGGTGCCAGGACGGCACTGAGATGAGTGAGGAAGAGGAGAAACGCTGACCCCCCAGGACAAGCCCCGACCTGGGTGCTACGTTGTCCGGAGCAGGGGTGGCCAGGGCGGGCCGGGGTGGTCGTGAGGGAGGGAGGGAGCCCACCTTCACGTTCGTGATCACGTGGAAAACTCACAACAACCCTGCAAAGGCAGACTGTGTCCCCAGCCTGCAGATGGGTAAACCGAAGCTCAGATAAGAAAACAACCAGCCCAAGGTCACAGAGCCCAGAGCCGGCCTCAATTCTACTCCAAAGCCGGAGATAAATACAAACTGCAGGTCTGGCTAGCTCCACCCCTATACGGGACATAATTTGTCAGCATTTATTAAGTATCTTTCGAAGACCTGCTCTGCCCCAGGCACCGGGCTAGGAGTCCCCCACCCCCACCTCCACACCAACTTTGGACTTTTATGCTGAAAGGAACTCCAAGATAAATTAATCTGCCACCCCATTTAACAGGAGAGTAAACAGACCAGAGAGGTTAAGTGACTTGCCCGAGGTCACACAGCTAATTAGGACCAGACCAGACCCACAAGCCAGGCTTCCTGCCTCCCCGCCCCCCCACAGGGTGGTTCCAGATTTGCTGCGGGCGTAGCCCTGCTCCCACCGACTCCTGCACCACGACACCTGCAGGCGGGGTGGGTGGTGACCAGCTGCAGCAGGCCGTGAGACTTTCACACATTTCAGATCTCAAGGTCCTTCCTGAGCATCTGAGACCAACGCCACGAGTCTCTCGACGTTCTGAAAAGAGACACGTTGCTTTGAGACACAGGAACCACTGCCCAATGGCCTCGGCGTCAAATCAGGTGATCTTCCCCCTGTGCGGACGGTGGGATTTTGAACAAATCTAACAGCAAACTTCAAAGTTCGGTTCAGAGAGGAAAAGGCAGGAGGCCTCCGGGTGCAGCGAGAGCTCCGTGTGGTCGGAGTCGGCCGCCCTCTGCTGGACGCAGGGGCCCGGCCAGCTGCACGGGGCTCTGTCCATGGAGGGCACAGAGACAGCAGAGCCCCTGCCAGTCCCCAAGTCCTCATGGAGCCAACGGGATAGTCCTCCAGCTCGTCACAGCAGTCATGTCTGCAGTTTTCCAATAACTGACGGCTACTCAGAACTCAGAAACGATTTTAGCGTGCGACGTGGCTTGCTCATTCACACGCCCATTCACACGCCCGCACCACCTCCCTCCCGGGCTCCCGCGACCTGCTGGGCCCTGTTCTGGGCACTGGGCGTGCAGCCGTGGCCCGGGCGGAGCCAGCCCCACCCTATGCAGGGAGCCTGGTCTAGGTGGGGCCACAGACGACAAGCAAATTGACAATTTAACAAACAGAAAACTAATGAAAAGCCAAGTGGTTGCAAATGCCGTTAAAAAGAGATCACTGGGCAGGTAAGGGGCAGCGGGGGTGACGGCCGCGCCGTGCGAGAGGGCAGCCAGGGCAGCCCACAGAGAGAGACAGAGACGCAGAGGAAGGCCACGTGCCGAGGCGGGCAGAGATCGGAGCGATGCTGCCACTACGGGGAACACCAAGGCAGGCCACCAACCGCCTGAAGCCGGGAGAGGCAGGAAGGACCCCCCCCCCCCCAGGCCCTCCAGACGACGCCCGGCCCAGCAGACACCCTGATTCCAGACTTCCGGCCTCCAGGACGGTGACAGGATAAATTCCTGCTGTTTTAAGCCCCCCAGTCTGGGGTCCTGGGTTGCGTGGCCACAGGACACTCACACACCGTGGACACGCACGACCACGTCCGTATGGCAGCTCCCACGGTAGCTGCTCTCTCTCCCCATTTTGCAGATGGGGAAGCAGAGGCCCCAAGAGGTTAAGGAACAGGTGGGTCAAGGTCGCTGGGCAGAATGGCAGCGCCTACCTAATTCCCAGGTGATCCGACTCCGTGACACACGGGCACACCCAGTGAGGGCTGTTCCGAGGTTGGCGGCTCCATGGCGACAGGCAGGGACTCCTCGCGCTTCCTTCGGCCTGTCACGGAGCCGGAAGATTTGCTTTCTGCACTAGACACGTCCCATCACCTTCCGGGCCCCGGCTGCAGTGGAGACACTCGGTAGAGTCACTTCGCCGCGTCCCTGGTGTTGTGCCCGTGGTCACTCTCAGGACCTACATCCTCCCCATCGTGCCCAGAGGGGACAGGTGAGACTGATGCAGACCCAGGCTCTCCTTGAGTCTGAGCAAGTGGCCCAGGCTGTGACACAGGGGAGGAGCACCTGCCTTCCTCCCGACCGGGTGTCCTGGGGGACCCACTCCGAGGCCCCCATGCAGTAGGTGCCGTGCGTCATGTGGCTTGGTGCTTTATGACAAACAAGAGCCAGCCATGGTGGGGCGTGTGCTCGGACCAGGTGCTGACGTGCTAAGCACTCTCTGCACTTCTTCCCACAGAATCGGAATCCTGCACAGTCTACGTAGTTTATGGAGGAGAAGCTGAGAATCAGAGAGGTCCAGCAACTTGCCAGAGATCACACAGCTCCCTCCCCTCGAACCTGCGCTGACTACGAACCGCTGTTCACCAGTGGAATGTGCTAGAAGTGCATTGTCTGCCAGTCCCTGAGGCTCTGAGGAAGGCCAGCCTGGCCATGCGGAGGGGCCACACACAAAACAACCGAGCCCCACCCCCGCCCGAGCCAGCAGACTCTGGGGAGCCCCGGTCCCAGCTGCACAGGTGCGCGTCCCAGAAGTGGAACCTGCAGCAGCAGCTGAGACCACAGGGAGCACAGACACACCATCCCTTCAAACCCCGCCCAGATTGCCAAATAAGGAGAAAGTCAATGAAGCCGTTGCTGTTTTAAGCCACTAAGCACCGGGGGGCAGGGGGTGTTACAGACTCTGGTGTTACCCACAACTGGCCCTGAGCCACCGACCACGAGCCTGGACACGGCCTCTGCCCGGCTCTCAGGCCAGCTCAGCTGGTGGCGTTCCCGTCCCTGACTCCCACCTGGTCACCCGTGTGGAGGTGGCCCCTGTGGAAAGCCATAGCTGGGGAGCAAACAGCCTTCTGGAAGTTTCCAAGCACTTGGGCAGAGGGGAGCTTCGTCTCAGCATCTGGGGCTCTCACGAGGCCTCTTCTGAGTCAGCTCTGCCCAGTCCCCCCTGCCGTGCCAGGCAGAGGCCCCAGGCTCCAAGGCCACCAGCTGTCCTTCATGCAGTTTCCTCTCAGGAAGGGGCCCTGCCTCCCTCTGGCTTAGGCTGTGAAGACAAATGCAGAATATCTGACCCCTGGCCCCAGGGTCAGAGGCCACCAGTTTGCAGTTAGGGCCAGGCATTGTCTGGGGGACTCAAGCCAGGAGACAGGAGCTGGTGGCTGCCCGGCACACAGGCCCTCTGAGGGACAAGGAGGCAGGGGACGGCTCAGCCCATGACAAGGCCTTTCCCTTAAGGCAGAGGAAGTGTGGCCCTGGCTGGCTGCACCGGCATCGCTGGGAACCTCGTAGAAACCCAGGGTCTCAGGCCACCAGACCCACAGGGTCTGCTCAGCGTTTCGGGGCACCACCCCTTGCGGCTCCTGTGTGTGACACAGTGCGACACCCGGCCCTGGAGCCGGATCCCGGAGCTGTCACCGCTCATGACCCACAGCCCCTGCCCCTGGCTGAGCCGCGCCCGCCTGTCCCCAGCCGGGGCCAGCAGATGCATCCCAGAGAACCGCCACGAAGGACGAGCAGCGCCTGCCCCACAGGAAGGGCCCGGAACGACAGCGTTTACCACCAAATCACAAGGAAGGAAAGTGCGTGAGGCTGAGCCACGCACGATTGCTAATATTTGTCCACTCAGGACGCAGAAAAATGTCAATTTAACTAAACAGGTTCTTGACTTCATGTATATCATGTAGTGAATATTACATTTTATATTAACTACTTTAGCACCCTATTATGTTAATTACATAACTGTATATTGTTAGATAATTATAATTAGTTATATATCAATAATCACTATGTAACATATTAATAAACATAACAACATTTCTAACATCCTTTCTGTAACAGCTTTACTGAGTCATGAATCTGCACATCCTGAGCTTCGCCAGTGGAAAGTGTGACTCGATGGCTTTAGGACGTTCTCAGAGCTGTGTCACCGTCCGCGCTGCCCAATTTTAGAGCATTTTCATCACCCCAAAAAGCAACCTGGGCCCCGTTCGCTGTCCCTCCCGTCCCTGCAGTCCCCAGCCCTGGTGACTCTACTCTCTCCGAGGACCTGCCCATGCTGGACGTTCCGTGTAAACGGAATCGCACGCTGTGCAGCCCCTCGCGACTGGCTCCTGCCACTGCGCATGGCGTTTCGAGTTCCGTGTGAGCCAGGGCGCGTGTCAGTCCTTCTATCCGCCACGTGGTGCTACCATCTGCCTGCTGACGGCCATGGGGTGGCTGCCACCGTCCCTACGGTGAGCAGTCGTGCTGGGGACATTCCTGCACAGGTCTCCGGGTGGACAGACGTGTCCATTTCTCTCGTCTCCACGTCTCCCGGGTGCCTCGTGTGGAGCCGCGGGCTCCGAGGGCGGCTCTGCAGTCGGCGTGTTGAGGAGCCGGGGGACTGTTCTCCAAGGTGGCCACACAGAGCGACTGCACACGCAGTGGGCTCCCCTTCCACCACCCCAGCTGCGTTAACTACTCCACAGTAACTCTAGGAGACGGTAGGATACTGTTAGCCCTGCCCCCATGCAACAAAAGGGAAACTGAGTCACAAGGCGGCTGAGTAACTCGCCCAGCTGGGTAAGCAACAGAGTAGCTCTGCCCAGGCTGCCATGTTCCGAGTCCACTCCCAAGCCCTGCCCTGTCCAGCCTCGAGTCGCCTCTGAGTACTGACCGCAGGCCGGCACTGGGCTGGCGCTGGGTGCCCCTACCCTGCAAAGGCCACGCACCTCAGGTGCCAAGCGTCCTCCTCCAGCCCTCCCATCCTGACCCCTGACCCCGCCTGGGAGCAGTGGCCACAATTAGTTCACCCCATCAGCACTTTCCAGCAGCCTCTCCCGCCCCGGGGAGGAAGGCACTTCTCAACGCTGACATCTGAATGTGCCCGGAGGAAGGGTGGGGCCTCGCTGGGCCTCGCTGGGCCTCACTGGCTCCACTGCCCGGGGGTCGCAGCCTCCGCACGGCTGGAGATGAAGGACTGTGGGGCGAGCTGGTAGGAAGGGCCGCGGGCATCCCACAGCTCACATGGGAGACGGCGCCACGTGGCGATTAGCAGGTGCCAGACGCGTGTGTGGGTTCATCCACCCTCACTCAATGCTTCAAATTTTATCATGAAATTCTTCAAACATAGAAAAGATTGGGAAAAAAAGCAAGTGAATCCCATATAGCCACAACTTAGACTCAACAACTGTTAGTTTTTTGTCAAATTTCCTGCTAAGCAGACAGACAGTTACATGGATGTCGCGGAACCACTCTAAAGCATCTCAGAGATGCCCTGATACTGTCGCAGGCAGCTCCAAAAACAGAAAGATATTCTTTTCTTTTAAGCAATGGTGTCTCACCCTGTTGCCTGTTGTGACGGCTCTGTAACCTTCAGGCTTCTGTGGGCCTCACCTGGGACGTGAGGCTGCGGCCCAGCTCTCCCTGCCCCGGAGGAGCCTGGGGACCAGGCTGCGGCAGGGACACCCAAGTCACTGCTTGCTCCGTGGCTGCCCCGCCCTTCTGTCTTCCTGCCCCTTCCCCGCCTTCATATTCCCGCAGACCCTGCTGGGGGCGCGAGGGAAGCCCGTCTCACACAGCCTGTTGACTGCCTTCCCGGGTGACCTGTCTGGATGTCTTATCAAAGTGACAGGGGCAGGTGGGTACCCAGAGAAATCATTCACATTCACCCAAGTAGGCAGAGATCCCGGGGCTCCCTGAAGTTCGCACACGCTCCCCTTTGAGACGGTGAAGACCGTCCCGTGCCGGCAGCAGGGGAGACACAGGCCTGCGTGTGACCCTCGCCACCCACCTGCAGGCTGAGTGACCTTGGGCCACCTCCCGCCAGCGCAGTTTCCTCAGCTGCGGAATGGGTGTAACCACGCACCACCCTCTCGGGGTTGTCTCGGCAACCGATTGCGACAGTCCGAATAAAGTGCTACGGTTGTTATTTACTGTAAATGGCTTCATGTTCTCCTTGGCTCGCTTGTTATTAGAATAATTCAATGTCCTCTAGCCACTCACAAGCCATTTAGAAAGGTCTGAGTCGTCAGACTTTAATATCATAAGCACCAGCTACTTTACACACCATCTGTGGACCAGCCCCGGAAGGGAGGACTCTACCAGACCCGGACGCCCAGGTGCAGAGAGCGGGAAGAGGTGACGTGCCCCAGGTCACGCAGCTGGCAGGGCCTGGGCTGCCTTGGGACCTGCCCAGGGTCCCCATGCCCTGGAGGATTTGGGAGGGACCCGAATATGCTCCATTTGGGATGCAGCCCGGGAGACTTCCAGGTGCCACACGCAGTGCTCGCTGCTTGGCTGGAAAGAGTTCTGAGGGCCGGAAATCTGGATCTGTGGCCTCAGCTCCGCAGCTTCTGCTGTTCATCAAGCCTGGGAAATAGCCGCTGAAATATCGCTTCCACCTCCAGGTTCCCAGGCAAACCCCTCACGGCGCTGGGGACAGTGCGAGGCTGCCCGTGGGTCACAGCCCCTGCTTTTCCTCTCCTTCCCAATTCAGGAACTGAGTTTAGTTCCTTTCCCCTGAAATGCGGGGCAAGAGAGGAAGCAGTTTCTGTCCACGGCAGCCTGCTTGGGCCGGGCGTGGGTGGGCTGCTGGCTTCCTGCCCGCCCTCTGCCCTGGCCCCCTCGCCCATCCTCCACGAAGGAACCGGCCACTTCAGCCGCGGGTTCCCACTGCTTCTGCCAGGAAGCTCCCCTGGATTCTATCCCTTGCCAGACGGGAACAGGCTGGAGGGTGGCCAGAGCTGGGAGAAGGGGTCTCCTTCCCAACAGCGGGTGAGGCTCACTCACCAATGACAGCCACCTGTCCCTCCCCACCAGGCTCCTCACTCAGGTCATGGCAAGACTTTTCCACACGGCCATTCTGCTGCATGGCTCATGCCTGCTCAGTGGAGAAAAACCTAGAGCCAAACACAGGAAATTCGCCACCTTGGTGGTGTCAGTAACTTAACAAGCACAACACTCACCGTGCAGGGCCCACTGGCCAGGCACCGTGCTGTGTATGTATATTCCTCCCTGACATCTGTCCACTGCCCGGATTCCAGTCTAACTCGCTGCCTCGTCCAATACTTGAGTCACCAAGAAGCTGTCACCCAGCTTGTATGCCTCTAGGAATGGGGAGCTCATTCTTTTCCAAGGCTAGAAAGCTCTTCCACATGATGAGATGAACGGTGCCTCCCTGCCCCTCGCCCCGGGGGACACAAAGTGAGGCTGGTCCTGGCCTTTCCTCCCCGAGTCTTCTGCCCTCAGTCCCCCCAACTTCCCGGGCTCCCTGCCAGTCTGACCGCCTCTCTCTGGACAGCAGGAGCCCCCACAACTGTGCCATCTTCCAGGCCGAGAGCTTTGCAAAGGTTGTCACAGTCCTCACAATAGGACGGCCACGTGGGCACCCAGCAGGGACAGAGAAGCGAAGCCACAGGCCCCACGGCACACAGGTGAGTCCAGAGACCATGCCCACCCTCAGCCCTTAGCCTGGAGGCACTTTTGTGACCCCAAACACTTCGGGATCTCCCAGAGCCTCTGTTAGCGGCCCAAGAGCCTGAAAAGACTGAGCGGGCACCCCAGAAACTTGTCTGAGCCTTCTCCGTAACACACGCGTGTGCGTGTAGGTGCCCGGAAACCCTCAGGACACGTGGCCCCTGACAGGGCACTAGGGGACCAGGAATTGAGGGTCAGGGGAGAATTCCTTTTCATGCTGTCATCTTTCTCATTGTTTGAAATGAGTCTTACCCTCTAATTATTGCCACTTGGGAATATTTTTTAAAGCGAAAAAATTAAATAATATGAACCCCTGGAGGGCAGAGACCAGGAATAGCCATCTGTCCCCTGGGCATGGCCGGGTGGGGGGGGGCGGGCAAGAGGAATTTGATTATGTGTTTGACGGGAGAGGAGCGGGGATGAGCAGGGTGGGGAGAGAAAGGAGAACAGCCTGAGAGAGCCTTTTGGGAAACTTTATTCTGAGCAGCTCCTGAGTGGAGGCACGCTGGTGGGCTGGGGGCAGGAGGGGTGCCGCGTGCGCGGTGCCAGGTGCAGGGAGGGCGTCGGAACAAGCTGGAAGCCAGCCAGAGACCCGTGCCGTAGCTTTCCCTGCTGCAGGCAGCCCTGCAGACAGTCCACATGCAGCTTTCCTGCTGACCACAGCAACAATGTTTCAGCCGCCCGTTGGAAAGATGAGGGAAGTTTCTAAATCGGGGTGTGCCCTGGCCTTTGGCCACCAGCTCCGCCCCTACCCCCACCCGGCCCCAGGCGAGGTCCCTGGGCAGCGCCAAGCCAACGCTGCAGGAATGACCAGCCCCCGCGGGCTGTGCTGGGGAGCGTGGCTCCCAGCCTGGCCTGCCGCCCGGCCCTGCCAAACAGGAGCCTCCCACCCGCAGGCCTCCTTGTGCCCCTGGGGGAGGAAAGTGCTCCAGCAGCTCAGATCTTTCTCCCCGCACGTGCCAGGTGGCCTCCCCAGCGCACCTCCGCCCACACGCCTCAAGAATAGCACAGGGGCTGGCAGGTCTGCAGCAATTCTTGGCCTCCAATAAAGCTGAGTGGGCAAAGAACCGCCCAGAAGGTGGGCAGCCAGGCCCGGCCCCTGGCGTTCGTCCCGCAGGGCGTCTCCCACCCTGACACGGAGATCAAATCCCTAGAGGGGCCCTGGGTGGCCGGGCATTCCTCATCAACAGCCTCCACGATGCCCACGCCCTTTGACCTGCCACGCCACTGCTCAGGTCCAACCTAGGGAAGCCACTCGGTGAGCAAAGCCCACCGCGGAGGACGCGTAGCTCAGCATTAGGAGAGCAAATAATGGGAAACAACCTCAGAGTCCCACGGGCAGGGTAAGGATACACACGAGGGTACGGCCGTGGGATTCGGCACTTCCACAGCCATTAAAAGTGTGGGTGTGGACACGCTTTCATGGACGTGGAAGTGTCTTTTCAAGGTGCCGTTCAAAGGGGAAAGGAAATTACAAAATTGTATGTGACATGACTGATTTTGAAAACTGCTACATACACACGAATATCTACAAAGAAAAGTCAGCAGTATCGTGTTGGCACACTCCAAAAGATTAACAGGATTATTTTTGAAGGGTAGAACTACAGGTGCTGTTTACTCTCTAAATTTCTATTCCTCTGTGCATCCTAATTTTTTGTGAAATGGTAACTATTTTAAACTCACCTTCTCTGAGCCGTCATTTACGTATAATAAAAGGCACTCACTTTAAGTGTGTACTCTGACAAGTCGACAAACTTCTGTCCATCATCTGCACTGACATGGCCGGCACTTGCCCCGTGAGCTACTGAGCGCTTAAAATGCGGCGGGTACGAATGGAGATGTGCGGTGAGTGTAAAACACACACCAGATTTTGAAGACGTGAAACAAAAAAAAAATGTAAAAATGCCTCCGTGATTACATTATTGATGACATGTTGAGAGGATCAGGTTTCAGGGTGATGTCCAGGCCACGCTCCTGGGCACCGGCTCTGTGGGGACAGGTCACCTCACTGAGCGCCTGGCTGAGATGGGAGGCTGTGGGATCTGTGGGTCCCGGGTTAGCATCTTGACGCTTCACAGCTAGCTGTGCGACCCCCACCCCGAGCCCCCGCTTCCTCCTCTGTAAGATGAGAACAATACGTGCCACACCCCCTCTGCTGGGACGTCCTTCCTTCTGTCCACACAAGGTCACTTCCACGCCTTAGCTCTGTTCTCTGTGGCTGCAGCTGCGCAGGCAAACCTGCCCTGGCTTTGCCCTTTCTGAGGGAAGATCTACTCAGCTCACTTAATCCCCCTTTAGAACCTGCCTCCTGGCACAGGGCGTCATGCGGTTGCCCGGGGATGACTCGGTCAATGCTGTCTCCGCCCACCAGATGACCAGCTTCACCGAGAAGGCACATGTCTGCGTGACAGCACCTCGCACGGCTCCTGTACGCCCCAGGTGGTCAAACACTGGAACAAATGAATGGCCTGCATCAAAGCCTGGCATATTTATTCTCATGTATATACTTATTTTTATTTTTATTTATGATGATATTCATTCTATATTGGTATTTACTCCATATTTATATTTATTCTACACTCACACTGATATTGACTATATATATGCACACTATATGAACATTCAGTCTGTTTTCATATTGATAGCGATATTTACTTTGTATTTTTCTTAATATTCACTCCAATTTTGTATTTGTTTTACTGTGTGTTTACCCAGCACGAGCTTGGCCAAGTCCTGTGCCCTCTGGAAGCCTCGGTTTCCTCGGTTGTTAAGTGGGAATAAGAACACCTGCCCCCAAGGCTGGCGCGAGAGTCAGACAGATGACAGGGAAGCCACGCGGCCATGCCCTCGTCACTCGTCACTCGTCACTCATGCTGAATAACCACGCCCTCCCCAGGGTAGGGAGCTCCTCCATCATGCTCCCTGCTACACCCTGGCACAGTGCTGGGCACAGGCAAGCATCAGGGCAGTGGTCCCTGCCTCGACATCCTTTCACCCTGGAGCGCAGAAGGCTGGGCCCCGAGGAGGGCAGGGGCTTCGCAGAGCTGCCATCGCCCTTTTGTGTGTCTCTCCGCAGAGCTCTTCTGTATTCCAGGCTCAGAGCGCCCCTGGGGGACACGGAGGACTGAGGTCCTGTGTGTGAGGACCCAGAGCACCGTCCCCATTACTGTACCACGCCCTCGATCGCCACCATGGAACCAAAGTTGGCCTTAGGGACATTCACAACTTCCATGCGCACAGGTGTTCCAACGCGCGGCAGGGTGTCTGGTCGTCTGCACCCGGGGGTGATTCAGAGATGGGCAGACCCTCGATGCCATAGGCCACCCTTCGCAGGCCCTGCAGAAAAAGGCGCCTCTCCAGGCCGGGACCTCAGGTCCCCTGCGCGCAGCCTGACCACAGCAGGGGCTTTGGAGCGCAGCTTGTCATCAGGTTCAATTAGTCCCCAGAAATCATCACAGTCCTGAGCACATAAAACTGATTTATTGCTGCTGCACTGCGTCCTTTTGTGTTTCCAAACTGCCTTGGGGAGCAATTCCTCACAGTGTCAGCAGCCGGCTCAGCAGGGGCCGTGAGGGCGTGTGCGGAAGAGGGAACGGGGACGGCATGTGTGCCCGTACCCCGGGGACCCTACCCCAGCTCGCTGCTGGCCACCTCTGGCCAGGAAGACCTCTGGCCTGCAAGTACTCAGCAGGGGCTCCAAGGACCCTGGTGTGACCCGGGCCCTGGGCCCCCGGGAGGAGCCCTGGATCCTCCACTCTTCCTGCCCTCCCTGGCCCGGCTGCCCTGGTTTTATTAGAACCAGTTGCAGATGAGTTTCCTTGAAAGGAAGGCGCTGGTCTAATCCGCCCGCCGTCCACAGGGGCAGTCACAGCGGTGGGAACGCGGGTTGGTGAGCCTTCGGCAGGGCCACCTCCAAGTCCTCACAGCCGCCGGGTCAATTCTATCACAGTTGCCTTTGTGCAGGAGGGGAAACTGAGGCACAGAGGGGCTAAATCCCCTGCCCAGTGCCACAGAGCTGGAAAGGACCCCAGCCCGGACTTGAACCCACGCTCTCTGCATCAGCAGGCCCTAGCACTCCTCCCCAGTCGGGCCCCTTGGATTCCCGTCCCTCCTTTTGGCCAGAATGGAGGAACACCCCACAGAGGTGGCAAACCCACCACCTCCTCTGCGCCCAGGATTCTGCTGCGAGGGAAATACTGACGAACGAGACCCAGCGCCCTTTGAGATCCTGCAAAACCCCGCTGAGAATAATTGGCTCCCAGCTACCTTGTGCACAGGGTTGCCACGTGCCAGTGGCGGCATTGTGCATCAACTATTTGGTCCCAGCGACCAGTACCACCTTCAAGGCACAGCGAGAAGACGGGGTCTGAAAGGCCAGGGGGACAGAGCAGAGGCGGCACAGCCCGGAGCCCCAGCCTGTGGTCACAGTCCCCACGGCCCCCGCAGAGAGCGCGGAGGCCTCCCCGCAGCAGCACATGGATACCAGTCTTCCGTGTTCCCCGGTCGTTTACTTCCTGCCCCGTGACCAGACCGTAAGCTCTGTGAAGGCGGAAACCCCGCCGGCCTCTTCTCTGTTACATCCCCAGAGCTGGGCCCGTGACCAGCACACAGCAGGACCCCACATTTGCTGACTAAATGAACAGCAGTACTGAGCACTCTCGAAGCACTTGGGGACTCGGGCAGCGCTGCTGTCACCCCACCCCGTAACATGGGCGGGCTGGGACCTCGCTGCTCCCACGCGCCCAGCCCCGTGCCTGGCAGGGAACAGACGCTCAAAGAATGTGCACGACCCCAGGCTGCTTCTTTGCCCCTCAGACAAGTTCTGGGACCCTCCCATAGCCACACCTTGGACAGCCCAGCTCCTGCTGGGAAGCGTGTGAACCTCCGGCACCTTTTATCCAAAGCATGAAGCCTTTTATCTGGCCCCCTGCAACCCACAGGGCCTGGGGGCTTTGAGAAGTTTGCCTACAGGGAGGGAGAGAAGTGTGAACATCAACAGAGATTAGCGGGGCAGGACTGGGGAAGCCCCTGCTTGGGCCAGGAGGTTTCCAGGTCGGACACCCCCGTGCGGGCCCCAGGGACCGACCTTCGCATAAATATTTGTTAGTGGAATCTCTGCTCCTGTCTCCTGCCCAGTCTAACGGCTGTGACAGATAATGCCTAACGCCAGGCCTGTTGCAGGTGACATTATGGTGCATTTCCTGCACGGGCTCTCAGCTAAGCTCTCAGGGGCTCATTCCAGCCTCACGACCCCTCTGCGGTCACCCCTGTCATCGCCTCGTTTCACAGACGAGGTGGGAGCACAGGAGACCCAGGTGCTCGCGGGGACTGAAGCCCGAGTTCCTCACTGCCGACGTCTCCTTGCTCCCAAGACTCGGGGGAGGGGGCTCAGCACCCCACCTGGCACCCAGGGGCTCCTCCGAATCACCCTCCCTGACTGAGCCCCAGCAGCCTCGGACAATGCTGTGCTCCTCATCCCCATCATACGGATGAGCAAACCAAGGCACAGAGAGGTTGCATGTCTTACCCAAGGCCACACAGCTGGTCAGTGGCAAAGCCGGAAGCGAATGCCCTCAACCGGGAAGGAGGAGTTTTATGGAGGTCTGGGCTGCCCCAGCTCCGGCACTCACTGGCTGGTTGACTTTGGAAAAGAAACGTCTGCACGGCCATGTCACCACCTGCACAGTGGGGAGACACCACCCATCCCTACCATACCTGGTGGGGCAGGGTAAACTGAGGCAGCGGCAGGTGGGGCGGCAGGCGGCCCCAGAGGTTCTCGTGATGCCACTGCAAAGAGGGCCCTGTCCCGGGCACTGGAAGGGTGCCCAGCACATCAGAGCACTCCGCCAGTACCAGAGGGAGGAAATGCATTTACCAGCATGCATTTTGGAACCACTCGGATTCGAATCCTGCCACAAAACTCATGCTTTGTCCCCAGACAAGCAGATTTGCCCTTCCAATCCTCAGTTTCTCCATCTCTAAAATGGGAACGGCAGCATCCACCTCCCAGACCGTCTCTAGGAACACATGAGATCAGTGTGTCAGTGCGTAAATAGCGGCTGCCGTGATTATTGCTGTTATCAGGGAACTCTGAGACCTCAGGAGACATCCCGAGACTTTCACCTGCCGGAAGCAGGCAGCCTTCAGCTTCCCACGCTGCCAAAAGACGCGGGTGAGGGTTAAGGTGCGGGTCGGGGGGAGGGAAGGGTGGGGAAGGGAAGGGGCAGCAGGGAGGGAAGGGAGGGAGGCACTCAGCGTTCCAGGCCCTCCAGCCCGTGCAGCCCCCCCAGATCAAAATACAAAACATTTCCATCTCCCCAGAAAATTCTTGTTCCAGTCAGTAACCTGCCGGCCGCCCCCAGTGGCCACCCCTGACTGTGCTGCTGTCCCAGCTGATGGTTCTACCTGTCCCCGAGCGTTATGCAAATAGAATGACGCAGGCGGTTGTCTTCCGTGCGTGGCTTGGAGATCAAGTTGCCCAGTCGTGGACGTCCACACTGCACTCTTGCTGCCAGCAGTGTTCCACTGCCGGGTCTACTACCACTGGTTCACCCGTTCATCACTGACGAACACGGGGTTATTTCCAGTGTGGGCAATGTTTGACAAAGCCACCATGGACATACTGAATACGGCTTTTGGTGACCTCTGCCTTCATTTCCCTTGAGCATCTATCTGTCAATGGGATGGGGGTCACTGGATTGACTTTCCTGATCCCATTCTAGACCCCCCACCAGCAGCGCGGAGAGTTCCAGCTGCTGCACACCCTCTCCAGCCCTTGATATCCCCGTGGGTGGCACTTTCCTCATGTGTGACTTTGGACACGCAACTCAATGGCAAAGTTCTTCCTTTCCTCATCTGCAAAATGGGAGTAATAACAGAAGCTGCCCCTTAGACTTACTCCAAGGATTACATAAAAATAATTCATTTCAAAATCTGGCCCAGGTCCTGGACCACCCTAAGCGCTCAGTACACACGAGCTGCGCTTATGACCATCCACTCAGATCCATCTGGAACCTCAGAATCATCTTCCATTCCTCCTCTTCTAGCTGATTCCCTCTAAAGAGGTCACCAGCCTTATCAAGGACGCCCTCTCCCCAAGCACATCTCCAGTCCGGGGCTTCCTCTCCCTCCCTCCCCGGCTCCCCTCATTGTCAACCCCAGCGTCCTGTCCAGTTAGAGGCCCCGTCTCTAACCCTTCCCCTCTAGTCCTTCCTCCACTTTGCTCCCACCCAAGTGCTCTTCTCAAAGTCCAGCCATGCTCACGACGGCCCTGCTCAGACACCATCTGTGTCTCCCCAAGGCCAACCTGGTGAAGCCTCAGTGACGCACCTGCCAGTCACTGGAGACCCTTCACGATCAGCCCAACCTCCCCTCCCCTCGCGCCTCCTGCCCGTGCGTCCGCCATCCACCTGTCTGCCCTGGCCTTGGAGCTGCTCCACTCTCTCCCATCCTGCGCTGACTGAAAGGTGCTTTCCTGCCCAGTGACACCGTCCAACGGCACAGGCGGGGAGAACTCCTGCGGCCCTGCCCTCAGCTGGGGCTCGTTGCCGGCGTGTCCTTGTCCCCTCTAGGGGAGACCACACCAGCTCTCACACAGTGGCTCGCTGGCTTATTCTGCAGTTTCTAATCTGTCGGGGGTCCACTGAGGCTGAAATCCCCTCCAGTGACACCTGGGGCTGGGGCTTGGGGGCAGGGAAAACTCCAGGAGCTCCTTTGGGCCTCTGTGTGGGAGAGTTCTTGCTGGCTACAAACTCTTTTCTAACGTTTCATTCAAGAGTAGCACATGCACAGAAAGGTAGACAAGTCATCTGTGGACAGCTCTGTGATTTTCCACACATCAAACACGCCTGTGGGCCCCGCCCCCGAAGCCTGCCTTGTGCCCCTGCCCCACAGCTCCCCAGAGGCCTCCGTGACCCCTGAGCTGACCCAGGACGTTCTCCACGGTCTCTCAGAGGCACCTCTGCTTCTCCTTCAGCACCCCATAAAACACACATTCCTCCAGGCCCTGCAATCTCAGCCCTGCAGACTTCAAATGGTCTGGGAGGGTCTCTCTTGTCACTGTACCGCACCCTGGGACAGGGCTGGGCAGACCGTGGGTGTTCCCTGAACACGCAGCTGCAGGAGTTCTTAGGTTTCTCTCCCAGTGCCCCGCTGCCCCCCTCCTTCCCACCCTACTGCGCAGATAGGGGAAGACCCAGCCCTTTGACCCAACACCAGGGGGCTTCTCAGTGCATCTCCGGCAGCTGCAGAAGGTCCACCTCCCCAGGGAGCCTGCTTTGCAGAAGATCAGGGCTCAAGTCATCTCTGAGGCTGGTCCCAGGCTTCCTGGGGCACCTTAGGGAGCTCAGATCTTTCCCCAAGGGGAGATTAAAGACGGGGCCTCCACTTCAGAGGCAGGAATTTGGATGGCAGAGATAATTGGGTCATGGGTGGGTGATAACCACAGGAGAGAGAGTTAAGTCATGAAACCCTGACTGCTGGCGCATGTGGCGGACTCTGCGGATCTGCACCTCCGGGGCTCTGGCTGGATTAGAAGCCCCAGTTTGGAGGACTCAGAGGGAAAAAGCTCACCCGGGGTTTCCGAGCACCCAGTGGGACACTGCAAACAATCCAGAAACCCGTGTCGCCGGTGGGAGTCCACACTGCTACGGCCACCACGGTACCTGCTAAAGCCAAGTCCAAGTGTCGTTCCTCACAGCTCAGCAATCCCACGCCACGATGTATCCCCTACAGAAATGCAGGGACCCCACACAGTCACCAAAAGGTGCATTCTAGAATGTTCACAGCCATACCTAAAATGTGCTAGAATGGTAACAGGCCCGGACTGAAAACCACCGACACGCCCATCAACAGCAAGGTTGGTAAATTGACTGGGGTGTGTTCATGCAATGGGTCCCTCCACGGCAGTGGCTGAGCACACGCTATCGCCACACGCAACAACACGGAATCTCACAACGTGACCCCACAAACAGGAAACCGGCGGTCCGTGTCGATCGCTTTTGCCACAACCAGCTCCTCACCCGGGCTGGCAGGTGCTGCCAGAGGCTGGCTGTCCCTGGGCTTCTGGCCCTCAGCACAGGCCACCTGGCCCTCCCAGCCCTGCCTGGCGGAAACCCCGGGCCACACGGCTCATCTCACCCTGGACTCCTGCCCCAGCTCAAAGACAAGAAGAATCTAACTCGCTTTGATAAGCTCGTTGTCAGTGTCCCGTGGCCCATGACAAAGACCCAGAAGCCAGGGGCTTAGAACAACAGACGTGTATTCCGTCCCAGTTCTGGGGGCCGGAAGTCTGCAATCGAGGGGTTGGCAGGGCCTCGTGAGGGAGGCTGCAAGGGAGGGTCCTACCTGCCTGCTCCGGCTTCTGGGGGCTCCAGGCGTCGCTGGGCTTGTGGCCTCCATCACCGCGCGGCCTCTTCTCCGCGTGTCTCCGTGTCCCCTCTTGTAAGGACACCAGCCTTCGGAGTTAGGGCCCCCTGGATAATCCGGGATGGTCCCATCTTGAGATCCTTAACCCTTTTGCTAAACAGGGTCACGTTCCCAGGGACGGCGGCTTGGGACGCCGACGTGGCCGCTGTCCCTCATGGGCAGACCGGGGTCGCACGCAAAGTCTGCGGCCCGCGGACCCCGCAGAGAGGCGGGCGCCGGCAGCCACACCGGGCCGGGTGCGGCTGGGATCCCCGAGGCTCTGGGCCCGGGGTCCGCAAACCCCAGGGGCCGAGTCCGGGTTTGGCTGCCCCAGAGCCAGGCCCCGAGACGAGGCTTCCGGTGTGCGCGGCGGTGCGGGAGGGGCTCTCGGGACCCCCGCGGCGCGTGTCGGGAGGCAGAGGAGGCAGGAGGCCCACAAACGTGTGTCCCCAAGTCCCCAAGCAGGCCGGTCAGCGCCGCGGGCACCTGGAGCTCACCCTGCGGGGACCCCGGGGACTCTGGTTCCCGCTCGGAGGTCTGTTCCCCGGGCCGCATCCCGCGTTCACGGCTGCTTGGAAAACTCGCGGCACCGCAGGGCGGCTCTGCGGGGCCTGAGCAGCCTTCCCTGGCGGGCAAGGGCCCCGCGGGGTGCGCCGGGGAACCCCGCCGGGAACCGCGCCGGGAACCGCGCAGCCGCAGACGGGACCGGAAGCGCGGGCAGGAGCCACAGCGCCCCCGCGCGGTGACCGCCGGCCCCGCGGCCGCTCTGGATCCCAGCGTGGTGGGAGAGGACGCCGGTGCCGGCTCCCCTCGGCTGCCGGACGGAGGACCGCAGACTTGGGGCTCAAACGTGGCAGCCTGGTTCTCTCACGTGCTGAGGTCGGAAGTTCGAAGCCGCCTCACGGGCTCCAACCAAGGCGGCGGCGGGGCCGGCTCCGTCTGCAGGCGCCCAGGCAGAATCTGTCTTCCCGCCTTTTCCAGCTTCTAGAAGCTTCCACGTGCCGGCCCACGGCTGCCTCCTCCGCGTTCAGAGCTTCCCGCCCGCCTTGTGTGAAGACCCTGCGGTGACATCAGACCCGCCCAGGTATCGAGGATATTCTCCCGACTCGAGGTCCTTCGCCCAGTCCTGTCTGCGGGGTCCCCCTCACCAGCACGTCGCGTGGCAGGACACCCACGGGTTCCGGGGAGCAGGGTGGGGACAGCTTTGGGGGTCACAGTCCTGCTGAGCACGACACCCAAAGGCTCGCCCAGACCACAGAGGGGCCCTGGGCCAGGCAAGGCAGGAATCCCCTAGGGACGCCACAAGCACGAAGCTTCCCAAGGCTCGGCCGGTCCAGGACATCCCCCTGATTTGACCCCCAGCAGGTCCTGGCCGGGAACGGTGACCCCCCCCCACCTGCCTCAGAGGGTTTAAATGACAAAGTGTGGGGCACGGCCCGTGACGGCACAGCAGGCAGAGCCAAGGGGACAGACAAGGGATACTGAGGCCCTGAGGAATGAGTGACAACAGTAGGAAGCTGGGACAAGGGACAAGGGCGGGACATGGTGTCACTGGGGCCCATGGGAGAGGGAACCCAAGCAGGAGAGACGCGGAGACTGTCAGGCTCCGGGACGGGCAGGGCGTCCTGCGTCCCGGCCGGCAGTGAGGCCGACGCAGAAACTTCATCGGAAGCCAGCACCCGCCAAAAGCAATAAAAATGAAAGCAACGTTATATGATTTGACAGGGTCCCCCGAGTCTTATTCACGGACTAAGAAATAAGGATTAAAACCAGGAGCAACGGAACAAAGGCTTAGGGTGCGAGGCCCAGATTTGCCTTCCGACCCAGAAGACGGCTATTTATTTGAACAAGAGCTCTCACAAGTTGCCTTTTATCCCCTTTGGAGCATATTTTATGTCGCCAAGAATTTCACGGCTGTTAAAAGCGGCAAAGAAACAAATCTTTTTGAAACAGCCTATATATAGCGACGGGTAGGCAGGTTTTCAAAGCAGCATGAGCGGCGAGACGTTAGAAGCTCCTTTTGAAGTTGACAGTGCACAGGGTTTACGAAAGCTGAACGGACCCCCCTCCCACCTGCAGCCCAGCCATTGCGAGGCTGGGTACGTTCCCGACCGAGTGTGTCCGCCAAAGGGCGCAGAACAGAATGTCGGTGGCCACCAAAGGTCCACCGGCGGTAAAACAGACGGGTGAGTCAGGACGTAGCTCGCCAGGGAATTCCACACAGCAGTGGAGATGAAAAACGGGCAACCCACACCCACAAACGCGACACAATCGAAAGAAGCGAGCAACAAAAGTGTGCACACGGCATGACTCCACGGCCACACGGCTCAAACTCGAACGCAACTGCCCAGTGGTGACAGAGGTCACACAGTGGCTCCTGGGAAGAAGTCATCACCAGGATGGAGGAAAGGGGGACACTCTGGGGGTCGGGGCACGTTCTGCCCCCGTGCCCGGGAGCTGACGCTGCAGGCCCGCGGTGCCGGCTCCCAGGAGGGGGTTGGAGGAGTCACTTCTCCCTCAAGCAGGGTTGGGCGAAGCTGTGATCCTTAGGTTTAGGTCGCGCACACGAATCCATCGTTACTTTTATGGTATCTGCACACCTCTTGTAGTTTTTGCTTATTGGGGCTGTTGGACTCCTCACGTGGCTCTGGCTTCCCTGAGAGCTGGCGTCCCCATGGAGCCAGGAGGAACTGCGTGGCCTGTGCTGACCTGGCCTCAGAAGCCACGTGGCACCGTTCCCACTGTGCTCTATTGGGGGAAGTGGTCCTAAGCCCCCCACAGTCAAGGGGAGGGGACAGGGACCCCACCTCTCCCTTTTTGATAGGATAGTGAGGTGGTCATGTTTTAAAAGCACCATCCTCCATAAACCTTAGTATTGTTTGAATGTTTACAAGCATGTATGTACTTCTTCTTATCTCATTTATTTCAAAAAAGACATTTGCATAGTTGTCTGTTTCCTTTGGAGCATGGACTATAGCGTCCAAAAGTCCCCACCCCGGCCCCTGACTCAGGATGTCATACCCTGCGGGCGAGTCCCGGGCCTTGCAGTGGCTTTGCCAGCCTTGACTCACATGGCTGCTGCTTCCACGTACGTTCTAAAGTTGTCTGATGTCTGCATCCACCATGATTCTTGCCCCCGTTGGAGACCAGGATGTTGGCCAAAGGACAGAGGCTCCCCCTGAGCTCCTACCATGCCACACGGGGACGATGACCTTTTGGGAAACTCCCTCTGGTCCTGCCCGGTCCCCTGCCTTCCCCCTCTCCCTCCAGACCCCTGCACACCAGGAAGTCCAGAAGCATCCAGCATCCTCCAGACCTTCCTTCTTGTGCCAAACCAGGGCCCAGAGGGAGAGCAGAGCGTCGAGGCCGAGGGAAGATGGTCACCCTGGCGTTCGGAGGCCGGCGCTCCCTCTGGACCCCACGAGGACAGCGCGTGGCGAAACAGCCTCGGAGTTCTAGGTGGTTTCCATGGCTTGGAACTTATAGCCTAATTTTCTTTTTTTCCCATGTAGAGAAAATGCCATGGCTCCCAGCCAGCCCCTGGCCAGCAGCTGCTGGTCACCGATGTGTGGAGGGGACGGCAGGGTGGAGTCTGCTGAGCGGGACAGGAAGCCCGGAAACCTTCCTCCTCCCCACACGGCGAGGAAGCTCTGCGGGGAAGGTCAGGACAGTGCGGGAGGCCTGGCCGTTTTCAGGCTGCTCCCACTCCATTCCCCACGGCCTGGAAGTGCAGCCCTTCAGGACGAGCGAGGACCCGTCCCTCCCCAGGACTATGCCAGTCAGTGTGCCAGCTGCTGGGACAAGCGGGCCCTGAAATGCCGGTGGCGACGCCCAGTCCAGTGCACTGTTCGCTCAGGACACAGTCTAGGGGCATGCCAGCAGGGAGGGCTGCTTGGCGTACCAAGGGACACAGGCGCCTTCCATCTGTGGTTCTGTGTCCCCTGAGGTCCCCAATTTCCTCTCGTGAATTCTCTCTGTGCTGCCAGCAAACAGGGAGGGAGGAGGTGGGCAGCACACTGTTCCCACCTGCCCTGGCCCAGGCGGCCCACGCCACGTCTGCCCCATTCCTTAGGCAAGAACGAGGCACCCGGCCCACCTAGATGTGGGGGGCTGGGGCACGGGGTCCTCCCGGAGCTAGGAAGGAGAGAGGGCAGCACCCTGCAAAGCAGCCTACCCTGTGGGTGCCACAGGGACGCAGGAAGCACTGGGAGAGACGGCTCAGGGCACACGCGGAGCCGGCAGCCCTTCCCACTGTGTGCATCGGGGTGCCAGTTCCAGGGGTTCGGGAAGAGCAGTTCCCGGTGTTGACAGCCCGAGATGCAGCTTTGGAGGCTCAAGTCTCTGTGAAGTGTGGAATGTATGGGAATCCTCTCTTCCCCCACCACCAACAACCACCTCTCCCTTATCTGTGAACTTGTTCCTCGTTCTGGAGCCCTTCCGTC
Organism: Lemur catta; assembly: GCF_020740605.2. Taxonomy (NCBI): domain Eukaryota; kingdom Metazoa; phylum Chordata; class Mammalia; order Primates; family Lemuridae; genus Lemur; species Lemur catta. The sequence continues at coordinate 32,461,290 of NC_059147.1, read as the reverse complement.
CAGATTCTCAGGTGGCCTCAGGAAGCAGTGGGCCCTTACTCTGTTTAAACATCTAGATTATAGGCAAACGTTTTTAAATTGAAAAATGCTATTGACATATTACTCTATTCTAGTCCAGAAATCTTGACATTCTTCTCCAAGGGCACAGAGCACCTTCATGGAGTCAACAACCTGTACAACTGTGCCCGGCAACCCTGTTTCAAGACCCATCATCTGCTCAGCCTTGAAGGAGGAATGATGTGAGCCAGTCCTGGGCCCAACCACAGAAGCGCAGTGGAAAGGAATTGGGGTTAACAAATCTGGTGGCATTAAAAGTCCCACACCCTCAGGTCCCCTCGATACCCTGAATCCACTGGTCTGGTCCTCAGACCAGACTGGGAACCTGAGGTCCAGATGGAGCTAAGAGCTTCCCAAGGTCACAGAGCCCTGTTATTGGTCAAGATTAAAACCCAGACCAGTTCTAAACTTCCAGTTCGCCCATGTAGACCAGTGCTGTCTAAAGGAAATATACTGCAAGCCACACCTGTCATTTTCTAGTTGCCATATTTCAAAATGTAACAAAGTGCAGGAAGAACATAAATTTTAATAATGTATTTTATTTAACCCAATATATCCGTAACACATAAGCAAAATAAAAATATTATAACGGGATATTTTACATTTTTTTATACTAGGTCTTCAAAGCGTGTGTTTTATACGTGCAGCACGCCTCAGTGAGACTTTCTGTTGGAAACCTTTGATCCGTGTCTAGAGTTCGTGAGTTGACAGTCAAGAACGTAGATTCAATAGCAAGTTGTTCCAAACAAACTTGAGAGTTTCATTAGTAACTGAATCAAGTGCTCGTTTTTTAAACTAAAATTAATTAAAATGAAATAACATTAAACACTCAGTCCCTCTGCTGCACAGAGCACGGCTCCAGCACTCAGTGGCCACAGTTGACCCCTGGTGACTGCATCACACGGAGCAGCCCGGGAACTGCGGCCAAATCTGCGGTGACCCCGGCACCCTCATTACGAGGAGACTCTGTGAGAATCGCTCGGTCCCCAGGCCGGCTGGCGAGAGAGCAGCTGTGCTGGGAAGGGCAGGCACGCTGAGACTGCTCACTCCTCGCGCCCGGCGGCTGCGCCTCTGGTTTCCCAGGGCCCTTGTCTGGCAAAGGCTCCCACTAGGGAGGGCGGCCAAGTCTTCAGCAAGAGCAGGCTCGGGTGGCCATCGGGGCTGGGGCCACCCTGGGCAGGGCTGGGCAAGGCGCACGGGGAGGGACGTGAGTGGCAGGAACGGCTTCTGAGCAGAGCCAGTGCCCTGAGACGCTGCAGGCCCTGGGCCTGCAGGACGCGGCTGCAGGTAGTCTGACCTCAGAGCCTCAGTCCACAAGTGCTAAACCAAATGGCTGCTCAGGATGCCCCAAAATCCAACATCCTTCTGTGCCTAGGGCAGTGGTTCACTTTAGTCCCACAAGGAGACGTCATTTCAGGCCAAAACTCACTGACAATCGTTAAAACAGCAGCTAATGTGCATCAAGTGCTTACCTTGTGTTCAAGACACTTTAGCATTTACTCAATTAATACTTTCACAGGGCTGCCAAATCAAATGACCACGCACTGAGGGGCTTAAAACAGCAGGAATTTATTCTCTCACAGTTCTGGAGGTCACAGTCCAAAATCGAGGTGTCGGCAGGCCTGGCTCTGTGGTGCAGAGGGAGGAGCTGCTGGGCCTGCTTGTCCCCAGCCGCCGGTCACTCCAGCCTCTGCTTTCATTCCACGTGGCCATCTTCCCCTGTGTGTCGTGTCTTTTAAGAACGCCAGTCAGATTGCATTCAGGGCCCACTCTAATCCAGTAAGGCCTCACCTTAGATTGACCACCACCTGCAAAGACCCTATTTCCAAATAGGGTCACAGCCGCAGGCACTGGGGGTGACTTTGCACGCATCTTTTGGAGCCCTCAATCCACTCCGTAGGACCCTTGTCTATAGATGAGGAAACAGAAGGCCTGTCGCTGGCGGGGCTGGGGCTCGAGCCTGCCACCCTCCAGAGCCGTCTCTGGCTCCCTCCCCCAGGACTTTCCGGGACTCCCTGGGGTTCTTCCAGCTCAGGAACCAGGACACTCGTTGCCCAGGACGATCTGTAAAGCCAGGGCCAGTCTGCTCAGGTTCAAGTCTCCCTGTTAAGTGATCTTAACCCCGATGACAATTCTGATCAATGACAACCATTTCCTTATGTAACTGACTGGGATTTTGGAAAAGACAACTTGATCTTTCTCTGCTCTTTCCAGTCTCAACAAACCCGGAGCACAATATGGAAAACTCCAGGTGCAAGAGTGAAAATGAAACTTTCCCCTAGGTAGCTGACGAGAGGCAGGCCAGGGACAGCTTGAGTTTGTCCCTGCAGAGGAACCCCCAGACACCTGCTGTAGCCCTTCCCCCACTCTCAGCATCTGGAACCTGCCCAGCCCATTCGCACCCAGCCTCAGTGCAGAGAAGGAAGAGAGGAGGTGGATGCTGAGATTGGCCTAGGAGAATAAAACCACACCCGGCAAATGGCGCCAGGACAGGCATGCGGGGAACGACCCTCTCCCTGCCACAAGGAGAGAGACAGGATCCCTCCCCAGACTCGGCCAGATGGCTCTGGGGAGAGCGTGTGAAGCCAGCTGGGGACACCAGGAGGGACGCTGCTGCCAGGTCCGGCCCCCCAGTCCAGAGGGGCCGGCACGGAGGACAAACTGCCCAGAGAGGTTGGCAGACCCTGGCGACTCCTCGGCCAGCTGGAGGCTGTCCCCAGGTGGCAGCGGAGGGAGGCCTGTCCACATGCGGCCACAGGCTGGAGTTGGGCGAGGTTGAGGCTTTGATCCCAGCCCCGCCCCTGCGGCTGGAGCCCAAGCATGTTCCTGCTTGTAATTACGGTAGCTCTGGCCGCCAGGACGCGGACAAGCCTGGCGTTCTCTGTTGGACTAGCAAAGCCTCGCTCATTGCTGGGGAAATGAGGCCTCTCCAATTATTCCCAGAAGAAAAACCTCTTAGAAAACTCCAGAGTGCGGGCAAAGGCAGGCGTTTCCTGCCTGCGTGGGGATGGGGCGTGGAAACCCCCAGGCTCCTTCGCCAAAGAGACCCTAAGAAGGACTTGTGGGGGGGGGCGCCCTGGGAGAGTGGGGCTCTCGGGGGCCTCTCTGGTGCAGGACAGAGGAGCTCTTGTCTCGCAAATTGGCAGGTGAAATTGAGCATTAAGGAAAAATTGGCCTGGCCACATCAGGGAGGAGGCAGAACACGTTTGGCTTGGGGAGGAAATACAGTGAAGAAAGGGAGAGACAGAGACGGAGCCTTTCACAGGGGGCTGGGTTTCCCCGGATTGAGAATGCCACGGCCTTGAAGGACTTCGCCGGGGGCTGTCCAGCGTGGGTTCGGGAAACCTGAGGTGGGTTGCTTAGATTACTGCTCAAGAACATTCACTTCCTCGCCTGCAATAGGGAGGAGAGACACAAACCTCCCAGCAGGGGACTTCAGCCACTGCCCCCCCACTGGGCTCCCCGGGGGGCTGACTCCTGGCTTGCAGGAGGTGTGGGGGGCGGGTGGCTCAGTGGTGGAGGCTGAGTGTGACCACAGGGGCCTGTAGCTGCAGTGCCAGACACTTAGCTGTCACGTGATGTCGTCATAACATGTGTACAACGTGTATTCGCTGTGTCCGGGCAGCTTACCTGAAATAACTCACTCAATGCTCACAGCAACCCACCAAATAGTTATATCATCAGTCCATTACAGATGACAAAGCCGCCTCTGGGAAGTCACGGAGTCCTGCCTCCCTCTGTCCAGGCTGAGTCGGCAGAGGAAGTCCCCGTTACCCCTGGAGTGTGCCCTTGGGACCGGCAGCCTCATCCTGTCTCTGCTCCCTGAGAGCGGCCCTGGGCACCGGGTTCCCAGTGGCTTCAAAGGGAGCCGGAGCCGGCTGAGCTCCCAGGGGGCGCGGGGCAGGCCCCGGCGCTGCCAGACGGCAGGAGCGCGAGGCGGCTTTGGTCTCGGGCCGCGGCGGGTGGAACGGGCTCAGCTCGGAGCCAGGCCCTGCTGGGAACCGCGCTGGCCTTTCCTCGTTTCGTCAAGGCCACTGAAGCACCCCAGAAACCACACGCAGAACAAAGTCTCCGGGTGCTGCTGCCTGGAAGGCGAGAGGATTAGGGAGAGGGAGAGGGCAGCCCCGCCGCGGGAGCCGCCGCCGGGGCCTGGGAACTTCTCCCGGCCTCCCCTGGAATCCACGCAACTCAGCGCCCCCCACACTTCTTGTTCCAGGCATCACGGCCCCTGTGCCGGGTGCGGGCACTGAGCCAGGGGTGCCGGCCAGGTGCACCGAGCACTTCGCAGCCTGAGCTCGGCCATCCTCAGACCCTGGCGGGCGAAGAGACCGGTTTGGATGAGCCGCCTACACTATTGTTCTCGTCACCAGGACGGCTGTGACCTGGTGACAGATGAAAACCAACTGACAGCACATAAATGGCAAGTGGAGTCCAGAAAAAAAAAAAAAACGCCAAAATGCCAAGAGCGGTAGAATGTGAGCGTGCGACTGAGTCTTTATGATTTCATTTGTGTGTTTTCCAAGTCTTTTTAAAGGAACCTGTACGTCCTTTGCAAGTGAAGAGTCTAAACCTGGCAGACTTGGTCACTGATGCCCCCCCGCGGCCAGAGCCAGGGCAGGGCGGCTGGTCAGAGGGGCTCGGGCGGCTTCTCTTGGCGTGAACTGCGGCTGCTGCGCGGGGTTCCTTGTGACAATTGCAGCTTCATGGCCTCGTGGGAGGGGGCTGCTGATGGCTCCTCACCCCGTGTGGGGACTCTGGGCCTGGAGACCCAGCCCCTGCAGGCAACGCCGCCAGCCCTCGGCCCTGTGTGCCTGCTGCCCGCTCTGGGTGGGCCTGGCCCCGTGGGCAAAGGGCGTGCACAGTGAATGAATGAATGGAAATTAAAACATAAACCTTCTAGGGGAGCATTGTTGACGGGATGGGAGGGGGAGGGCAGCTGGAGCACGGAGACAAGCCTGCGTCACAGCTCCTGGGATGGGAAGGCCACTGCGGCAGAGGGGAAGGAGACGCCCGGGTCGAATCCTGCCTCTGCCCCTCCTCACGTGGCCCTGCACACGCTGCCTAACTTGGGCAGCCTCAGATTTTTTATGGGTAGAACTGGTGGATGATGGTTCCCTTGTGGCGGCGTCGTGAGGATTAGATAAGATGATACATCAACATCTAGCATGTAGGACGTGTTCACTTAACGTCACTCGTAAGATAATGGAAGGAACAAAGGAGCCACCCAGGCCGCGGCCCCCACTCCTGGTTTCACGTTACAGCCGTCCGGGGAGACTTCTGACCAACAGCAGAACACAAGCTCCCTGGAGAAACGCTGATCCCGGGCTGGGCAGGGGGAGACCACCAGGCTTCGGACGCAGACGGGCCACCAGGAGCTGAGGCCCCCAGAGAGGCACTGATGGGTGCTCAGGGGGTGTCATTTCCTCGGCTCCCAACAACAGCCCTCCCCGGTGGATGCTATTCTAGTCCTAATTTTATTGGCTCTGACAGGTGAAACTACTTGCCCAAAACCCACAGGTAGCTTTTGGCAGAACCAGGATTTGAACACAAAAGTGTCTAACTCTGAAGCCCAGGTTTCTCCCCTACCCAGTACAGACTCGAGCGTGTTTTCCCAGGGGTCTCTGCAGGGCCTTTAGCTGGAGCAAAGTCTCCCTAAAATACCTTGGAATAACTTTCAGCGTCTCAACTCCAAATGACCCGTGATGCATGCGAGTGTGTTGGGAGCCTCTTCCTTTTGGCTGTGTGACATTGGGGAGGTTTTGTCCCCTCTCTGGGGAGACTGGAAGTACCCCTGGACCCTGCAACCCTGGTGTTTTATTGCCCGATGTGTGTTAGGGAGAAAAGCTGAGCAGGTGGGCGTGAGTGAAAAGAGCTCTCACCTGGGGACACCCCAGGGCCCCCACCTGAGCAGAAAGCCCACCTCCTCTGGCTGCGCAAAACCACATTCAACAGCGCCACCATGTGGCCACAAGCTGGAGTGACAGCCCAGGGAGGGGCCCAGACAGTTCATGACTCCCCCCAACCTGCAGCTTGACGGTAGCTGACCCCCCCTTGGCCTGGAACTCGTTCCCACCGCCTTGGACGAGAGGGAAAGGGGGACCCTTCAAGAGGCGATACTAGACTTCCTACCAATAAGGGCAAGCGGAACGTGAATGTTGCTTTTTAAGAAACATAATGGGCCCGAATGCTGTGGGCTCAGTGTGTGTCTCCCAGAATTCCCAGGCTGAAGCCCTAACTCCCGCGGTGACGGCACTCGGAAGTGGGGTGTCTGGGAGGTGAGAGGTCGTGAGGGCAGAGCCCACGTGTCTTTATAAAAGAAACCCCAGAGCTGCCTCACCCCTTCCAGCACATGAGGACAACGAGAGGCCCCCATCTGTGAACCGGGGAGGGTCCTCACCAGACCCCAGACCTGCCGGCGCCTTAGTCTGGGACCTCCAGCCTCCAGAGCCGTGCGAGACAAATCCCGTTGTTTAAAAGCCACCCACTCTGTGTGTCATAGCAGCCCAAACAGACAAGACACCACCTCTGACCTCCAAACTGGGGAAAATGGGTCAGACTGCTCATATTTTACAGGCCCCACAATTTTTTAAGTGGGGGGTTTACGCATTCCTGGAATCACCATATATGTCCATGAGAAAACGGTATCAGATTTGCAAACATCTGATTAACACGATAATACCAAGGCCCCAGCGGTGGAAAGCGGGGACAGGTCTGTGCTTGGGGACGCCGGCCCAGCCCTGACGCTGCCACTTCCTCCCACTCTCTGTGCGTGAGTTCCCCAGAGCCTCTCCTGGCCTGACCCCGCGGCCGTGTTCTCTGGTTGTTCTGTTTTTCTGACAACAGCTGGTTGCCAAGGAAACCGCTCTGGAGCCCAGAGTCAGATCCTGCAAGGAAACTCAGTCCTCGCTCATCTCTCCGTCCATTCGCAGCAGCCTCTCGGTGTGACCTCAGGAAACCCCGGCAAGCCCCAGGCAGGGAGCCCACCGCGCCGGCAGCCGGGACCGTGCCCTGGGGCTGAGCACAGCTGGGGAGAGGAGGCAGGGCTGGAAGGAGACCGCCTGTCATCCTTACTGTAAACGTCCTAGGAGAGCATACCGTCTATGAAGTGCACAAGTCCCAAACACACTGTGCAGTGAATTTCACGAGCCGAACACCCCCGTGCCACTAGCCCCCAGAAAACAGGAAGGGAACATCCACCACCCCCTCCAGAAGGGGCGGCTAGTCCGCTGCCCTCCCCCCGAGGAGTAACCGCAGTCCTGACTTCTAGCGTCAGAGGTTCCTCTCGCCTGGTATTGAACTTGGTGTGCGTGGGACCCCACAGGGTGCTGTCCCCAGTCTGGCTGTCTGCTCCACACCGTGCTGCTTTGTCCTCAGTGCCGTGTCACGTTCCACTGCACGACACACTGCAGTTCGCTCGTCCACACGCCACTTGTGGGCACTGGGGAAGCTTCCAGTTTTTGTCTGTAATGAGCAATGTTGCTCTGAACACGCTTGTCCATGTCTTTGCATGAACGGATGCTGACATTTCTCTGCCCCCTTATCCCTGAGGGGTACGTTCCAAGATCCCCAGTGGATGCCCAGAACCGAACCCTACATATAAAATGTTTTTCCTATTCATACACGCCTGTGATAAAGTTTAATGTACGAATTCGGTACAGTAAGAGATTACCAATAACTAATAATAAAATAGAACAATTACAACACTATAATGTAATAAAAGTTATGTGAATGTGGTCTCTCTCTCTGGAATTTTCCATTTTGTATTTTCAGACCACAGTTGACTGAGAGTGAGTGAAACGGTGGAAACCCTGGCGGGGTTGGGGGGACTGCTGTGCCCAGGGGGCGACGTCAGGTCACAGAGGATGAATACAGTGGCGGCTGCCACGGAGTCTTGCACAGTGGCTGTAGCGAATTTCAGTCCTGTCGGATCGTGTGAGAGCTCGAGCGGCCCACGCCAGCCCCTGGTACTGCCTGTCTTCCTTTTAGCCGTTGTCCCACCCTCCCATGTTGCACTGGGGGTACCCAAGAGGTGCGTCGCTCCCCGGACCCCACAGCTCGCCCCTCTCCAGCCCACCCTGCTCGTCCCACGGATGAGGACAGAGGCCTGGAGAGCGGAGGGGCCTTCCCAGGCCACGCGGCAGGACACGGACCAGATCTTCAGACCCCACACAAGTTCTGAGCTCTTGCCCCAACCCCAAACCGCCGGTTCTGAAAGTGTGGCCTGTGGGCCGGCAGCACCGACATCACCCTGGAGCTTGTTATGAACGTGTGTGTCCAGGCCCCACCCTGCACCTGCTGAAACCAAATCTCGGAGCGTGAGGCCCGAGAACCAGCGCCCCAGACGGCACCAACCCTGTTCTCCTGGGCTCAGGCCCTCGGGGTGGACCTGCAGGAACGCCATGCAATTCTCCGGTTTATTCACTAGAGGGAGCCAGCACCCCAGCCGGCACCGACCCTGTTCTCCTGGGCTCGGGCCGTCGGTGTAGACCTGCAGGAACGTCATGCAATTCTCCGGTTTATTCACTAGAGGGAGCCAGCGCCCCAGAGATACACACTCGCCCGGAGCCACCAGAACGCCCCAGACAACAAGTCTCCGGGCCTCCACGGGACCACGCGGCCCCTGGCCCCACTTGCTGTCTAGGGGGATCCGCAACCTGCCGGTGGTGTTCAGCAAAAGGAGAGTTTTTACCAACACGGGAGGCGGGAAACCTTAGTGCTGATACCACCCCGGCACCCCCACCCTAAGCATCCACATCTGTTGGATTTGCTGTGCAGCCTCAGCAGAGCCCTTAACCTCTCTGAACCTGTTTCCTCATCTGTAAGGCAGGGCTGTTGTACACAAATGGCTTTTGAGCCCCCAGCCCCAGCCTTGATATTTTCTGAGACATCTGTTAATATCTGTAAAACATTAGGAAAAAACAGAGGCCATCTCATCATATGGATGTTCAGAGGTTATTTTGGATGGTTCTGCTATGATTCCACATGTTTTATGGCATAGTTCTGCAACTCACTTGCTCTCTAGCCAGGGACCACCACTGGAGGTGGTTGTGCCTACATGTGAGGTCTGGAGCTATGGCAGCCACGTGGGCCCGTGAGGGGAAATACCCAAGGAGAACATGCTGTGGATGGCAGCACTAAAAATGGAAAGAACCTAAGTCCTTCACCGTGTCACTGACTTGCTGAATTAACCAACCCCAGGGCTTCTCTACCTTGGAACTTCTTGTGATGTAAGTTGATAAATCCCCTGGTCACTCACCCGGTGTGGCTTGGGTCTTCTGTTCCTTGCAGCTGAAGGCACTCCCTCTTTTCCCTCTGCCCTGCTGGCCTTGCATTACGGGCCAATTGTCTGCCTGGTGGCTAAGAGAATTGACTTTCTCGTGCCAACAGCTGGGAGCACAGCCTCAGACTAGGCACAGGGCTCGGACCAGGGTTCTCGGAAGACAAGGCTCTATCTTGGGGTGTGAGGTTGGAGAGACAGGGCAGAGGTGCCAGGGAGCTGACAGCAGCCAGCAGCGGTCACACAGAGGAATGGACAGTGGGGCCACAAGTGCTCTGGGACCCCAGCATCCACAGTGGGCCAGAGTGTGGGTGCACCAGGGAAGGCTTCCTGGAGGTGGGTTTCCAAACATCATGGCGGGGGACCCTAGTGCGTCTGATTACCAATGCTACTACTCTTCTGTCCCCCTTGGAGTAAATCAGAGAAGATTCCTTAATCTGCCCAGGCCATGGTTTGTCCATCTGTGACAGAAACCCTCGCCTTCTGGGAATCACACCCCTCCCCGCCTCTCTCGAACCATGAGGTCCCACGCGGAGCCGCCACAGTTCTCATGTGGGTGGCTGCACTGCCCAGACCACGGCTGACTGCGACCTACAGAACATTGTCGTCACCACGGTAAGTTCTATCAGACATCACCGCCTCGGTGCGCCCCTGAATCTATCCATCCAGCCACCTCTCCGTCCATCTGTCTATCTGGGACAACTGACTGACGCTGGGGCTTAAGTTCAGAAGACCTGATCCCTCCCTGTTTGGGCCAATATATTATTCTTCCCATTTTCAATAAGGAAACCGAGGCTGAAACGGGGCCTTGTCCAAGATGCATAGCAGCAGCAACGCCAGGGCTCGAACCCTGACCTTGTGGCTTTTCATTTTGTGCTGGTTTACTAGATGCTGCTGCCTCTGCTCGAGGCTGAATAAGTCAGAGCGGCAGTGTCCTTGTCACGTGGCTGAGCATCTTTGCAAACCCACAGTCTTTGGAGTGCAGGCTCACAAGGGACTGCTGTGTGCCCCTGGATGGGCAGGAGGGTTGGAACCCACGGAACAGCTCTGCCCGTCTGAAAACAGCGCCCGCTGAGTCCCTGTTTCTGGTAAAGAAACTGGTAGCTGTTTCTGAAGATGCCAAGACTCAGGCCCCCTCGAAAGTGCAATTATCTTATTGCGAAATTGTAATCAGATTTCCCCTGAAATGACAGCTTTGCTCTCCCTGGGCAGAGCCGACGGGCAATCACGGAGCTGGTCAGAGCCCCGTGTGGCTGCCCACCGAGCTCGCTGTAATCAGGGGTGGAGGTTAGAATCCAAACGATTACCTCACCCCGCTAACATCGCCGCCCCTAAGAACTTGGCTGCTTTTCCTACCGCGTCAGCCCTTTGTGAATCTTTAAGACTGTACACAGCTGGCTTGGAAAGGCAGAGAGCAAGGCCATGTCTGCCTGAATAACGATGATGATGGTGGAGGTGGTGATGGCAACGGTGATGGTGACGATGGTGACGATGACAGTGACAGTGGTGATGGTGACGGTGATGACGGTGATGATCAGGTTAATGATAATGATCTAAATCACGACCACTGCCCTTCACTGGTGCTTGTAACATCTCATTTAGTTTTCTCCCCACCCCTGGACTTCTACTCCACAGCTGCCTCCAGGAGCTGGGACTCGCTCAGGCCCTGAAAGAATCCTGTTCCACAGGTTTAAGGAAGAGAAAGCCACAGAGTGTCATTTCCGTCATCAGATTAACAGAGTCTGTTTCCATTTTCTCAGTAGAAACGACAAGATGTGCCACTTAAGCCAGCGTGGAGCATTCCCCTAGAGGAGCCCTTTGGCAATGACGAAATGCGGTCAGGGACGTTGTACAGCACATCGGAATTAAGCACTCAGTGACGGGCCCCAGCTCCCCGGGTTCCTGCGTGGAGGGGACACGATCTCTTGCTTCACACAGCAGCTGCTGTGCTTGGCGTTTTCCGGGCGCTCAGCCTCCCCCCAACATCTGCACGTCTCGTCCTGGCCTGGCGTGTGCTTCTCAGAGGATGTGAACAAGACACTCACACACCTGTTGTCACCTGGGCGATGCTTCCGTCGGGGCAGGGAGGTTTCCCGTTTTCAACCCCTCTGTAGCCCCTGCCTAGATCGGCCATGACCATGTTCTTAGAACCGATGCTCAGACAAGAACTTTGCTGGGGAAGCACGCTGAAACCTTGTAATCCTACCAGAAACCTCAGAAGCATTTTCACAAACTGTCTGCTCATAGGTGTTCGTATCAGGAAGGCTCTGGCCGACCCGCAGGCCGCAGAGCCCCGCAGGCGCGCAGGCACCTCTGGGAACAGGCGTTTCATAATGACTTGCGCTCACAGAGCACACCCCAAAACCAGAAGATGCGTTTAAAACAACTTCTTATATAACTCAACACACTCTTCCTCCTCCCTGCGACTGGAGTTCTTCAGAACCACCGGCAACATTTTGGTTCATCTTCTGGTTTCGATGTGCTGTTCTCCACCTTTGAAAGAGGAAATGGGCAGGAGACCTCAGAGCAAGGTTCTGTTTGTTTGCTTACTTTTTTAAAAAATCGTTAGGAGTGACAATCGTGGCAGCGCTCTGTCAGAAGGCTCCCTGCCCAGGGACGGATGGGCTTGTCTGTCCTGGGAAAGGCGCGTAGGTTGTAAGGAAAGGGAGGTGAGAGCAATAACTCAAGGGATGGAGATCCACGGGCCCAGGGAAGCCAGGAGAATTCACCATGTTGTTACAGTTATTGGTGTTATTGTCGTCCACTGTGTCTGCCACGGCCCTTCGCTCTGCGCTTCACCTGCACGATCATGTCGAATCTTCTAGGCCATGATATGATGTGCCCACTTTACAGATGAGCCAACTGACACTCAGAGAGCTGACACTGCCCCCAGGACATGTGAGGCCAAGGCCCTTAAATGCTGCCCCCCCCCGGAGCCCCACCGTGTGTCCAGGACCCTGCCAGACAGCACAGCCCCGGCCTCTGATCCCACGGAGTCACCCACTGGCAAGAAGACGGGCCCCAAGCACCCAGAGCAATAGGAACCGGCCGTCCCAGGTGGGTGAGAACTGGGGCTCCAGAGCCAGACCGCCGGGGTTCAAATTGGGGCTCTGCTGCTTCCTGCTGAGTGACCTTGACCAGGTTACTCAACCTCTCTGTTCTTCAGTTGTCCCATCTACAAAATGGGCATAAGAGCCATTTACAATAGACTTGGTGTGAGGAACAGAGACCTTGAGCAACATAAGCCCTTAATAAGCAGCAGCTGTGGTTAATTGTACTTAAAACGAAGGCAGGGAGGGAGCTGAGCTCCAAAGCCCCCGTAGACGTGTAAGTCTGTGACCCTCCCATCCCAGTTACACCTTCTGAGTGTGACTCAGAGCTTGGCTTCGCGGGAAACCCCACTGAACACGTCCAGGCACACGGAGAATGTGCAGCGTTCTCCGTGGCCGGCTGTGGAAGGCCACGCAGCATGACTTAATGCACAAGGCGTCCGGGACAGAGGCGGGCCCTGTGCCAAGCCCCTTCTCCCTGACTACCCACCTAACACACAGTTTCCTCCACGAGAAAATGGTAATGAGTTTGAAGACACAGCAAGAGACACTCTCCAAAATGAAACAGAAAGAACAACGACTGAAAGGAAACAAACAGACCCTGTGCGAGCCGTGGGTCATCAGGCAGCTGATGTCTGTGTGCGTGGAGGCCCTGGGGACGGGCTAGGGGGCAGGTAGGAAACAGTGCAGACGAAATAATCTCTTAAAAATGTCCAAATCCGATGAAAACTCTAAACCCACGGATCTAAGAAGCTCAACAAATATCAAGCACGAGAAACATGAAGAAAAGTACAACAAGGCACATTGCAACCAAATTACTCAAAACCAGGGATAAAGATAAAATCTTAAAATCAGCCAGAGGTGGAAAAAAACCTATTAGGAACAGAGGAACAAAAATAGAAATGAAAGATTTCTTGTCTGTCGCTGGAAGGTTTTCATACCCTATGTGAAGCAGTGTCAGAACATTCGAAGACAGACTGTGGCAAGTAGGATATATACACGATAAACCACAAGGAAATCTCTCAAATATCACAGCGAAGAGATGAAGCTAGTAAGCCAGCATGGAGATGAGTGTATCACTAGGATAATGTCCCGTCTAAAAGGAGGCAGGAAGAGAGAGAGAAAGGAGCAAAGAACAGAAGAGACAAAGAGAAAATACCTTGCCAGTTGGTGAATCTAAACTCAACCACATCAACACCCATTAAAATAAATGGTCTAAGCATCCAACTAAAGAACAGATCTTGTGAGACTGGATAAAAATGCAGCCCCAGCTGTAGTCTGACTCCAAGAAACCCACTTTAAATATAAAGACACAGTTGGGTTAAAAGTGGGGTGGGTGGGGGGCTGGGGCAGGCTGGGAGAGAGACAATGCTCAGCTGACACCAATCAAAGACCAATCACCAACCAATACGGCCAGCAGGAGTGGCCACGTTAATCTCTGACAAAGTAGATCTATAGTAAAAATACCAGCAAGGCGAGAAGGCCATTTCATGAAGAGCAAGAGGTCAATTCATTAAAAGGGCACAGCAAGGCCAGGTGTGGTGGCTCGTGTCTGTAATCCTGGCACTCTGGGAGGCCAAGGTGGGAGGATTGCTTGAGCCCAGGAGGTCCAGACCAGCCTCGGGTGTGCACCTGTGGTCCCAGCCACTAGGGAGGCTGAGGCAGAAGGATCACTTGATCCCAGAAATTAGAGGTTACGGTTAGCTGTGATGACACCATTGTGTTCTAGCCTGGGCAACAGAGTGAGACTCTGTCTCAAAAAAATAATTAAAAAAACAAATAAAATCTTTTTTTAAAAAGAGGACATGACAAGCCCATATGTTATTCACCTGATAACAAAGCCTTCAAAATGCAGGGGAAAAACTGAACTGCAAAGGAAATAGACACACCCATAACCATTGTCAGAGATTCCAGCACCCCTCTCCCGGTAACTGGCAGAACAAATATACAAAAAATAAGTTAGAGTATAAAAGGCTGGAACAGCAGAATCAATCAATGTGATCTAATTGGCATTCATAGAACACTCTGCCCAACGACAGTAGAAAACACATTCTTTGACAGGGCAGGTGGAATGTTCACCAAGGTAAATAGTATTGTGGGCCACGCTTCAATAAACTCAGAATATTCAAGTCCTACAACGTATTTTCTTTGACCACCATGAAATTGAAATGATCAATAATAAACTGATCTCTGGAAAAATCCAAGACTTAGAGTATAATTAACACACTTCTAAATAACCTATGAGTCAAATGAAAATGAAAACAGGAGTTAGAAAGTATACTCGACTGAATGAAAATGAAAATGAAAACACAACAGATCACACTCTGAGGGTGACATGGCAGCAGGACTTCGGGGAAATTCATAGCATCCGGCCCATATAATAAAAAAGAAAAAAAAATGATGAGTGACCTCATTTCCAGCTAAGACACCAGAACAAGCAGTGCAAATTAAACACAAGGCAGGCAGAAGAAAGGAAATAAAGATCTGAGCGAGATGAATGAAATGGCAAACAGAAGACAATAGCAACATCAAAGAAACCAAAGCGGTTCTTTGATAAGATCAACACCATTAGCAAACCTCCAGCCAAACTGATCAGGAACAGAAGACAGAAGATACAAGTTACCAGAATCAGGAGTGAAAGAGGGAACATTAACACAAATTCTATAGACGTTAAAGGTATAATAAGGGAAAATTATAAACAATTTCAATAAATTCGACACTTTAGGTGAAGTTGACAAATTTCTCGAAAATTACAAATTAACAAAGCTCACTCAAGGGAAAAAAATCTGAATAGCCACATATCTATTAAAGATCGGGATTTTGCAGTCGAAAACCTTCACACAAAGAAAACACCAGACTCCAGTGAGTTTACTTTTCAATTCTACAGACATTTAAGGAAGAAATAAAATCAACTCTTCTCAAACTCTTTCATACAATTGATGAGGAGCGAATGTTTGCCTACTCATTTTGAGACTGGTATTACTTTAACACCAAAATCAGACAAAGACATTATAAGAAAAGAAAACTATAGACCAATATCATTCGTGAACCTAGATCATAAGTTCTTAACAAAGTTTTAGCAAATAAAGAATAACAATATAAAAAAATTGGGGAAAAAAACAACAATACATAAAAAGAATAAAACAACATTACCCAGCAGGGTCTATAGTAAGAATATAAGGTTTGTTTAACATTCAAAAGTCAAGAATCTAATTTACCATATTAACAGACTGTAAAAGAAAATCATTTGATCATCTCGACAGATGCTGTAAAAGCATTTAACAAAACCTGACATCCATTTCTGATTAAAAAACAAAAAACTCTCAACAAATTTGAAATAGAAGGGAACTTCCTGACAAGGGCATTTAAGTTAACATCACCCTCAACAGTGAATGACCAAACGCCTTGTGCCAAGGTGAGCACACTCTCACCAGGTCTGTTCAACATTTCACCACAGGTTCTAGTTTGTGCAGTCGGGCAAGGAAAAGAGACAGAAGACATCCCTGTTGGAAAGGATGCCACAGATGAGGATGGTCCAGGTCAAAAACCTAGTAAATCTGGCCAATTTTAAAATTTCAATGGAAATACAACAGACCTAGAGTAGCCAAAATGACTCTGGAAAAGAAGAACAATGTTGGAGGACTCACACTATCTGGTTTCAAGACTAATGGTACAGCTACAGTAATCAACGCTGTGGCACAGCTGTAAAGACAGACAAGTGCATCAGTGGAACAGAAGAGAGAGTCCCGAAATAGACCCACACATTTATCAGTCAACTGATTTTTGACAAAGGCGCAAAGGCCATTCAGTGGAGAAAGATGGCCTTTTCAATCAATGGTGCTGGAAAATTTTTATATCTGTATACAAAATAACCACTTCAATCCATACATTGCATCACATACAAAAAGTAACTCAAAATGGATCATATACCTAAATGTAAAACTTTAAACTATAAAATATCTAGTAAAAAACATAGGGAAAAGATTTTGTTACCTTAACTGGAGATTTTTTAGATATGACACCAAAATCATGACCCACAAAAGAAAAAAAATTGATAAACTAAGAACTTCATCAACATTAAGAACTTTTCTTTGAAACGCACTGTTAATATCAGAAAAGACAAGTCAAAACCTGGGAGAAAATATTCACCAATTACCTACCTGATAAAGGATTTGTATCCAGAATATATAAAGAACTCTCAAAATTCAATAATAAGAAAACAACCCAAGTTTTTCAAACAGACAAGAGAGTCGAACAGACCATTCACCAATGAAGATATATGGAAATCAAATAAGCCTGTGAAAAGATGTTCAATGTCACGGCCATCAGGGAAATGCAGAGCAAACCACAGTGAGGCAGTAGAATGTATAAAAGTAAAATAGCTGAACATACCAAGTGTTGACAAGGATGTGGAGCAACAGGAACTCTCATGCACTGACGAGGGGAATGTAAGATGGGGCAACCTTTTTGGAAAGCAGTCTGGCAGTCTCTTAAGAAGTTAAACATATGCCTCCCATATGCATATGACCCAGCTGTTCCACGCCTAGGTATCGACCTGAAAGAAATGAAAGCTTATGTGCTAGTTTTCTATTGCTGTCATAAATTACTACAAACTTAGCTGTTAAAACAGCACGCATTTCTTATCTCACCATTTACTTGGGCCGGAAGTCCAGGCAGTTTGGTGGGTCCTCTGATCAGGGTCTCACAGGGCCAAAATCAAGGTGGCATCAGAGCTGTGCTCCTTTCCGGAAGCCCTGGGGACATCCACTTTGGAGCTCATTCACGTTGTTGGCAGAATTCCTTTCCTGGGGCTCTCAGTCCACTGTTCCCATTTCCCTGCTGGCTGTCCCTTAAGTTTTCCTGTGTCCCCATAACGTCATCCCCTCCATCTTCAACCCAGCAATGATACATCGAGTCCCTCTCTGACCCTCTGCCTCCTCCAGCCAGAGAACATTCTCTGCTATTAAAGGCTCACGTGATTAGATTGGGACCACCCAGGTAACCCAAGACAATCTCTCGATCTTGAGGTCTATAACCCTAATCATATCTGCAAAATCCCTTTTGTCATATCAGGTAACATACTCGCAGGTTCTAGGGATAAGCACACAGACATCCAGGGGCAGGACAGGGAGGGCATTCCGCCCGCCACAGTGTATGACGTCCATGCAAATGCTTGTGCACAGATGTTCGCAGCAGCTTTATTTGTGATCACCGAAAACTGGACACAGCACTAACAGGTAAGTGGATAAACAAATTGTGGTGTATCCACATAATATAACACTACTGAGCAAGAAATAGAATGAGTGACTGATTCATACTATGTCTTAGTTCCTGCTGCTGTAACAAAATATCTTAAACTGGGTAATTTACAAATTATACAAATTTATGTCTCACAGGTCCAGAGGCTGAGAAGTCTAAGATCAAGGTGCCAGCAGATTCCGTGTTTGGTAAAAGCCCACTCTCTGCTTTGTAGATGGCCCCTCTTGCTGCATCCTCCCATGGGGCAAGGGGCAGAAAAGGGGTGAACTCGCTCCCTCAAGCCCTTGTGTGAGGGCACTGTCCCCTCCAGGAGGGTGGAGCCCACATGACCTAATCGCCTCCCAGGGCCCCACCTCTCAGTAACATCACCTCGGAGATTAAGTTCCAACATCTGGATTTGGGGGAACACATTCAGACCGTAGCACGCTATGTACGACATAGATGAATCTCAGAATAATCGTGCTGAGTGAGAGAAGCCAGAAGCCTCCCCTAAAAAGCAACCAGTACAAAGTGTAATTCCATTTGCATGGAATTCTAGAAAAAGCAAACCAATGCGTAGTAACAGAAAGCAGATCCGTGGTTGCCAGGGCCAGAGTGGGCTGCAGTGAGGAAGAACAGGTGACAAGTGCAAGCAAACTTTTGGGGTGACAGGTCTGTTCCTTACCTCGGGTGTGCGATGGCTTCAAGGATGCGCACGTATGCGACAGCTTATCACACGAGACACCTTACATACGTGTGGTTCATTGTACGCCCACTGCACTTCAACAACGACCTGGTGCTAAAAGGCAGATCTCTAAGATGGGTACGGCTCCAGTGTGGCGAGGGTTAAGCTGTTGAAACCAGACGGTAGCTATACAGGTGATCATTGTACTCATCTTTTAACTTCTCAAAACACTCGAAAGTTTGCACAATAAAAAAGCAGAGGGAAGGATCACAGAAGCAGTCACACCTCCAAGGGACGAAGTCTGATGCTGTCACATCCTGGCTGTGTGAACCTAGGCAAGTGACAATGTCCTAGCCTCATTTCTTCATCTGTAAAATGGGCCTATTCATCACACCCAGCTCATTGCATCGTGAGCAGAAGCTAGATCAGCCCACGGGGCAGGCCTGCCGGGGGCGGGAATGCAGGGAACGTGCCCCCAAGGTGGTCTTCATTAGTAAATCTACGTCCCTGATCTGAGAGTCTCAGAGACTGAATCAGAGAGGTTGAGACACTTCATAGAGGTCACACAGCAAGTGGCAGGTCTGTATGTGGCCATGAAACGCTACCTTTTGGGGACACTCCCTGGTTCCTACACTTCTTAGAGCCCCGAAGTAAATAGCTTATGCAAATAGTGGTGAGGCCACCCCACCTGGGATGAAGTCCTCCCTCCGGCCAACAAAGGAAGCAGGCTTAACACCCAGACATATTTTTAACAGGGTGGAGACGTGTACTTTGCATAATCTTCTTGTCTTTTTCATAGTTTGAGGCTCAAGGTCCCAACTAAAATTAGCCTTTTTTTATTTGTTTGTCTAGACAAGTAAAATCTCCTAGGCTCAAGTTTCACTGTCGGAACCCCCAAGCGTACAGTTGAATCCTGATAAATACGTTTCTAACAATGCATTTATTCCTTTACTTCTGTTTGTACTGAAGCCTTGTACCTCCAGGAGTCAGAGAGGGCTGCCGGGTGCACACAGCACAGCACCTGGCCAGCGCTCGGGATGGGCCAGCCCAGGGAGCAGCAGCTGCTCTTTGGAGATGCGACCAGCAAGGGGAAGCTTTTCTACCAGGTTCCTTCCCTCAACACCCAGGGCAACTATTCTACCATATTGAATGTGTATCCTGGGCTCACGGTTGCTTTAGACACGTTCATTTCTGAGCTTTGTATTGAAGTGTGACACAGGTACAGAAAACACACGCATCCTACACGCACGGCTCAAGGAGCTTTCACACCTTCAGCACTGGCTAGAGAAACGGAACCACGTCAGCACCCCCAAAAGCCCTCCTGTTCCCTCCCAGGCCCCCCAAAGGGAGCCCCGATCCCAGCTTCTAACAGCATAGATCATTTTGCCGGGATTTGAAATCTGTACAAACGGAATCATGGTGTGGACTCTTGTATCTGGCTTCTTTTACCACGTATCAGCTTGTGGAATAACCTGTGCTATTGCACGTAGATGTGGATCATGTTCATTGCTGTATTCTATAAAGACACTACATAATTTGTATGGCTCAATGATATGAAATTGACATTTCTGTAGGTTAAAAAGACAATAAGAGACTTGGCAATTTCTTATGATTCCACCTAGCACTTATCGATGAATTTTACTTCTAGTAAAGATGTGTGTTGGTATCATGTTATTCTCTCATTCTGGTCTTTTTTTTTTTTTAACTTGTCATTTGTTTTTAAAATTCATCTCTACTGCTGTCTGTGCACCCAGTCTGAATGCCTGTGCAGTCGGGGCACACCCCCAAGGCCCACCCCTCACTGAGGGGCACAGGGGGCTCCCGCACCCCCCAGCATATAAAACATGATCCGAGTCCCCTGATGTGCCCGGGATGGGGATTTCTCGGGTACATATATCCAGAGTGCAATGGTGGGGGCATTTGTGTATTCTTGGGAGGTTGCATTTTTTTAAAACACTCACCCCATTGATACTCTGTAGCTTATCCACCAAGTGTCCTGGGCGGTTCAGGGAAGGATGGGGAGGTGGCCAGGAAGAATGGGAGGGGGTACCACGACCAGCCAGCAGGGGCCGCTGCCGCCTACAGGATCCTCCCGGAGGCTGCAGAGGCCAACACATGGCTGCTGTTCCAGCTGCCCTCTGCCTCCCCGGGGACCTCAGTCACCATCTGGAGCTGGCACAAGCCCCTGGGGTCCACCACTGGCAGCACTGGGGGATGGGGTTCACGAGAGAGCGCCGGGGAAGAGGGGGTCCCTGCATCTCACCCTCCGCACACCCAGGTGTGCTCTGCCATGGCCTTCGGGAAGGAGTGCAGAAAGCTGGGAGACAGCTGGGGCCCACCCCCAGCACCGCTCCAAGCTTTGGGCTGAGACATCGCCCATCTTTATGGGCCTAATCGCAAGGGTAAGAAAGAAAGTGAAAGTGAAAGTAGAACAGAGGCTTGCAACATAGGCCCAAGGCAAACTGCCCCTAGGGGACAACTGTCCCTCATCCAACATGCTAAGCAGGCACTGTCATCATCTGAATGTCATTTGGGCCATGAGGACAGCCCTAAGCTTAGAGATCAGAAAATGTTCTTTCTTCTGCTCTTGCTCCTGTGGTGAAGGAATGTCATTCATTTATTCATTCATTCATTCACGTACTCGCTCCACAGTTGCCGGGCCCCTGCTGTGTGCTGGCTGGGTGGCGTGTTAGCAGGGGACCCAGTGGTAACAAAACCAGAGCGCCACACAGTGGGACAGGCCTGCCCCCTCTCTAAGAGCCTCGGGGTTCAACTCATAGTCGTAGCACACAGAAGGACAGTCACACGGGATGCTGGCCTGCTGTTCGGGCATCTCTGCTCCGGCATTTGTTTTCAGAAAACAGGCCAACAACATAATAAACCTGGAAGTGGCCCAGGTCTCTCTCAACTTCTGACAATTGGCTGCTTTATCTGCCTCCAACTGCTTCTCCCAGGCAGGGTTCTTAAAGCAACTGTTTCTGATTAAATTAATGCTCAGGGTGTGGTCAGACTCGCAGCAACGACTACCACGTGTCGGCTTCCCTCGCGTCCACCCACAGCGGTGCCCCATGTCACAGACGAGGAAGGCACGGAGAGCTGAGGAACTCTCGCAAATCACCTAGAAAACTGCAGGAAGAGGCGTCTGCCCAGCAGCCTGGACCCAGAACACGCAAGACCAGGCCCGCCCATCCATACAACCCACCCCGTGGATAACCAGGCATCTGGAATGCAGGAGAACGTTCTAGAAAATGAAGATTTTCCTCCAGCCGTCTCCCAGATGGCTTCTGAGAGAGCAACACCCTGAGATTTTATGGCCTCTCAAAACTGGGAACAGGACGGTTTTGCAAGAAACATGGGAGTTTTATGACAGCTCCGTATCCGGTGATAAATGTGTTTGGCTTTTCTTTTCACTTATTTTTTTGTGTTTTGGTTTTTTCTAATTTCCTCACCCTGTTTTAATTTTTTTTTTTCTTTTTCCCTCCAACTTCATGTTTTCGCATGTTTTCCAAATTAAGCCCACATGACACTTGGAATTAGATGAAATGTCACTTTATGCTAGCAGATCAATAAATGCCTTCTCTAACCCACGGGTCAAGGGAAAAGCAAATTCCCGGAGTATTCAAGGGAAGAGTCGCTATCCTTTAGTTGTCTCACTTTCTCAGCATATGTCCCAGGAGGACATGGCGTCAAAGGAGATTTTTTGCACACATTCGTCCATTTCAGAGTGAAAACGTACATCAGGCAGGGCCTGAAGAGCTCCAGTGTGACTGTGTTCACGTTACAGCTGGGGAAGCAGAGCCAGAGTGGCTGGGCGCTCTCCCCAAGGCCACCCAGCTGTGGTTCACGCTCAGCAGGACCAGGGCCACGCACAGGGCTTGTTGCTGTGCAAGAAGCTAGACGAAGAGGGGGATGAGGGCTCAGGAGTCACAGCCTGACCCAGCTCTAGGTCTGACGTGGAGCCACAGCCTCCTCATCTGCACAACGGGCTAACGAGAGGGATCCAATCCTAGTCCAGGCTCAGATACCTTCACTGTGGATGTGCCCATCACAGCTGGGACGCGAGGCTGTTCCTGCGTCCCTAACGGGGAAACCAAGGCGCAGGGCGGCTCCTGTACTTGGAAAGTGCTTGGGAGGGTGAGGAAGGTTAAGCCCCACAGCAGGGTGCCAGGACCTGGCTCGGGGCTGCCAAGAGCAGACCCCTTAAAGCCAGGCACCTCCACTTCCGTCAGGAACCGGGCAGCATGCGCCCCACCCCGCCATCCACGTGGCCACCCGTGGGGCAGCCCCAGAACGAAGGGCGGGAAAGGTCCCGGGGAGGCGAGGACACAGAGCAGAGACCGTGCTGGGGGACAGGCCCACGTTCCCACCCTGCAGCGGTGCAGTTCCAGGCCACCTAGGAGGAAGCCCCAGCAGGGGCCGCAGAAAGCCAACGGGGCGGGGGGTGAGGGAAGTGAGCCCCTGCCCAGCGAGCAGAGCGGCCGTCTCCTGCCCGACCCGAGCCCCACTCTCCGTGCTGCTTGGACTCACCCGGTGCTGGTGGCTTCTGAAGGTGAACTCACAGCAGCAGGGGACAGACACAACGTCTGCGATGGTGGACAAATGTCTCAGCCCTGCCTGAGTGACCCTCAGCTGGTGGCCCTGGAGCCCCACGCACCCTTGACACCCTCCTCCCTGTCCCGTCGGCCGAGACCCTCGCAGGCCTGGGGAGGAGGCCACCCTGCAGAACGGCCAAGGCCTTCAGAAGCCCCGAAGGGCCACGGGCAGACGTGGGCACCCTGCCGAGCCTCCCCTCAGGCCTGGGGCGGCTGTGGGTGTCCCTCCCCCATGACTTCGGGACACTGCCCCAGACGCAGGCTTCCCCTGTCCGCTCCCATCCCTGTGTGGCCTCAGGCAAGTGACTTCACCTCTCTGGACTTCAGTGTCTGCCTCATACAAAGGGGCTAAACGTAGTTCTCATCTCGTAGGTCTGGGGTTACAGGCTGTGACATGCTCAGAGTAGGGCCCCGCGTAGAGCAAGCACTCCGTGCATTCTAGTTATTCCCGGCTATCCGATCGAGGTTCCGCCAACTGTCCTTGGAGAGCTGCTGGAAGGCCCATGCATGACACAGGGGGCCACGCATGTACACACACGGCCACACGCACACGCGGCCACGCCGGCGGCTGCCTCCCCTCTCCGTGTGAGCAGAGCGGGCGGGCAGGCGGCGGGTACGGCTCTGGGCAGAGCCTATTGCTCAACGCCAGGACCACGCTGGGTCCCAACGGTCAGGGACCCGGCTGCCGGAGCCCGAGGGGCCTCGCAATCTAGCCTCTGCGGGCCACAGCTTTTAATATTTTTAGAGAAGTTGGGTTTCTGCCAAGTTCCTCTAGTTCAGATTCTTCCTGTTGCTGGTGGGTTCCCGCCCCACCGAGGTCCTTGGCCCCTGGCACTCACAGGCCATCTCGGCCCCCCAGGTGGCTTTGCAGAATCAGAGAGGGCACAGCCACCCAGTTGCCCAGTGACCCCCAGCCCGCCAACCCACCGTTCCCACCAGCGCCCCATGTCCCTCAAACTCACACTGGGCACGCTGAGAGCCCTGCGCTTTCTCCCCACTCTGTCCCCAGCTTCTTCTGTTCTCCTTTGTCCCTCAGTCACCTCTGTGAAAGACCCAGGGCTAACCAGCTAGTGAGCCCAGGGGTTCCCAGGGGACATTCACTTCACCCCCTCTATAAGCAGGACGCCCCCAGTGCTGGCCAGGAAGAGGCAGCCCTTCGGCTGGTGGATTCCAACCCCCTTGGCAGCGTGTCCTTGTTTTGTTTGCTGGGGTGTGGGCAAGTCATTCCCCCTGGGTCACAACTCCAAAGTCAGCTCACACCCTGGCCAGCAACATGGCCCCACAGCCCTGTCCGTGTGGGTCGGGCCCAGAAATACCCCAGTGTCGACAAGAGAAGCCAAGGGTGGGTGCTGGGGGCTGGGGGCCGCACTGTGGTGTGCTCAGACCCAGCTCAGACCTCAGGGAAGCACCAGGCGGATCGTGGCGGCACAGGGGCCATTGCTGCTCTGAGGGCATGGGGGGGAGGGTACGCAGCAGGAGCTCGGGTTTAAAGTCTGTTCTTCCAGGTCCTGTGGCTGCTGTGATGTGTGGCCACAAGTTTGGCAGCTTGAAACAACATACGTGTTGTTCTCTCTTGGTTCCGGGGGCTAGAAATCCCACACGGGCCTCACTGGGCCGACATCCAGGCGTCAGCGGGGCCGGTTCCCTCTGGAGGCTCCAGGGAGGACGATTTTCTTGCCTTTTCCAGCTCTAGAGGCTGCCACGTTCCCTGACGCCTCCTCCACCTTCCCAGTGAGCAACGTAGCGTCTTCCGATCTCGCTGCGACTCTGCCTCCCTGGTCACACCTCCCCTCTGACCCTGACTCTCCTGCGTTCTTCTCGTAAGGACCCTGGTGAGATGACGTTGGGCCGCGTGGACAATCCAGACAACCTCGTCCATCACTCGGCAAAGTCCCTTTTCCCTCCGTGCCAGACGATACGGTAACAGGTTCTGGAGAGTAGGGTGGGGACATCATTTGTGGGGCGGGGTGGAGGGCGTTATGCCGCCAACCTCAGCAACTTATCTTCTCTTGGCCTCTCTTCCTCGCCATAAAGTAGGGATGATGGTGGTGATGATGGTGATGGTGATGATGGTGATGGTGGTGATGATGGCGATGATGGTAGTGGTGGTGATAGTGGTGATGATGATGATGATGATGATGATGGTGACGATGATGGTGGTGATGGTGATGATGGTGATGATGGTGATGGTGGTGATGGTGGTGATGGTGGTGATGGCGATGGTGATGATGATGGTGATGATGCGGGTGGTGGTGGTGGTGATGATGGTGGTCATGGTGATGGTGATGGTGATGGTGGTGATGGTGGTGATGATGATGGTGATGGTGGTGATGGTGGTGGTGGTGGTGGTGATGGTGGTCATGGTGATGATGATGGTGGTGGTGATGATGATGGTGATGGTGGTCATGGTGATGGTGATGATGGTGATGATGATGATGGTGATGGTGGTCATGGTGGTGGTGGTGGTGGTGATGATGATGGTGATGGTGGTGATGATGATGGTGATGGTGGTGATGGCGATGGTGATGATGGTGATGATGATGGTGATGGTGGTGATGATGATGGTGATGGTGGTCGTGATGGTGATGATGATGGTGATGGTGGTCATGGTGATGGTGATGGTGGTCGTGATGGTGATGATGATGGTGATGGTGGTCATGGTGATGGTACCTACCCCTATGGGGCTGCCGGGAGGATTAAATCGGTTCATGTTTACAGTTCACACGGCGACACTGGGCACATGGTAAATGCTCCACATGTAAGTTTGTCAAATATAAATAAGGGAAGGGTCCTTTTGCTACAGGGAGGTTTCTGCTCATGGCTTTAGCCCTTTCCCCTCTAGGTAACTTCAACTATAACATGACAATCTTTTGTGAGCCTTTGAGAGAACCTACATTTCTAGCATATCATTGAAACAGCTCTGTTCCCTCTGAGGACGTGGACAATCCTGCCTGGAAAGGGCCGGATCAGGAGTGGGTGGAGTGAGCCAGTCCACCTCTCAGCACTGCCCCTCCTGCCACCCTGCCGGGCTGGTCCCCTTGCACACACCAAGCATCTTCCGTCCCAGGGCCTTTGCACTGGCTGTTCCATCTTCCTGGACAGCTCTTCTCCTACCCCCAACACCATTCCTGTTTCTTCCTAAGTGGTTTCTTGCTCAGACTGCATAGGGCACACAGCCAGCAAGTGGCCGAGTGCCTTGGCCTCCCGTCTGCTCTTCACTCAGCTGCCCGGTGGCCTCTCAGGCCCCTCCCCAATCTAGGTGACCACACAGTCTACAGGTCACCAAGTTAGCAGAGTAATGGGCAGTATTTCTACAAGATCAGGACCAAGTGTGTGTTCTGAGCCTCCCAATATGAAGGTGCCCGGATGTAGGAAGCAACTTGGCCCTCCTGGGTCTGCCATGTCCCCACAGTGAGATGAGGCATTTGCAGCCACATGTCGGTTTTTCCAAGGGCAAGAAGAAAGGGAGACCTGGAGGGGCTCTCCGAGCCTCGCTGAGCAGGGTCCCAGGCCGGGAAGGAGGGAGGGTGGGTCGGCGCAGACGGAGGAGCAGGCGCTCGCGTTAGTGGGACAAGCGGGGACATCGTGCAGAGAACAGCCCTGCGCTTGGGGACAGGCTCAGCACAGCCTGGTTCCTGGCTAAGTAACAAATCATGACTGTGTCTGTTTTCACTTAATCTTCACCATTCCCAGCAGCAAAAGAGCCGCGACAATTGAGGAAGTGGCGGGTGGGCTTTTTTCCCTTCTTACTCAAAGCGCAAAGCTTTCCTTTAAGGACCCAGCTTTTGGGAGGACGTGCCAGGGCCCCGGGAGCACGCGGAGCCATCCAGTGCTCCAGTAACAGTCCCCAGCTCATCCCTCTGCACGTGGAGCTGGAGCCCCCGGGCTGGGTCCCCACAGGGCGGAGCTGTGTTGTGACATCGCTGGAGTGGGCGCGCTCACGGCGCTCGGGGCTGGTGTTTGTGTCACCCCTGAAAACTCTCGCCCAGAGTCCTTTCATAATGTGGCTCAGAGCATTCCCACAAACCGTCACAGAGTATTTTGGGCGACACATTTCTATAACTGCAATGTTCTTTAAAACCAGTTTTTTCAGTGTTGTCCTTTTGCAAAATAACTGTTTTTACACCGATGCAGAAGCTCTTTCACTCAAAACTATTCTCGGTCAGAATGGCCTTTGCACGCGGCACTGAGGAGAAAGCTGAGTGAGACAAAACTAAACATGCGTCAGGACACAAAATGCAGACGGGGCAGGCGTAGGGCAACACATGTAGTACGATCCTGTTTCTGTCAAAACAAAATGCGTGCACACAAACACGTCTGAGGACGCTTCGCAAACCGTTAACACCAGTGACCTCCAGCCTGAAACCTGAGGGGGGAAGCTTCCATTTCTTACTTTCTGCGTTTCTCTATTCTTTACATTTTTTTACAGTGCATATATCTCTTGTGTATGCTTCTTAACATTTGTATGCATTTTTCCTTAAAATACAAAAGAGGAGACTATTACTGAACACCTACTACATGGAAGACACTAAACTGGATGCTGAATGCCATTGGACAACAGAGAGAAGTTGTAAGAAAGGGATAATGAGCATTTAATTTAACCGGGTGTTTACACACAAGCAGCGCTGTGAAGTGGGTGCTGCGCATCTTCCCGTTTTCCAGATGAGGACTGAACCTGAGAGCCACCATTAAGCCGTCGTGCAATGGCATCGGCGTCGCCGACAGGTGCTGGTGAAGGGTCTGCACTCGGAGCCTCCAATCTAGACCCTGCGATGTGCATTCTGACAGCTGGCCGCCATCGCAAGGTGAGTTTGGCCAGAGATGGTCTCGCGGTACCCAAGGAGACGACGGAGCCAGGGCAGCCGGTGGGGGCTCCACCGGCATGGACTGATGTGTGACCAGAAGTCACGGTGAGGGGTCCTCACGGATGACTCAATGCTGCTGACAATGGCGGGAAGGACACCCGGAGGCGGAGGGAGCTTCAAGCCCAGGAGACACATTCGAGTGAAGAGTGACTTCAAGCGTCTACCCAGAGGCAGCCCTCCGCGGCTGTGGGTTTCAGATCCTCAGGGTTTTCTAAAGGATATACTCCAATGCTTTTAAAGCCACTCTTGTCATATATCTGTTCACACTTCGCTCTGTCAACACGGAAATATCGAAGAGACAGGGCCCAGGAACGAGTTCCTTCAAACCCCTCGGTACAGTGTGACGAGGCCTGTGAAGATGAAACACTGGAGACAGCATCGCCAGGACATTAAGTCTCAAGCCACAGGTGTTGGGAGGAATTGCTAAAGTACAGCATAACTTAAAACCCACGGGGGAGCCGGACTCAGGACGGCATCGCAGAGGCAATGTGCCCCGAGCTGCTCCGAGAAAGTGAGTCAGGAGATTTACCTACAGGCGCAGGTTTTTGATACTAACAACCCTGGTTTATTTGGGAAGCAGTTGCCATCTAGAACTTTGGTTCAAGGCTATTTAATTCCACATCATTGGTTTTCTTTGTGACTTTGTCTTTCCAACTATGGTTTAGCAACCTGGGTATTTTGGGGGAACATAGCTGCATGGCTGGCAAGAAATGACACCACTGAGTTGTCAAGGCCATTGGATCAGGTATTTGAAGGAGGGCTGCTGCATACAGTGGTGTAGTTTGTGCACTGCACAAAGCACCTAGCTCTCAAGTGAGGCTAAAATATGAGCTGTGAGCTACCCTGTCTGAAGCCAGGGGCATATTTTTCTTTGCACAAAAAGCATGGCAGTCAGCTTGCCAAGCCGTAGGCCTGCAGGTCTGTCCCTTTTGTTAATTCATCTTCCCAGAAAGGGAGCCTTTCTCCAGTGCACACTGCGGTGCCATCTCAGCTAGTGCTGACTCTTGGCTGGAAGAGCTATAGCGGGAGGAAAGATAGGCCGCCTCGTGGCAGAATGCCTTTATATAGAGGCAGGAAGGAAGAAGAGAAGCCCAAGGTGTGGTCACAGAAAGGAAGCACTTTTGTAAGTTCAATTGGTAGTGAATGTGAACCTTGAACGAGCCCCTCACGCTGAGGTTGGCCATGAGCTCTCTCTGTTAAACATTGACCGAGGTGGGTGGCAACTCCAATCTGAGACTCCCTTTAAAGCCGCAGCTGCAGTCTTACATTTGCACAGCACGTGGCAGGTGAGCAGGACCTGGACCTTGCATAGGCCGAGCTGGCAGCCTCCATAGGCCTTCACCAGCCTCTACCGGCCTCCACCAGCCTCCACTGGCCTGTTCTAGGGCTGAAACACCCCTTCCCCTGCTTCTTTCCTGCAGAACTGCTCAGTCTAAAACAAAGGAAAGCCTTACCCATAGTTGCTCTAAAGAAGGTGCTGTGTTGATTTAAGTCACATCCAGATGTAAACGGCTGATACACAATCCTCTAAGAACAGGGCATGACAAGACAGAGGGAGCCACCAGGGCAGTTCTGCCCCAAGGAGGAGGGAGAGCAGGCTGGGGACGCACAGGGCAGGAGGTGGGAGAGGAAACAAAGCCGCCCCTGCCCGTCCCTCCAGCCTGGGGCCAGCAGCGCCCTGGCACGTGGCTCTGGACGTCCCCGTCCATTTACTGCACAAACAGGCCTCTGCTCTGCGGTGTGCCAGCCGCTGGGTCGAGGCAGGAAAGTGGGAGATAAAGACGTTGCCCCTGTTCTCCAGGAGCTTTCACAGTGCCCGCGTCCAGCAGCCTGATCTCCCAAGCAGTAGAAAAACACCGGACATTTAAGGGACAGTGTGTGTCAGGCCCGCCACTGAGCTCCGGCTGCGTCATCCCTTACAGTCCTCACGTTATTGCCAGGAGGGAGGCGGTGACTCTTGTTACGCCCATTTCACAGGTGGGGAAACAGAGGCTCAGAGAGGTGAGGAGACTTCGCTGAGCTCACGCCGTCAGGAGGTGGCAGAGCCAGGTCTTGAACCCAGGGCCATCTGGCCCTAGTGCTTGCCCTCTAATGACCCCTTTAAAGGAACAATCTGCCTGTTAAATGTTGTCCGAATGGTGGCTATTCAGGGAAATAAGGAGGTTTCAACCCTTGTATCGTACAGTGAACACTCATGCTTTGAGTAAACCCAAACTGTCCTTGAACAGCAGCTCAAGCAGGCGGTTTTATGACCGAGGAGTTATCAGCTTGAGTACACAGCCAACGGTCGCATGGCGTCCGCAGCGGCAGGGCATCTCTGAGGTCGGCTGAGGTGCCCCGGCCTGAGCTCACACGACACAGAGCCCCACTTCCATCAAGCTGGGTGCAGGCTCAGGCAGCACTTGGCCCTGCAGGAGGTCACGGGCTTGCCTGGCAGAGCCCTGCAGCCTACCCCTAAAGACACCACCTCAAGATCCCAGGACAACCACCAGAGGCTCAGAAAGGCTGGCGTCAAAGAAAAACTCAAGGCAAGAAATGCAGAGGATGCCAGTCAGAGGCAGCCGGATGAGTATTGACTCCTCCACATAGAAGCAACGGACTCATCACAGCAATGACACGAGTAGCAGCGGTAGCAACAGTATAACGGTGGGAAGAGCGGTAACCACGGGAGCGATCCTTGGACTAGCAGCAACAATGCAGCAGTAAAAGTAGTCACGCGGCAGTAATGGCAACAGTGGGGTAGCAACAGGGGGAGGGGGAGGAGGAGAAGCAACACAAGAAGAAGTGATAGAGGCAGCAGTGACAGTCCCTGTAGCAGTGGTGGCAATGGCAGTACCAGAAGCAGCAGTATTAGAGGCGGTAGTAGCAGCTGCAACAGTAGCAGCACAGGAGTGGTGGTGCCCATGGCATTAATAGTCCTAGAAGGAGTCACTGCAGCAGGAGAAAACAGCACTTGCGCTGCTGTGTGCCAGGGGCTGTGCTCAGTGTTGTGTGTACTGACTCATTTCATCCTCATAACAGTGCCTGGTGGCTACTGGTCTTGTCCCCATTATACAGACAAAGACACTGAGGCACAGGCATATTACGGAACACCAGCAAGCATCAAAACTAGGACTTGAACCCAGGAGGAATGTGGTCTTAATGGGGTGACCACCCCTAAATTGGAGGAACACAGAACTTCTCAAGAGACCTCTGCATCGCGGTGCCGAAAGGCATATGGGGTCACTGGAAGCTCCGTTGGCCACCTGCCCTCTGCCGGGCGTCGTCATAGCCCCAGGGTTGCCGTGGTGAAGGAGAGCAGAGCCCAGCACTTGGATGCTCCTAGCACTTAGCGCTGGGGGTGGAGGGTGGGGCCAGCTCACAGCAGGGAATCCCTCCAGAAGAGAAACCGGTAGGGGCGTGCATGGGGACACTGGGGGTTGGCTATATTAGAGGGCGAGGCCACCTCTCAGCAGAGATTGGACTGACACGCGGGGCAGCCACAGAAGGTGCTAAGGAAAGAGCATCCGGCCAGGGGAACAGCGCACACCCTGGCAGGAAGGAGCCTACATGGCAGGAGCAGACGGGAGGGCTGAGCGAGGAGCCAAAAGGCCCTTCCTCCCCTGGAGAAGAAAACTTTTTCCATTGAAATTAAAACAAAAAAAAAAAACACAAAAAATAAAAACATCACCCATATTATCACCGCATTTGCAAATATATGAAGAAGCGAAAAGTCCTCCTTCCGTCCTTTGGTCCCAGCCAAGTCTGGGAAGTTAGCGGGCAGAGCAAACGGGCCTGCTAAAGTGCCGAAAGCCACCTGCACCCACGGGACGTGCCCGGTGTCTGTCTTCATCCCTCTCTTGACTGTGGTGACGGTCTTTTCTCTTCCGCTCCCAGCTCGCCCGTCGGGCAGCACAACAAGCTGCTACGGCCCGAGACATGTACAACCTAGGAAGCCACCTGCATGTAAACTAAGAGCAATAGGCTCTGAGCCAGAAAACAGACATCCTTCTCCCTGCTGTCGGGGCACGGGCTTGAGAACCTGGCCTTCAGGTCCTGCGTGTGGGTCTGGAGGCGTTCTGTCCTCACTTTGGTTTTCGTGGCTACTTTCTGGATGGTTGGAATTTTTTGACATCTGACTTGCAGCTGCACAGTGTTGGGATGGGGACAAATGAGCCCCAATCAGAAAACACATGAGAGCCTGGAGGAACCTGAATAACTTAGAGCAAATCGCAGACCCTCGCAAGGGCCAGGAGGACAGGAAGTCCCCAGCCAAGGGCCAGGAGGACAGGAAGTCCCCCACGACGGGTCAGCTGCCGTGGTGCACTGGGAGGTGCCTCGGCGAGTCTTTCGGGAGAAGGTGAGAATGGGTTCATGTCACCATGAAAAGAAAAGTCAGTTCCGAGGGTTATTTTCAGCCTGCCACGGGACCAGATTCCAACCACAAAGGCAAATAAGAAAATAAAAATAATGAAGTGGTCGAACCAGCAAGAGCTGCCTTCGGGCAGCAGAAACTTTCAGGTTTTAGGTAACTTATTAAAAGAGCAGAACTAATGAGGTCTCTCTTCTCACATTCTGGTGTTTCCTTCCTGCCCTCCCTTCTCTCTCTCTCTCTCTCTCTCTCTCTCTCTCTCTCTCTCTCTGCCCCTAAATAATCATTATGTGACACTACCTGGCTTTTCTCCCCTTTTGCAAAACTCCATTAAACCTCACTCATTCACATTCCAAAAAAAAAAAAAATCCATCTTAAGGCTTTATTCTGATTCTTATTATATCATTTTTGAAACATAAAGACTCTGGTAGAATACTGCTGGATATGTAAGAACAACTCAGACGTTATTTTAAAAAGACCTGTGCTGATGTTGGATCTTATTCTTAACCTCCGAGAGCGCACACCAGGGGTGGGGTCATAGCAAACCATGCTCGGGGTCAGGAGAGTGGGAGGCAAGATTGAATGTGTGCTCAGTTTTGTGTCCCAAGAACTTGGGGCCACCTGCCCCTCACCCCAGGGTTTGCTTTCCATCTTTCCTGGACCAGCCAACCTCAGGATCCACTGTTTTTAAAGCCTACTCCAAACTTCCCACCTAACTCCCTAACAATTGTGATACGACTAGTTTGCACCCCTGCTACTCAGAGTGTGTAGCAGGGATTCCCTGAGAGCTGGTTAGAAATGCAGGACCTCAGGCCCCACCCATACCAAGCACTCATTAAATATGCATGTGATTGAATTAAACGCCAAGTGGAATTACAAGCCTCTGGTGCCCATCCTGCCCCCTCGAGACCTCGCCCAGCCCTCTTACCCTCAGCCTGGCCCTTGGCTCTTTGCTCCTGTGTGCCCACAGTGGTGTCATTTGACACCTTGGCTGCTCCTCCCGGGTCAGGTGCTCCAGCCCAGGCCCTGGAGTCTCAGCATTCATGCCTGGGCTATTCCTCAGGGGGACCCTGGGCACCAGCTGTGGTCCTGGCTTCCTGGGTGTGCTTCCACCTTGCCCCTGAGCTTTGCTCCCCACCTCGAGCTCCAGTTGCGGTGACCTGAGTTTCTCCCTTGCTTGTTACAGCTAATCCCCTGCTCTGGGGACCTGCTTTCCTGTTCCTAACTATCCCAATGCCTCTCCACGTACATGTAAGGGCAGCTGTGCCCCGACATTTTGGAGCCCTATGTCCTGCTACCAAAGCTTCCTGCACGGACCAGCTGCCAGCACAGACATTCAAGCTTCTCCTGTTCCCAAATTCCTCTTAGCTTTGCTCGGTCCTGACTTCCCCGTGACTGGCTGCGCTTTGGCCTATGATGACCTTCCCTGAAGAGCCTCTGGTCTCCTGGCCTGGAGTTCCCCTAGCCCTGGCCATCGCAGCTGTTGGCCTTTCCGGAGCCCCTCAAACTGTACCCCAGACTTACACTCAACTGTTTGTTGGTGGATATGAAGATGGATGGATGGATGGATGGGTGGGTGGAGGGAGGGAGGAAGAGATGGGTGGATTGACGGATGGATAAATGAATGGGTGGATGGATGGATAGATGTGTGGATGGATAATAGATGGATGGTTAGAGAAGTGGAGGAGTGAGGGATGAACAGACAGACAAATAAATGAATAGATAGATAAACAGATTGATGATAGACACAGTCGATCAGTTGAACCATCCCAATCCTTAAAGGCCAACACACCTGCAGCAGAGATCACTGGATAGACCCACAGTGGCATCTAGAAAGCTCGCCATGCCTAGAGAGAAATACGAACGATGGCAGCTTGTACAGTAAATAAGCTCCTCTGGCTCCTTCAAGATTTGCTGCTGCGGCGTCAGCTCGCCTGAACTCACAATTAACAACACAAACAGCAACAGCAGCGGAAAGGACCGCACTCCCGGCACCTTCCTTTACTCTGAACGTTCCACATGGTTCCCACCTTGTTGAGCAGATGGACTTGGGAAGCAATCAGCTTTCATTTATTTGGAATGGGTTAACTCTGCGTAAGCACGAAATTGTAAAGTCTTTAAAACTTGTCTTTCATAGTCTTTTTCCTGCCCCCTCCGGGGCCCTCTTCTTTGTACCTCACACCAACTAATGGGGACACAACCTATGTCTCTTTCTTGTTCTCAAGTAATCTGCTCCAAAACGCAACGGAATTAGCAGAGAAGCTAATCTCCCTCAGGACTATTTGCACATCAAAGGGGTTTACTTAAGACGTGGTGGCTCACACCTGTAATCCTAGCACTTTGGGAGGCCAAGGTGGGAGGATTGCTTGAGGCCAGGAGTTCGAGGCCAGCCTGGGCAACACAGAAAGATCCCATCTCTACAAAAAAATAAAACAAAAAACTTCGGGTGGATATGGTGGCACAGCCTGTAGTCCCAGCTATTGGGGAGGCTGAGGCAGGAGGATCGCTTGAGCCCAGGAGTTTAAGGTTGCAGTGAGCTATGATGAAGCCGCTGCACTCCAGCCTGGGCAACAACAGAGTGAGATCCTGTCTCAAAAAAAAAAAAAAAAAAAAGATCTGCTCTTCCCCATTCCCTACCCCCAGACTGCCAAGTACTTCACCCCGCCCCCGCATGGCTGGAGATGCACAGTCTCAGTTTCCAGCCTGAGGGCCGAGACATGGAACATAAGACAAGGCCTCAGGGGTGAGGCCCAGGCTCCCACACCAGCTACCCCCACTCGCTGGAACAGCCCCGATGTCTGTGTGAAACGGGGCTCATGTTCGTCGTACCTACCTGTGTTCACTTCCTGTGGCGGCTGTATGACATTACCACAGACCTGGTGGCTTGCAGCAGCAATTTATTCTCCCACGACTCTGGAAGCCAGAAGTCTGAAATCAGTTTTTTCTGGGCCAAAATTAAGGTGTCATCAGGGCCACGCTTTCTCTGGAGGTTCTTGGGGACAGACAATCTATTTCCTGCCTTCTCCGGCTCCTGGTGGCTGCTGGCTCTGCTGGGCCTGCGGCCCCAGCACCCCCATCTCTGCCTCTGTGGCCACGTCCCCTTTGCCTCTTCTCTGTGTGGGGTCTCCCTCAGCCTCCCTCATACTAAAGCACTTGGGATGGCATTGGGGGCACCAGATGATCCAAGGTGATCTCACCATGCCAAAATCCTCAATTTAGCCACATCTGCGAAGATCTTTCATGTTCTCTCTCTCTCTTTGCCATATAAGGTGGCAGTCCCAGGTGCCAAGGATCAGGACGTGGACGTCTTTGAGGAGCGATTGTTTAGTGTTCGACACTACCCACAGGGATCAAGTAAATCACACCTGGTACCTAGCCATGCCCTGCAAACATTAGCTGTCTCAAGATCAACTATTCAACATCACGCCGGAAAAGGCCCTCAAGAGCATAAGACAAAAGACTTATTATCGTCGTCATTGCTCGGTTCTGAGGCTAGCAGGCGGCACCGTCACGCTCCCACACGTTTGTTAGAAGACCGATGCATCTGCTGTTTGCTGGCTGGGGGCCGCCACTGTTTCACGGCCACAGACCCTCTGGCCACTTCCCTGGAAAGGGGCAGTCAGCACAAGTTACTGAGAACCCTGATTTGGAGGAACTGTCGCTTCAGCGTTGGTGTGCAGATGAGGCGGAGGGCAGCCCGTCCTCGTGGACAGAATCCGAACCAACCAGCACCAAAGAGGAGGAGGAGCGGACCCACTCACTCCCGAGCAAGCTGCCGGGCGCCTGCAGACACGTTATCTCACGCTGTGGACGGGGAGCCTTCCCAGGACGAGGCACTGCGGTTGCAGATTAAAATGCCGTCTGGTTTCTGCCCTGGGCATGACCTAAGAGGAAAAAAATAACAGAGATGTAAGCGGGGAGAAGAGAATAAGGAAGCTTCTGGACTGGGAAGGTTGCATGCGTTCTTCGGTGCATTTTTGGTCATTTTAGAGCAACCTTATTAACCCCTCAGAGGCTGGAAGAAATTAGCTTTCTGTTCAGATCTGAATGAATCCCAATGAATGGATGTATCGTCGGGGGAATTTTAATAGAAACTGGATATTGAAGATGACATTAAATTTCTTCGGTGTGATAACGGCATTGGGATTGTGAAGGAGAAAGTCTTTATTCTTGGCAGACGCTGCTAACGTTGGCGCGTGGTCTAGCGACGTTCCTGCAGCCCATCCGCAAGTGGGTCGACACACATACGAGCACAGATGTAGATATAGCAAACGTGGCCAGATGGTAACAGCTGCCGAGTGTGGGCAGCGGGTAAATACCGGTGTCCACCACGCTTAACTTCTCTGCAAGCCTGGAAACTTTTCGTAATAACAAAGTGGTGGGTGTGGAGAGAAAGGAAAGATGGTTAGAGGAACCCAAGAGGTCACTGATTGTTTTCCCAAGTCACGGCTCGATGGAGTGGGGCGGCGGCGGCGGCCGAGGCTGAGAGCAAAGCCTCAGGCACCGGCGGTTTATGGGAGCAAAGACGTCAACCTGGGCCCCTGGGCAGGGGATCCCGGCGGGGGAAGGGACAGGGAGAGAATGCCTGGCTGAGGGGCTCTCTCAGCCCCAGGGTGGGAAGAGAAGCGAAGCGAGGCCACGCACGGAAGGGGGCCTGGCTGTGCGCCGGCTGTCCCCGCGGAGGAGGCGCAGCAAAGCCGGGGTCCCCGCGGAGGAGGCTGAAGGTGGGTGGGAGGCCTGGGGGAGCCGGGCCGCGCCCCTGGGACCCGGAGTCTGCAGCGCAGCTGCTCTGGCTGTGCGGAGTCCACTCGGACTGTACCTTTTAGTACCGAAGAATTGGGCGGCCCGGATTTCCAGAGTTGAGGGCCCCACGAGACTCGGAGTCGCGGTCTTTCCGGCTACTGCGGACACCGAGCCCGGCGCCAGCTTCCACCCGCTTCCCGCCATCCGCCCGAACCGATCCCGCAGTCCCCGCCCCTGGAGACTGATTGGTTCGGGCATGAACATGTGACCCAGTTCTGGCCAATGACATGTAAAATGCAGTCAGCCCGGGGGCTTCTGGGAAGTCACTCCAGCAGGAGGCCACGCGAGAGGTGGTCCCTCTTCTTCCTCAGGATTCTGTCACCTGACTGTGACACCTGGAACCACCGCCACTATCTTGCAAGCAGCCCGGGGACAAAGCCAATGTCAAGGTTGGTAGAGCAGAGAGGCGGGAAGAACCTGGGTCCGTGAGGACATCTCTGAGCCGTGGAACCAGCCACCCCTGAAGCCTGCCCCAGCTTCCTGCCGTGTGAAGTAATGGATGTCCCTGTTCTGTAAGTCTGTGTGACTCGACTTCTGCTACCGGCACAAGCCCGAGAAGCTGAACCCCGAACAATACCCTCGACGGCCTTAGGAAAGGTGGCCCTTCCTCCAGGACGGCACCGGCTAGGGGAGAGGGTTGCAGCTGGCTTTCAACCCCGGCTTGTCCCGGACACCAGGAACCCCCATCCTGTGGACACCCCCACACAGCGGCATCACAGAGGCCACCTGACAAAACCCCCGCGTCCCACCTGCCAGGCCGGTGCACCTGCAGAGGTGGAGAGTCCCCTCCCTCTGTTTCTGGAGGGTTGTCGCCCCTGAGAAGTTCAGGGGGTGCCAAGGGGCGGGTGCAGCCCCCACCCTCCACCTCGGTCAGCCCTCCCCA
Organism: Lemur catta; assembly: GCF_020740605.2. NCBI lineage: Eukaryota > Metazoa > Chordata > Mammalia > Primates > Lemuridae > Lemur > Lemur catta. The sequence continues at coordinate 32,423,489 of NC_059147.1, read as the reverse complement.
GGTACTTCCTTCCGCAAGGACAATTCGCTTTTCCTTGATTCATATTCAAAGTGCTATCCAAATGCACTTTCAAACCCCACCCTCTTCCTTTCCCACCAGAGTGACCCCTGAGCACCCTGTGGTGGAAATCCCAGAGACGCAGCATGAGCCCCGCTGATCTGCTCCTCTGTCCGTCTGCCCCAACCCGAGGGACCTGGGAGCAACTTTCACCCTCTGAGAGACTCAGCCAAGGACCCAAAGGTAGGTGGATACAAGTTTCCCACAAAACATCCTCAGGAGCCAGATGTTTCCAAAGTGGAGCCAAACCCCTGCCCTGTTGTCCTCCCACAGAACAGCTCAGGCTCAATGTCTTGGGAAGTGCAGGAGCGTCGGTGGGGCCCAGGGGATGTGGGGCAGGATGAAGTTCAAGAGCCAGGACAGTATTTTGGTCTTGACCCTTGGGGCTCTGTGCCAGAGGTGGCCAGGCACTCGACTTCTGTTTCTCATCTTCAAGGGAGACAGTGTCTGCTTCCTTTTCTGACCTGGGCTGAGTTGCACGGCCAGAACATGCTGGGTTATGGAGGGCCCTGCTGAAACTTTTGGAAGACTCAAATGTGGACCAGTCAGCAATGGCAGACAGGAACACCCAGCTGCTGTGGCGAACACACTCACCAGCCATCTGATCCAGCCACAGACATTTGTGGACCTTTTCCCAGCAGCCCACAGAGCCAGGATGCCACAAAGAGGCAGCTCAGGGCAGTGATCAAAGATTGGAATTGGAGGTCAGTTGGATCCAGGTTCAGGTGTCAGTTCTGCCAGTTCTTAGCTGTGTGACCTTTGGAAAATGACCTCACCTCTCTGTTCCTGTTTTCCTGTCTACAAAATGGGGAGGATAATAGATCCCTTTTGGCAGGACGAATACGACAATGTACACAAAGCGCTAAGCATGCTCCCTGGCATGCCGTGAGCGTCAGCACAGTGTCCAGTGATTGGCGAGGATGCACAGCACTCGACTGTTTGCAACACACTTTCTTTCTCAGCTGCCATCCCATCGCCCTACAGAGCTGCTGCCCTGGTTGCAAAGGCAGAGTAAGCCACCCTGAAGCAGGAGTTCAGATAATACCTTCCAGATGCCCCTAAAACCTTCTACTCTCCAGCACAAAGGTTGGAAAAGGTTGGCAGGCGGCCCCAGGTTGAGTTCTGATGTCGGAACTCACTGGCCAGTGACTCTGGGCGAGTTCCTTCCCCTTTCCGTTCCCAGTTTCCTCATCTCAAAAGTTAAAACCTGGATCATCTCCCGGGTCCCTTTTCCTTCAGCATGCTGAGATTTCCTGCTGGAATGATGTCTACAGCCTCAACTGTGTTTGTAAAACTTTCTCTGTGCCCTCAGGGCCAGAGGTAGGCTACTTGCAATACCTCATTGCTAGTCCTCCCAGCAACCTGGGCAGATAAGCCATCTCATCCCCATTGTAAAGATGGGGAAACTGAGGTGCAGAGAAGGGACTGCCACAAGGCCACACCATGAGTGTGGCAGTGACGGGATCTGAACCCAAGCTGGTCAGATTCCAAAGTCATCTTTCCCCTGATGTTGCCTTTAGTTCAAACCCTCCGGAGCTGGTTTAGCTTCTGTGCAAGTGACTTCACCGTTGCTGTTGGTGACGTTGAGGAAGACCAGCCCCAAGGGCGGATGTGTTCATGTAACTCTATTGTCACTGCCAAGGAAGAACAGGCAAGATCCCGACAGCAAGGAGGCAGCCAGCCCTGTTTGGTTCTGTGAATGTTGACTGTGCACCTGTCCCGTGCTGGTTCCTGCACTGGGTGCGCAGTCAGAAGAGGAAACAAGGCCCAGCCCCGCCCTGAGAAGCTCACTGCCTCGTGCGTGGTCACAGATGACTGCAGTGCAGCGTAATAAGAGCCTGAGAAAGGCTCACAGAAAAGTCCAGAAAGCTCCATGCAGTCTTGCTTTGCAATGCACTTTCTGTAACATTCTTGTGATGCCAGGAGCACCTCTGGTCCCCACTCTGGGCACTGCCTCACTTCTGCATCTCCAGTGGCTGAAACAACTCCTGACATAGGTGCACCAGCTGGCCCCAGCCGGGGAGAGCCAACTGCACCCATCTCTGCCCAGGTCCGCGGGCAGGGCCATTGCAGTGGTAGCTGGAAATCTGCCACGGCGGGAGACTTACACCATGGCAACGGCACACGCTTCTGTTTCCCCGAGAGCCGATTGTTAAATTTCTACCAGTGCACCACTTTCAAAGCTCGTAATTTCTTTGAAGTATCTGGTCTTTTCTTTGAAATTCCTGTGTAGTTTGCAATGGCGTCACATTATTTTTAATAAAACATTTTTAATGACCAGTTATGTTTCTTTATTCCCACGCCCCATATTTTACTAGAATGGATGCTCTGAGCAGGCCACTGCGTGTGTCCTGTGTGTCGGATGCTTCCGACCGCAGCTGGGCTCTGCAGTTTGGACAGCCGCGTCGTGCAAGAAGGCATGACTAGGCGGAGCAGAGAGGATGCGCGGGGGGCGGGGGGGCAGTGAGGCTATTCTGTGTGATACGCATCCCCCCTATACGTCGTCCCAGCCCATAGAACGTCCAGCACCAAGAGGGAACCGCAATGTGGCCTGCGGACTCCGGGTGATAGCGAGGTGCCCGTGCAGGCTCACGGACTGTAAGGAATGTCCCACTCTGGCGTGGGATGCTGACAGCGGGGGCACTGTGCATGTGCAAGGCCAGGGGGCACACGAGAACTCTGTACTTTCCGCTCAATCTTGCTTTAAAGTCTATTTTTAAAGTTAAAAAAAAAAAAGGCGAGCATTGCATGATTGCTCGATGTCCCTCCAGAGCTACGATTCCATAGGGTTTGTCTCCTTTCTTTAATTAGCACCCACGAAAGTCAGATTTCCTGGTACTGGTTCCTACTCGTGTGGGGGAGAAACTGTGGCTTACACAGGTGCCGGCACATTCCCCGTCAGATGTCTTTGCCATGCGGTTAGAGTTTGGGGAAGATGAAGGCAAGGGGAGGTCTGATCCGTCCACTGCAGTGGTTTCCCCAGGCGTCAGCTCCCCAGGCCCCGTCTGAGACCCCCAGAGCTGGAACCACTGGGGATGAGGCCCCGATCTCTGCTCACCTGGAACGTTCCACAGCCTCCGCCGTCCAGCGTGGCGTCAGGCTGTCCCAAGAACATCAGGAGAATGTGGGGCTCAACCAACGGCTCTTGAGTCAGACGGCCCTGGAGGTCAAATTGCCACTCTGCCACTTACTGTGGCCTGACTGCAAGGCCCTCCACCTCTTCGAGCCTCAGTTTCCCCAGCTATAAAATGGTGATGATGATGTCCATCTACTCCACGGGGAGGTTGCAAGGTTAAATCAGACACAGCTGGTTGGAAAGACATGGCCCACCAGGAGCCCTCTGGACGTGGGGGTGCCCTTGGGAGCACCTCCACCCCCACCCTGCACTTGTGCAGCCCTGTGCCCTTCCCGTGTGCGTCCTCACTGGGGTCTCGTGCCCACCTGAGACACTCGTCAGTGCAGGCATTTCCCTGGTCAGCCGAGGTGGAAACTGAGGCCTGGAGTCTTTCTGAGACTGAGGGTCAAATCCCCTCTGTCTGGTCAGCCCCCCACCCCGGACACAAGGCACCTCCTGTGCTCTCCCGGGACACCCCAGGACAGTGAGGCAGCCACAGTCCTTGGAACAAGAGGAGACTAATCGAGGCCCTGTGCCATGGAGCCCAGGTGGAGAGCACCGAGGGACCCAACGGGGCCTGGGCCACATGCCCTCATCCACTCCAACCACACAAGTAAAACGCAGGGAGGGCACCGTCCCTCACCCTCTCGAATGGACCTTTCCGAGCAGCCGAGATGCTCATTCCCACCGAAAGAGCTTATTCATGGCCTTCCCACCCGTCTTCACCAACAACAGCCTAGGAGATGGGAACTCTTACTGTCCCCACTGTAGGGATGACAACACTCATCTCAGGGAGTGAACCCAGGCTTGCGCTCTCCTCCGCCCCTTGCCTGGTCCCACCGCCTGCAGGACCCGGCTAGCAGACCCTGCCACCGTATCCCAGCCCGGCAAGGAGGTCGGTTTTGTTCCAAGGGCACCTGTCCTCAAGCACTGGGCAGCAGGCCCTGCTGCAACCTCCTGGACTTGTAAGCTGGTCTATCTCACCCTCAGGTCAGTAGAGCACCGGTGCAGCCTCAATCTGCTACAAAGGGAAAAATGTCCTGGGGGGCAGCAGATTGTGTTGGGTTGGTCGTCTGTGTCAGACTGGGATCAAGACCTTGGAGCTGAGAGATCCGAGTCTGGGTTTGGGACCAGTGTGGCCCAGGCCGTGGGGCCTGCAGAGTGGCGGTCCACACCCAGGTGTTGGCACTGTTACCCCTGACAACCAGGAATGTCCAACAGCCAAAGTGCCCACCACGCAGGGACTGCTGCCCCCCAAACTCTCTGAACGACGGGAAGGTTCGTGCATGATATAATAAGCTTAAAAAAAAAATCCTAGTTAAAAATACGGTCTGGCACCTGAATGAAAACCGATAGCTGCTGGGTTTGTGGGGGAGGAATGTGGGGAACGGTTCTTTTTTTCCTTTTTCAGATTTTATATAATGCGGTTGCTGTATTATTTTTATGATTTAAAAAAATTAAGGGGGGAAATGTGTTCACACCACACCAATGGCAGATTGAGGGGAGGCAACGAGAAGGATTGGTTTCCCTTCCTCCTGACGCCAGCCCCCGCCACGGCTCCTCCAGGTTTCTTGCCGCGGCCCCCTGGAACCCAGCCAGCCCGGGACACCGCGCCCTGGGCCTGGGGGCGTCCCACCATTCCTGTGCAGCCCAGGGGGCCACATGCACTCTCAGGCCCCCCGAAGAGCCTCCGTGCCCAAGGTATAGCTAGATGTCCCGAGTGGGGTTACGTGTTCATGCAGAACACCTGAAAAAAAGCCTCACCCAAAATACGTCCCTGGCCTCTGCCTGAAACCCCATTTGGGTCACCAGGGGTTCCTTCCTAAGCCCTAACAGAGACCACCCGCCTCCCCCTCTTGCCCCATTTCCAATCCGTGTAAGGCACAGGGTGGCAGTTCTAGCCTGAGGGCAGTGCCCATGGCCTCCACTCTGGATGAGTTAAACGGGCTCCGGCTTCTCTCCCGGTGTCCCCAGACTGCGCACCCCAGCCGGCAGTAGGCCAGAGCCTGCCACGCCCTGCAGCACCCTCCTCGCTGCCCGCTGCCCTCAGCTCAGAGCACGAGGCCCTAAGGGATCCACGGGGAGCCCCATGCCGGCCCCCTCCCCAGACAGCCCTCGCCCAGCTGCCGGCCACACCAAGCTGGCTCCTGTTTTTCAAAGGACACAGGCCTCCCCCTCTCCCGCTCCCCTGGCATGACGCCTCCCCCTGCTCTGCCCAGCTCTGTGCGTGCCTGAGTTTCCATACTCAGCTCGGAAGCCACCTCCTCCAAGCAGCCTCCCCTGACCTCACTACGTCCCGGTGTGTGTCGGGGTCCTCCCACCCACCACGGCACTCACCCCTTACCCACCCTCAGAAAGGTCTGGAGGTTTTAACGAGAACTTTGAATGGAGATTCTCAGCCGAGGCTGTGCGTTGGAATCTCCTGGGGAGGTTTGACGAGGCCGACCTGGGGACAAAGGGTCCGGGTGCAGCCCAGGCCGGGGGACTTCACGGGAACCGATTCACCAGGTCTAGGGAGGCAGAGACAGGTGTCTGTACGGGGCTCTCAGGTGATCCTGGCATGTGCCTGGGCCCCAGACCGACCCAGGAAGGCCCCAGAGGCTCTCGAAAAGATGGAGAAAGGGACACATAACCCAGTGTCCCCAACAAGCCCATCACTCCACCTTCAAGTGTTTGCCGGAACCTTCCGAGGGGAAGCGCGGCTTCAGGAGAATGTCCATGGGGGGAAGAAAGGGAGCTGGGAGGGCTCTCCCGAGTGAGGCTGCAGCCCCACTGAAGATGTTATTCTGCAAATTCAGCTGGCTCCTTCCACGTCTTACATGTTGCCCAAAGTGCGGGGGGATTTTGACACTGCAGCCTTCACTCCCAAACCCACCCCGGACGAACCTACAGGCAGAAAACCAGCCATCAAAGAGGCCTAAAAATAATTACTCTCCAAACTTAAACATAAAAGGCAGCAGGAACCATTCCGGCCGGGTTCTGGCGTCTTAACGGTTCCTCACATTCCCCCCGCCCTCCGTCCCCAGCTGGTCCCACTCAACACTCCTCGGGTTGGATTAAATGAACAGAAACTGGCTGGGGCAGGGCGTGGCGCAGCCTTGGGTGGGAGCCCATCTGCGTGGAGGGTGGGGGCTGGGAATCGGGGGAGGAGAGCGCGGCCCCCGCCCCGGCTTCGCGTGTGGTTTCTGCATCTGCAGAGGCTGCAGGAGTGGGATGAGCCCTCGTGGCATGGACAGCCCGAGTGAGGCCTGCAGAAAGAGGACAGGCCAGGGTGGTCCCCAGACCTGCACACGAAGGGTCTCTCTAGAGCCCTCGCTCATCACATGGTCTCAGGCAAGCCTCTTAATCACTCTGACCCTCAGTTTCCTCTTCTATGAAATACAAACAAGTAGAACATACTGCGGCAGGCAGGAGTCCCGCCAAAAGTGTCCACACCCCAATCCCCAGATCACGTGACTGTGTTGGCTTACAGAGCAGGGGAGGACTACGGTCAAAGATGGAATTAAGGCTGCTAATCAGCTGATTTTAAAATAGAGACATTATCCTGGATTTCCCAGGCAAGACTAATATAATCCACAGCTCCTTTAAAATGGAAGAGGAGGCAGAAGAGAGAGCAGAGGGACGTGACAAAAGGACTCGCCCGGGCATCACCAGCTTTGAGGTGGAGGGTGTGGCCAGAGCCCAGGCACGGCAGCCTCAAGAAGCCAGAAAAGGTGATTAAATGGATCCTGCCCTAGAGCCCCCAGAAGGACCACAGCCTTCCAACCCCTTGGCATCAGCCCAGCGAGACCCACAGAACCGTGAGATGAACATGTGTTATTCTGAGACACCAAGGTTTTGGTCATTTGCTAACAGAAGCAGTTGGAAACTGATTCGCACACCTTGCAGCCCAGCGGCGTCTGGCACGTCGGAAGCGCCCAAGAAACGGCACCTCCTTTTATCACCTCCAGGAGGGATTTGGGGTTTGGTGCTGGCCTTCTCCCTATGAGGCCAGTCCCCAGGCGTCGGGCGGCCGTGGGAGCAGCCAGCCCGGGGCACCTCTGACGATGGCCCCAGCCCTGCGCACGGTCACCAGCGCCGTCCACCGCCAACACTCGGCAGGGCTGTGTGGATCCAGGCAGGAGGGAAACCACATCCCATCTCTCAGCGACAGATCCAGGACTGCTGCTCCCGACCCTGGTGGCCCCAGTTCATTCCTGAACTCAGGGCTGGGGTCCAGGCGTCAGGATCTTTGAAAGCTCCGCAGGAGATCCCAGAGGACGTCCCAAAGGGCTAAGAACGGGAACTGACCTGGAAAGACACTGACCGAGGGCTGGTGCGGGTCACCTTTATCATCAGACAGTGACAGTGATGGTGGCCATCACCGCTGGCCAACAGGACGCTGGCTGAGCACTTAATATCCACTATCTACTAAAATCCTGAAGCCTGAGTTGTGGGTACTGCTGATACCCCCACTTCCTGGACGAGAAAAGTGGGGCTCAGGAACATGGAGAAACTCACATTGCAGATCCTCTTTCTCAAACACGTGTACCTGGCTGTGGTTCAGATAAATGAGAAGTGGCTGTGATTCATCAAGGACACATCTGATGGTCGGAGCATGTTAGAGAATCCAGCGCAGCATCTAACTATGCAGAGTCCCAGTCCACAGAGATGAAAACACGAACCCTCAACAAGCCCCGGTGGTCTGGTCTCCCCGGCACACACCTTGACCTCAGCTCGCCCCTCTTTGGCCTCCTCCTCCGTCCTCCAGCAACACACTGGCCTCTGTCCAGTTCTCCCAAGGAGCGTCCTTCCCGCTGAGTGGCTTCCCGAATGCCACCCCTGTGCAGGCCTTCCTGCCTCCCTCACCGGCAGACAACACCCACCCCCCTGCCCCAGGAAGCCGGACTGTACTCCCCAGCCACGGGCAGGTCCTCGGCGGCCTTCTCTGGCAACTCCTTCTCTAGATCACTTCTAGAACCTTCCATGCTGTCACTGCTGGTTCCTCTCAGTATCTGACTGTGTCTGTCTGCTCCCCCAGGTGATTGGAGGGGCCACGTCTGTTTTGCAACCAGAGCTCCTCGTATGGGCTTGGCACACAGCAGGTGCCCAACCACTGTGTTGCATGAAGAAATGGACACGAGGCCCCCGCAGAGCATGTTCATATTTAAAAGGGTCCTAAGACTCAAAAATGTCAGAAACCACAGGTTAAAATGTTACACAAAAGCCGTTACACTTGGAAAAAATACATTAACAATAGATGAGGGGTGACGGCTAAGGGGTGTGGGGTTTGTAGAGGGGAAGAGGGATAAATTGTTCTAAAACAGACCTTGGTGGTGGTTACACAAGCCTGAGAACACGGTGGGGGCCGCAGCATTGCGCGTGTCGGACGGGCGGATTGTAGGGTGCGTGAATTCTATCTCGATAAAGCTGTTACAGAAAACCCGTGAATCGGAGTAAAAAGTATGATAGTATTCTTTGCACCGTTCTTATAACTTTTCTGCCACTTGAAATTATTTCCCAATAAAGTTGTTTAAATGGGTGAAACAGACCCCTCTGTCTTGAGTGGGGTTTTAGGAATCCCTCCTGCTGCTTCACCCCACAAGCAATTATTCCGCATTCATTCCATGCCCTGCTTGTCACAGCCGTGAGCCCTTCCCAGGCATTAATTCACTCAACCCCTGGAGTCCCCTCGGGAGGTAGGACCTGTGGATTTCGCTGTTGTACAGGAGAGGAAACTGAGGCCCACCGAGGAGGTGGCTTGCCAAGGTTGCCCAGCGTGTGCATAGAGAAAGGAGGCCCCAGACCTCACTGCGAACCAGCCGGATCCAGGGCCAGACTCAGGCTGCGGTGTCAGTTACGGGGTGTGCTTTCTCCAAGGGGGTCTAATTCAGTCTCTCGCACATGTCCTGCCCACAGCACCTGGGCCAGCTTCTGGCCGGAGGGGCCACAGAAACCTCAGCGGCGCGTGTCGCAACAGCGTGGCTCTGCCACACGGCAACGCCGACAGCTGCTCAGGAAGACGCGGCGTCTGCTGCCCGGCGCAGGTGGCCGAGAGAGGCCGGGGCCACCACGGCCGAGCGCAGCACAGTCTGCCCCTGGGGCCCGGGGCAGCATGACCTCCCTGCTGGGGGACCCCCCCCAAGCCCCCCCCCGGCGGGTGAGGTGAGATCCTGAAACCAAACCTCCCCCGAGTGGTTCCCCTTCCGACACCAGCGAAACGTGGGACTTCCACCCCCGATTCCTTTTGGGGAGTTGCTCGTTCCTTAGGGCAGGTCGTGGAGACCTGGATTCAGGAAGTCGCTGGGCGTCTTCACTCTTCAACTTCGCGTTTTCACTTTTCTTATCAGACAGGTGCGTGAGTCATCTCGTGAGCAGGCACCTCCTCGCGGTGGAACTACCTTGATGCGAGAGGTCCCGAAACTCAGCCCTCCCCTTGTGAGAGTGTCAAGGTAGGAACCTGAGACGAAACGAAATTCAGAATGAGAAGAGCTGAAATAGAAACGAGAAGGGCCAGGGACGGGAGCCGGAGCAGCTCACGCAGCTCCCTGGCCTCTGTGAGAGGCAAGAATGTTCTAGGACCAAAATTCACTCTCCATGGATGCACTGGGGAGATGACACCGTCCCAGAAAGGGGTCAGCGTCCTGAGCCACACAGACCCGGCTCTGCCAGTGGGCAGATGCCTGACACACAAAATCACTTCTCCCCTCTGAGCCTCAGTTTCCTCATCTGTAAAGTGGGACACCAGTAACGCCCACCCCGCCAGGTTATGGGGGTTAAGTCAGCATGCCTGTCAAGCGGTACTGTTAGCGCTAATAACTGTGGTTTATTGAGCACCTATTTGTTCTATCAACCAAACAACATCCTGCAGCATGGAGCTTCCCACTCCATCATGCGCTGGGAACCGACTGTCCCATCCCCTTGACAGTTACAGCTGTGCAGGGAGGGGGGTCTTATCATTCCCTTTTTAACAATGAGAAAACTGAGATTATCAGGGCCCAGTGGCCGGCCCAGAGTGGATCTAGGTTTGTGGCCTGCTGCTTCAACAACTTAAACAGGGGCCCTCCTTAAGATAAAGATACAAAATTCAGCACACGTCCTGGAAAGGACCAGGTGAGGAAGGAGGGCGGCAGTTTAGCCAGAGCCCCCCCAAGGCTGAGTGATCCAGGTCCCACGGTCTGGACAGAAATGGCACCCAAAGTTACCCCGCTATGGTGTAAGCCAGGCAAGAGATGGCAGGGCCCGGGGAGCAGGCAGCAGGGTGACAGCCAGGCTCCCAGTCTCTGCAGCTGTCCCTAACTGGGCCACAGAGGCCAGGAGAGGCAGGCTTCGGGTGAGGGCAGTGGCTGCAGTAAGGACTTTGGGTTGAGGCATGTTGAGTGTGAGGGGCCCGCAGGCCATCTGGGCACAGAAGTCCAGGGCATTCCTTAGACCATTCCAGAATCCATCACACTGACGCTAAAGATGCAGACTTGGATGTTGTCAGCCAAGGGTGGGGGCTGCATCTAGGAAGTAGATGTGGTCACGTGAGGATTCCCGGGCCTGATCCAGGGAAGCCCAACCCCAGGAGATGGCAGAGCTGAAGTCCCTCCTGGTGAGGCCACCAGCACACCTGAGAAGGCACGAGCCCTGCTCAGGGGCAGCTCTCTTGAGCTCCCCACCCTGGACCCCATGCAGCAGGTGCCGTGGGCCCCCGTCCTCCTCACCTCACCCTCCTGCCGCCAGCTGGACACCCTGAATCCCTTCACCTGACGGTTTTCTCCGGCCACCTGCACCTGCTTTACTGCCCCGGCAGGGGCCAAAAGTGCCAGGGAATTCACACCCCTGGGAACAGCACTTGGATGTGTCCCTTTTATCCTCATAGCAACCCCAAGGAACAGGTACTATCACTGTCACCCCGCTTTACAGATGAGGAGGCAGGTACCCAGAGAGAGGGGTCGTTTGCCCAAAGTCTTGCAGCTGGTAGGTGGCAGAGCCAGGATCCCAGCCAGGCCACCTGTCACCAAGCAGCACGCATAGCCCACACGTCGTGCCTCCTCACAGCTGCAGCCAGCTATGGCCAGCATGGGAAGTCATGTCATTCGCCTGCCTTGACATTTGACTGACTCCAGCCATCTCCGAGGCTTCCTTGGGACAGTGACGCCGGCACTGAGCTGCCCGTGTGCTGGGCCCTGCCAGGCTCTCCGTGCGAGGTTCCTCCTCCCCACCCACCCCCCACCCTCCACCCCCGCCCAGTGCAGGTCCAGGGCCAAGGTCGCTGCTTCACTGGGGAAAGCTGCTCTCTTCGCACTCAAGATTCAGGGTTTAAAAATAAAGAAAAATAAAGCTGGGGTCAAAATTAGCACAAGTTTCGCTACAAAGAACACAAGACACAATTTCCTGCATGGTTTTTTTTCTTCAGTTTTTTCAAGGCTTCCAGAAAAGTTTCCTCTGCAAAACTGAGATCAAAAGGGTAAGACATGCAAATGCAATGGTCCAACCTTGAGCCATCATCTATACCCAGCACAGGGCAGCCACAGAGACTCAAGAGAGAGAGATCCAAACCCCAAAGGCCTGGAGGCTCCAGACAGGACATGAGCTGGGACCGGGAGGGTCATCAAGGCCATAGGGCTCTCGAGGGCAGGGCTGACTCCTGAGCCTGGCATCACGCTTGGCTCAGTAGATGGACGATGGGTGGACAGATGAATGAATGAATGAGACTGAATGAACGAACTGTGTTTCTGAACACACATCACTGGAGGGCTGACAGAACCAATCTGACAGGTGATGCGGCCAAATGCTTACACTGCAGATCTGGGTTCACTCAGACTCAGAGCAAGATGCCAGTTCTGGCTCTGCCCTCGCCGGCAGGGGGCCGTCGGAAAGGGCTCTCCCCCAGACAGAACTGCCAATCCTGGGAGTCCGTACCCCATTAAGCTGAGATAATGCAAGGCCCAAGAGCACGGGCCGCGCACGGCTCCTCCCCACGAAGGGCGGAGACTGTAGTTAATTGGCAGGGAGCTCTCAGGTGAGGCAGGGTCCAAACAGCTATTCTGGGAAAGAGGAAGGTGCTAGGGTGGGATCCAGGCAGACAGACCCAGTCAAATTGTGAAACAACAGGGAGGCAGGAAACCGCTCCATAGGAAAGACAAACTTCCCACCATCCCAGTCTCCCTGCAGTGGAACAGGCAGCAATGCCACACAAAACTCAGCTCCCCAACACGTCAAGTGTTGAGACCCAAGAATGGCCAATGATGGTAGATTAAAGATGCTCACAAATTCTCTGGCATCCATCTCCTTAAAGGCTGAGGTCTACGTCCCTTTCTTCAATCTGGTGGACTCTGTGTCTGCTTTGACAGATAGAATAGGCAGAAGATGCTGTCAGTCTTCAGGCCTGAGCCTTAAGAGTCTGCAGGTTCTTCTTTCTGTGCCTCTTGGTGTCCTAAGCCACCATGGAAGGGTTCTATTTACCTACTGGGGACACCACATTGAGTGGCCCTGAGACAACATGGAGACAGAGAGGGCCCAGCTGAGCCAACCTTCCCATCATCCCATCAATGAAGCCACCTTGGGCCCCCCCAGAGCAGTCCATCAACCAGCTGAGTCCCAGGGGGGGACCCCAGTCAATGCTGTGTGGAGCAGAAGAACCAGCCAGCTGAGCCCTGCCTGAGCCGCAGACCCACAGAGGTAGGAGACAGAATAAAGTGGTGGTTGTTTTATACCACTGAGCTTGCCACAGGGAGATCTGCAGCAAGAGAGCTGGAACACCAACTGTTTGAAATGCCACAGAGGGGAGTTCTGCCCGAAGAAGAGTATTGAACCATGTGGTCTCTGAGACACCATGAATCTGTATCGTGGGGCTACAGAACCAACAAGGGTCAGGCCCTTCTAATTTAACTCTCACTTTGTTTTGATAAAACCCAGACTGATGAGGCCGGGACATGGACTGAGGGTTAGAAATCCCAAATTAGTGAACTCAAAAATTTCATTTCCTCTCCCTTGAAATGAACTCTTAAATGCCCCCTAAGAGAAAGAAAAATAACTTTTAAAAAAGACAAGATAATATGAACTTTGATGGTGAGAATTATAATTCCACTGTGTCCAGGATTGCCAATGCCCAAGTTTTGCTCATTCACTCATTTCATTCAACAGATATTTACTGAGCTGAGCACCTGCTGTATTCCAGGTGCTCCAGGTACTCTGGGGTACAGGTTCTGGGGCTACAGTGGTGAACAGAAACAGATACAGTCTTGTCCTCCTTGAACTTACTGTCTTATAGAGGAGACACCACAATGAAAAAGAAAAACTCACAACCATGTGTGCTAACAGGTGGTGAGCTCTGAGTGTGAGTGGGGGAACAGTCCTAATGTAGAGAGATTTTCCTAAAGCGGCACTTAAGATGGGATCTGAAGGAAGCAGGAGTTAACCAGTCCAGGAGGAAAGGGAGTAGATTCCAGGCAGAGGAAGTGGCATGTGCCAAGGCCCTAGGGTAGATGGAAGGGGGTGTGACATAGACGTGTAGACATAGAAAGGGACTGTTAAATTGCAGTCATCCCATAATGCTCTTTTGACCGATTTATTTATTGAGGCTTTTAATTTTTCAGGTGATTGGCCACAAACTTCAGCATTCAAAAGCAGGTTACCAAGAGAAAACTGCTGAGAACTCCTGCTCTGAGTTCCCTCTCGACACTCTCAGACACCAGACAGCCATCGACACGCCTGAACAAAGATATCCGAGAGGTAAATTGCTGGTCACTTTCTTTTATGCAGTCAGTGTGCATGGGACACCCATCGCTATGCCATGGTGGGCATTTGTCACTAATGTGGGGCCACCCGGCCTTCAGAGCCCTCGGCACGCAGGGGATGTCCCATCCTGAGAGAGGGGAGTGGAAAATGCCAGATGCTCACTTTCCCAGCCTCCCTTGCAGGTAGGGTGCAGCCATGTGACTCAGCCTCACCAGGTGTCCGCACACCTGGCTTTGACTCTGTAACCAGGACCCGAGAAGCAAGGGGAGAGGGACTGGTTTCCACCCACCCGGCGTTCTTCTAGCAAGGTTCCATTTGGCTTCACTCCACCACAGTTGGTGTTTGCTGTTTACAACTAATTGATGCGGGGCCAGGACCACGCAAGACCCTGTAACACTGTCATCAAAGGAGCATCCTGCGAATGGCCTGCCTGCTCTGGGCCTGCCTAGGAGGATTAAGGTAACTTCTCGACAAATATGAGCTCCCTTCATAATTAGGAGCCGCTGTGTTGTCACCACGATACACAGTTACTTTCCCTGCATACTGAAGCGCCCACAGAGCCCGCTGGTCCTTGGCATGCTCAGTGAGCCAAAGCCTTAGTGCCGCCATGTCTGTTTCCTCCAGACTTGGAAAAGGGACTTGCGCCAGAAGCTTGCTGCCACCTGGCCCTCCAGGTCGTAGGGATAGAACTGACTACGCTGAAATGCATCTTGGTCCCCACTCAGCAAGAGTTACAGTCACCTGGAGACTTTCTCGGTAACTAGTTCTCACCTGATGAACAGTTTTAAGTGAGAATGCAGGGAGGCATTAGCGGGAGACACTAATGATCAGTTCCAGAACATTCCGGTTGCTTCCGAATCCATTGCTCAGCCACTCACGCATTCACCCATTTGGGTGTTCAGCAAACATCCCCTGAGCGCCCCTGCTACGTGCCAAGGAGCAGTGGGACACACAGTCAGTGACCGCAGCGTCTGACTCTCTACGCACAGGCTGTTTTTACACCCTTAGCATTGTTTAAAGCAATCTGATCTGAAATGAAACAGAAATTATAAGCCTCATTTAAAAATACTTCTTTTCCTCCCACACAACCTAAGTGTGTCTGATGATGTCATTCAGATTTTCCAACTACAGATCGCCTTTGCTCAGGCCCAAGACCATGATGGAAGCAAAGGGAAATTTCTTCTTCTTCTTCTTCTTCTTTTTTGTCTCCTCCTCAAAGGTAAGTGAAGGAAAGTTTCTTGAGAAAGCTCGGCACTAACAGTGGTTTTGAGTGGAAATATCTTCTTGGCTGTGACAGCATCATGGTCGAATCTCACACCCAGAGAAAGGAAACGCCGACTTTAACCTCAAAACGAGGAAGACCTTACTGGTGAAAAGAAAGAAAGAAAAAGTCCTCTGCCCTAGAAATCCCCAGCCGCGGCCTGGCCTGGGAACACGTCAGAAATTTTTCCAAGGAGAAATTTCTCAAGGCCGACCCCAGCGAGGCCGAGAGCCGGGGCACAGCAGGGAGCCCCAGACAGTGGTGGCGGGAGAGGAGGCTGGCAGAGCGAGCAGGAGGAAGTGGCTTTGTAAGCCAGCGGCCTCACAGCGGGCGGGGAAGCAGAAACTCACCCAAGCAAGGTGCAGAGCTATTTTCATCCTTGGGGCTTTACCCCAGCGTCCCTGCCGTGCTCAGGCGGTGCACCTCCCCTCATCTCCTCGGAGAAGGCCAGGGCTTGGGACTGCCTGGGAAGGGGCCAGAGAGAGGCCAGGTGCAGGGAGAGTCGGGGGCGCAGCACAGCCCCTCGGCAGAACCCCGGCTCCCGCCACCCCCTCCCGCAGCCTCACTGTCCTCCTCTGCTCGCTGGGCTTTGTCTGTGTTTCCTACGGCCACAGTGACAGCTGCCGCAACAAATGCCTACAAACTGGGTGGCTTAAAACTACACGTTTATTCTTTTGCAGTTTTGGAGGTGCGAAATGCCGCGTTCCTTGACTCACGGCCCCTGCCTGTCTGCAAAGCCAGCAGTGGCATCTCTCTGACCTCTGCTCCGTCCTCCATCCCCTCTGACCCGGGCCCTCCTGCCCCTCGTGTAAGGACCACTGTGACGATGCTGGGCCCACCCAGACCACCCAGGATACGTCCCCCATCCTGAGGCCCTTGATTTAATCACATCCACAAAGGCCCTTTTGCCAAGAAAGGTCAGACATCCACGGGTTCTCTCTGGGGACTAGGATGTGGAGGTCTCGGGTGGCGTTGTTCTGTCACCACAGCTTCCCGTCCTTCAAAGAGCCGGGGGTACGAGGGCCGAGGCTCACACGCACGAGCTCGGGGCCCTCCTGCGTGCTGAACCCTGACGGAGCCCCACTGTCTGAGAAGCATCTGACACACATTCGAGACCATTCCTTGCTGCGGCTCATGCCCAAGTCTCCCCGCCACAGCCCTCCCTGGGCCGGGCACCCACGCGTGTGCTCCGCGGGCCTCGAGCTCCCACTGGTGCTTTTCTCTCGCACCCGACAGGCTCCTCCTTTTATCCAACCTCAAGGCCCGGTTTAGAAATCTCGTGTTCCCGTGAAACATCCAGCCGGGAAGGGTTTGGGTTCTGGGACCAGCCCTGCCCCGCCCCAGGACAAGACTCCACTGTCTGGGCAGTGTAAACACAGGGAAACTGAGATCGCGCCAGATCAGGAGGGGATGACAGGGTCACGGTCCAGGCTGGGCCGGGGCAGGCAGGTGGGCCAGGAGCCCAGGGCCGGCATTAGAAACCGCCGGGAGGCCCAGGGAGGAGCGGGAATGGACGCTGGAGCGGCAAGTACAGGCTCCCAGTGGAATTCCTCGGAGTTCCACGTGGCATCTGCCACCACGTCTGGGACATCTGGGACATCAGACCTTCTCTTGGTTTCCATCCCAGCTTCTGTTTGCCAAGAACACCCACTCAGAATACTCAGCCCCCAGGCACCAACACTCAGAGCAGACGCCAGCTCTACAAAACAGCCTGGGCTCCCTTCTGGAATCCGTGGGAACACCCGTGAGTCCCTAAGCACAAGACAGGAAACCCAGTGGAGAAGCAGGCGAGAGCCTAAGCCGGCGCGTCGCCAGGAAACACGCAGCAAGGAGCCCGATCCCATTAGCCCTGGAGAAGTGCAGATTAAAACCAAAGTAGCCTCTCTGCCCCGCCAGAATGGCCGAGACGTAAGCGACTGAGAGCGCCAAGTGTCAGCGAGGATGCAGAGCCACAGGTACGCTGGCGCTGCCCACAGCGCTGGGTGACTGCGCACCTGTGACTCCGTAATCCCACTCTGACGCGGATGCACCTGTATGTGACCACTCGCCACAGGCCCAGCAGTGAAGGCCAAAAACTGGAAACAAAACCCAGGTGCCCGTCTGCGGGAGAGGGGTCCCACCTGACACATTTGCCACGGAATGCAAGGCAGCAGTGAAAACGCAGGGATGACCCCAGCTGCACACACAGAGAGACTGTCCCCACGTAGGGCTGAGCGGGGGACGTCAGGGACAAGGGAACGCACGCTGTTGATGTGATACTCAAAAGCAGAGTGTGCTTAGGGACAAGTTGGTTGTAAAAGTACGAAGAAAAGCAGGGTGGTGCTTCCCCTAAAAGTGAAGATGGTGCTGACTTCGGAGGGGGGAGCTGTCCCCCGCCAGCATCTCCCCTTGGTGGGGGGGAAGGGCGTCAGGAGCGGACGGTGAGGATGTGTCTACCGCGGGCTGGCCCTGCAGCGTCTAAGCCCCTTCCGCGAACGGTCATCACACACTGGCCTCCCCCCCACTTGCCAGGTGAGGAAACTGAGGCTCAGAGAGATTTGAGGGACTTGCTAGAAGCTGCACGGCCACAGAAACAGCCTCAGCGGGCAGAGCACCCCCCCCCGCCCCCACCTGCCCCCAGCGTGGGCCACCTCTGCCCCTCCCAGCTCCAGGCTGCGGAGGGGCAGCTGCTGTTCACCGCTGGTCCCTATTCACACCCGAGAGGGAGAGACAGGGTCTGAGCTGACATCAAAATCAGGAAACGAAAGGAACCCTTGAGGGAATTACCTTGGGTTCCAGGAAGGCCCACGTCCCTGACCTCTGCCCGAGACTTCCGAAAAGCAGGCTTGTCTTGAGTAAAACTGCTTCTCAGCTGAAAGTCTTGCAGCTTTGCCCGGGCTGAGCAGGTGCGGCTGTTTGGAGTCATTGTTTTCCTTGTGACTACACAGAACCAACCTGTGTTCACAGGCCCGTCTGGAGGCCTTCAGGGCAGCCCCTCTGCTCCCCTGGGGCTACCATGTGCCCCCAACTCCCAAATACCCCAAACCTAGTCTCCACACCCCAGCTGAGGTGCCTCCTGCCAGCCTCGCCTGTCCTCACCCATCGGGGACCACCCCATCCTCCCCTCCGCGGCATCCTTGTCCCCATCCTCTGAGCCCCTGGAGCTGGTGTCATGCCCAGCACAGATGACAGTGCCCCGGCTGTGGGAAGCACGCTTAGCCCCCCTCAACAGATGTGTGTCAATCACAGGGGACCCAGGCAAAGAGGCAAAGGAGGGAAACTGAGGCAACTGCTGGCCCTGCCACGCTGAGCACTGTCCAAGGCATCCTAGCTGAGCAGCTGTGAGCAGGGGGCTTCCTTGGCACAGATGTCCCGAGACTGAACAAGAGCCATCGGGTTAGGAGGTGCCATGGTGCCCTGGTGACCAGGCCTGGGACTCCAGAGCAGCCTGCGGGTTTGGATCTCAACCCTGCCCCTTACTGAGTGTGCAATGAACCTCGCCCAAGTTATTTAGCCTTCCTGTGCCTCCACTTCCCCATCTGCAAAACGGAGAGAAGAATGCCACCAGCCTCACAGGGTGTCTCAGGGATGGAGGGAGCTCTGCCGGGGTCCCATGGGCAGCCGCTGACACACCCGACCGAGGCCAGTCCAAGGAGGAGATTTGCAAAGACACTAATCTCATAGGTGTGGGGGGGCTCTCGGGCAGAGGCCAGAAAACTTTTTCTGCAAAGCCGTAAAGAGTCAGATAGTGAATATTTTAGGCTGGGGAGGCGGGGGCGCTGTGGTCTCTGCTACAATTGCACAACACGATTGTCGCACAGCGATTCGGTCTGCAGGTCAGATTTGTTGACGCCTGGTCTGAAGGAACCAAAAGAAATCGGGCAGGAACCAGGACGAGCAGCAGCAGAGCTGTCACCCCCAAAGGTGGTGGTGACCAAAGGGACAAAGGGAGAGATCGGCTGCTGGAGCCCAGGGAGAGAGTCGTGTGGGGTCTGCTGCCCTGGAAGGGCACTATCGACTCGTGGGGACCCAGGGAGAAAACTGGGGTGAGAATGCCCTGACCTCTCTCTCCTCCCCCCCTCTGACCTCTTGCCAGGCTCCCACTGGAGAGGCTGTTCATGGCCCATGGAGGTCACTCTCTTGGGCAGAGAGCAGGTGGATATTGGGGACAACGGGAAGATGTTCAGCAAAACAAGCTCAAAACACGGCTCAGGTAGGTGCACAGATGTTACTAAACCACCTCTGTGAAGAGGCCCTTTGGAAAATCTCTTAGCTCCCTCTGGCCGACCCCACACCCACCAGGCAGTCTCCCACACTGCCGCTCACGTCACCTGGCCACAGGGAGGGGCTGACGCTAACACTCAGGTGTGCTGGGCAGCTGGACAAAGGGGTCAGAATCGTCTGAACATCCGTCCGTCACAGAGCTGGGGAGACCATCCTTAGGGAGCGGTCCCCGCCCCACGGGCCAACCAGTCCAGGTGAGGGCAACCCGCGGGGCTGTCCCTGCACCTCTGAGTCAATAAGCACCACTGCATGCCTCGCCACCGAAACCGCACCTGGGCACACCCCTCCGCCGGCGGTGAGGGATCTCTAGGAGGCGGCGATGCAGCCAACACTCCCCCAAACAGCCGCGGTTGTTAAGAACCGACACTCTTCCTCCAGGGTTGTGCCGGGTTCTCCCACCCTCGCTGTCATCAGGATGGTGTCGTTAGAACCATCCCAACAGCTACGCTCGCCCAGGGCTTACAGCACCCGGGGCGCTTGTCTGCGCACTTCACACGGACGATCTCGTCTAATCCTCCTGACCACGACGTGAGGTCGGCACGATTGAGTTCACAGCATCCGCGTGATCCAGGAACAATGGATCATTTATAGCCAAGAATGGTCAGATTCAGAGAGGGGAAGTCATTTCCCCAACGTTCCACAGCTAATGGGAAGGGAGCTGGGATTGGGAGCCAGGTCTGGCTGACTCCTCAGCACGCACCTGCCCACACCCGGCCTGGGCGGGAATTCAGGCACTTCCCCCAAACCGACTCCCCTCTTCCCCTCTCCACACCCCACCCCAGCTCCCCTCAGGTGCCACCCAGTGGTTCTGCCCTGGGGGTCTGTGCCTGTGTCCCCAGCACTGTCTGGCCCAGTGATGCAAGAGCCCCGGCCGGCCTTGCAGTTGCAATGTTCCGCGCTGTACAGTAGACCCGGCCATCTGCTTCCTGCAAACATCACCTTCTGCCTGTGCTGGGAGCCGGGCAAACGTACACAGGCGCCAGGCAACAGTCACTCTACTTCTGGGCTCGGGGTGTCTAACTGGCCTGGGTTGCTCAATGCCTCCCTTCAGACACGGGGAGCGGGTGGCCAGAAGGAAGGCTTCCGCAGACGCTGCAGGAAGGGAAGCGCTGGGCGTGGAGGGGACAGCTGGGGCCGCTGAACTGCACTGTGATTTCCCCCCCAGAAGCTGGGCAAGACCACAGCAAGGTCCCTCACTCCAGGGTTCCTCCGAGAGGTCTTTATTTTCAAGTTTCCCTTTTCTTTCTAACCCCCTCTGGCCCTTTTAGCTTAGAACAAATTGAAGGAGGAGAAGACTGCGACATACCAGGCCCTTGACACACGTGTGTAACCTGTATAAAGCCAGGATCCGTGACACATGTATGTATAACCCATATAAAGCCAGGATCCGTGACACACGTATGTATAACCCATATAAAGCCAGGATCCGTGACACACGTGTGTGTAACCCGTATAAAGCCAGGATCCGTGACACACGTATGTATAACCCATATAAAGCCAGGATCCGAGACACACGTGTGTGTAACCCATATAAAGCCAGGAGCTGCAGGGCTCAGTCTCAGAGGAATGTCCTTCTTGATAAAACAGTTCAGCGAACAAATGTGACCTCAGAGTAACTCACAGCCTCCACCTGCACGAGCTGAGACCCACGAGACAGGGCCACACAGAGACCCCAAAACAGCATCTGCAGACACCGTTCCCCGCTGCTCCGCACCGCCCCCATGCAAGGCCTGCCCGCCCTCCACACGCTCCAGCACTTTCTCCCTCCCTCCCTTTCTTTATCCTGTGGTTGTCCTTAGCCCCTCCCTGGCAGGAAACAATCCGTCCAGAAAGGCAGGAGAAGGCAAAATGTGAACTCACAGTTACTTTTCTCCTTGGAAAACTGGAAAGGAGGGAAGACTCTCATAATAATTTTTGCTGCAAGACTTTTGTTAGTTCATTTAACCTCACAGAAACCCCACAATATGACTCTTACTTTTTCAGTTTTTTACAGGGAGAAGGAGATGGGAAGGAAACTCACATTTCTTCAGTGCCTGCTATGTGCCACGCAGCTTCCAATGTGCTGTTTCTGTGGCCCTTCTTCCCCTCCTGGGCCCCACGATGTTCACATCCACGTGCCACTGTGGCCTCTCCCACCACCTGCCACCCTTCCATAGCCCTTATTTCTCTTGCTCTCACCAGGAAACTCTGGCAGAGCCGCAGATTTGGGGACCAGGCAGGGAAAGGGATGAGAGGTGGAAGTAGGTAGGAACACAGAAAACTCTACACAAGACTGTCGCCAGGGCAGCCCACGTTAACCCTAACTGACAAGCTCCCTGTCTGCAGCATGTGTACCCCTGGTGGGTGGGTGCTTTGTAACATGTCAGAGCCACGCTTGACCTCACAAGAAAAGGCTACATGCTGAAGTAGGCGAGGGCCCACTGCCATGCTCCCAGGTGGAGCGAGAAAAAGGTCTACCTGCCTGGGACTCAAGGGACAGGGGCAGGAAGGGGCCAGGATGCCCAGGGAGAGGGCAGAAGATTTAAAAAGAGAGAGAGAGAGAGCATGAGCATGCACAAGTGCACACAAAGCTGGGAAGGTGGGATGGGTGGCAAAGGAGAAGGGGCCCCCGTGGCAGTTTTAAAGCATCGCTGCACATTCCTTGACCTTCCTTCATCAAGAGGTAGAGTGTCTGCTCCTTCCTTGTGACTCTGCACAGGCTTGTTCACCCACGAGTGTGGGAGAAGTGATGGCTGGGTCACAAGCAGCCACTCAGCTCACCCTTTGCCCACTGGACTGCCCTGAGACCGCCATATTGGGAGGAAGCCCAAGCGCCATGGAGAGGCCATGTGTGGACGTTCCAGTTGACCCGGCTGTGCCCTGCCCTCATGTCTGCCTGGCCCCAGACCCCAGATATGTGAATGAAAAATCCTCCAGTGACTCTACTGCCAGGCCTTCAAGTCACCCTCAGCCAAGACCCCAGACATTGTAGAGCATGGAAAAGCCAACACCCTTTTACCCTGTCTAAATTGTGACCTACAAAATCCATGACAAACATAATGTGGTCTTTTTCTACACTGCTACGTTTGGGGATAGTTTGTAACCCCAAAAAGAGGTGGCTGAGCCTCCCTACCCCCACGGCCGGCAGACTCCATCCAGACTGAGACACAGCCCGATGAGAACAGAACTCCTGAGACGTCCACGTTGGATTCTGAGGACCATTGAGCACTTGTGGGTACTGCCCACCCACAAACACACTGCAGGGCACAGCACCAGATCAAATAAGGCTGGGAAATGCTGGGTTAAATGAGTTTCCTACTGTGAGAGAGACCTTTTCATAGACCAGTGAAGAGTGCGCATGTCCAGGAGGAAGACAGATTACATGTGCCCCGAGGGTCAGGGCATTTGCCGCTGTCCTCCTACTTGTAGCAAAAGCAGCCAGATTTTCCACTGAGAAACCACCCCCAGCCCCCACTCTCAGCCCACTGAGTTGTTAAAACTGCAGTCATTAATTATAGATCATTCTTTGGAAAGAATTTCTAAATATTTCTGAGTAATTGGGTTGCAAAACTTTCTATTATGCAGAGTCTGAATCACTCACACGAATAATTTCTTCCTGATTCCCACAGTTGCTTCTTTGTGGGGAGGAAGGGTCCCCGTGGCACACATGGACAGCTGCCCGGTCAGCCCCTTTCATGAGGATTTTCCCAGGGTTCCCAGCCCCCAGCAGACCCTGCGGATGCTTGACCCAGGGGTTGTCATCTGCAGCCATCTGGACGTTGCAAGGGAAAACAAAAATGTTGCATCCCAGATAGTTTTTCAGAAGTTATCGAACTGAGCGGCTATCCCTCAGAAAGGGGTTGTTGAAATACATGAATTTCCTAAAACGTTTTTCAAATACAAAGAGCGAAGGAGGCTTGTTTTTCAGAACGTCTCATCAGCGGGTTCCCACCAGCTTCCCTTCGGGGCCAGAAGCTACTGTCCAGTGGAGGGGCAACAGCTCAAAAGTCAGCTCACATCTGGGGTCCTAACAGCATTCTCTAGAACCCGCAGTTACTACTGAAGCGTCCTGCCCCACCCCCTCCTCTGCCAGTGACAACGCGCTTCACTCCCCTCCTCTCCCTCCAAGGCTGCTGCAAGACGTTGAGTAGGATTTGTCACCTGCCCGCACAGAGGGCTGAGCTCTGGGGAGACACACACTACATCAGGTTTCCACATGTGGCCCTGAATCCACAGGACAGAGAAGAGCTTATAAACATAATTCCTACTTGCCACGCGGGACTTCATGGGACCCACAGCAAAGATGGCGAAGCAAGTCAGCGACTGGCCGGGCCGCTGCCCGGCTCCCTGGTGCATTCTCAAGCCCATGAGCTCTAGCACTGCAGCAAGATCTTGTCATGGAGCATCTCACGCTAAGCTGTCCCCCCAGGACACAGTTGGCTCATAGTTAGCCCATCATGGGCCTGTGCCTCAGTTTCCTCGTCTGTAAGCTGGGAACAAGAACAGGCCCAGTCTCACTGGACTTGTGCGAGGACAGGGAGAGACCAGGCATCGCTTGCAGATGGGGGGGTGCTGGGTCAACCTCTCCACTTGGCTTGGCCTCCCTGCCATTGACGGGTTTTGTTCTGGATGGTTCAGCGGGAATGTCCCACTAGACTAGAAGCAATCTCCGTGATTCTGGGTCCCTTGTGTCCTCACTGTGTCCCTAGGGCCAAGCACAGTGAGCATGTGCCCGAACGGAAGGAAACACACACCCCAGCCACGCGTGGCCGACCCAGCCAGGGGGGCCTCCTACAAATCCTTTCCAGAAGCAACCAGAAGAATTCTTTGCTGCCAGCGGCAACCCCCACTCCCCACACCCTTCTGCGTACGCACACGTCAGCTCATGGAACCCAAACGGACCCTCCGCTTTCAACGAGAACACGGTGCGCCTCGCCACGGCGCCCAGGGAATTCCGCACGAGCAGTCTCCACCCTTTTTGCCATTGTTTTGGGGATGCGTTTAGAAAAAAAGCAATCTTTCAAATCATATTACTGGACTGTTTAATTCCGATGACAATTAATATGGCACGTTGTGGTACGGATGCCCCCTTGAAAGAACCCAGAATCTGGTGAAAACTATAAAATATTTAACAGTGACTAAAAAACACAGAGCATGCATCAGCTTTTTTAAAAAGAGCATTTTATTTTAATAAAGAATAAAAGAGATCAATATACTTTTTAAATGGATACAAAAATAAATATTTATTCAGCATATTAAAGACATGTGCGTTGACATTCACTTGCGCTGGAGAACGTAGCCTGCCGTTAGCCGACGAACACTGCAGCAGACAGGTCTTCTATCCTTAATTAATTCATTAATTAAGCCTTAATATAATGCTCACTTTGTCGGCCAAGAGGGAAAAGCCACTTCCACTGGCACCTTCCCATGTTCACGTGTGACTTCATGCACACCTAAGGGACCTCTCGTGACTGTCTGCCCACACGGCACACCTCCATCGCCTTCACAGACGTGGCAGCTAGGGGAAGAGGAAATGGGCATTCTTTGGCTTTTCAGATCTTAAATCAGAGACACTCCCGGTGACAAGGCCGCTGGGCTGGCTGAACTTGGGTCTCCCAAACCCAGCACCGTCCTCCCTTCTCAAAGCAAGGGTGGACAGGTAAGGCCTTTTCCTGCCTTTCATGGAAGGTTCTGCGTAAAGGACGGTGGCAACCTGGGCTGGGGACAAAGGAGAAAGCAGAGACAGAGAGAGGATTCTTCTTCTGCCCACTCAGGCCAGCGTGGGTGGAGGCAGGTAGACCCTCCCACACCCCCACATCTACCTGGTGTCTACACCGGCTGCGGAACTGACCCGGTCAAAGCAGCCAACCCCGTGCTGGCTCTCGCCCTGGCAAGCAGCAGTGCATCTGTAGGTGCCCGGCACACCGTGGGGCCCCGTCTCTGCCAGCCCCGGCGTCTGACACAGGACACACGGATGCGTAACAGCTGCCTAATCTAACAAAATATAGCATTTTTTTTTTTTTTTTTTTTTTTTAGAAAACATGTTCAGCTACCTTTTCATCGTGCCTGTATTGGAAATGATTCAGACCTTACATGGCCCGTCGGAGGGCCAGGGAGACGCCGTGAACTCCGCCGCTCGGCCGAGCTGCTACGTCACGGGTTCTGCTCCTGGCTTTGGGCCGTACCCTGACGTGGGGAAAACAGCTTCACACTCTTTGGGGCAGGAAATGCACCTTATTTACCAGTCAATAGGGTAAGTTCTTCCAGGGCTAAAACTGGGACTTCTCCACTGGACTCTCACCCGACTACTCTTTGTCGAGGGTAGACTTTGTCGTGGCGGCGTGGGGGCCACCAGGAACCTCGAGAAGCACTAGGCCTGGGGACGACGCGCTCCCCTCCCCGGGACCCTGTGGGACAGCGGCGTGGTGAGAAGCTAATGTGTCCCTTCCACAGGTCCCTTCACCCTCGCCGTTCCCATGCCACACACCGCCCGCCCATGAGGAGGGTGACTACGTAGCAGGGACAACTGACATGCTCACGTAACCCACAATTATTTTTTAAACTTATGGTTTATATCACGCCCATTTAAAATTAACAAAAAAAAGATCCAAAGCAGTTTACAATAGGACATGTAAAATAAGACGATTCAAAGTACAAATGTTTTTAAAACAGGTCAAAACCATTTAGAAAGAAGAAAAGAAAGAGGTATCTGGAATGATTTAATTACAGAAATGAAAACAATAAATTTAGCTCAAAGCTTCCTGGCAACAAAGCCCTAGAGGGAAAGTTTTCATTGTCTGAAGGTAAAAACATACCAGTTCACCAGGATAGGAATGCACTTTCCTGGCACCGAATTCTAGGAAGAATGGACTTTCTTCTAAGAAAAGTGTTGCTTTTCGCTCATTAAAGGGAGGCTGGCATCTAAATATTTTTAAATCTTATTAAAATGCTTAAAGGTAAAAACATACTTCACAGAGAATTAAGCATATGAAATCATAAACCTATAACTCTAAAAAAGATAAAGAAAGTCTCATTTTCACAAGTTGGTTTTAAACTCCAAATTCCTTTACTTGGAGCAGCTGTCTGCTAATATTATCGAACGACAAGTCTTTGGAAACGTCCATTTGCCCAAAATGCAGAAAGAATCAAAGCAACTAATGATAATTAGGGGGGAAAATGTAGAAAACAAAATTTTTAATCACAGGTTACAGTTACGGCATCCAGACCATTTGGCGTAAGTTTCCAGTGTTTGTACCGGAACAGCAGAACGGTGGTGGTGTGACTTTGTGTTTAGCGCCGGCTCCTCCGCTATGGCCCTCGCTGAACCGAGAGCCACGCACGGTCTCGCCCGCCAGAGGGATCCACGTCATTCAGGAGCCACGACTGTAACTGTCATGGCGAAACGCAAGACGCAGGCGGGTGGGGAGCCCAGGAGAGACACTAGACGGTGATCTGCTGGTTTTCTCTGAAAAAGGGTCTCTGGTGGGAGGCACAAATATCCGGAAACATCCGGAAGACCTGGTCTGGCGGGGGCTCTTCGGGAGCCGGCATCATGGAGCTGGCCCCGCAGCTCTTCCCGGCTTCCTCCGCCAGCTGCCGGACGTACAGTTGCTCGATCTAGAGGGATCGTGCACAAAGTGAGAGACGGAGGTTCCAAGTGAGGTGGCGACTGTCTTTGACTCCAGCCAGTCTCTGATGACCCCAGCCCAAAGCTATCATGCCAGAAGTTCCATGTGGGCCCCAAATAAACGAACCCGGACTAGGCAGATGGAAATTAGGGGCAGGCGGTGGTCCTGCACAGACTGCAAAATATACTCTCCCAATATTGCCCCGACCTCACCAGCCAGTGCCCAGAATTCCACCATTAGAGTTTCATTCCTTCGACTATAGTTAAATAATTGCCTGCAAAGCCCTAATGTGTCACTTAGACCCTAACTGAACAGGTAGCATCTTTCTAGAGAAGCTGCTTTAAAAAAAAAAACATACACAGTCACATACAGATTATGAGAGTCCCAGACATGAGAAGATGGCTCAGAGCTGGCAAGAAGCCACCTCCCCCCATATCGAAGGTCTCGCCCAGGCTTGCCTCTGCACCCAGGTGGAAAACCCCCAGTCCTTGCTGCTCTTCTCCAGCCCAAGGATGAACTTGATCCTGACACGAGGGCCAGGAGACCTGAAGCTGCCCGTTCTTACCTGCACGAGAATGAGCTTGGAGCGCAAGGGGGCCATATCCGGAAACTCCTCCCCGAAGCACAGCACCACCCTGCTGTCGGGAAGCCGGCTCTGGCTGTTGTAGAACTGCTGCAGTTCTGGAACGACACATCGGGGAGGGGTTGGAACCGAGGCCGTGGGCACCTCCCACTCCCGCAGCAGGGGGCTGGCAGCCCAGGAAGCATGGAGCTTAGAGGGGACAACGCAGGGTACCATGGGGTCTCAAAATGGTGGCTCTTTGGCCAAATTCCAACTAAGGACCTATTGGCCATTGCCAGGTGGTGGCTGGGTTTTTAAACACCTAGATTTAACATCTTCCAGCAGGCACAGCCTGCCCGATTCACCCCTGTGTCTCACTCACAATTTGTTCTTTATGTCACCTGCCTGGCCCCTGAGGGCACCTGAGTTTGCAACCCCTGCTGAGGACACCCCTGGAGAGCTATAGCTCCTGCCTGACACCTCTGACTCAAGGTTCTCAAAGTGGAGCCCAGGGACCAGCAGCAGCAGCCTCACCTGGGAGCTTGTTGGAAACGCAGCCTCCCGGGCCGACCTGAGACCCAAGGAATCGGGGAGCTGGGGGAGGGCTGGTGGGGGGGGTCTGTGCCACATGCGCCCTTCGCTGCCACTGCCGCGTGCTCAGCCCTCACCGCCTCCTCACCGGGCGGACCCTCGGGGCTTACGCACCTGAGCTCACACACCTCACTGCACCTGCCCTTCTAGGAACCCTCCTCTGGGAGTTCTCGGGCCAGGTGACAGCAGAGAACTGACTCTAGGTCGGGCCCACGCCGTTACAGGGAGAGGAGCTGACAGCTTTCGGGACACAGATCCTAACCTTCCGGGGCCACACGGCCTGGGACCCTCAGCATCCGCCTCACAGCATAACGAAAGCTCCTGGGCAGCCCTACTGTGCACAGGTGCCACCCCCAGCACTTAGTGTGTACAGACTCAGCCCATCCCAGGACCCCGCTGAGATGCAGATTCAAATCCCCTGGGCCTGGGGCAGGGCCTGAGACCACATCTCCAGCAGCGCCCGGGTCCGGGGCCATCCTCGGAGCACACTCTGAGCTGCAGGGCTTCCGTCCTTCATCCTCCCGACAACCACACGAGGAAGGTACTGACTCTGCACCCCCATTTGCACACAGGGAAGTCAAGGCACAGGGAGGCTCCCCTGGGGTCGCTCAGCAAGAAAGTGCAGAGCAAGATGCTAAGGGGCCCCCCACTACATGCCCAGCCCCCTCTGACCTCTACATCCCCCACGTGGCTGCAAACAGAACGAGGGGAAGGAGGTGTGATCTGTAAGGTTCGGGGACAGCAAGGCGACCATGGTACAGACCTCGGAAGAACTGGCTGGTGTCGAAGACCTGGACCACCTCGTCGCGCTCCAGCTTGTTGGGCCGGCCCTTGCACACCACGGCGTTGCCGCTGCAGAACACGCGGCCCTGGCACAGCCGCTTGACGAACACGCCCTGCCGGTTGCTGTGCAGCAGGACCCCGCGCTCCAGGTGCCCGAACAGCTTCCGCGTCACCTGCCTCTGCCGCTCACTGGGGATGGCATCAGCTGGCGGGAAGCGCACCAGCTCCAGGCCCTCGGGCCCGTACAGCTTGGCACCGGGCAAGCCGGGCTGGCTCAGGGACAGGCGGCAGCCCTCCGGGCAGCTGGTGGTGCTCTGGCCCACCAGCTTGCCCCCGTAGTAGAAGCTGATCACCATCTGGGAGAAGGCTGCGGACGAGAGGGGCGGGTTAGTGTCTCCTAGTCTCCCCGCTACGTTTGAATTTGACGATAGAGAAGATAAAGACAACCCTTCCCTTGACAAACGCACATTCCTCTGTAGCTCGCTGGGTTTCCCACTCAGCATCTCTGCAAACCCTCCGTCCAAAGCTGTTGCAGACTGAGGCAGCGTTGCCCACACGCTGCACGATGCAGAGATTATGCCGTCCCCAGTATCCTCCCAGCCTCCCATCCCCTCAGAAGGCAGCCCCAACTCGGTGCTGACAGACCCCTAACATCTACCACCTGACACCCCCCTTTACAACAAGGGCATCGGAATCGGGGCTTCAAACCCCGGACAGGGAGTAACACTTGGTGAGAATTTACTGATATTGTTTTTGGCTTTCACCGAAGTTGCTCTGACCCCTGACTTCCTGCTGCGGCAGCTGGCACAGGTTCTCCTGTCACAGGCAACAATAGTGGGTTCCCATTTAAAACAAACTTCAGTTTTTAAAAGTGAGGACATTTGAGGACAATATGTTCCTCACAGCCCAGGAGGGACCTGGCCATGAACACCACGCGTGCAGGCGAGGCTCCGGGACTGAGCGGGGGGACGCCGAGCTGGCGGGACGACGATGGCATCTCGGCGCAGGGAGGAAGCTGCATCTTAACAGCCTCACACTCGCACAGCGAGCGCAGGGCTCCTCTGAGCCCCCCGGACCCGGCCAGGGCTGCATCCTGGAGCCCCCCATGCGTCGTGAGCTGCCCAAGTCCACGGCGCCCCCCCAGGGCTGTGGAACGCGCCACCTGCACTCCTGCTCAGGACGGCCACCAGCATCATCTGGCTGAGGCTGCTGGGCACTCGTGGCTCCTGCCCCCTCCCACTGGGGACGCTCCCTGTCCTATTACTTGACACCCACGTTGGAGCCAAATGGGTCCTAGAATCGCGCAGGGCAGGGGCTGGAGCGGCAGGTGCTCTACTCCATCCACTTATTGGACATTTGGGGAAACGGAAGCCAGGATGGGGCTCCCAGCACGTGAGTGGCAGCACCTATCTCACTTTTCCCCTGTTCACCACCCTGCCCCCCACCGTGCCACGTCTGCCACGGCTATATGGCCTGATCACGTGACACACCCCACTTCCTTCACCTTCCAACGGTTTTGAACTATGCTCCACATGAAAGAACCGCTCCAGTTGACTCTGTCACCCCTTTGGCCTTTGCCCTGTCACTTCCAGGGCCTTATCTCAGTCCCAGCACCTCTTGGCCGTGTGAACCGGCAGCTTCACCAGGAACAGCGTTCGGGGCACAAACGTCTCAGTGACCTGGCGCCGTGGGGCATCTGAGGCTTGGGGAAGGTTCGAGCTGGCAGGGGCCTGAGCGACGACCCACTGTGCCCGAAGGTGGGGCGTGGAGACGTGCAGAGCAGAAGCAGCTCACTGGGCTGCCCAGCCAGGCAGGTCGGCCTCCGCCACTCTCAGAGCCTCGCCACGCCCCAGCCCTGCCCCGATTCCCGCCGCCTGCAGGGAGGACGGCCCTGCGGGATGCAGCCTGGCCACAGAGGCAGCGGCAAAGACACCAGCCGTACAGACTCTGGAGCCCAGCCGTGTGACATTCACTGCTCTGTGCCTCAGTTTCCCATCAGCAAAGCAGAGATGGAATAACACTCCCCTCACAGGGCTGCTGTGAGGATCGCATGAGCTGGGTGATTAAATAATTGGGGTAACAGGACAAAAGACTGTCTGCATAGACAAGACTCCCAAAGTCACAGGTCACAGCCCCTGGTCTACACGGTCCACACCTGGCACTGCGCTGGCACTTGGGACCCATCGGTACGTTTGTCCCCACAAGGCAGATTACTGATGATTGTACCCATTTGCCAGGTAAGGAAACTGAGGTGCGGACAGGTTAAGGCGTTCGCCCCAACAGCACAGCTGCTGCGTGGGGAGCCGGGACGCCCCCCGCCCCGCAGGCTAGTCCAGGTCTGCTTCCGTCAGCAGAGCCGCACTGCCAAGTTTAAAGCATCACCGTGCACCCCAATCACGGCAACCACTCCCAGTCGAGGGCAACACCTGGCACCACAGGTGTGTCGGGATCAGCCAGCACAGGGTGTCGTTGCCAACATTTTATAGGGGACATTTCATATAAACATAGCGACCTCGAGGAATGGGGAAATTGGGCCTGGCCGGGTCTGCAAGCCCACAGGGCACCAACCGGGCATGGGCTGTCGCTGTGCCACAGTCTCTACCACTCCCTGCTGCCTCGCGCCTGCCCGTCCCACTGCAGAGTGAGGGACGGGGCCCCCGACATCAACTGACCCGCACGAGGTGGGGCGTGTGTGGCGGGTGTGTGTGTGTGTGAGCAGAACAGAGGCACCAAAAGCTCAGCACTTCTAGAAGGACGTCTCCGGATAGACTCTGCATGAGACCAGGGCTGTGAGTCACGTCACTGGTGTCAGTCGTGTGCTGAGACAGCTCTGGAGCAATTTGAGGACATGCCCTCCTCAGACTGTTCTCACCTCTCACTCAGACAGTCCCAGCACCATGTCTGGCTACGTCCCCACAAAGCATCAGCCGGCAGACCCCCAGGCCACAGCCCAGCTACCCAGGTCAGAGGCTGGTCCCACGACCCAGGGCCTCCCGTGGGCGTGGCAGCCGCCTGGCTTAAGGGGGTCCCAAGAACAGGCTCAAAGCTGGCCACCTGCATGGCCTGGGCAGGCCACGGAACCTCCACGCCTCAGTTTCCTCACCTGCAAAGCCAGAGTAAGGACAGTCCCCAGCTCACAGTGGACAAGGGTTCAGTGAACAAAAACATCATCATCCTTGTAATTGTCTTGCCTGGGTGAGAACCTACCTCCACCACCCGAAAAACACCACCCTGTGCCACCTCGGTTGACGAGCTTCTCTCTGAGCCCTGATTCCTCCTCTGCCTGGAGGCCTGAGTCCCCTGGCCCTGACACTCTGCAGCCCGTGGGATGAGCAGGCTGTCCACGTCCCGCAGAACCCACCAGGCTCGGGGAAGACACCCCGGCTTCCTTGCCCAGAAAATGCCGTCAACAAGCCTGAGCGTCAATCCCAGGGGCAACTGGCAGGAGGACAGCCAGGGTCCCGAGCATGATCAGACTCCGCCCGGACTGTCTGGGCTTCGTCATCTAACAGTGCCCACGCCCCACGCCCAGCCCCGGCACCCCGTACCTGAGTGGTGCGCGTCGTAGGCGGCGTACCCCGGCACCAGCGGCAAGCCTGCAGGGGAAACAGAAAAGCGGACTCAGGCCGGTCAGGTGTGTGCCGGGAACCGCCCGCCGCTCCCTCTCCGGACTCCAGGCTCCGGGGAGCACAGGATTCTGCTGAAATGGGTGCTTCTCCCCACCAGAGCGATGACCCATCGTTTCACAAACACAGACACCAGGGTGGGGGTGCAGGGACTTCCTCTGTGCTGCGGGGCTTCTGACCATGTGTCAGCGTCACACTGTGGGGCCACATTTCCTTCCCACCCCGGGGGCCTGCCCCCCAAACATCATGGGACGTGGTGCCCACCGGCCAGGGCTTATCTCTGGGGGGAGCCCAGGGGTCCACACTCGCTGTCCCCAGGGGTGTTCCTGTAGCACGGAGAGGCCGTCCCCAGGGCCCCTCCCGCAGCACTGCCCACCGTAGCCCGGCAACCCCCAAGGTCCACAGGGCCAGCTGCCACCTCCCAGGCTGCCCCAGGGGACGGGGGCGTAGGAAGAGCTTGAGGGAGGAAGCAAACAGGCTCCCGGCTACAGAGCCTGAGGCTGGGAGGGTCATTTCAGGCAGCCGGGGAGCTCTGAGGGCAGCCATCAGACGACGATCAAAGGGCAACCAGCTCTCTCAACCCCGGTGACCCCACGGGGCAGGTTCTGGTGTCTCTGTTTCATGGATGAGTAAACAGAGGCTCAAATAAGATATGCAACTTCCCAGAGCAGGACTCAAACCCAGGGCTCTGCACAATCTCCCATCCCTGGTGCGAGCTCTCCTTTCCTCCAGACATGCTGGGCTCTCTTTGGCCCTGAGGGGCCTTACTGTTGTAACAGACTGCAGACCTAAGGTACTGCCCAGGGGCCACGCGCCAGTGTGCCCGAGAGCTGTGTCTTCCCCCCAGCTTTCCCAGGAGCGCGGGGGGACAGCAGATATGGGCGTCACCCACAGAACGGGCAACCTGTGCCCTCCTGGGCAGCAGTGGGATACGGGGCCAAGGGGACGGCCGGGCTCTGTCCTTGCGGTGGGAAGCCAAGGCCACACTTGTCCACCTGTCTGGGCTCAGTTACCTCCACTGTGACAGGGATCATAACAGTACCAACCGCCCCAGCGCTGGCCCTGGCTGATGCCACAAGCCCTCCAGACCACACCTGGAGTCAGCCCCAGGGTGCCCGCCCTCACCTGTGCCGGGCTGCTGCGCCCACCAGTCCGGAAGGAGCTGACTGCGACAGGCCTCTGGCGGGGAAGGGCTCCTCTTGATCATGCCCACGTAATCGTCCACGGAAGGCTACACGGTCGGGGGCGAGATGGGGGACAGCTCAGCCACGGAACTCCCAACGCGGGGCTCCAGTGTGTGTAAAAGTGAACAGTGTGCGCGTCACTACAACCACACTGTCACCCTTATCTCAGGAGGCAAAAGCTAAGCTTCGCTTTGCAACTTGAAAGACCCTAGACTAGAAATTACTCCAGCTCAGCAACCAGACCTCCGTGGCTGAACTACCACGCTGTTTGCGGGCCACGGTAAGTTTACTGGCCTTTTCCATGGAATTGCCTATCGCAAACCGAATGTTCCACATTATCCGGGTGCCCTGATGCCCTGCAGACGCGGACAGGACCTGAGACACCACGGACCGGTCATTCCGAGCAATCTCGGCCGTGCCGTCAACGACCTGCTCAAGGAACCACAGGCAGATGTTCAACCTCTAACCCACTCCTTAGAGGAGGTTGATAAATCCAATGATGAGACATTTTATTAATAACATCTGCCCTTCTTGTGACCCTGGTGTGGCAATCTGATTATCTCACTCTCTTGGCTGAGTCAGCAGAAAAGCCCCAGAAACAGCCTCAGAAAGCAGGACACTGGTGGAGGGACACGAGGCCGGGAATGTGCTCGTGCTGCTGCCAGAGACCACCCAGAAAAGCCAGGCCGTTTAGAGTGGGCTGTGTCTAATCTTCATTCTCTTACAGCCACGCTACTCCTGAAGACTCCGTTATCACTGTGTTGTTATTAAGAACTCATATAGTGCTCACTCCAACTTTTGCAAGGGCTGCATGGGATTATTTTAGTTATGCAAATGTCCACCTTGTAATAGCCATAAAAGAACATAGTCAAGAGGCTAAATATAGGAGAAAAGGGCATCCAAATAGCTAAAACATATACAAAAAAAGCCATGAGATTTGTCTAAGGAGACCCCATGAAGCCTTCACTTACAGCCTATTAACTATGCATTTACGCACAGTTCTAACAAGCTTGGTGATCCGGTTTTCCAACCCATCAAGGACTAAAACATGCATGTTAAAAAGTAAGCAATCTGATAGCCGTGTGAGTAGGACACTAATCCACGTCATGGCCACCCCAAGCAGCAAGGCAAGTTGACATGTCGCTCTCTGTAGCCTGCCTAAGAAGGCAGCCTCAGGCAGGGGAGAGACCGCCACCCAAAACGTTTGAAGGATTAAAAAGTTGAGAGCTTGAGAAAACTCCACTGACACAGAGCAGGCAGCTCAGGGGGGACACGGTGCGGGGGGCTGAGCAGGTGGCGATGTCACTCCTGCCAAAAGACAGGAGGCTTCTGCTGGGCCCTGGGATCGCTGTCCCCACTCACCTCCTTGATCATCAGCTCGTCGATTTCAGAGCGCCCACACTCCATCTCCGTGACCTCGTTCACGCAGGCGGGAGTCGCCACGCCGAGTTTGCCTACGGGAAACCGGGCAGACACCACGCTCTTGGCATGGAGGCACCACAACCATCACTGAGGCCGTAACCCGTTTTCTGTAAAAGCTGAGCGTAAGGAAATCTAAGCTAGCGCGTGTCTCCGTGGTTTGGGAAAGGCGCAGACGTGCTTTCCCGTGCCTCGGCCTGAGCTCAGCGCATCAGCAAAGCCAAAAGAGAAGTTGGCGGCGGCGGTGGTGATGGTTTTGCTAACACGCTTAAAGGATAAAGACAGCACACTTTGGTCTCTTCCTTCCATTTGCCGAGATCCAAAATGAATCTGCATCAGATAGACTTTACGACAGGCGTTTACTAACCTACAAAGGTTAAATGTATAAACTGGGACATGTGAAGACACTCAAAGGTTTGCTGGCAAAATGTGCTGGCAGGTTGGTTGGGGTCTTTTTTTTTTAAGACAGTTGGCAGGAAATCTCTTCTCGGCCTTTCCAAATACTCACGTGTGCATCTGTGCACAGGACCGAGCACACACACCACACCGTAGACTCGCTGATGCCCCGTGGGTACCAGCCTTGCTCAGGAGGCACCCAGGGGAACTCAGCATCACCACCATGCGCGTCTGGGCCCAGACCCTCTTCCTCCCCGTCTTGTGCCTCTTGCCCCGTCAAGACCCTCCTGAGCAAGTGTGTCTGCGAGACCCGCATTGCAGCCAACCAAACTCACTAGTCCCCACGACCTACAGAATTCACCCATCCTTTCCTCCTCACTGAATTTTGATCCCATTTCGACAGATTCAAGGATTCACTTAGAAGCTGCTGATGGGGAAGTGGGGGGGCAGGTGGGCCCCCGATGCGGCTTGCGAACCACTGAAGTACAGAAGAGAGGGGCCTGTTTAGACATTATGCAAATGCCTCATTGCTTCGCCCCTGAGAACCGCCCGCTCCTTTTTTAACATCCACACTTGCAGGTGAGGCTGCAGCCCGCACAATAAACAAGTCAGGGTCACCTGCCAGCTCGAGCCCGACTGGTGCTGGGGGAGGCGCAGGGCACAACGGAAACTTCTCTATTCCTTCAAATCACAGTGTATTCTTTGGTGATTGAAATGTATCCAAAACTGGGAAGTGAGGCAGAAGGATGACTGCTTGGCCTTGCAGAGCACCCCAGAGCATCATGTGGAGGTCTCCCCTAAAAAACATCTGACGCCCCGGGGGAAGGTCAGTTTGCTGGCCTTACAGCTTATTATTGATGAGGGTTCGGGCTCAGCAGAGTTAGATGCCAATGTGCAGATGGTTAAGCTACAAACGCCCACACAATGGTTGCACTGTCCCATCAGACATTCACGGTCTGGCTTAACTTTCTGCCCTTGCCTGACCATATATATACCAGTCTCACACTCTCTCTCCAGTGGCCTTTGTCATCATCTGGTTCCCTCATCACTGAGTTAAATAATTCTCTAACACAGGTTCACCGTACATTGGTTTGAGTCACAAGTTTAACTTCTTCTTTAATCACACATCAACATTTTCGATGCCTACACAGGTGAAGGCTGCAAACTCAGAACTACGGTGCAGCCCTGCGACGTCTCTCGAGGGTTCTGCTTCTCTCGGGCATCGCTGGCCTACTCTTACGCGTCTACAGAGAAAACCACCGGGGTCAGTATTCTAACCGCTCTGCCGAATGGCAGAGAAAATCAACGTGTTAAAAGAACATTTTACACGGTGATGGTGATTAGACTTTCTGTCCTGAGTCACCCTGAGTCACAGCAGCTGCTCAGCGCACTGCCTTGGAAAGCATTCTGAGGCCAGATCTGAGCTCGGTACAGTCTGATTGATTAGTGATGTCTGGCCAGAGCGCGTGACTACACGGTGGGGCACGTGACTACGCGGTGGGGCGCGTGGCTGGGCATTGCTATCCCCGCTTTACTCCCGGCACAAATGCTTTCTTGGGATTTGAGAGTTGGAAGAGACCTCAGGAACGATCCCATCCCAGAGTTCCCAAACAAGCATCAGGATCTACCGACACATCGAGGCGTATCCCATCTCCAGCAACGGAGCCCCCGGGACACCTTCTGCAGCTTCCTTGGAAAACATTACTCTCAGCCCTTGGGGTCCATCCCGTCCTTGCCCTCCGTGTCTCCCCCAGCCTCTCCTGTGAGCTGCCGGAACAGGAAGGGATTCCTCATCACAAACTGTTGGCGCGTCCTCGTTCCTGTCCAGCGGAACCCTGAGCCCAGGGGAGGTTCGGCGCCTGCCGCGGTCTGACAGTAAGTAGCTGTCCCCCCCGCCTCCCCCGCCCTTTCCTCCGATCCTGCCCCGACTCCCCGCCGGAAGCTGCCACTTGGACAGCAGATGGTGTGTGAGGTCAGCGGGAAGCCACCTCCCCATGTGCTTACACAACGGAGGGAGCTATTTGTTTAACTAAGACCGTGCGCCCCAGACCCTGCGTCTACCCCGAGCCCCAGCTCTGCATTGAGGGCCCCATGCCAGGGCAGCTCCTGGAAGGCTGCGTGCCCAGAAGGGATAGTTACATTTTTGCTCCTCCTCGGGGACGATTCGATAAACTTTGTATGGCTCGGAAATGTCCAGCTGGGACCGGTCTGTCACTTCCTCAAAATCTGGGCTCTTGTTCAAAGCACAGCGTAACCTTGTCTTCCAAGTGGCTGGTTCAGCTTTGTCCCCTTCTTTAAACTTCCCTTTAAAAACTGCCCAGGCCTGAAGAAAGAAACAGAAGCGCATGACATACATGGCCAGTCCCCGTCACAAACATCCACCACCACGACGGGGACCCAGCGCACCCCTCCCCTCCGTGAGTCTTCCCTGGCCATCAACTCTCATTGGATCTCAGGACTCAGGAGGCTTCGATCGGGCCACTTCCTTTACCCGGTGTGAGAAGAGCCAGGCCAGTGCAGGGGTCCCCCAAGTTCACCCAGGTGACCCAGAACTCGAGCCCAGGCCCAAGGCTCCTCACACACACCCCTTGAATGTGCCTTTTAGCAAAGTCCTTCCCTGGGCGAAGGGCCTAAGGTTAAGACCCACAAAGAGGAAGTTGTGCATGGTTTCACTAGAATGTTCAAAACAAAGAACAAGTTGTTGCTTTTTCAAATCAACCCCTAGCTAACATTTAGCGTTGAAAAGGGAACATTTGCAAAAAGTCTGAACATGGTCACCCACTGCCCTGCCACTTTTAATAGACATTTTGCTTTGCATTTTTGAATTTTTTCTAGACTCTTCCCCAAGGCACTGTTTCAAATGCAATGAAGCTGTTTCCCTTTATTGGTTTTGGTGTTTTTTGTTTGTTTGTTTGTTTGTTTGTTTTTCATAGTTCTATTTTCTTATTTTCTCCAAACCTTAGGATCTGAACTAGGACCAGAAATTCAAAGCTGAAATCTTAAAGTCAAACTGTAGAGTGGGGCAGTATTTTAAAAATAAGACCTGTGAATGGGCATATTTTAAGATTCCAAAACTGGAATACAGACACACCAACCATGAGGTAACCACTGTCAGGTGAAAATTACCTTTGGTTTTAGGCAAAATCAGACAGTATCCTCAAGCCTGAAATAATTAGAGATCTGTAGGGAATTCTCAACTCTACTCAGGAAAGTGCAATTGCAAGAGAGAAGCAACTTTGCCAGGGTGACCCGGTCTGGGATGAAATGCCCGTGTACCTACTTCCAACCCAATGGACTTGCCGCTGCTGCAAGGTTCTCAAGCTCAATGCGCATACCGATGCCCCGGGAAGCTTGTCAAAAGGCAGGTTCCTGGGCCTCATCATGTGAGAGTCTCAGTGGGCAGGTGCGGGTTAGGTCTGGGACCGGGACCCGCAGCCAACAGCCCAGTGATGCTGGTTCAGCTGGCCAGGAGTCCACACTCGCAGAAACTCCACGATGCCCCACACGTCAGAGCTCCTTTAAAACAGCCCTAGCCTTTCTCCCCCTCTCAAACAAGGACAAGAATGTTTATAATTTAAGACCAATGATCTCTACTCTGGGGATGCAAAATTTTGCATCTATGCCCCGGGGGGAAACACTGGAAAAGTATTCCTATTAGTGAGCATGAGCAGTGGTTTCCTTCTCTGACACAGACGTAAAACTCCCCTCTAGAACAACTCTGTGAAGTACATGGTCAATTCTCTCCTTTACTGACTGCATCGCTGACCATGCATTGATTTGGGTGCTGTCGTCACTGTTGTTTCAAAGACGTACAAAGCAAAGCATGTACGAAATGAGCAGGAATTACAACTTGTTATTACTTTAAATCAGGGACTCTCTACCTTGGCAAGAGTGACGTGTCAGACGAGCTCGTGCTCCGTGGTGGGGGCTGTCCCGCAGTGCAGGGCGTTTAGCAGCAGCCCTGGCCTCAACCCACCAGATGCCAACAGCACCCCTCCCGTAGCTGTGACAACCTAAAATGTCTCCACACATGGCCTAGGGTCCCCTGGGAGGTAAAATTGTGACCACCCCCATTTGAGAACTGCTGGATAAACCCATATTCCAAATGGAACTTGAGATGCACAGCTTGGTGGCAGCGTCACAACCAGCAGGTGCACATCCGGAACCACAGTGCCCACGAGGCTCTGCCATGGCCGTCTGCTCGGAGCTCACACTCAGCCCGTGAGGAAGGCCGGGACATGCCGTCCATCACACCAGCCCCCATGGCTGGGGTGCATCCTGGGCTGCCACCCCCAGTCTGCAGCCTGCCCTGAGCCCTGTGACTCAGCAGGCACCTGTCTCTCCCAGGGCCCCGCTGGCCAGCTCCAAAAACTCAGCTTAGGTGGATGATATCTCAAGATCCCTCTCGAGCTAGAGCTAAAACCCGATGAGGGAGTGACTCCTAGGCCTACCCACGACAGCCGCGAAGGCTTGTTCGGCCTCCGCCATCTTTCTCCCATCAACATACCGGGCAGGCGGCCCTCGCGAAGCTCAGACCACGAAGTCTTCCTGATGTAACTTGACTGTCTCATATTGTGTTTTAAAAATTAAATGCTTCGAGGCCTACTGAATTTGAAATATCTGTGCTACTAAGTAAGTGTTAACTCATTTAGATGGATGAGAGGCCCACGAATGCTAACCGTCACTTAACTGGATGTCCCCCTGCAGCTTTATGAAAAGAACACAAAAGACTGCTGTAAAAACAAATATGAGCTGGTATCAGGGCCTCATCAACGTGCTCAGGGTTGGCACAAAATGAGCTGAATCTCCAACCCCCAGCCATGGTCTACACTGCAAAGCTGGCCTCAGGATGACGCCTGCAGGCAATGAAGGGTTCTCTTGATATAAGTGACTTCTTACAACCCACTTACTAAAGGCAGGAAACAAAATTCATACATATTTTTCTTAACCCCTAAATTTTTGAAAGCTTTTCTTCGAATGTTTGAAAGAAGCGGGTCTCCACGTAACCAGAGCAGCCCTAAGACAGCTCTGCCTAAGCACGGCCTCGCTGCCGCCGTCTTCCGGGGCTGAAGCTGCGTTCGGTCCACGCCGCAGAGCTGCGCCTGCGCTCAGGAGCACCAGACGCGTTCTCGCTAACGCCCTGCCGCCTCCCGACGGCCTCCCCACCCGGGTGGGCACCCGTGTCTCCCTCCTGCCCCCATTCCTGCTGAGATTGTAGACTCATTTCAGATTGCCACATCGAGAAACTGCGTAACCAACGGAAACATTGGGAATCTTGCACATTTTTCTCAACACTGTTGAAACGGCCATGAAGAGCATTGCATAAGACATAAATCTGGGGCTTTATTTCGGTAGCCCTGGAGCGTGAGCTGAAGCAGGGAACAGGGTGAGGGAGAAGCCCGCGTCGCCACCAGCAGCCAACGCCAGGGCTGCACAGCCGCTGGTCCCGCGCCCGCGGCCATCCTCCTGAAGATGTTCCTCTGACGTCCCACCTGCCACCGGCCCTCATCAAGCACCCACTGCTTCTGTCCATCCTGGCTGTGGTCAGCACATGGCGGGGCTCTCAAAGGGGCAGGGGAGACTCTGCCCCCAGGGGACATCTGGCAATGTCTGAGATGTTTTTGGTTGTCACACAGCGGGGGGGAGGGCATGCGACTGGCATCTAGGGGACCAGGGATGCCAATAAGCGCCCTACAAGGCACAGGACAGCAGCCACCACACAAAGTCACCCAGCCCTAGGTGTCAACAGTGCTGAGCTTGAGGAACTCTGGCTTTTAGGGTTATCCACGATACAGAATTCCCAACCCACCAGATGGGACTGGAGCACTGTTTAAATTGTCAAGAGTCATTCCCAAGAGCTGCTACGGGGTCCTGCAGCCTCGCCTCTTCCCATCTGTTCAAGGTCTCAGGTCTGACACTGGCCCCCCACGACTCAGGCCCCACCCACCTCCCACACTCTCAGCCCCTTTCCCATCCTCTGCCCCCAAGTGCTGCAGAATAAGCATATGTGGCAGTGACCTGCAACCGGCTCTAAGTCAGACCACCGTGGTACATGTGTCTGCAAACATGAAAATCTGGGCTGACCTTCACCTCGGGCTCCAAACCTCCCAGGGCAAAACCTGCACAGGTGGAGCCTTGGCAATGACCACAGGTGACTGTGATGACCCTGGGAGATTCGATAACCTGGCTGGTCTGCAGAGCTGGGCTGCCTCGGTCCCTGTTCCTCTGCCTGAGTCTGGGTGCAACGGCAAGAAGCCCCATTTCGATCAGGACCTGGGCGCCCAGCTGGACTATCTGCCCAGACACTGGCTCCGCCGCACGAACCCTGTGAGTGTGAGACCCCAGACAAGCCTCACAGGTCTCCTCCTCTCAGTGCCTCTACGGAGTGAGGACGAGAACAGCACCCGCCACACGGTTGCGTGGAAGGAAAACAAAACAACCATGCACGGAGCAGACCAGCCCTCCTTTGATGATGGCTGTCACAATGCACACTGCAGAACTAAGAAGCGAGTCTCTGCGTGCCCCCTGCTTATTATTCTCAAGGGAGGTAAGACTATTTATAGACATCTACAGGTTCAGGACCCCCCACACAACCTGGCCCTGGAAGGAATAACAGATGGCATCTCCCCCTCCGGAGCTGGCCCTACATGCCAGGCAGCAGCAACGGCTTTGAAAGAATGAAGAGGTCGGCCTGCCCTGGTCCCCGCGTCACTCTGACAGCAGTGGGGGAAAGGTCTTCCCTCTCCCTCGGCTGCTGTCCTCATGAAAAGGACACAGGCCAGGGAAGGAAAGTGCCCTCAGCGTCCTCATCAGACAAACACCAAAAATACAACTAACCTTGAAAGTAACCGAATAAGTCAACAGATGTAAAATCAGCGAATGCGCGTTTTCGAGACACATTCAGCGCTCTTCCATCGACGCCTGCTTTTTTACAATTGGATTAATTTTTAAGCAAATCAGAAAGATGTCACTGGACACCTCCCCAGGTCCATGAGGGAAGCAGAGATGTGCCCAGGGTGGTGGCGTTGGGGGCTCTACCTTGAAAATGGACGCGTCCACTTCCTGGTTGTAGTCCTGCTTGCCGGCGTGTTTCCAGGGGATCCGGAACATGCTCTTCTCGTCGTTTTCCCAGATCAGTCCCGGGTACATGGCGCTGTCGATCTGCTCGATGAGCCACTGCCGCAGCCGCCGTCCACCATTGCGGTCACACATCCTTGGAAAGATGGACACACGTACTGTGACATGACAGATACTGTGTCGTTAGTCACAGCATCCCAGGCACCGCGAACAGGAAATTCAGAGGTTTGCAAGAAAGGTGTTGGCTTGGGGGACGCCCACAGATCCAGGGACGCTGGGCCACCTGCCACGAGCAGACAGCGCTGGCCTTTATGACCTCAAAGCCCTGAATGAAAACTGAAAGCTCCGTGGGAACCCGGCCGCCCGGCAGCCCCGCGTGAGCCCCTCGTCTGGCGCCAGCCGTGCTCTCTCCAGCTTTCACCCGCCGCTTCCTTCCAGGCAGATACGCCCACGCCAAGCAGCTCTGCTTTTAGCACAAACGGGAAAATCACTTTTACAGCATCGGGTCCCTTCACTGCGCAGCCTGTGAGTCTAAGAACCAATCAGTTTCCCGGTGCCCAGTGTGACTGATGCTCTGTGGCAAAATACGGCATCTGTGCCGTCTGAGAAAGAGGAAGCCCTCAAGGCTGTGCCTTCTAGGTTGTTCCTTCACAGCTGGTTTAGTGCTAACGCCATGAGTTTGGGGTCCCATTCAAGTCCCATCACCTCTCAGCAAGGTGACCCCAGACCATCATTTAACCTTGGGGCGCAAGCTACTCTATCCCGGCTGAGATTCAGGGGTAATTACAGGCACCCCGCAGGGCCGTAGAGAAAACTCAGATGACGCGTGGGAAGCACTGAGACGGTGCCTGGACCTTAGACATGACATGTCATTGTTACCGTCCACACTTTCCTCCTTGAGAACTCTTCCAACCAACTAAAAGACAGGGACAAGAGTGAAGGGATTAACCGTGGCTACAGAGCAAAGCACAGTGGAGTCTTCCAGAAGACTCCATCATCTAGGGACCTACCCATCCAGGGCACCCAATGACACCCTTTGGAAGGACATCCTTGCCAGAGCAGACGGCCTTCCCAGTGGCAGGGAGAGATCAAGAACTGTCAAGCCGTGTCGACTTACAGCGGTGTTTACAAGAACAGCGCTGGAAATCCCCCAGGCAGTTGGACAGACGCCCACCCAAAAGAAAAAATAGCGTTTCTATTCTTCTGATTAAAATGTTTAATCTCTAAAATGTTTGCTCTTCAGGCAAACAAGTTTAAAACAATCAGTGGTGACAAGACATAACATCCCCAAGAATATGGTCACATCCAGAGCCATGCTGGTCCGTACACCGAAATAACAGTCAGCAACCTTTTCAAGAAGTATGCGTTTTGGAAACTCCAGCCCCTGCAGGTGGCTTTGGGGGTGGCAAAGGGGGCCAGGCCCCAGGGATAAAGAGGTCCCTTAAGTGCTAATTTTAACTTCTCCATCCAATAACCCCAGTTGCCCATTTGTGGATTTCAAAAGGGGGTAAAGTGTATGAAATAGGAATTAGACCTTGATTTGCAAACTCTGGACTCTGGCCGAGGCTTTTCTCTAACTAGACCTTGGGAAGTCACTCGAACCTCTCCCCGATGCTCCCTCACCTGTAAAGTGAAGGGAGCCATCCCGAGAGACCCAGAATTCTACAACAGGCCACGTGTTTATAAATAAGAAGGGACAAATTTGGGAGGGGTACCTGGACAGGGAAATGAAACACAACCACCAAGTACCCCCAAGAAAACAACTTGGCAGGGTGCAAATTCCTGCAGCTCTTTCCTGGGGAGGAGACAGCAGAACTTCTCCCAGCTGGAGGAGGGAGCTGCGTGAAGGAGGATGAGGGGTTGGAGGCTGAGACTATGTCCAATAAAACGTTTCCCCTCATCCCCTTGCAACAAGGTTCGTAAACTACAGTCCGTGGTCCCTGAGCCTCCTGCAATCAAAAGCAAAACTGTGTTAGTCCAGGCATTTCTTTAGGAAGAGGGTCAACACTTCCTCATCAGGATTCCTAATGGGTTCATAACCTCAAAACTCTTAAGGACAACTGTC
Organism: Lemur catta; assembly: GCF_020740605.2. Lineage (NCBI taxonomy): Eukaryota > Metazoa > Chordata > Mammalia > Primates > Lemuridae > Lemur > Lemur catta. Next base: position 32,378,779 of record NC_059147.1, on the reverse strand, counting down.
TTCGTGATTTATAAGAAAAAGAAAAAAAAGAAGAAGAAAGAGAAAGAGAGAGAAAAGTGAGTCACAGACTATGAAAGCTGGAAAATACTTTAGAAATCATCTAATCCAGCCCCCTCTTTATTCAAGAAAAGGAAAAACGGGGGCCCAGAGAGATACAACAAGCGCTGAGGCATGCAGCAAACTGCGCCAGAACTCACGCTGGCACCCAACCCCGGCGGCGGCTGGTGTCACTCACTGTACAGAGAAAAGCCACAGCTAAGTTGCAGGGTCTCAGCACATGGACAGCCCTGTCTCAGCGTCCTTTGCAATCAGCTCCAAGTTCTACGTAGCATCCAAAGCCTAAGATTCTACTACAATGATGATCGACAATGATTTATTAAACACTAACAAACTAATTCCACCAAATGCCCAGCCAAGAAAAATTAATAACCCCAGTCACATGTTTATAACTTCCTCTTCCTTGATTTTGAGTTAATCATTCCCTCTATTGGCCCAGTCCTATCTGGAGCTAATCTGCATCCCTATAAACGTATCAAGGGGACAGGCTTCCCGGAAGGAAAGTGATAAGAGGCTGCCCTGGGCCCACCCCATCTGGATTCCAGGATGTTCCTGAGCTGGTGTGCGACAGAACTCACCTTCTCCCTGCCCCCTGGGGTTCCGGGCACTTGCTCTGGCTCCAGCACACCCTCATCACCCCTGGTCTAAACGGCATCGAAGCCATTTCTCTCTGGCCACAGCCTTCCTCAAGGGACTGAATCTCCCAAATCTTTTCATAAAGGAACTGGCCATAACCCAAAACGACCAGCTTAGAACCATCATTTAACTGCTAGCTCTCTCTTTGGGTTTAAAAAGAAAGTGGGGGACTACAGGTTGGAGGGGTGGGGAACAAGTTAGAATTTTGGAAAATTCAGACTGTAGTTTCCATTTATAAAGCGCTTCACAGCTCTGCATAAGTAACACACCTCACCTTGGAAAGTCTCATTTTGCCACAAACTGTTTTTGTGGGCTGTGACCACTCTCTTGCCAGGGACGTCCGGGCTGTGATGGAAGCAAAGGACCGCACACCCATCCAGAAATCGTAAGTGACTGTCATTAATCAGAATTTTAAAACCAGCACGCCTCCCCTTCGCGATCTGACCTCGGCGGCGCCGGTTACCGGCAGTTTAAAGCCGACCTCGCAGCCCTGCTCCTCCCAACAGCTCGGCGGGATGCAGGGGCATGTCCTAGGGCAGAGGGGCAGCTGTTTCCTTCCTTGCAGGAGCCATTCTAAAGTTTTCCATGCAAGCCAGATTTTGAGAAAAATAAGACATTTCTTAGCATCACCCGGTCTTTGGGAACAGGCCAGCGAGCACGACGCGTGCACGCTCAGCCTGGCCGCAGGTGCTGAGGACTCGGAGCGGACACAGGCCGGTGGCACAGACCAGGCTGCGCCAGGGGACACCGCCGCAGGTGCAGCGCGCCGCCCGGTGTGGGGACCGGCGGGACCGCCCTGGCGCCACGCTGGGCCCTGCCCGCCGAGCGCGCCTACCTGCCGCCGCCGCCGCCGCCGCCCGGGGTCCGCGCTCGCCGCCCGCGTTCCCACGCTCGCGGCCCCCGCCGGCGCGCCTGCGCATTTAAGGGCGGGGGCGGGGCGGGCCTGGCGCGCGGAGCGACGGCCGCGCCGGCCAATGGCGCGCGGGAGGGGGGTGGGCGCCGCCCCATCGGCGCGACCCGCCTGGCCCCTTCTTTGAAGCACCCGCTTTCCGAGAAATCACTTTGCGCCCCGGCGTTGGATGGCAGCGGCCGCCAAACCCGAGCCTCCCCGGGGTCGCCGGCCGAGCCCGGTCTCCTCGCATCGGGGGTCTGGGGGCGGCGTGGGCGGGGGGTTCCCCCAGGAATTCCCGGGGGTCCCAGGTCAAGGTCAACGCGGATGATGCGGCTCAGGGCAGAGGTTGGCGCTGAGTGGGCCTCGCGGAGCGACCCCGAGGTGTCCGCGGGGGAGTGTGGCCCCGGATCCCGGAGCTGCGTGGACGCCCCCCGCCCCCCGCCCCGAGCAAGCCCCGGGAACGTGTCCACACGGTGCGAGGTGCGCCTGCCGCCGCTGGTCACCTCTCGGGACCGTCCACCCCCAGCCCCGCCGGCCCTGGGGCGTGATGCCCTGCGGCGCTGCTCCGCGTGCAACAGTGTTGCGGTTGCGGGAGGGGAGGGCGGTCACGGGCGGGTCCTCGGGGCCAGCCTCGCGCGGACCCGGGGTGGCGGGGGACGCCCCGCTAGAAACGTCTGCGGCCGGCGCGTCTAGGGCATCTAACGCGTCGGCGCTGGAAGGTCCACTTGGGGGGACACTCAGCGTGTTGTGGGGAGACCCCCGCGTGCCTGGACCTCCAGGGTCCGGCTTCTCCCGGCTGTGAGCCGGCGTTCGTTGTAAATACGGGAGTAGAAAGGGGGAATAACACTGGAGAAAGAAACGAGAAAGTCCCGGAAGCAGAAGGAAAAAAAAGTGTTTTCCATCCCATGTTCCATTCTAGGGTAGCCTTAAGAGTGGAAGAAAATGAGGGTCACTTTCATTGCCCAGTTGGCGCATCGGACACCAGCAGCAATGCTTACGGGGGTGTTTATTCACTGGGCTTTTCAGAGACCTGAGAAAACGTTTGAGATTGAAAAAGAAATTGCATTACCCCTACAATACAAAAAGTACACTGTAAGTTTGAAATTAATAAATGTTTAAATAAAAGTCCACAAAACATGTGAATTTCATCATTGTAATTTATTGATTGATGAATGTTTCTCAGTATATTTGAAAACCGTTCACAAGGTAGAAATCGCCTGGTATGAATTTCCTAATGCCACGATCACCAGGAGCCCATAGGCAATGATACAGTGAGTTCCCTGTCACCAAATAATCTCAGACGAAAACTATTTTTTAAAAGCTCAAACTCTTTAAAAGTTATTTAGAGAATGTTTTAATAGGTTTGCTGTGATGTGGGACGGAACTTCCAGAAATCAGAACACCTTGGACCTCAGCAGTTCTCAAAGCATCTTTCTGTATATGTTTGCCCTCATGTCTTTTCATAAATACTCCCCTTGGGCCTGCACGGATCGCCTCACTTACAAATGCTGTTTGCTGCACAAAGATGTGTGCTCAGATTCCCACTCAGCACTCGGCCTGGATAAGGACGGGGGTAAGCACATACAGGCAGTCAGCCGTGGAAGGGCTCTAGCATGTGTTATCGGCAGCAGGTGTCACTATGTACATTACTGGAGTTGTTCACAGGAGACTGGGTTGCCTTAAAACTTCTCCGGAAACCCCACATTTTCAACGTGGTGGTTCCTTGCTGCCTAGGAACAATTTCTAACATTATGTTTAGTTCTGCTCTTATTTAATGGACATTTCTTGAGCAACTGCTATGTGCTAGATAGTGTGCCAAGGACAGGAGAACCAAAGGAAGAAGAGACGTCTCCCTCTGATCATTCCTGCTGGCATCGCACATCCTGGTAAATTTCATCCTGATCTCCCCTTCCTGCTCCCATATCACCTCCCTGTTTGTGCTCCTCGCTGCTCCCCAGGGTAAACCTTTCTGTCTTCAGTGGCCCCCAGTGGCTGTCACATAGGTCTCAGCTTGGCATCAAAACCCGTAGGTACCCAGCCTCATCGCTTACCCACGTCCAGCGGGAGCCCTGTGTCCGTGGATGGCAGCCTGTCACAGCAGGGTTTGGAGTTAGGCTCCAGTTCAAATCCAAGCTCCCAGATTCACTGAATGTGTGACCTTGAACAAATAACCTTCCAAAGCCTCAGTTTCCTCATTTGTTTAATGGCACTGATGCTAATATTAGGTTAAATTATGTGAAATCGCCTACATACAGCCATTCTTCACCTACAGAAAGGGCAACTTATTATGGCTCAGCCTAACTGTTCCTGCCCTTTAGGATGAGTAGGGATTAAATGAGCTTGTGTATGGGTGTGTGTGTGTGTGTGTGTGTGTGTGTGTGTCCTTTCCCCCACCGTTCTCATCAGAGCAAGAGGAAAGGTTTTACGGTTGCCAAATAGTCACAAATGAGAAAAGACTAGAAAAATGGACACGGTGATTCTTAACTCTAGGTTCCAGCTGCCAATTGCAGACCAATAACCATCTGCCTTGGATGAAGAATACGAAGGGTCCCCCCCAAACCTGGTCAGTTACCTGCCCCTCCCCCACCAGGCTAGGTCTCACCTTCTCACCCGTCTCCCAGGCTCCTAGAGACCCTCACCTCTCCATGGAGCCCCCGTGTCTTTCTCTCCACCCTCCCTGATTCCTATCTTCCTAATCTCCAGAAACCTCCCTGTTCTCTGTCCTGCCCATCTGTCTTGCTTGGCCTAAATTGTCAATCTTTACGTCTGCCTAATTTCCTTCAGTGGTGGGGAGCGGATGCAGAGGTGATAAATGAAGGGCACCTTCCACAGCCAGCTCTGGATCTAATCCGTATGAGGCCCTCCGACTCTGACAACACCTGCTACAGACTGAATTGTGTCCCCCCAAATTCATACGTCGAAACCCTAACCCCAATGTGATGGTGTTTGGAGATGGGGCCTTTGGGAGGTGATGAAGTTTAGATCAGGGAATAGTGCCCTTGTAGGAAGAGATACCAGAGAGCATGCTCTAGCTCTCTCTGCCACATGAGGACACAGGGAGAAGGCAGCCGTCTCCAAGCCAGAAAGAGAACCCTCACCAGACCCGACCGTGCTGGCACGCTGATCTCAGACTTGCAGCCTCCAGAACGGTGAGAAAACAAACGTCTGTTGTTTAAGCCGCACAGACTATGGGATTGTGTTATTAGCAAAATGACCAAGTGAAAGTAGCATAACTCTTGTACGGCCTGTTGCTAATAGACTCTCAGTACCTCTTCTCCACTTCTGATCGCACTGCAAAAGGCCCTCCCCTATCACCCTGGGTGTTTTTCCTAGTCTTGGGGAAAGGACGCTCTTCCTCAAGATGAGAATAAGGGTGGTGGGAATCCACCCAATCTCACATTTAAACTGCTCAGAACAGTGCCTGGCACAAAGCAAAAGCTCCATACATTGTAGTCTAACAGGATGTTGTGGGGATGGTGGATTCTACCTGGTTTGGCTTCTGCAGGGACCAGTTCCACAAGGAGCCAAAGTGCATGAGATTCACATGAGCGGATTTACAGAGGAAATGGCTCTAAGAACCTTGGACTCTTGGCCAGACCGGAGATAAAAAATGGACTCAGGAGAGGGAATAGGGGAGGGGAGTGGTGCAGAGCTTCCTTGGGAAAGAGCTCACCTGTCCCTTCGCACCTGCCAAGCTGAGCGAGGGGTTCACAGGAGCTCTGAGAGGTGTTTTCTGGGAGCACAGTGTCCGCTCGGTCCCACCCACGCTGCACTGGGTTTCTCATGGGCCAGAGCTGGGCCACCCAGGATTAGGACTTGGGCCTTTTGGGGACCATAATTCCAGCCAACACTTTGTCCTTAAGATCCAGCCGAAGTCCTCTCCTGTTTCCTGCTCCTGCCTTCACTGACTCACATTTTGAAAACATTGGGCTCCAGCTACGCTGAAATCTTTATAACATCAATTTGGCATTAACTGTATACATTTGTGAATTATTTCACTGAATTGTTCCTGAGAAAGGGGGTAAAATCTTCCTCTATTTCAGTGTTCCTGCTTAACCCAGCACCCAGTCAGAAGTGCCTTAAATAGACAAGTGTAAGCGCATCGCAGAAGAAAATGTCAGGGGGCAGAAGGGAAGGAAGCAGGAAGAATATTGCTTGTCTCTGCGCTCCAGGCGGTGTGTGGATTTTTATGCCTTTCTGAGTTGGGAATCCCCTAGAACACCCCTAGCGATTCTCTGGGAGGACTCACGGGACTCAGCACACAGTTGTGCTCACAGCTGTCGTTTATGCAGCAAAAAGATGCGCAGCAGAATCAGCAGAGTGAGAGGCAGTTCAGTGCACGGATCTTTGCAAATATCATCGGTCATTTTAAGCAGGAAAACTCAGTAATCCTTGAGTTGTTGCAATATCAATTATCCACTTGATCATTACAGAAAAATCCTTTACTGCAGATATAGCTGTTGCCGTAATGACAGCACGTTGCCTGTATCTCTGTCTCTCGTGCAATCTCTATGTGCCAGGTTTTAAAATCCTTCAGCCTGGGCAAGTGCTCAAGCTTTTTGAAAGAAACAAGTTTTATTCACACAAAGTTGATCAGTTTTGAGAGATCGTTAACGCTCTCAAATGGTTTTTTTGTGGGTACATAACAAACAGTAAATTTGAATTTGTTCCTCTTAATTGGAGTATTTAAATTAAGACTGCTTACCTTATCAAACCATGCCCTGATTTTATATACTTGTCTCTAGCAATAAACATTCTGATACTTGAAGAAAAAAAATTAAACAACCACTAAATAGCCAACACGCATATGAAAGGTGATCCAATCACTCATCAAGGGAATGCAAATTAAAAATAAAATGAGCTATCACTACATGCTCACCAGAATGGCTACAATTTAAAAGACTGATAATGTTGGAAAAGATGTGGAATGATGAAAACTTTCATCCACTGCTGGTAGGAGCATAAACTGGTACAACCACTTTGGAAAATGTATTAATAGATTAAACCTGTGCCCTGCTAAGCCGGGCACTTCCACTGCTAGATGATCCCCAAGAGAAATGAGTGCACAGAGGCCACCAAAGACACTTACAAGAAACTTAGTAACAGCTTTATTCATAATAACCCCTAATGTGGGACTGGAAACAGCCCAAATGTCAATCAAGCAGGTAAACCAACAGTGGTATAGCCATGTGATAAATTCACATCCTGATGAAAAAGAACAACCATTGCTACACTCAGTCACAAGATGACTCTCACAGACGTGATGTTGAGTAAAAGACGCCAATGCAAAAGGATACCTGGGAGTCAGATTTCATTTATGCGAAGTTCAAGAGCAGGCAAAATTGCCAGGTGCTGACGCCTCTAATCCTAGTACTCCAGGAGGCCAAGGCGGGAGGATCACTTGAAGTCGGGAGTTTGAGACCAGCCTGAGCAAGAGCGAGACTCCATCTCTACTAAAAATAGAAAAATTAGCCAGGTGTGGTGCCTCACACCTGTAGTCCCAGCTACCTGGGAGGCTGAGGCAGGAGGATCACTTGAGCCCAGGAGTTTGAGGTTGCTGTGAGCTAGGCTGATGCCACAGCACTCTCACCTGGGCAACAGAGCGAGACTGTCTCAAAAAAAAAAAAAAAAAAAGAACAGCAGAAAGTAACTTCCATGATGGAGGTCAGAATAGAGGTCACAGGTGGGGTGTGGGCCGGCTGGGGTGAGTGGGAATTGACTGGGACAAGCCACAAGAGAGCTTTCCCGGAGCTAGAATGTTCTACATCTTGGTCTGAGTGGTATGTAAACAGGTGTGTACATACAGAAAAATCTCCCTGCTGTATACTTAAGGTTTATATGACAAAAATGACTCCCAATATGCCTTCTCTAGATCAGGAACTAAGACCCAGTCCCATGCACAGGCGGCCTTGGGGCTGCAGGTGCAAGATGGTGTATGACTCACCTGGGAAAAATCAATGAGTATTTGAAAGTTGACAGCTTATCCTGAAAGATAAAGAAAAGATTCATTTATTAGTTTACTCAACACCGAACAAATGGCTACAGTTTACCAGATAGTTAAATACACAGGGGTGGGTGTGCATGTATATGTGTGCAAGTGGTGAGTTTTTCCACGGAAGAGCCTATCTTCCAACAAACGTGAGATTTCTTCAAAGTGGTAAAATGGGGCTGAGTGTTTTTAAGTTTTAATATATATAAGTAACACCAGGGCACTTATCAAAGATGTAGATTCCCAGGACTCGGGGCATCTGGGGCGGGGTCCAGGAAGCTGCGTGCTTAGCAGGCCACACCGAATAATCCAGAACGTTCGTTACCCGTATTCACCTCCAAGTTACCTGTGCAGACACGTAACAAACACATCTCTAATGAATGGGTGTCTGGAGCACAGTGAGAAATAAGTACAGCAACCATGATTTACCTCTAAATAGAATCACAAATTTTGAGCACGGTAAGAGACTTTTAAAACGGGATCCCGGAACTCCGTCTTTACCCCCGGTACTCAGAGACAAGCCCGATGACTTTGTAATCATCTTCCTTGGTAAGCAACCTTTGTTTCAGACTTGCGGCACAGGGCAGCTGTGTGTCAACAGGCAGAATCTGCTCCCATGTTGCCTCAAGCCACTTAATAACAAGCTGAGCTTTAGTAACCTTTCTAAAAATGGAATGAGGTGCCCGGTGAGGCGGGAGCTGCCCCTCCCTGGAGGTGTGGAGGGAAGGCGTGCTGGCTCACCCGTTAGTTCACTGCACCGGCCGGGCGCGGTGGCTCATACCTGTAATCCCAGCACTCAGCACTTGGGGAAGCCGATGCGGAGGGATCGCTTGAGGCCAGGAGTTTGCGATGAGCCTGGGCAACATAGTGAGACCCTCATCTCTACAAAAATATAAAAAATTAGCCAGGTGTGATGGCACACGCCTGCAGTCCCAGCTACTCAGAAGGCCGGGGCGGGAGGACGGCTTGAGCCCAGGAGTTCGAGGCTACAGTGAGCTGCGTGCAATTGCACCACTGCACGCCACTCCACCCTGGGCAACAACAACAACAACAAATATTATTTCCAGTTGTTTCTGTGTCGTTTGGGAGAATGCACTACTTAATCCATAATGTCCAAGTCCCTTCCAATTTCAAGGTTTTGTGATTTCAAGTCAACTTCATTGACACCTAATGGGTACTTAGTAAATATTTCCTGAACTGAAGCATTCAAATGCACCCTAAGTCCTAATTTCTCTCTGTGTCTTGTTTCTTTCTCTGGAGTCACATGGTTGGCAGTGACACCCCAGGTAATGACCTGCAAAGGAGAGGAGAGGTTATGAGGCAGAGCAGGTTCTGAGGTTCAGGGGTAAAGAGGAACACTTGGATTGCCAATGCAGAAAGCTAAGGGGGAGACTTAATTCTCTCGGCAGCCTTGAGAGAGACTAGCAGTAGCAACTTAAAGTTGCAATTTGCTTTCTCTTTTACAAAACACTTGCTCTTATTAAATAGTCTGGTTCTCAGACAACCCTGTGGGGAAGGCCAGGTGTGATTATCCCCACTTGACATATGAGGAAACTGAGGCTCAGGGGGGCTGAAGCCTCTTGACTTGAAAGCCTCTTGCCTTTCCCTCCTACCTACTGCTCTGCTCAGGGGGTGGTGGTGCAGCCCAGAGTGGAGGAGGGTAATTCACCCCTCTGTTTCCTCTTCTATGAAATGAAAGAGTTGAACTAGCGAGGCGCTCAGGTTTCTTGCAGATCTTAAAGCCCACGATTGTATGCAGTTCTCCAGGCAGAGCTGTGCTAGGAACTGGAAATGAGCCAGCCAGGAGCGGGGTGGGAGAGGCACTGGGACAGGACACGAATGGCTGAAATGTTTTACAACTGAGTCATTTCCTTCCTGACAGCCTTCTTCTGGTTCTGGGCTCCTCATTTACACCTGTCACCCACTCATGCAAATAAACGCATCACCACCGGCGGGTCAGGCTGGACGTAGGTGCACACAGCACCTGGGCCTGCTCTGCTCACAAACGTCTGTAAAACTTGGGGTCACGGGGGTCCACACAAAGCCGCAGGAGTTGTGTAAATGCCCTTTTCACTCAGCTCCGTGTCGGGGGTTACTCTTGAGACCTGGAAGGGTTTGGGGTTATCCCTTTAGAATAATTTCCAGAGACTCTTTGTTAGATTTAAGTAAAAGGAAAGCCTGTTTGTTTCATTCCGGAGAGGTGGAGCGTGCTACGTCTCACTGCTAAAACTCCCCCACGTGGCTGGCGTAGGTCTGGTGACCCTTGCCAGCGTGGATGTCAGATTCCTTTTCCCTAGAACTATCTTATGCTTACTTCCTTACTTGTTGCTTGGATTAGGTTATTTGCTGTTTCAACACAGAAATGTCCTCAAATGACTAACATGGCATGCCAATTTCTCATGGGGCATTTATCCATGACAAGACCCGTCTCGCTTTCCTGCAGTGACCCCACAGTAAACTTATCGTCAAGTGTCTCGAATCTAATTACAGAAAGAAGAGTGTGCATCTCATTCATTTTATGAGGCTTTTAGAAACTTGATACCACACCTGAATGAGTACAGTTCAAAAAAAAAAAAAAGAAAGAAAGAAAGAAAGAAGAAGAGAAAGCAAAGTACACACCAACCTTACTTAGAAACCCAGATTCCAAAATCTTAAATAGAGTATTAGAAAATGAAGTCTGGCTTTCCAGCTTTTAAATCATGACCAAGTTGGGTTTGCTCCAAGAATGCAAGAATATTTCCTCATGAGAAAACCTAAAAATGTAAACACTCCGTGAACAGGTTAAAAGAGAAAATCTGTATGATCATCTCGAGCCCTTAACTTGATAAAAGACACCTAACAAAAACCGATAGCAAAAATCTTTTGTTATATATCTGGAAATCAGCCTACGAAAAGGCATGTAAGTATTTAAACACAAAGATACAGAATATTATCAGAAGTTACAAAAGAAAACATGGGCTGGGCACAGTGGTTCACCCCTATAATCCCAGCACTCTGGGAGGCTAAGGGGGAAAGATCTCTTGAGGCCAGGAGTTGGAGACCAGCCTGAGCAAGAGCAAGCCCCCGTCTCTGCGAAAAATAGAAAAATTAGCCAGGCGTAGTCCCAGCTACTCGGGAGGCTGAGGCAGAAGCATTGCTTAAGCACAGGAGTTTGAGGTTGCTGTGAGCTAGGCTGACGCCATGGCACTCTAGCCCGGGCAACAGAGCCAGAATCTGTCTCAAAAAATAAATAAATAAATAAAAATATAAAAAAGTAAAAAAAAAAATAAAGGTCCAATTGTAAAAGGCAACATTTTTAAAACCTAAGAAGAAAATATAGGGAAATAACTTTATAACTTCAGAGTAGGAAATGGTTCCTTAGGCAAGACACAGAAAAGCATAAACCATAAAGGAAATGACTGATATGTCTAAAAACTTCCATGAAGTAAGAAACGGTGAACAAGACCTCGACCTAGAAGCTATTTGCGAAAACAGCATAGACGGATGGCTCTCTAGAAAGTATAAAGAATCCCTACAAACAGCAAGAAACAGGCAAACAACTAAAACAGAAAAATATGCCAAAGATGTAAAGAAAACATAGAGTTACCACATGACCCAGCAATTCCAATAAGACATGGAAAAAATATGTACTTGAGCAGCGTCTGTTCGGGCAAAAACCTGGAAGCACCACAGATGCACACCAGGGTGTCCTGGATAAACTGGATATGGATGTGACAGAACGCAGCGTCACGGTGTAAATCATAAACCTTAAAGTATAGCTTTGAGTCAAAAACACAAGTTGCAGAATAAATACCTGCAATACCATGGCATTTATATAAAGTTTGAAAATACACACAACAGAATCATGCGTTTATGACATCAGTAGAGATAAAATAAAAACATTCATGGGGATGATAAAGACTAAATTCGTGGTCCTTGTCACCTCTGAGGAGGAGGAAGTAAAGTGAGCCCCGTGGGACGTGTCCCGCAGGGCCTCAGCTGAACCTGCTCCGTTTCGTATAACAAGAACAGTCCAAGTGAACACGGTGCAAGGTTGGGATTGATAAAAGCGGAGGTGGACGGACAGTGCAGTGTTCTCTTCTATACGCTTCGAGGTGTAATGACTTTTGAGAAGGAGCAGCGGTATCCATTGCCGCCTTGAAAGGGTCACGAGGACACACGACACACACGTGGTGAACTTGACGCGGGCAGCTCGGCTCCTCCGCGCCGTGTCCGGACCGGGTCCCGCGTGGGTGGGGGGGGCTGCCGGGCGGGTCGAAGCCGGGAATTCCCCATCAGAGCGGGGGGATCGGGACAGCCCAGCGCAGGGCGCCCGGCAGGTGCCCCCAGCTCCCAACCTGCAGGGAGGAGCGTGTAGGCGCCAGCGAAGGGCAGGAGCCCGAGACGCTCGAACGAAACGCGGAGTCAGAGGAACAAGGACTCGGGGACCAGCACGGGGCGGGGGGGGGGGGGGGGTGCTGGTGCGCATGCGCGGGCACGTTAGCCAATGACGGTGAAGGTCACGGCCGCGCGCAGCACCCCCCCCCCCCCCGCCCGGGGTGCAGGGAGCGGAAGAGCCGCCCGACCCGGAAGCGGAGGAGAGGCCGGGGGGACCCGGCGTCCGGATGTGAGGTGAGCGGAACCGCCGGGAAAGGCTGCGGGGGGAGGCGGCGCGTTCGAAATGGGCCTCGCACGGTGGGAAAAGCTCCTCGCAGGTAGAGGAAGAAAAGTCCCAAACCCGGGAAGAGAGGGTGCCGGGGACTCCCGGGAGGGTGGAAAGCCCGGTTTTGCCCTTGGACTCTGTGGTGCCCCGTGCAGGTAAGGAACGGTGTGATCTTGGGCTCCTGGAGCATGCCAGGGGACAGCGGAGTCACAACGGGCAGCGTCTGAGTTGTGGTTAGGGGACGGAGGCACGTGGGGCGAGGACGGAGCCGGCTGAGCTGCACTGTCTGTGCTGGGCGGGCCAGGCACACGGGCCCTCAGCGGGGCTGCGACACGGCGGAAGGTGTCCCTGGGAACATCAGGGGGCGACACAGGGGGACAAGTCCCTCGGGAACATCAGGGGACGACACAGGGGGACGAGTCCCTCGGGAACATCAGGGGACGACACAGGGGGACGAGTCCCTCGGGAACATCAGGGGACGGCACAGGAGGACAAGTCCCTCGGGAACATCCAGGCCCGGGAGCCTCTTTGGGCATCTTCATCTCGGGCTGTCAGTAGAGCTCGGGGAAGTTTTCCGCGGTGTCTGCCCTCTCTGACCATCGACCTGGGGCTTTCCGAAGAGCCGGTTCTCTCCCCGGCCCGCTGCTTCCTCAGCTGTCCAGCCGGGCCGCGCCCCACCCAGCACCTCACCCCCCGTGTGGTCTCTGAAACAGAAACGTCCCGGGCTCCATGCATTTTTCCTAGCGCCGTCTTTTAAAGTGTGGTTTGCACACTGCGCGCCTTAAACGCTGTGCAAATTCCACGTCGGGAAAACATGTAAAGCTCTTTGCCTCTGCGACAGCCAAGGCAAATATCTAAATACCACTTGGGTCAACCTTGTGAACATACGAAAGTTCACTGAGTTGTACCCTTTAAATCGGTGACTTTTCTGGCATGTGACTTCTACCTCAGTCAAAAGACATGAAGGGGCGGGCACGAAACAGCAGCAGCGGCTCTGGGATTAGAAACCATTCAAGCTCAGTGTTATGGTCAATTTTTAGGTATTGTGCTATTTCAGAAAAATTATAACTGAGCACGAAAACTAAAGTCACCAAAATTTTACTCTGCATGTCTCCTAAGATATTGAAACATGGTTTTCTCCCAAGGTTTCCCACTTTCCTATTCTGGTTTTTACTTGAGGAAATTTAAAAATTATGTCATCCGGAGACATGGAGGGTTGCCCGTCCCCTCCCTGTGCAGATAGAATCAGTAGGAGACAGAGAAGGAAAAAGAGAGAACATGTGAGGCACCTCGGGGTGGCGGGGCAGCCTGGAGGTGACATTTACGTTGAGAGAGAAATGGGCGGTGCGAGCCGGAGGGCAGCAAGTCGCGTGGGAGACAGTGGTTTCTACACGCCAGCGCTCTGTGAGCTCTGACCCCCCGTGGCTTCCAGTGTCTCCCCAGAAGGGGCAGGGACGGGAGGGCGTGGGTGTCGGACTTGAGACTGACCTACAGAAACCAGATGCACCTCGGGGTTTTCCTCCTGCCAAGCATGTGTGAGCGTCACACATGGAACGTACACGGGGGAGATGTTAGACGATCCCCAATCAGAAGTTCTCTGATTGGACAACTTTTGAGAGTAAAAACATGCATTTGTCAGCCCTCACCATAATTTAATCCTGTTCAGAAGCTTAAAAAGGAAAATAAAAAACGCATCATCACTTGCAAGGCACACACCTCACCTTGGTGTGGAGTCAGGAACAACCGAGTTACAGCAGCCGAAAAACATGAAAAAGGGAAATGTTTACAGGAGAGATCAGTAATTCCCTAGCAAGGTCGCGGAAGTCCTTAACCGTTTTGGGGTCGTGGGCTTTGTGGTGGGTTGAGTGGTGACACCCCCCCACTCCAAATAACAGCGCTTTAGCCACGTCCTGAATCCCAGACTCCGTGAATCCGACCTTATTTGGAAAAAGGGTCTTGGCGGATGTAAGTTAAGGATCTTGAGATCGTCCTGAATTTAGGGTGGGCCCTAAATCCAGCGACTGGTGTCCTTGTGAGAAGAGAGGCTGTAGACACAGAGGACCCCGTGTGAGGACAGAGGCAGAGACTGGAGGGACGCAGCCCCAAGCCAGGGAACACTGAGGGCCCCCGGGAGCCTCCAGGAGCCGGCAGAGAGACTGGGGATCCTCGTGGAGCCTCTAGGAGGCCCAGCCTTGTTGACACCGGACTTCGGACTCCTGGCCTCCAGAACGGGGACAGAATACATTTCTGTTGATCAGAAGCCCCCGAGTTTGTGGTTGTTTGTTACGGCAGCCACAGGAAATTCATAGACTCCTTTGGCCACTCGGTAGGGCCTAATGGGCCCCTTGTCAACAGTAAGGCTTTTTAAAGCATATGATGCCATGTGCAGGATTGGAAAAGGAACTAGTTGTGTTGAAACGCTCCACTCTCCATGGAGCCCCTAGGCCCCCGGTAAAGAACTAGGAGAAATGTCTATGACCCTCAGTAGAGAATTTTTTTGGAGTTTTTCCCTATTTGGCAACAGAAGACACCTCAGGAGCCCTGCTAATTTAGCACCTTCAAGTATTAGAATTCCTTACAAATAGCCACTGGCCGGGGGAGCGGCCATCTGTCACCACAGCCGTTTGTGCAGTCTGGCCCAGAGGCAGCAGTATCCTAAGGCTTCTTCCCAGGACTTGGAGACTGGAATGCAATTCCTGCCTTCAGTGCCAAGTGACTAACGAGGTCAATTAGTGTGAAATGTACGCCCTGAGCAATGACTTTCAACAGGAATAAAGGAATACAGAACTCTTCTGTTACGCCTCTTCTATTTAAGTCTCTGTAAAAGGAATCAGAACATCAAAGGCACAGCGACGCCAGACCCCACAAGGGCCCAGGCGGTCCCCTAACACAGGAGCCTCTCCAGCTCCAGACAGGCCTAGAGGGTCTGCTCTGCCTGCTGCGGGTTGGTGCTGCCTGGCCCGACCACGGGATCCCATCCTCGGCCCCGAAATAAAAGATCCTTATGACCGGCCTCCCTTTCCACAAACGTTGGTTTTGCTTCCGAAACAGTCAAGATAACCTGGCCCCAAATCACCACCACATTCAACCTCAGAAACTCAGAAAGGACATTCCCTGGTCTACAGACTCAGTGGGAGACCTGATCCCCAGGTGGCCTTGGTCAGCCACTCAGACAGACCATGAGCTCAGAGGAAAAGAGAACTCGCAGGAGTAGCGGCCAGGTAAGCGCTAGATCCACCCGAGACGCCTCCCACCCTCAACACCTCCGAAGAGACTCAGACTGCCCCACGCACCTCCCTGTGCCTCCGGAGTGGGGGGCAGGAGGCCCTGCTGTGGACGTCCCTCAAGCCCTGCTTGTAGTAACGAGGTGAACAGAGCCCTAAAACGGCCCCCAACATTCCCACCCTCATCCCCAGGGCAGTGCAGGTACGTGAGGCCACACCCATGGTGATGTTTAGTTACTGGGCAAAGGGACTCTGCAGATGTAATTAAGGCTCCTAATTAGTTGACTTTGAGTGACTCCAAAGGCAGATTATCTGGGTGAGCCTAATCTGACAGCAGGAACCGTGCTCGGAGGGTCGCCTCCCAGCAACAGCAAAAGTTCACGTTGTCAGCAGAGTCTTCCATGTCAAACCGAACAGACAGACCCCAGAGCCCATCGGCGAGAGCAAGTGTTTTAGCGTAGTGTGAGGCTGTTCATTCTCCTTCCGGTTATACTGTAGGAACTGACTCTGACAACTGCGGGAAACCAGACGTTTTCCGTGAGCGATAGGGCCGTCATTGAACGGGGAATTGTGGGGTTCCTGGCATCCTTCTTAAGCTAACAAGAGGCTTCTCCACAATATCTAAAGAAATGTTATAAGAAAAGAAAGGTTATAATCCACAAAACATGATCAATTTCGTAAATGCCTTTGCTTAAGCCCTAGCATTTGCATTACTAATAAAGAAGTGAAATATGCTGGTTATTTTTGTCCAAATTTCCTCTAACTCCCAGGGAGCTTCCAAACACCCAAAACAAAATCTCCGAGACACCTGCCCTTCAAGGGCATGGAGTGTGCGCCTTCATCCCACGAGGAACCGAATGTGGGAACAGAGGGGAACTGGCAGTTCTTCCACCTGCCCTGGTGGGGGCCGGGGGATCCTGAACTCCACCACATGCTGTGGGTGTTCACAGCTGCTCGGGACGTGAGGGTTTAGGGACAGGCGCAGTCCTGCGTAAGCATTAGCTGTTTATCCATTTTGCTCCATCTGCTAATCCCAAAACCCCCTGTCACATTTAACGCTATTATCATCCCATTTCAATTCATATTTTAATTGCGCTCCTTCTTAGAAAATTTTTAATCCGCATACGATTCAGTGTTGACTGTGTCCAGGATGCTGGAGTCCAAATCCCGTCCCTAGACAAGCTGTTACTGTGGTTGCCATGTGGACCATGGAGCAAGTGAAGACCTGCCCGGCATACCACCTCCCGGAAGACCTCCTGGGAAGGTAACTGGGGGTGGAGGTTGCGGAGGTTGGGTAGCGTTGGTGGGGAGATCTCCAGAGTCATGTTCTGAAATCCATTCTATATTTGCTTTGGCAATGACATGTGACACCCTTCTTTACTTCTCAGAAACTCTTGCTGCAAAGATGCTGACCTTGCAAACGTGGACGGTGGCCGCAGCAGGGACAGAGGCTCCTTCCTGCCCTACACATTCCAGCCTCGGCAGAACATGACCCAGGAGAATGTGCTTCCTCTGAGTCACGGGACCAAACCAGGGTGACTGGGGGGCGGGAGGACAGAGCGCTCTGCTCCAGTTCCCAAGTTCCTGACGGCAGGTTGTGATCTGTTTTACACTGGAGTCAAACCAACGTCCCTCAGGAACATAGACACGAAAGTCCTTACCAAATGTTGGCAACTC
Source organism: Lemur catta (assembly GCF_020740605.2). Classification (NCBI taxonomy): domain Eukaryota; kingdom Metazoa; phylum Chordata; class Mammalia; order Primates; family Lemuridae; genus Lemur; species Lemur catta. The sequence continues at coordinate 32,361,662 of NC_059147.1, read as the reverse complement.
ACAGCCAGCAGTGTGGCGAGTGCACCATCGGCAAGTAGAGTTTGTGCCTGGATCGCACGGTTGGGGCCACACTGGAAAATCAATCGATATCGTCCTCCCCGACGACAGACTAAAGAATAAAAGCCACATTATTCGTCTCAATAAATGCCAGACGTGGATTCGACCAAATCTAACACCCACTCACGATAAAAGCAAAAACAAAACCCTCAGCAAACTGGGAATAGAGGGGAACTTTGTCTAGCCTGGAAAAGGTCATCTATAAAAACCAACAGCTCATATTACCCTTAATAAAACCTGACTGCTTCCCCCCAAGTTCAGGAATAAGGCAAGGACGTCCACCCTCGCTCTGAGGAAGTGAAAACTTATGTCCACCCAAAAACCTATGTATAAAACTGTAGCAGCTATATTCATAATCACTAAAAAGCAGAAACCCAAATGTGCTTCAGGGGGCGAAGAGATAAACAAATTGTGTTACCTCCATAAAATGGGACACGGCTCAGCAATGGAAAGGAACAAACGACACACATCACTGTGGGTGAGTCTGAAACACGTTAAGCTTCGTGAAAGAAGCTGGGCACAGAAGACCACATTCTGTGCGATTGCATTTGTGTGACGTCCTCGAGACAGCAAGACCGCAGGGAGAGAGAACAGGCGGTGGGTTGCGTGCACGAGGGTGGGAAACAGCTCGAGGAATCTGGGGAGGAGGAACCATTCTGGTCCTGACGCTCCGTCACCAGGCTGCACTGTGCCATGCGTTTGTCAGAACAGTTGTACTGCATGTACATTTAAAAATAAATCTTGTAAAAGCTAGCAACACACACACACACATTTCCTGGCCATCCTCTTATGTGTAGTCTTATAGGTAAACTTTAGAATAAGTGTGTCAGAAGAAAGAAAGAAGGGAAGGAAGGAAGGAAGGAGAAGAAAGAAAAGAAAGAAAGAAGGAAGGAAAGAAAGAAGGAGAGAGAGAAAGGAAGAGAGAAAGAGGGAAAGTGTCATTGGCAATTTGATTGAAACTGCATTGAATTTACAGATAACTTACGGCAACTGACATATTTCAACAGTAGATCTTTCTCCCGGAGAATAAGTCATCGCTCTTTAAAAGAGTATCTTCAAATTTTTCCACTTTGGGTCCAGCACATTTTTGGTAAAAATTTCCGTATTTTTTTTTTGTATGTTATTGCTGTTGTGAATGAAATCTTTTTTCTATTACAATTTTTAAATGATCATTATTGTTTTAAAGACAGCATACAGATTTCTGAGTCCCTATTGTATAACTGGCCACCTCACTGACCCGCCTTATTGCTATAACTACTAATACCATATTAATTAGCACGGTGACATGTCCACATGCTTACATCACTCACAAGTAGTGACTGTTCTTTTCCACTGTTTATGTGTCCGACTTCCCCTTTCTGATTACGATGACTAACACTTCGAAAACCATGGTAAGTAATCTCACTTTTATTTTCTAGGTTTCACCCACATCCAGGAGATAAAACAGCTCTTCACGTTTTTGCTCTCAAGCATCATTTTTCTGAATCAAAATATAAAGAGTGAACCCTGTACACAGTTAGGTCTTTATTTCTCACAACCATTTTGGGGTCATTAAAAATCAGTGGCTCAGCAGGACTGAAAATTTAAAGGGGAAGAAAGCAAATCGTTCCCCAATCCGACCATCCTAACAAATCGACCGTTTGCTCTCTGCTGCTCCCTGTCCGAGCTCACCCTGCAGCCCTCCCGAGGCTGTGATCAGAACCAAGGGGATGTCTGCTCACAGGCCGGAAGCTCTTCCCGGATTCTCCGTACAAACCCTGAGACCCGGACAGCCACCTGGGCGCAGTCCCAACCTTGCCTTCAAGAAGGGGGGTAGAAAAGTTAGTAACAGGAAAAAATCACAATTCCAAGCTCCTGTAAGGATCGACTGAGATGGAAGGAAGGAAGGAAAAGGAAGCGGGCGGCCCAGCTGGCCCCCGTCCCGGCATGCTCCCCAGGGATGACAACGCTGGCAAGGACAAGAAGAACAAGCCCAGCCTTCAAGCTCGCAGCGTTGCCGGGTTGAGCAGATGATTAAGCAGCTAGAGAGTCCAGGAGAGCCGCTCTCATGCTGTCCCTGTCATCGACCAGCTGCGTGGCCTTGGACAGACCAGTGCCCCTTAGAACAAAGAGCGAGTTGAACACTAAGGACGCTTCCAGCTGTAATTACACCTATTTCTTTGGGGGGAAAAAATGGGAAAATTGGGATGAGGGTGGGACGATGGGAGTGAGAAAACTGCGAAGCCGTTCCAGGTTATTGGAGATCATGAACTCGCACACTGTTTGTGCTGGGAAGGACCGGACGGGTGACCTAACGTAACTTCCCACTCCTGGCAGGAATCCCCTCTGTAACACTCGCGACAGCCTCCGTGAATTATTCCAGTAATAACAAGTCTCCTATCTCACAAAGCAGTTTGTTTTTTAAGAGGTTAATATTTAGCAAACTCTCTTTTAAATTGAAACTAAATCAGTTCCAATTCAACATTCAGACATTGCAGTGGGCTGTCACCTGCAATAACACCAAACACAGCCCCTCTTTCCAGCCCTTGCTGTCCTTTCTTTGACATTCAATGAACTTGCTGATGTTTATAAAGAATTCCTGCAACATACAGCATATTATCGCAAGGATTTAGGTAGAGAAAATCTATTCTGTAGAAATTATATTCGTAAGTGAGAGGTTCATAATCTCAGGTTATATCCAAAAGAAATCCACTGCAGGTTATTTTTAATTTGAAAAATCAATCTTTAAAACTGGCTAATTCTCAGGCTAGTCCAAAAGAAAGCATAAGTAAGTTTGCAGTGCAATTTTGTTGCCATTCTATCAAACGAAATAGGAAAAGATGAATAAGGAAGGGTCAAATATGATATGCATTTTCTATTGCTGCTATAACAAGTTTCCAAAGACAGTAGCTTAAAACAACACGACTTTGTTCTCTTTCAGTTCTAGAGGTCAGAAGTCCAACACGAGTCTCACTGGTCTACCATTGGGGTGTCTGCAAGGCTGGGCTCCTTCTGGAGGTTCTAGGGGTGAGTTTTCCTGCTTCCGGAGGCCGCCCACATTCCCTGGCTCGTGGCCCCATCCTCCATCCTCAAAGCCGGCAGCATCACCTCTGACCCTCCTCCCACAGGCGGGTCTCCCTCGGCCTCTCTCCCGCCCCCTCTCCTGTGACGACACTGGCCCCACCTGGCTAGTCCAGGACACCCTCCCACCTCGAGGTCAGCTGATTAGCAACCTGAGTCCCACCTGCAACCCGAATGCCCCTTTGCCACATACACGCTCAGGGGCCCGGGGCTTAAGATGTGGACGTCTTTGAGGGGCCACGATTCTGCCCCCCACTAGCGTCTACTCGATTGCGAACAGTGGAGGAAAGGACGTGACCAGGGGAGATGAGGGACGGCGTGCCCACGTGTCGAGACGGCAAGTGGACATCCGGGAACTTTCAAGAACATCCGTGGTGGTGGTCCCGGCCGGTCCTGTCCTCTCGGGTCCCCGTCAGTGCTGGGGCTCTCCTTGGCGTCGTCACGGCCTCTCAGCTCGCCAGCCGGCAGGTTTGTGAGAGGTTCCCGCTCGTAAGTGAGATCTAACGGGGGGCGGGGGGGGATTCTCAAGGGAAATGCAAAATTCGAGAGAAATCAAGCAAGAGGGGGCTTAACAGCGTCTGGGGGAGAATGGAAGTGAGGGGGACTGAGACGGGCAGTGGGTGGGACCCGGGGGACAGCTGACCCTCGAACAGTGCAGAGGTTGGGGACACCAACCCCCTGCGCAGTTGAAAATCCACATATAACTCTTAACTCGCCAAAACTTAACTCCTAATGACTGCTGTCATTGACCGGAAGCCTTACAACAACATGACTCGTCGATGAGCTCACACTTACTGTGCATGTCGTACGTACCACGCTCCGTGTTCTTACGATACAGCAGGCCGGGGAAGAGAAAATGTTATTAAGAAAATCATACAGAAGATAAAATATATTTACTATTCATGAAAGTGGATTGTCACACTGAGTGGGCTGAGGAGGAGGAGGAGGGGTTGGTCTTGCTGTCTCCGTGAGGCAGAGACGGGAGAAAATCTGTGTGTGAACGGCCCTGCGCCGTCCCCACCCAGGTTGTTCAAGGGTCAGCTGTGTGAAAATACGGTTTTTAGGGCAGTAAGAATATAAGTACTTTTTTACCCTGTTTTTGCATTGTTAGATTGTCTTTTAGCTACATTTGGTGTGATTGTTTTTCAAAAAAGAAGGTGTATCTTATTTTTTCTAGTAAAATCAGGATCGAGTCTAGAAATAGACCCACAGATATGTTGCTAAATTGATTTTCTGCAAAGACGCCAAGGTAATTCAATTAGGAAAGAATCATCTTTTCAACTAATGACATTAGATACTATATTGGGCATCTATTAAATATACAGGAAAAAAACAAACCACAGCTCTTCTATCATATACAAAAATTAACTCAAAATAGGTCCAAGACATAAATTTAAGAGGTAAAAACATAAAATGTCTAAAAAAAATAGAAGAAAATCTAAGAGACCTTGATTTAAGCAAAGATTTCTTATAGCACAAAAAAGCACAAACTATAAAAGAAATATCTGAAAAATTGGACTTCATAAAAATTCTTAAAATTTTGCTCTACAAATGACGCTGTTAAGAAAATGAAAAGGCAAGCTACAAAAAATATTTGCAAAACACTTGTCTGAGAAGGACTTGTCTCAGAACATATAAAAAACTTTCGGAACTCAGTAAAGGAAACAAACCATCCAATTTTTAAAATGGTCAATGGACCTGAACTTCATCAGAGAAAACATACGAATGACAGATAAGCACATGAAACATCATTGCTCATTAGGCAAACGCGAATAAAAGAAAAACACCAAGAGGTCCCCCCATATGATCACTAGGGTGGTTAAAATGTAAAGGCTGACAATACGAAGTGCTGACGAGGATGCGGAGCAGTTGAAGCTCTCACTTGTTGACGGCAGGAATGCAAAATTGTGCAGCCACTTTGGAGAACAGTTTGGCAGTTTCTTAAAAAGTTAAACATGAACTTACACTGTGATCTAGCAATTCCACTTATAGGTATTTACCACCCCCTGCCCAAACAAAAAAAAAAAACAGAAAACAGATGTCCCCATTATTACCTATAAATGAGTGTTTATGGCAGCTTTATTCATAGTGGCCAAAAATGGGAAATGACCCCAGTGTCCGTCACCTGCCGGGTGGGTAAGCAAACTGCGCTGTGTCCACGCCATGAACTATTACACAGCTGTTAAAGGGATCAGCTACTTATACAAACTACAATACGGGGGACTCTGAAAAGCATTCTATTAACTTTAAAAAGCCAGACATCCAAGACTCCATACTGTAAGATTCTACTTATCTACAATTATTCAAAAGGCCAAACCACAGTGACAAAAGGCAGATCGATGGTTACAGGGAGCTGGGGCCCAAGGGAGGGGATTAACTACAAAGGGGAATGAAGGAACTTTCTGGAATGATGGAAATTTTCTAGGTCATGACGGCGGTGGTTATGCAACTGCCCACATCTGTCAAAATTCATCAAATGGTGCACTTAAACTTGGTGAATTTTATTGTATATAAATGACACCTCCACAAAGCTGACCCCCAAAAAGCATCGCGCAAGGGACGCTGCTACCAAGTTCATGATCAAGGGCAAGTCTGTGCCCTCTGGTTGCCAGGAGACTACCGGGGAAGCAAGATTTCAGTTTCATTTTGCCAGAGGATTCCTCTAAATCTAAGTGAGCAAAACCAAAACATTCTGCAGAATTTTCAGAGTTTTCCTGATGCCTCCCCCCGCCCCCGTGTCCCCGGCCAGCCCGTGACAGCTCCTCCAGCCAAGAGTCTCAGCTGAGACTCTCGGTTTCTCTTCTTATTAGAGGGGTTTGACCACGTGCCCAGGGGGGTGTTGGTTCTCCACTGCCGTGTGGGCGTGGACTTTCCAAGCTGCATTCTCCAGTGACATCCCGGTAGCCTCGGTCGTCTCTGCACGCTCTGGTGAGCATCGATCCTCGTGCATTGCTTTCAGGTGACACCTGGCGGAAATGTGCATCAAGGGCAATGTCGAAGAGAGAAGGGTCCTCCGTGTGACGCAGGCCTTCTCCAGCTCGGCACTGTGGCGCTGGGGCGGGAGCGTTCCTCGTGGCGGCAGCTGTCCTGTGCATCACAGGATGTTGCAGAGCGTCCCAGCCTGTACCCGTGAGATGCCAGTAGCAGCCCCGGCTGTGACAGCCACAAATGTCTCCAGACATTGGCAATGTCCCATGGGGGTAAAATCACCCCCATTGAGAGCCACCGAGTCTCAATGTCCTCCTGTGGCTTCTTTCTCCTCTGACTCTCTTCCCTCTGTCCCCTGTGCCCTCCGCTCCCCAACCTTCAAACTGCAGCCGCCCCTTGGCACCGTTCCGGAGCCTGCAGGCCCTGTGTCGGGAACCCAGAGGAGACAGCGTCTCTCTATGGTGGCAGAGGCAAGAACTGTCCCACGTGAGACTACCCTCAACACAGGGTCCCAAGGAGGGGCCTGTCCCTGGGGAAGTGGCTGTCCACTGGGGAACCGCATGGCCTGGCCGCCTGCTCTATGTCACCCCGGTTTCCTCAGCATGACCGGGGGGCCTCCCAGCTCCGGGACACCACCCTTCTCCCGCCGACCCCTGGGCAGCAAAGGCTCAAAGCACCAGGGATTCCTAGGAAGGGCTTTTCCCTCCACGTCGTATCGGAGTTGCTGGAGGCAAAAGAAATTGATATAAAAGGAAACTGAATATCAAGCACCACTTCTATCAGAGGGACCCAGCACGCGGGACCCTGGGGGAGTCCCTCAGGCTGCCAGAGTGACAACCGTGGCCCATAGCAGGCGCTGGGGATACACCTGCAGGAGCAGCCACAGCAAGACGACCTGGTTTATAAACATACCAGCCCCTGGTTTTTCCCACTGCCCGTCGTCAGGGGAAGGACAAACCAGCATTGGTCACGGTCCCTGGGTCTGGATGGGAAGTGACTTCTGAGGTTGTTAAATGTCATCTGTTGCCGTGTTGCTGTCTCGGCGTCTCTCCTGCAGCCAGACTGTGGTCCTTGAGGACGTACACGCGCGTGAACCCCCATCCGTTGGGCACAGACACTCATGGGACAAGTGTGAAGGTGACAATGAGAGACTCTCACCTGCGAGGTTAGGGTCGTGTGTTGCGAGCTCTCTGCTCAAACAGTGGTCCCTGGTGGGGAGGTGACAATGAGAGACCCTCACCTGCGAGGTTAGGGTCGTGTGTCGTGAGCTCTCTGCTCAGACAGTGGTCCCTGGTGGGGACCGGGATGTGCACAGCCCTGGACTCCCTGGGCTCCCTCCTGCCATGGGCGGTCGTGTTACAGCTGAGAGTGGCCTGGGCTCTGTTGAGAATGTTCTGGATGTCCCAGGTGCCCTTGAGCTCCTCCACCCCCACCTCCAAAGCGGCCACCCTCAGTCCTCAGGGGAGGTCCCGTGCGCTCTGCAGGAAAGGAAGGGGAAGCTCTTCCCGCAGAGTCCTGCCGGCGTGGCAAACACTGAGCCTGGAGAGATGCCACCGTCTGGACCCCCACACACCAACGCCCCGTGGCTGAGCACGGCCGAGGGACCTCCCCTTTCACCCTGCTGGCTCTCAGTGGGCCTTCCCGCGGCTGTGGCCAGACACATTTCCCTCCGCGTCCCCCTGTCCCAGACGACTCTCCCCTGGGGCCTCCCGCGCCCACCTGATCCTGCAGCTGCGTCACCAGGGGAGCAGAGGACCCGGGAGAGAAGGTGCGTGGCCCTCTGAGGCGGAGCTGAGGGGCCAGGCTCGGCCGAGGGGCCAGCAGCCCCCCGGAAACGTGGAAGCTTTGCTTCCTCCGCCCTGGAGTGCTCGGGCACCACCTCGCCAGGCCAGCGCTGCCCACAGCACAGTGTCACGTAAAGAGGCCACAGTGCTCACATCACTGTGTCACCCCAAGCCAGGTGGAAAGCCCCTGGGTTACAGCATGACATCCTTCTTCCTCTCTCATCGGACAAACGCATGCCTGGCAAGTGGGAGGAACGGATACAAGGAGAGAAATTTTTGATTCGAGGAAAATTCAACCAACATTCCTGTTTAGGAACGCAGCGGTGAACAGGAAAACGGATTTTCTGAAACAACAGGGGCACCAGACATCAAACGCACGCATGAGGGATGACAAACTGTGTCCCTCCTGGGACGGAAAGAGGTGAGGGGGGACAGGGAGGGCATGGGGGGGAAGGTGCAGAGAGCTGAGAGGAGAGCAGTGGGGAGAGAGATGTGAGGATGGAAGCAGACTCAGAGAGAGAGAGCGAGAGAGAGAGAGAGAGCTGTGAAGCTGCTGCTTTGGGGGTGGAGGGCAGGGCCACAGCCACAGAACATGGGCTGCCGCTGGGAGCCGGAAAACAGGGAGCAGAGGCTCCCCCGGAGCCACCAGGAGGAGCCAGCCCTGCCCACACCTTGATTTTAACTCAGTGGGACCCGGGTTTGACCTCTGCCCTCCAGAACTGCGAGGGAACGAATGTGTGTTGTTTCAAGTGTTCGCAGTGATTTGTCAGAGCAGCCACAGGAAACTCACGCAGGACCCTGAATGTCTTCTGCTCCCTCCATTCCTCGAAGGACAAAAACACTGAAGGAGGAAAATCGGGCCACATCGCCAGTGTGCAAGGCAGCGTGTACCAGCCAGGTAACAAGTGGGACGTAGACACAGTGGGCACATCGGCGGCTGGGAAGTCTTCTCACTCCTAGCAGTTCAGCAAGGAACATCCCTGCCTGCTGGGATGGAAAAATCTGGAACCAAAAGACACACAGAAGATCTCCCGGCCCTGAAAACAAGAGCAGTTTATCTGACACACCCCCGTGTCAATTACGACCGACAGGCCCGCGGGAAAAGGTGAGATCCAGGAACAGGTAGGCGCCCATGTGTAATTGCTCTAGGTTGAACAGGAGCCACACTCCATAACCTCCTGGAACATTCTGTAATAGAGTCATGCCATGAGGAGCTCTGCACACAGTGAACAATTGGGAAACATCTCGATTTAGCCACAGGAGATTCTGAGTCCCGTGGTGGAGGAGCCGGGCCCTGGGCAGGCCGTCGGACGGGCAGGACGGAGGGTGCACTCAGGCTGCTCTGGGTCCCGGTTAGACGTGATAGAACACCACGGCGTCGGGTGAACAGCAAGTGCTTGGGCAGCCAGGGGCATGTCTGTGACAGAGGACAGGTTGGGGGTGGGCTTTGAAGGTTGGACAAAACTTGGGCAGGCAAAGAAGGTGGGGAGGACATCCCATAATACTTGAAGCCCCTTGCAGGAGCGGGAGGCCTGTCGGCTCACTCTACTTAGCAGAGCATGAGCAGCGGGGGCTGTGAGGGCAAGGCTACCACTGGTCTGAGACCTGGGCCGGGGACAGGGCACACACCTGGTGCCACTCCGGCCAGCAAGCCTGGGCTCCCTGAAAGTCCACTCCCAGGGGAGGTCACCATGGGGAATGAATATTAGCCGAGAGACTGTCCTTTACAGGTGACAGAAACAGAGGTCAACTCAAACTAGCCGGACAGACAAAGGGGATTTATGGACTTGTGTGATGGGAAAGCTTGGGGTTGGGAAGGTTTCAGGCATGGCTTGATCCAGGACCACAGGGGCCACGGTGTCTCTCTCCATCTCTCAGACAAGTGTTCTTGGCCTTCAGGAAAACTGGCTTTTGGCAGCTCCAGACAGACCAACCATCTGCCCGTGGAGCCCCTCAGGAGAAGGAGAACGTCTGTCCCAAGAGCTCTGGCAGGAAAGCCCTGTCAGCTCAGCGTGGGTCCCCGCCTGGGAGCCCTCCCTGCCTGATGGAGCCCCAAAGGAAGAGACGTTCTTTTTTAAAAAAAAAATAATTGATTGAGGTGAATTTCCCATAACATAAAGTTAATCATTTTAAAGTGAGCAGTTCGGCAGCACCGACTACTCACAAGCTCTGCACTACCTCCGCCCACTTCCAAAGCGTCCCCATCACTCCGGAGCGAAACCCCGGACATTGCCGTTCACCCCCTTTCTCCCGCCCCAGCCCTGGCAGCCGCCAAGCTGCCTTCTGTCTGCAGGGACCGGCTTGCTGTGGACGTTTCACGCAAGTGGAACCGCGCACCACGTGCTCGTTTGTGACTGGCTACTTCACTAGGCGTCCTGCTGTCAGGGGTCGTGCACACAGCACAGGTGTCAGCGCCCGTCCCCGTGTGTGGCTGAATCACGTTCCATTGTACGGACGCGGGCGCTGGGCTCATGTATTGGCCGTCCGGGGAAGGAAGAGGACATCCGTGTCAGGGAAGGCCCACAGAGGTGCCCGGCCAAGGGCAGGGCAGACGTCCCCTCCCCACAGGACACGCTGACACTTGGGTGGTCGCACACTGGCCCCAGGGGGTCCTGGCTTCCTCCCGAGGATAAGCTACATCATGGCTCCTGGAAGAGATGGGAAAGAGGGCAAGACAGGAAGGTCCCTGGACAGAGTCGGGTGCCAGCCGGGTTCCCCACTGAGAAGCCACCGAGTTTCCAGAAGGGACACCAAGGTAGGACCCCATCACCACCCCAGCAGACCCCGAGCGGCACATAATGTCCAACCTCCGCTGTCCCAGAGAGGACACACGCGGGACCAGGCTCCCCTGAGACTGCGGGGGGAGCCTGGCTCTCTCCCTCCTCACCATGGAGGTGACACTCCCACCACGAGGACATCTGTGAGCACAGGAGCCAAGCAACGTACTCCGTGTTTCTGCGGAACCTTAGTTCAGGGGTGCGTGCGTCTCTGGGGGCTGCCGTAGCGACACGCCGCAAACCACGGGGCTGCCGCGACAGAAAGCCATCCTCTCCCAGCTCCGGAGACCAGAAGTCCAAAACCCAGGAGTGGGCAGGGCCGTGCTCCCTCTGGAGGCTCTAGGGGAGGGTCCTTCCTGCCTCTTGCCGCTGCTGGTGGCTCGGGATGTCCCTCGGCTTGTGGCTGCTCACACCAGTCTCTGCCTCCGTCCTCACGTGGCCTCCTCTGTGTACCTGTGTCTTCCTTCTCTCGTGGGTACAGCTGACATGGGACTTAGGGCCCAGCCAGGTAATGCAGGATGATCTCTCCCGAGAGTCTTAGCTTAGTGACACCTGCAAAGACAAGGTCTGGGCATTAGGACGTGGGCATCTCCTTGGGGGGCCGCCATCCTCCCCACCACCTGCGACAGGTGGGCAGACCTGTGCCTGGCAAGAGGTGCCATCTCCCAGCACCCAAGGTCTCCCACCTCCTGCCTCCTCAGAACACGCTTTGCAGACCCTGCAGTGGCCCCGGAGAGGGAGGGGATCCAGAGACCGTTCTGGCCGGAGACCTAAAGTCAGGGCCGGCGCTCCTGTCCCGCCTGCCCACGCGCCTCCTCCCTCTGCAGCCCAACAGCCCATCGCGGGTGACGGAGAGAGAAGACAAGGCCAGGGTGACCTGGAGCCACTTGGAGGCCAGTCACATGTCTGAATCTCACTTCCTCCTCCTGACGCCAGGGCGACCGCGAAGCCTGCCGGGGCTGCCATGCGTGAGGGTGAGGAGGCCGCGGGCTGTCGGGACACCACGGCCCTGCAGACCTGGGCCACGTCCGTGCCCAGGCGAGAGGAGCCCCCTGGTTGGGGGAAGCCAGGACGGGCCTGGTGGGGCTCTGCGTCCCGCTACTTTGGACCTGTCAGAACCGTTTGTCTCATCTGAAAACGGAGCATTAATATTATAGTTACCCAGCCCGGGAACTAAGCGGGACGTTCGAGAAGCCTGTAGCCCGCACTTGATGGATTTTCAAAATTCTCTGTTCGTGGTCTGAATTTCTTCTGCCTCAAAGAGACAGGTTAGGTGTGCCCATTTCAGTGTATACATATGTTTATAAGGTAAACACTACACATGTTTTGTAGAGAGAAATGATGGCACACGTCAGGTGGCCATGTGTCATGACCGAAAAACATTCAGCAATTTGGAACTTGTGCCTTGAGGGAAAAGAACATCACTCGCCCCTAGGTTGGGCGACTCCTTAAGGAAGGTGGCCAGTGACTGCACAATAATTATTTCCCTGGTCACCCTCTGTTTCACTGCGAGTCGTTGTAAAGTGTTGAGTTAAGGTAATGCGATCCCTGGTCCAGCCAATCAGACGTGCAAACTGCCCACGTCTCAACATACCACTGCCACGTCTGGGTTGTGGGGTTTCCCCTGCTCTCTCAGGACCTTCTTGGTCCCACACATGACACTTGACATCTGACATCAGTACCAAGCAAGAGTGCTGGTGTTTCTCCCCTTCTGGACATTAGAAAACTTAATTTCCATATTAGGCAAATGGAAACATAAATGGAAGTTCTAATATTTTCTTCCCCAACCCTAGTGGATCATCTTGTGCCCCCACTCGGGTGAGATAACTTAGAATCCTTGCATCCTGGGGCACTTTGGAGAATGAGGATGGCGGGAGGGGTGGCAAAGTGGCAGCTGTACCATGGGGTCATCGTCTCCTACATACGGGATGCCGGGAAGGGACACTCCCTGGCACAGTTATGGGTGCAGGGGGGCACAAGTGGTCTCTCCTGGATGCTCCACAGCTGGAAGCCCACGAGGGAACTAGGGAGAGCATGTTGGAGCAGCATGTTGTCATAGAAGGAACAAAATTGGGGTCCTGCATTCCAGCGCTGACTCTGCTAGGAACTGGCTAAGGCATCCAGGTAGACTCCCATAATAATGACCTTGCCCCAGCACACATCATGCTTCCCTGTACTGTCCTGGTCACGTGGCTTTGCTGCTCACGTGGCTTTGCTGCCATCAAGAAATGGAGTCCATTTCCCCACTCCTTTCCTCTGGGGTGGCCTGTGACATGCTTTGATCAATAGAATGTGACTTCTCAGGCTGGGCAGCTCCTCCTTTCATCCTCTTGGGACATTCTCACTATCATTTAAAGATTCTACGGTGACAGGTTTCTCGGTTGGCCACTGCCACACAAGTCAACCCAGGTGAGACCAGCTGAAGAACCACCCAGTCAACCCACAGAAGTGTGAAGAATAATACATTGCTGTTGTAAGCCATGAAGGTTGGGGGTCATTTGTTACACGCCAATGGTGACTGATACATCTTCCCATCCATTTGTTCCCTAATGCTCTGAAGCTCAGCCATGGGGGAAAGAGACAGATGTTTGCTACATTAATAAATACAAAGATGGCAAAGATGCCAAGTCAAAGAGAGCAGTGCCTGGGAATGAGCATTGCCTCCTCTCGGCTGGAGTTGGTCCCACTCCAAAGATGCTGCCGAGGAGGGCAGAGAGGCCACTCCAGCTGTGCTCACGGGAGCATCGCACGCCATGGATGCAGCACTGGAGACAAGTGAGCTCGGATATTGACGATGTCCTCGGAGCCCCACAGTTCTGCATCACCCCCTGCTCCCACCATGGGCCCGGACCCGAGAGTCCCTTTCATCTGCTGAGCCTGCAACCTCCTTTGCAAGCTGCAGATAGAAGTATCCACCTGAAAGAGCTGTCTTGAAGACTAAATGAGATGCGTGAAGCAGCTGGCGCCCAGCGGGCATTGAGAGTGATACTTGCAATGTGCGTATGTCAACCCAGAGGGGCACAGAGATGACCATCTCCGTGGGCACGTGGGAGGGTGATGATGGGACACAGCAGACAGGAGCTCAGGTGGTTTCTCTCACGCCTACAGCTTGAATGTCCAGTTCTACCATATGCAGAAGGTCTTCGTGCAAACTCGACGCACGCTTGCAGAGGCAAGACTGACTGGCATGTTGGAGGGTGCTCCCATCCCCTGCCAGCACCTATACGGATGTCATAGCAGGTCACCGTGCAAGACTCCGGTGTTGGCTGTGCATTCCTCGGGACCATACGCCCATGACCCTGGGCTGCCCATCCTAAGTGAAAGCACACTTTTCAAAGCGGCAGTCCTGGGTCACTGGTACCTCCCAGCGGCTGGGTCATTCTATTTTTTTCTCGCCCTTCTCTAAACTCTTAGCTTCCCCATTGTGGAACCTCACTGAGTTGAACTCCCACTTTAGGCTCATTTACAGAAGGGTTTAGAATCCCAGTGCAGAAAGCCTCTTTGTTGAAAGCAGACATTTCGTGACCTCCGTGGCGCTTACCTTTGCTGCCCGTGTGAGGGGCGCGCGCTCGCTGCAGGTGCTCCCCGGCAGCATCTGACCTCCCAGGGACAGCTGCCATGAGGGCTCAGGGCCGGCCGCTCCACCTCAGTGTCTGCGCGTTGTGAAATCCAGGGTATAAAGGGATGTTCAGAAAATAGCTTCTCCAACAGGGCTTCCTTCCTGTGGCCGATTTCATGTAGACATGTCACAATTGCAGGGAGCGAAAGATGAGAGGTTAAAAAAATACACTGGATTTGCTGAAAAAGTTATTTCTTGTAAAAGCTTCTCCCTTCCACTTAGAGAGAAAACAAATAAGCAGATTCCCCCGTGGTTCCCTACATTCGTGACAGTGAAGAAAACCTCCTTTCGGCAAGAGTCCTGTGCCTCGGCCAGCAGCCCCCTGCGCAGCCAGGGCCCGTCAAACCCAGCACAGGGACTCACCCCTGACAGCACTGTCCTCCCAGTTCTGTTCAGATGCTTCCCGTGGCCTCAAACAAAACGGGATGGGATAGGGTGGGATGGGGTGCGTGGGGAGGGGCGGGGAGGGGAGGTGGGGAGGGGGCCCTGCTAGACCAGGCTGAGACCTGGGTAGATTTTCCATTTGTATTCAGTGATGTCATTCCAGAACACATCCTCTAAAGAGTCTTCCAGCGCAGGTCGCACGGTCTCTGTCACGACCGCTTGGCTCTGCGTGCAAACGTGTCACGGAGGTCACGCCAGTGAGTGAGCGTGGCTCATGGCTCACCTTCCAAACACAGGTGGTGGGCGCGTTTGGCCCGTGGGCACAGTTACCAAACCCTGATCCAGCCTCATGTCATATGCAAAGCAGGACCACTTTCCAAAGGATTCCCGGAAGCCTATTTGAATACTTTCAGTGACGGGGAGCTCACCCCTTTATAAAGGACTTAAGTAAAGAATGAAATGTTAGTAATAATAGAAACCAATGTCCATATCCCTAAAATGGTCCTTTTTCACACTTCGGTCACTAACCAAGAGCACACATAATTTCACATATATTCCATTAGGGAGAGGATAGGAAATCTGGGGACGTTTCTGTGAAAGAATTAGATGTATCCCTTGTGTCTGCCAGTCCCCTGGGAGACCATCTGGTCCATCTGTGGTTCGCAGACGGAAAAGCAGAGGCTTAGCGAGCTCAAGTGACACGCCCAGGCACACGCCGGCTTGCGGCAGAGCTGGCTTTCTGCCGCCCGAGTTGGTGTTTATGCCGCCACTCCAGCTTAACGGAGCTTCTGGGCCAAAGAGCAGTGACGGAGGAGATGCTGGGAGTGAGGGGACACGTGTGGGACATGTGTGGGACATGGGGGACGGTGGCAGTGGGGACACAGAAAAAGACAGGGAAGGAGCCAACCCTGGGCCTCTAGTTTCTTATTCAATTACTAGTTTCTTATTCGATGACTCATCTGCAGAGGGATTCGAGAAGCATCACCTGACCCATCAGTCAATTCGCATCTGACATCTAAAAGCACCGGAGTCCATGCTGGGGAAAGCACTGGTTTTGAAAACTCCCGGTTTAACCTCAGTCCCACTCATCTCTCAGTGGGTGCCGATGAGGCCGTGTTGACACCTGCACCAAAGCGTTTCCAGCCCTCAACCCACATGTCCGCAGGCCCTCGCCCTCCCTCTGGGGTCCCCTCTGATACCCTGGAAGCCCCGGCAGACCTCGCAGACCCGCCAGGCTGCCAGCCTGGCGAGCAGAATGGTGTCTCATCACGGAGTGGATGTGCCCTGCCCGGTCGTCGTCCGGACGTCAGACCATATGACAAGTAAGTCATTGACCATAAAGGTAAAGATAGATAAATTCAACTCTAGTAAAATTTAAAACTTCTGTTTATCAAAAGATGCCATTAAAAAGATGATAAGGCAATCCACAGAATGAGAGATGTTCATAACACATATACCAAACAACTGGTTCTTATCTATAATATATAAAGAGCTCCTAGAGATCAATAAGAAAACGATAGACAACATAACTAAAAAATCAACAAAAACTTGAATACGCTTTTCACAAGAAATCTGGAAAGCCAGTAAACATGTGAAAACATGTTGACCTCATCAATAATTAGAGAAATACAAGCTAAAACGTCAGCAAGCTACAATTACATATACCCTGTAATCCACAATTCTGCACCTAGCATATACTGATAGAAATGCAAACGCCAGAATACATGTAAACAACAATGTTTATGGAAGTATTGTTTGTAATTCCCTTAACCTAGAGAAAAAAACCACACAAATGTCCATCAACATTAGAATAGATAATTGTGGTGTATTCATGCAGATAAGACGCCAGCAAGGAAGACGGGTGGCCCACAGCTACAGACAAGATAAGTGAATCTTTAATGAAACGTCCAGTAAAAGGAGCCAGACCCATCCACCCCCCAAAATAAAAATGTATCATACGGTCCCCCTGATATCAATTGAGAAACAAACAAAACCTTACTAAATGGTACCATTTAGGGTCGTGCACAAAGGTGGTCAAAGCTGAAGGCAAAACCATCTGATGGCCGTCAATGTCGGGTGGTGGCTGCTGCGGGCGGGGGGGCTGTGGGGTGCCCGTGCACCCACAGGGTGACATCTCGCTCTGCAGCTGCTTCCCAGGGACGCATCAGCCTGGACCTTTGTCTCTTACGCGCTTTTCTCTAAAATACAACACAATAAAAAGGCGGGATCACTGCTGAAAGAATAGAAACACAGTCTATACCTTCCAAAGGAGTAGATTTTTTAAAAAATACTTGGAAGATAGGTTTGGGGGATATAAAATACTTAATCAACAAAGCTGAAAATAAAAATATGGAGGGAACGGCAGTAAACAGAAAACACAGCATAAACGTCAGTGAATTAGGGGACGTCCCCACACCGGGCAGCTGCCACCCTGGTGCTCACAATACGTTACCGACAGAAAAGGGAGGTTCCTACGCTGAGGAAGCGTTAAGTTTTGTCTTTGTTGAAAATAAATGTATATTAACAAGGCTATGCACACCTGTCAAAGAAGTTCTGAGAGAGTGTTTATCAAAATGTTAAGCAGTGATTATGTCTGGGTAGTAGAACTGCGGGTGGTTTTGTTAGTTCCTATTTTTTTAACCTATATTTCTAGTTTTCTACAATAGTTTGTGTTACTCACATTGCTTTTTAGGTAATGGAAAGTAAGCGGGCAGGTAAGACGAGGCCCTGGTGTGGAGATCCCTGCGGGCTGGGCCAAATTTAGATGTCGGACGATGGGGAGCTACTGAAGATTCTTGAGCTGGGGCAGTAGGGGTCAAAAGCAGGGCTGGGCAGGCTCCATCTGCCAATAGCAGCAGAACTGGGGTCAGAAGCCAAGAGCTCAGCCAAGAAGCTCTGAAATGATTCCGAAGAAAGAAAGAGGCGGGAGGATGGGGGGAGTTTGAGGATGATGCAAGAAGGAAAAGGAAAAAGTGAGTCTTTGGATTCTTTTAGGATATTTTGAAGGAAAAACAGTAGAACATGGTGAGTTGCAGGTGGCTGGGGAGGGCAGGGGAGGACAGGAGAGGACAGGAAATTGGTGCCAAGGCTTGGGAACCAAGAGGGAAGGATTTATGTAAGTAAGGTTAACCTCAAATGCTCTGGGAAAGTCGGTGAATTTACAGTTAGGTCTCTGGTGTCCCGAGAAGGCTGGTTAACAAAGTATCCGACACCTGAAAGGTTCATGGTAAATAGAAATCGTGATTCTGGTGCAAGTGTTAGGTCTCACAGGTTAACGATGCCATTGTTAATGCTAATAGCTAACACGTTTGAGTAACAGGTGCCTGTGAGCTCCTCGCTGCTGTTTCCGTTTCTCAGAGGACGAAGCTGGAGCCGGGAAGCCGCGGAGTCAGGACCCGCCCGATCCCGGAGCCCGTGCCCTGGACCTCGCGCCTCTGCTGCGTCTTGGGTCTTGTGCGCCACCAGGGACCTCTGACTCCTCAAGTACACGAAGGAGGAAGGACAGCTGACCTGAGTGCCAGGCTCTGCTGAGGAAGGAAAGAGCAAAGTGCGTGACGTGCCTCCTGGTAGCTCCGGGTGACACAGTGCACGGTGCCCTTGGCCGTGAGTTAACAAGGCGCACACTAAGGTATGAGAAGGGTGCGGATGTCTGCAATCTGCTTTGTCATGTGTCCTGAGGCCAGGGTGGATGGGAGATGGCCAACATTTGTTTACAGTTTTTCTTTTAATTTACAAATGATAAAGTGCATAAATTTTACTTGTGTATTTGCTGAGTTTTGGCAAACGCGTACACCTGCATAACCCAAGCCCCGCTAAGATGCATATTACCGTCACCGCAGAAAGCTCCTTCCCGCGTTCCCTGCTCAACCCCTGCCCCTGCACCCGGGGCCCACTGTCGTGTGGGGTTTCCCACCACAGAGCAGATCTGCCAGTGCTGGAACGTCAGGCAGGCGGAATCATAGAGAAAGGCCTCTCCTGGGGAGGGCTCCTTCCACTTAGAATGATGCTGCTGAGAGTCACTCGTGTTGACGTTTGTTCCTTCCTGCCACTAACAGTCCGTCCTACAAAACGCCGCGGTGTGTTTCTTCAGCCTCCCAGGATGCACACCTGGACTGTCTCCGTTTTTTGACTATTAAGAACGAAGCTGCTCCGACCATTCTTGTGCCGCCTGGCACACCTTTAAGAGCAAAAAGGAGCACAATTAAGAGTTAGGCCACCACAACCTGCTCCGTCGGGACTGCCTGCCACGCCAGGACCCCCAGTTGGCGGACGAAGCCCCTGCAGGGCCCACTGTCCACCCAGGTGGGAACCTGTCAGTTACAGCTGCCTGCAGCGTGGGCGCCCCCCCCCCCCGGCACTCAGAGCAAACACGCGATCTCTCTGCCACCTGGCCTCCCTCCAGGCCTTGGATTCAGTCGCTGTTCTGCCCTAAGCACGCAGTCTCAGCCCCCGACAAATATTTGCTGATGGGTTTTCTTTTCTCCTTCACGCTGGTTTTCCGGGATATCCGGTTTCCAGGTTCCCTGTGGCTGCCTGTAAGAGTGCCAGCTCTGCCATTGGTGACAGAATCACGGTGCCCAGAGATGGAACAGCATTGAGACATCACCAAGCCCAGCTGGGCCTTCTCCTGTGATCTGCAAGGAAGGGAAGACGGGGAACAAGAGAGCAAGACCAACGACGTCTCCTACGGGCACGTTGTTTGGCCAATGTGTAAATATGTGAGTTCCAAAACTGTGCAAATTTTTTTCTTGACTGCGAGTCTGAGGGCAAGGCTTTAAAGAAAAAAAAAATGGGCCACGAAGCAGGCAAACTGCCTCAAGGAACAAGTTCAGTGTAGTCAGTCCTCCTTCAGGTTGAGAGGCGGGTGTCCAAGGTCAGATGTGTGCACCGGACGTGACGAGCACCCTGCCGGGCAAGGGGAAGAAATCTACCCTTCCTCGCGAGTCCCGGGTGCAGCAAGCTAAGTCCCCAGCCTACACGTGTCTGCACCCTCAACGCGCCTGCTCCAGACCCACCGAGAACATTGGAGGACATGCAGGATTTACTTTAAGGGCAAACATATTTCAATGAAATGAGCCACCCCTGCTCCAAATTCTTCTGTCAGCACTCTAGAACTAAAAAATGGGAATTTTCTGAAAGCCCCACCAAACGGTGAACGTCAAGGCCGCCAGACGAGGCCAGCAGCCTGACACACGCCCGCTACACAACGCAGAGCCCCGCCGTCCATCCGTCTCCCCACCCCATGTACAGTTAAACTGCATTTGACCTTCAGAAACCCACAGGCGCATAAACAGTGTGAGATGAGACACAGCCTGAGCCGTCTGCTCTGCAGGGAGAAAGGCCAAGCAGCGTGGAGAGGGAAGTGGCCGCCGCGCTGTCTAAATAGAACCTGTTAGTCAGCGAGCTCTAGCCAGCAGCTGCCTTGTGCTGCATTGTTCGAGCAAACACGCTCTTGGCTCCAGAAACACGGGTAGGGGGCAATGGAGGGGTCAGAGTAATGACACAGGGGAGCAGAGAAGCAGAGGCCTGAGCAGGTGCCGGGGGAGGGACACACCTGCCAGGCGGACGCTGGTGTGTTCTGCTGCCCAGCTGTCAGCAGCCAGACAGTCACACAGACGCTTCCATGACCTGAGACACCAAAGACAGTGAAGTGCAACCTAGAGACCGCTGATTTATAAAAGATCCGGACTTACGCACTTCTGTTTTAAAAGGGCCAGACTGAGGCACTAACACCGAAGACAGAGTTAGTCCTTGTGCTGGGAGATCCGAGTGGAGGTACATGCGGTGTCCTCTGGGCACGTGCAGGAGAAGAGCAATAAAAACCCGAAGTGAAGGTGGAGGTGCAGGAAAGCCATCGCCAGGACAGTCAAACGAGGGGTGCCGTGGTGGCGCATGGACAGCTCTGTCATAGGACATCGGGGGGTCCCTCCCCAGCATGCGGAGGGTTAGTGCAAGAGCACTGGGACTCTGGGAAGCGGTTTGCGAAGTCGCAGACTGTTGAAACCTGGAGTGGTGTGGTCAGAGGAGGCCAAGGGAGTGACAGACCGGCAGTGGCACCGTGCAGGGACAGCACATGCCACGGGCCTGAGACCGCGGGCCCTGGAATGTGGCCTCCGAGGGTGGCCCTTGCCTGGCATCTGAGAACTCGGGTTTGGGGGGATCCCACCGTTCCTGGAACAAGTAAGAGGGGCTCTGTGTGCCTAAAGTGGATCATCCCAGGGATGGTCAAAACCAAAGAATAAATAAAACAAGCCACTCTACGCTTTTTTTTTAAGACACAGTTTCTTTCTGTCACCCGGGCTGGAGTGCAGTGGCATCGCCATAGCTCACTGCAGCCTCCAACTCCTGGGCTCAAGGGATCCTCCTGCCTGTTCTGAAGCCCCGAGAGGCCCCGGCGCTGCCCTGCAGACGTGGGGATGGGCTCGTGGTCCCTGGGTCCACGTGACTGTGCCAGTCCAGGCTGGGAAACTTCTGGATGTGGATTCAGACACAGAATGCCTCAGTGAGAGGAATGGCCGGTAAGTCTTCTCCCTGGGACTTATTTAGGACTATTTTTTGCTTCTGATTTGTTGAGAAAAAGAATTGTCCCTGAGTTCGTGCACGTGGGGACTCCCCTTGCTCCCCCACCCCAAGCCAGGTCTTGGAAGCAGGCCATGCGGCTGCAGCCTGGCCATTTGCAGGGGTGAAGCCCAGCTGGAGGCCTGCGGGGGCAGAGGGGCACAGCAAGGCCTCCACCCGGCCTCGGCCAAGTCAGACATGGGACTCCCAGTCAGGGCCCTTTTGTTCCGCACCCCTTCAAAGGCCTCCTCCCCTCCTCCAACCCAGACGTGGCCCCGGACAGCCCGAGACAGAGTGTGGGTGCAGGTGCATGTGGCTGGCAGGTGCACACCTGGCCAGGAGGCCCTCAGAGCAGGGCCCCAACTCCGTGTTTGCAGAGAGGAGAGGGTCGGAGCAAGGCGGCCGACGCCAGTTCTTTGGAAGGAAAGAGCCGCACTGCACAGCGCATCTGCAGTCCGACACTCACACGCCAGACAGCCCAACGCCTGTGTCCCCGTCCCAGCTGTGACGTGGCCCTGTGCTGTCGGGCAGGCGCTGGCACGCAGAGCCCCACTCCCAGCTGCTGGGCCAGCCACGGGGGGACCACAGACCTGTGGCCAGGCCTTCCAGCTGGGCTGGGCCGCCCGCTGCCCCGGAGCAGCCCTGGGAACGGAGGCTCCATGGGGAACTGAAAACCAGCCCGACCCAGCTGGAGTGGGGGGGCCGGTTCTGAGGGACTCGGCCTGGGGACAGGGTCCAGACCGCATTCGTGTGTGCGTTTCGTTCAGCAGCCATTTCTCAAACGCCTGCCTTCCCGGGACGGCGACACCCTTGAGGGCCTGACCGCATCTGCCTTTACCCCTGTCTGTCCCCAGGACTGCCCCGGAGCCTGGCCAACAGCAAACAGCGGTTTGTCCTTGTCAACCAACTCGCTGGAGCTACAGACTCCGGACTCACTGCCCTCAGCGCCCTCATTGCGTAACGGGGGAGTCCTGCTCCACCTGGTTCTCACGGCGCCCTGGCCACCGCGCCGTGGCTTTCGAGTGTTCTGGACTCCTCCCAAGATCTGCTCCGGCCCGTGAGGGTGGGCCCCTCTTGGTCAAGGGCACAGTCCTCAGAGCAGCGCTGAGCACCAGCACAGCCAGTGTCCTGCCTGCCGCCGTCCCCACCTGACACGGGGACCCTGTTCTCTGTGACCCACCCCGTTGCCTGGCTGGGAAGGCACGTGCCCGCCACTCCACGGGCAGCCACACGCGAACAGCACGGTGGCCTCTGAGTGTTGAGGGCAGGAAAGCCTGTCCCCCAGCCGTCCGGGGGGAGGCCCCCAGCCCACGGTAGAAACTGAACACCCGGGTCCAGCCTGCAATTATTAGCCGTGTCACCTGGCTGTGTCACCTCTGTGGCTCTCGGAGACCTGAGTTGCAAAGCGGGGGGCCAAGGCCCTCCCACCAGGGCGAGCAAGGATTGAACCGAAGGTCTCCCGAGGTCCCCGCGCTCTAAGATTTACGATGCGGACTTACGTAACCGCCGGGGCCGTTTCCTCATTCGGAGCAGGGGCCCTGCGGAGGGCCTGGAGCTCTTCCACGTCTGGCAGTCACAGCCGCGCTGCGGAGGCCGGCGGCGGCGTGGGCGCTCCGAGGACATCCCCTGGACGTCGAGGTTCCCTCCGTCGCTCCCGGCCCGCATGTCCATGTGCTTTCCTATAATTTGCTTCTTTCTCCTAATGATGGAGTTTTTCTAATTCCCTTATTTGAAGTTTTACTTCGTTATGAATTCTCAGAACAACACTCACTCCCATTTTTCCCAAGAAATAGTTGGGACTCCAAAGCCAAATACATAATCGCTTTTGACCTTGTGACTGTTTGACTCCGAGAGTTTTGGATGGAAACTTGACTGGTCTCAAAAAACCATGAAGCTATTTTGAAAATAACATTCACTGACTACCTCCTGCGCTAATGTCGGAGCCTTCTTCCCTGCTTTTCATGGTGGCCTTTGAAGTTACCTTTAAAGTGGACAGTTTCATGGCCATTTGATTTCATTTGATCCTCCCGACCTTTCCGAGGTGGGTCTGTGGTCCCCATTAGACAGACGAGCCAACTGAGGCTCGGGTAGCGTAAGTGACGGGTCCTGACCCTGACATCTGCCCCCTCACGGACCGTGTCTTCCGACTCCCGCTCTGGCGTGTTCTCCCTGAAGCCCTCCCCGGGCCGGGCTGAGACCCAGTTCCAGGCGGCTGCGCCCTCCCAACCCTCCCTGCTGGGTCGGCCTCCCACACCTCCCTCGCCCTCTGACCAACTGCACCGCCGCCGACCCCGTCTGTGATGACAAAGTGCCATTTGTAGTGGCTTCAGACCTTGCACTCCGTAGAGCAGAGGTTCTCTCCTCTCTTGGGACCCACTCTTGTATGTTCAGGGTCTGCTCGGCTCGCTGGGAAGACGTGAAGACAGTCACGGCTACAGTCAACGAGATTACAGCGGCACAGCGAGACACGCCCCTGGCGCAGCAGGGCCCTGCCGGCACAGAGTGACCTGGAGTCATTCCTGGCCCACCCACGCAGCCGTCTGGTAGACCTGCCTGATTCTGAGACTGCTGTCCCTTGTGGAATGGTGACATCCGGCAGTGGATGCTGTCACACCACTGTGTGTTCCAGTGTGGCACCTGTGGGGGGTGTCAAGACACACCCCTGAAACGTCCCTAAGAAGCCCTTGGATTGTGGCTCTTCTAGGGTAGGGAGCAGTGTCCCCCAGCGCACATGAGCACACGTCACATCGAGAGGGCGAGGGGCCGGAGCCGGGCGGGTTACAGTTCTATGCTAGCAGGAACAGCGGGGGTGAGGAAGCTGGACCCCGCTCACCAGAGCCCATTCTGCGTGTTTCGTTCCATTTCCCCCTCCATGACGCCACAGTGGTGGCATTGCCATCGCCATGGCGGGAGTATTTACACCGCGTCATGGGCACACGCTAGGCCGTCAGGGCGGTCCCCAGCAGAGCTGGCTGTTAAAGTCTGCCAGCACACCACCGGTGCAAGGAGCCCTGAGCGAGCCCTGGGCTGTGTTCCTCGTCTGTCCAGGCACAGGGGGGATGAGGTGGGCTCCAAGACCCTCTGGCCTCTGACCCAATGTTGTCTATCGCACAGCAAACGGAGGCTCAGAGGAAGAGCCCGGAAGCCCAGGGTGCTGCCAGTTCCTGGAGAACTGCTCTCCCTCCTCCCTGAGCCGCGTCGACCCCTCCCGCCCGGGCACAGGGACCGAAGCTGCTTCATGTCTGCGAGGCCTGACAGGCGGCTGAAGCAGGGCCGCGCCCTCCCTCTCAAAGCTCAGCAGGGCTCAGCCTGCCGAGCGCTTTCCTGGCTGAGTCTTTATTTTCTGTTTATGATTTATAAGCGACACTCTGTCTTCCAGGAAGTCTGGAGAGATGCGTGCAAGGAGTTTGCACATCCAGAATTCTCAACCGCATCCTGGCACCCCGACAAGCAGCTCCTGCCACTGCAGAGAAGGATCTGGAATGTGAAGCCTGGGGCGGTCTGGGGGGCAGGGGGCCTTCTCCAGGGGGCCTCGTGTGGGGCATTTGGCCCCTCACCCCTCTGATCCAGGATCTGCCAGTCTCAAAGACACAGAGGTGCAGACCCCGCCCAATGCACTAGACTAGCACAGGAAGCCAGAATGACTCTGAAAAATCTACGTGTCACGGACGAGAATGTGCCTGACAGCGTCACCTGCACAGCCCCTCCCTCTGGCAGATCTGCAGGAAGCCAAGTCACAAACAGGCAGCTCCTTGGCAGGACGACAGGTGCTGCACGGGGCAGACGTTCCGCAGCCTCAGCGAAGACGGCCAGGCCTCCGTCCTGCAGTGGGCAGTCCCTCACGGCCAGTGGGCCTGGAGCTGGGGCAGGGCTGACACCCACTGCCCAGGTGCTGCCCGGAGGGACCGTTGACAGTGGCCTCTGGGACTCTCTCTTCCCCAGGCGTCCACATCCAGCCCAGTCCCTCCCTCACGGCAGAACTTCCACCATGCCGTGTCCTGCAGGCGTGGGAGCCACTTCCCACCTTGGCTTGCGTGTCTCCCTCCGATCCAGTCACCAGGCAGACATTCACGTGCTGCTCACGGCTGCCACGGTGCAAACCCTGGCTCTGCCCCATGCCACCGGTGGACGTGGCGCGTCACAGACAGCAGCCACCCTCTGTGTGCTCAACGGCAGAGTCGGGACAGCAGCTGGGCTCGCTCTCCAGGCCTGGACGTTTGCACGAGACGGCAGCACGGAGCACAGAGCAACCACGCGTGGCAGGAAGATCACCAAGTAGAGGTTCGGAGCTGAACTCCGAGGGCAAGTTTATTTTTCCCTCCCTTCCAAGTTTTTGAGGAATTCCTCAGGGGACCAGAAGCTGTGGAGCTCTGGATTCTTAGAGGAACATGCGGTGCAGGAGGCTGTCCCCTGTCCCCTCACGTAGCCAGAGAAAACCCATTGCATTGCACTGCTAAATGCCGGTGCTGTTGTAATCACCTCCTGAACCTTCCAGCCCAGGTGCACGACCGGCCTGGTTCCCAGTCCCTGTCCCTCGTGGTGGCCTTTGCAAGGCCCGGGCTGCGCCCCCCACCAAAGCAGCGCCTCTCAGGGTGAACGTCTCCCCGTCTCTCACCCGCTTGCTGCGCCTCCAGACTCCAGCTGCACCTCGCCAATCCGTCTCCCGGCCCATGTCCAGCCATCCTAGACCGTGAGCTGGTGCCTGGGGACGGCAGGGCAGCGTGACAGAGAAGCCCGAGTCCCCGAGGCCACGCAGGGGCTGCCCTGAGCTGCTGCCTGTGGATTTTTCTTTTTTCAGTATGTGGGACAGGTGCTCCGTCTATGGAAGGAACTGTTTCTGTCTTTCTTTCCCCATCCTTCCCTCCCTCCGTTCGTGCCTCCCTGTCTCCTTCCTTCCGTTCATGCAGCCAAAGCTAGTTCTAACGGACACTCAGCCCGACGCTGTTTCCAACTCGCCAGTAAAGCCGATCACGCAGGACAAGGGTGTGGCGCCGTCCCACCCTCCCACCGCCTGCTCTGTAGGAAATTTGTCGTGAGAGGCCGGCTCTTCCCAGACAAGCCGTGTGCTGGGCGCGAAGACGTCCCCAGGCGTGTCTGGAGGTCGGGCCCTCTGCCGGCCCTGTGGGGTCAGTGCCGGCCTCTCCGGGCGTTTGCTCCGGCCTGGCTGAGGGCAGGGCAGCTGCCTCACTCGCCGACCCACTGATGGCTGCCAGGGGCTGGGGCGAAGCGGGCTGGCCGGACCTGCGCTGGAGCTGAGCGCGCCTGATTTCGGGAGAACACGTGTTGGGGCGAAGGCAGCTGAGATCCCTTGCCGAGGACCCGCGTGTTCGACAGCCAGCACCCCAACCTCGTCCTGGGCCTTGGGGGATCCACTAAACCTCTGCACGGGAGTCTCACCTGATTCAGAGAGGCGTGAAGAACATTGTCTCAGAGTGTCCCTGAAACACTTGTGAAATACAACGGGGGCAGTGACCTCACAGTGGGGAAACCCAGCAGACACATCTCCACTGAGCCAGCCCCCGGCGCCCCCAGGCTGGACGAATCCCCACCACGTCCCCCCATCGCTTCTGCCACTTCCCAGCAAAGTGCATGACTTGGTCCCATTGTGCACATACATCAGACCCACCCAAACTGAGGTCCCTTTGACAAAGTGACCCGTCTGTAACTCCCAAGCGCGTGAAGGCTGCGAACACTGAGGGGGACCAGCAGCCTGTGCCAGACTGCGGGGGGCAGGGGGAGCCGTGGCTACTGGGCCAGCGCGCGGTCCCAGCCGGGCTGTGCGTGGACGGGACATGACGGAGCCGTGGGCCCCAATCTATCGGAAACCTGAAGAGTTGTCCCCGAAAGCTGGCCTGAATCAGATGGAGCTGCAGGGGACAGAGGGTGTGTTATAAGGCACGTGGGAAGCTGTCCCTCCCTGGCCTGCATGTGACTCCTGCAGGACGATGCCCAGTTTCCTCAGCAAACAAACAGCTGGAGGGAAAAAAAAGGAATGAAAGGAGATTTAAGAGATAAATCAGTATTTTTGGATCCAGTTCAAGTGAATCAACTTCAGGAAGACATTCATGAGAAAATCAGAGAAACATGAGCATTGCCTGGACAGCAGATAACATAAAGGAATTGTTGTTGACTTGTCTATGCAGAATGATATTGCTGTGAAGCTTTTTGGGGTTTTTTGATTTTCATTTTTTATAGACTGAGTCTTGCTCTGTCACCCAGGCTGGAGTCCAGCGGCCCAATCATAGTTCACCGCAGCCTCGAACTCCTGGGTTCAGGTGATCCTCGTGCCTCAGCCTCACGAGTAGCTGGGACTACAGGTATGAGCCACCACACCTGGCTAATTTTTCTATTTTTTGTAGAGACAAGATCTCACTATGTTGCCTAGGCTGGTCTGGAACTCCTGGCTTCAAGCAATCCTCCTGCCTTGGCCTCCGAAAGTGCTGGGATTATAGGTGTGAGCCACCACCACCAACCATGAAGTTGTTTTTTTTAAGTTCTCATCTCTAAAAATATTTAGACAGACTCATGGATAAAAACAAGATGATGTCTGGAATTTGCTTAAAAATAACGGAGTCAAACAACACAAATGTCCACCAACAGATGAATGGATACACAAAATGGGAAACATCCACACCATGGAATATTACTCAGCCTGGAAAAGGAAATTCTGATACATGCTATCATGTGGGTGAACCTTGGAAACATTATTCCCAGTGAAATAAACCAGACACCAAAGGACAAATATCATCGTTCCGCCCAGAGAAGGTCCCTGGGGTCGTCAGATTCCTAGAGACGGAAAGCGGAAAGGCAGGTGCCGGGGCTGGGAAGGGGCTGGGGAGTTAGCGGTTAACGGGGAGGGAGGTTCATGGGGAAGATGAGAAAGTTCTGGAGGTGATGGTTGCACAGCCGTGTGATTGTACTTAATGCCACTGAACTACATGATTAAAACTGGTCAGGATGATAAGTTTTAGGCTATGCATATTTTGCCACAAAAATTTAAAAATTAAATACCGGGGTGGGTGAGCTGATATTTGTGGAAACTGGGTGTGGGGCACAGAGAGCTCTTGTTCTGGTCACTGCACTCTGGGCATGTCCGAAATTTTCCACAGTGAAACACTTTCTTTAAAACTTAGGAACAAAACAGCAGCCCCCGTACCCAGGGCTGATGAGGACGCGTATGCAAACCACGCAGCACGGACAGGTGCCCATGAGGGTGTGTTGGGTGAAATCCGGCTACCCGGCTACGTCTATGCTATGACTTCAATTATACGCAAAGGCACACGTTGCAGGGAAAGTCTGGAAGGAAATACACCAGAATTACAGCACCTGCAGTGTTTGGGCGGATAATGGGTCGGTTTTTGTTGGGTTTTTTTGTTTGTTTTCTTTTTCTGAGCTTTCCCTAGTAGAGTTCCTTGCACGGTTGTTAGAAATAAATTCCATGCACCCCAAGGCAGTACCAGGAGAGAGGATGTCAGGAAGCCAGCTGTGCAGGGTCCCCAAGGAGGGACACGGCAGTGTCACCCAGGAGAGTTCCTGGGAGAGGCAGCCTGCGGACCACTGGGACAGCCCCAAGCCCAGAGCCAGGGGCCGGACGCTGGGCCCCAGTGGTCCTGCCCTCGGGGTTGAAGGTCGGACTCCCGGCCCAAAGGAAGCAGCTCTGGTGGTGACTGTCACGGAGCAGAGGGCGTCAGTGCCGGCCCGGCCTTCACCCTCTCCCAGCCCCAGGGCCCGGCCCTGTCCTGCTCCCTCGGGGGCTCTGGGAGTGCGGCCCTGGTGAGCAGGAGCCAGGCCGCCAGCTGCCGCCACCCGAAGGCGCTTCCTGCCCCGGCCTCCCTCCGTGCCCCGCGGGCCTGCGGTTCCTCGGCCCCAATCTGGGCTCCGAGTTGCTCAATGCACCGGCTCTTCCTGTTCCCCTTTTCCCAGGCGGCGCCCCACCGCAGGGAAGCACGGCCCCTGCAGGCGGCGGGCTGTTTCCTCGGCCCTGATTGCTCTTCCCGCCCGGGTTGCCAAACGGCTTCTGAAGAAACCCCTTTCTTGGGCTTTTTTATTTTGAGGAAGGAGCCCGGCGCTGTCTGTCTGTGCAGAGGCTGCGATGGTCCCGGCGACAAGCCCCCGCGCACCCCACCAACAGCCGGAAGCACCGCTCCACCTCCGTGGCCCTGAGCCGTGGTGCCAAGCGTGTCTGGAGGGCACACGGTGACAGTAATGTCCCTTAGTGTTGCCTGGTGCAGGGAGCTCTCCCATCCCAGCCTCCAGGGAGCCCCCCAAGTGGGTGACACTGTGACCCCAGGTGTGCAGACCAGGAAACCGTGGTGGGTGCAGGGGGATGACACAGCCAGGGGACCCAAGGCCAGGCAGGCCCTGCACTGTGCCAGGAGCCCAAGCCCCTCCCAGGTCGCACAGAGGGGTCCTCCGGTGAGCTGAAGACTCGTGCCCGAGTTCACCCCTTTTGGAAGGAAATTCCAAGGGGTGAAGAAAACACCTGCGTCGAGAGAAACTCTTCCGGGGGAGGGTGGGGTCCAGATGGAGAAGGGCCCCAGGTGACACTATTTCTCAGGCCAGCCGAGGGGCCCATGGTGCTCACTGTATGTCCTTTATACAACTCTGTGTGTGCACACTTTGTGCGTGAGTGTGAAGCCCGAGGTCCCAGGTGGCCCCCAAGCCCAGGCGTCATGGGGAGTTGGTACTGACACCTGGGCAGACTCCTGAAGGACAGTTTTTCGATGTTTGTCCAGAGTGTGTTGACAACTGGCACATCACAGAGTGGGGGCTCCTTGTTTCTCCCCATCCCCTTCCGCAGCCCCCTTTCCCGCGGGTGCTATGGATCCCACATCTGTGTTTCTGTCCTTTCACTCCAGGCGAAGGCATCTGTGAGAACCGTGTGTTACTGCCTTCCGTTTCTCGTCTTCACATAGAGGCTTCCCGCGGCACCAATCCCTCCTCTTGCCACCGTGTGTTCCCAAGATCCTCCCCGCTGACACGCGCACATCTGCTGCCTCCGGACGGACTGCTGCCTGCGACTGTGGGGTGTGGCCCCCCACGCTGACGTCTGCATTCCTCTCTCCAGAGACACCCGGCCGGGCTCAGCGTCCCCAGCTCTGCCCAGCATGGCCAGGTGGCTGCCCAGTGTGGACACACCGCTACCTCTCCACCCACGAGCGTTGGAGAGTGGGGGGCACATGTCTACCCTCGCGCGGCCCAAAACGAGGCAGGCAGGGCCTGCCACAGTGAGTCACGCAGAGAAGTGGGAGGAGCCTGCACCAGCGCGGGAGATAAATGCTCAGACATTCCGTCGAAGCCCAGGGGAGCAGCAGCCGCGGACAGCTCTGTCTCAGCCGATCACCAAGCCTGGAGAGGTCGAGCAAGCCTCCAGTGCAGGCTTCTGAGGACTTTCAACTTTTTTATTTCAAATAAATTTCAGCATGAGAGTCTCGGTACCTCAAAGGTTCATGAAAGAGATCCTCTGGGCCTAGGAGCCTGATTGCAAGGAATTCCGTGTTCTCGCACACATCTCTGGGTCAAAGATTACTAGTCTTTGTTGGATTCTCAAAGGGATGGTGACTACAAAAGTCTTGGAACCTGCGTGTTAAGTCAGGGCTCTTTCTGCTGTGAATGACCAAAAAAAAAAAACAAAAAAATCTAATTTAAACTGGCTTGAGTGAAAAAAGGGGAGAAAAGGGATTTATTGGCTCATGTAAGCAAAAGGTCCAGGAGAAGCTGAGTTCAGGTAAGGCGGGATCCAGGGACTCCAACCACACCAGAAAGCCTGCTTCTCTCCGTGTCTGGGCTCACTTTCCTCTAATGGCTGTGTCAGCAGGCGAGCACCCTCCACTGAGGTCCCCCAGCGGGTCCAGACTCACACTCTTGCGGCTCCACGCACAGCAGAAGCAAACACTATCACTGATGTCTCTCGCAGAAGTCCTGGGACCCAGCGGACCAGTGCGGGTCTCGTGCCCATCGTGAACACACCTTCTGGCATGCACAGGTGGGCTCAGGTTGGGTGCAGCGCCCAGCAGAGGGTGAGGACCTGCAGCCACCTGGCTGAGCATGGAAGTGTGACGCCCGCCAGAAGTCCTAGTGATGCTCCAAGGAAGGGGCTGTGGGCAAGGCTGGGCAACCAACATCCGTGTGTTCTGGGAAAGGCAAACTCCTAGACCAGTTCAAGTGCCCGCACTCCGGTAGTTTAACGTGTCCAGCACTGGGCGAGGCCTGGTGAGCCTGGGCCCAGGGTGCGGGGATGGGCTGAGGGAGGCAGCACCGCCTGTCCCAATCCTGTGGCTGTGACCTTATTTGGAAATAGGGGCTTCGCATCAAGTTGCAATGAGATCATGGTGGATTCGGGTGGGCCCTACTCCAGTGACGCTGTCCTTAGGAGAGAAAGGAGGAGACTCGACAGACCACAGGGAGACAGCGTGTGGTGGCAGAGGTGGAGACTGGGACGATGCAGCCACAAGCCGAGCTCGGCCAAGAACCAGCAGAAGCCGCAGGAGGCGAGGAAGGACCCTCCCCCAGGGCCGCAGAGAGGGTGCGGCTCTGCTGACACCTGGATCTCAGGCTTCTGCCTCCAGGCCCATGGAGAATACACCTCTGCTGCTCCAAGTGCCCCCCAAACTGGGGTGGTTTGTGAAGACAGCCCCCGGACGCCCACACACCCCCGGCCTGACGTTGGCCCCGGCCGGGCGGTGTGTCCCAGACGTCCCCCGCAGCCCCCGAATGCTGGCTCCTCCACACCCATGAGGATCCCGACCTGGGGCTTTCCAGAAAGACCACGAGGGGGTTTGAGGAAGTAGTGGCCCTCACCCTGGGAAGGCCCTCCAGGCAGCCTTGTGACTCTGCTTCCCAGGTGACCCCAGCGAGTCTGAACAGGCGTCCTCCCCAAACTCCCCAGGAGGCTCCTGATCAAAGGGAAAGCCCCCGCCCCCTCCAGCCCAGCTCGGCCACAGCATGTGAGGGACGCCCCAGCAGCACCAGGAGCCGGGAGGCCCCAGACACAGAATCACTGCCAAAATCCCCAGCCGGCCACACCCTCCGACCACACGTGGCACTCTCTGGACACTGGCTTATCCCAGGACCCAGCAGAGAATCCAAAGCACAGCTCTCCCTGCCCAAGCCAACCCCAAGGGCTCACACCCTGTTGAGCTCAAGTCCTGAGGTCTGTGCCATTGACCAGGCTACGTGGTTCAAGGTTGAACATCAAGGCTCTGGAGGTGAACAGACCAGGCTGGGAGCCCTGACTCTACTATCTGATTGACACACAGCCTTGGGAGGTTGTTCAGTCTTTCTTGGCGACCCCATCTGGAATAGAAAACCATACTTCCTACTTCCTAGGATTGTAGTAAGAAGTAAGTGAGAGAATACAACATTGATGTTAGTGTGATCACATGATACAAAGCATTCATTCAGCAAATGTTTACTGAGTACCTGGTATACGCTGAGCAGTACCCTAGAAGCCAGGGCTATGGTGGGGAGCAAAGCAAACACCATTGTTATGAGGATGAAGAAGATGATGATGGTGGTGATGATGATGATGGTGATGATGGTGATGACGAGGGTGATAATGATGGTGGCAATGATGGTGATGATGGTAGTGATGGTGATGATGGCAGTGATGATGGTGATAATGATGGTGGTGATGAAGGTGATGATGATGATGATGGTGATAATGATGATGGTGATGATGGTGGTGGTGATGATGGTGATGATGATGATGATGGTGGTGATGATGGTGGTGATGAAGGTGATGGTGATGATGATGGTGATGATGGTGATGACGATGGTGATAATGATGGTGGCAATGATGGTGATGATGGTGGTGATGGTGATGATGGTGGTGATGATGGTGATAATGATGGTGGTGATGAAGGTGATGATGATGAAGGTGGTGATGATGATGATGGTGATGATGAAGGTGATGGTGATGGTGGTGATGATGGTGATATGATCATGATAGCAGTGATGATGATGAAGATGAAGCTAAAACCCCTCTCTAGAACACAAGATCCTCAAGAGCAGGAAACGTATCTCACATTTTCTGTCTCCCTGAGTGTCTATCACAGGGCCTTGCGCATAGTAGGTACTCGAGAAATATACGTTGTTGGTGGATTTATTCTCCAAGTTGCTTTAAGCAAAAGAGAAGAACCCCCCACCAGGAGCAGCCCAAGCTGGCCCCCGAAACAAGTGTCTTTGAAGTTGTGTGTTTCATTTTCAAAATTAACTGTAGCTTTTTATTTCATTCCATTGTATACCCATGTTTGTTTTACTTATAAACAATAAGAACTTTTTTCCAAAACTTTGAATGAAAATGATGCCCCAAGAAAACATGCCCTGTTTATATCTTTGGCTTTTGAGACACTAAACCCCCCCCACACACACACATACACTGACACCCCCTCCCCAGCTCCCTCAGGGCACTGCCACGTATGTCCAGAGGTCCACAGAGCCCAGGGGCAGAAGCACAAACTCCGGCTGTTAAACCAGTCTGGAGAAAACACTTCTCTCTCCTGGGGCTGCTGGGGCCACGCCTTTGTGGGCAGGAGTCTGTTCAGCCAGCTCGAGTGGCGCTCTGCGTTCTGAACCGGCCAGGAAGCTAGGCCTGGCTGCAGCTGCTTTGTTCTTAGAACCAAAAAGATGTCAAAATAAGAAAGCCCTGGCCGGGCGCGGTGGCTCACGCCTGTAATCCCAGCACTCTGGGAGGCCGAGGCAGGATGATTGCTTGAGCTCAGGAATTCAAGACCAGCCTGAGCAAGAGTGACACCTGTCTCTACTAAAAATAGAAAAAGTAGCTGGGTGTGGTGACACACGCCTGTAGTCCCTGCTACTGGGGAGGCTGAGGCAGGAGGATTGCTCGAGCCCAGGAGTTGGAGGTTGCAGTGAGCTGTGATGACGCCGCTGCACTCTAGCCAGGGTGACAGAGTGAGACTCTGTTTAAAAAAAAAAAAAAAAAAGGCCCTGAAAAGTTCTCTGGAAACTTTGCCCTTTAAAACCTGGTGTTTCCAAGGTGGGGCCTGCGTCATGAGGCTGGATGGACCCCGGATGCCAAGGCCGCAGCATGGGGTCTGGCCTCGCCCAGCCGGACAGCCCGCGAGGAGGCCAACAGCCGGCGCTCTGCGAGCCAGTGCTCTGCGCAGCCAGGGCGTTAGGATGTGCTCACAAATCCTCAAACTTCCCAATATCAGAAGTTCAATTATTATCACCCTTCCAGAAGGAGACAGGCAGCAGGAAGAGGGCGGGGCACTCGCCCAGGGTCCCTCACTCCCCACCGACTTCATCTTCCGGCAGCGCCGACCTTCCTGAGTTTCCATTTCCCGCTCCCAAAGCGAGACTCCCACCACACTATGGGGCTGTCAGCTCTTGCCCAACATTCACCTGGGGGGCGGGGCTGGGGAAAGCACTCGCGGACAATTGGACAACAACGCGTGCTCAGAAGCAAGTCGAAGAGTATCGAGCAGGTGGAGGTGCTCCGGCTGCACCCGGAGGACGCACGCCCAGCCTCCCGGCCGAGTTTAGCGTCCACGAGGAAGTGAGCCAGGGGGACCAGGCAAGCGCTTTCCTGCACGGCTGGGCCAGGAGAGCGACAGCCCAGTCCTGTGGGCTGAGCTGCTCCGCCTGCAACCAGCCTGAGCAAGAGTGAGACCCCCTCTCTACTAAAAACAGAAAAACCAGCTTCTCAGAGCAGGGAGGGTCTGCTCACCTCTGCAGGTGTGCGGGGCCCAGATGCCTGCAGAGGCCCGTGCACCTTCCTGGGAGATCGATGTTACTTGTAATTTGTGGGAAATAATCATTTCTACATTAAAGTAGATATAGCGGTGTCATGGAGCAAACTGGAAAATTCGCATGGACTTTTCAAGATCAAACACAAGACTTTTGCAGGAACTTTACTTGCACGGCAGGACAATTCCAGCCCCCGCCCCGTGATCCAGAGAGCGTGACCTCTCCCCTCTGACTTCTCAGTAGGCAGGTTTGAGACAAGCGAATTATGGAGGAAAAAAACCAACAGAGGGGCCCTGGCGTCATCTAGCGTTCACATGGGATATGACAGCCAGCTCCATGCCACCAGCCCAGAGGTGACCCAGATTCAAATGCCAGCAGGTGGGTGCAGTCCTGGGGGAGGGGTTGCCATAGCGATCCAGCCTGGCGTGGACGGACCTGCCCACCCCTCCCCCACCAGCCTGGTTCAGAGGCGGGGCGCCCACGCCGTTATTAACACGCGCCTTTGACTAAGGTGGTGCCTCCGCGCCCTGCCTGGCCTCGAGGAGCACCCACGGGCTTGTTAACGGCAGCTCCGTTCCCCTGGAGACGCTGATTCATTAGCTCCGGGTCTGGGCCAAGGGGGTTGTTTTCAGCGAGTTTCCCAGGTGACTTTCATGATCGGGCAACTTGGGGATGAACGCAGTGATTTGAACCTGCGTTGGAATCACGTGGGAGATGTTTGAGACCCTACAGATGCGTCTGGGCTACGTGTCTTTAACTAGTCGCCCAGGGTCTTCTCATGTGCAGCCTGAACTGAGAAACACTGCAGTGAGGGCCTCGTGTCATCGCGTCCTAATACAGTGTCAGTGTCCTTAGGAGGGACGCCCAGGTCTTCACGAGGCTCCTTCATCGGGTGACGGGCCCTTCTGGTTGGCCTGGGACTACAGGGACGTGTGGGTTGCCAGCTGTCCTGTATGGACATGTCCTGTATTTAATGGTTTTGTCCGGCTCCTGTATGGACTTTGTCAGGATGCCCTACCTGTCAACAAGCAATGAAAATTTGGCAGTTAGAGCTATTTTCTGCACAGTAACTGGCAGCATTAAACAACACTAGGGCTGTGGGACTTGAGTGCTAAGAACTGGGGAGGTTCCAGGAGAACCAAGATGAGTGGGCTGCTCTCATGCTGAGACCAGCCTCAGACTTGCATGATTTGGGGTGCAAATGCGTCCATTTTTTGACAGTAGCAGCCAAAGTGTGCATCACATTCTTCAAGGGGTCTGTAACCCCCGAAGATTGAGAACTTCCGCTTTACACACTCACCCACAATCCATGCCCTGGTGGTACGCTGGAGCTTATCTGGCCATTGCACCACACAACTGCATTTTATGGAGGGAATGGGATTCCTAACATGCATCCCACAACAAGGCGCAACCCACAGTGCAGATCTAGGATGGCTCAGGAGGTAACTGGTTCATTGGAGACCCGTGGGCATCTGCGTTTAGCTGGGTTTGTTGCTGACTTTTGATTTGGTTTGCAGGTGGGGACAAAAGGAAAAAAGTTGAGGATGTAATTTTAAAAGACTCTTAGAGGTTGACCCATTCCTACAGTTTGGATGTGTCCATGTGTTCAGTAAGCACTTAGTGACCACCTAGTATGTGCCAGGCAGTGTACAGGGTACTCATTGGATTGCACTGATTTGATTCTGGTGCAAGCTGACCTAAATTCGAACCTGAGCTCTACCTTTATTGGCTGTATCGCTTATCACTTTGTATAAATCACTTAACCTCTCTGTGCCTCCACCTCTTAATCTGTGAAATGGGGATAATACCCTCATGGGCTATAGTGAGGAAATAATGCATGCAAGGCAGTGAGCCAGGCTTCTGACCCAGGACTGTCAGGATCAGACTTAACCCCGATGACAGGCTACTCCAGAAGTAAAGTCCTCGTGCTGTTTGAGTTGGGGGTAGCAATGCCAGAAGCCACGTGCGACTGGCTCCTAAAAGCACCTGTTCCCAGCATCGCAAGAAGCCTACGTCACACCCTCCTGAAGAGCGTGTTTACACTGTTTCACGGTCTCTGCCAAGTCAGAGTCCATGCAAAGAATGCTTGGTGGTGACATTCCGTTTCCAACCTGCAGAGCTGGCCATGCAGTGAGGTGTCCCTGTGGGCAAGAGGACCCTGCGGGAGGACAGAGCTGGGCAGCTGTGTGAGAGGAAATCGCAGCGACTGCCTGGTAAGTAATGGGTTTGGCCACAGCCTCCCTGCAAGTCCCCTGCCAGTGGGCGAAATGCAACTAGCAGAGGAGATGTGTGAAGGGGAGGGTGTGTTCATGCCTCGCCCTCTGGGCTGGAGAAAGTTCCAAGGAGAAGCAGCCAGCTCGCTCAGTCTTGGTGCCGGTTTCCGGTATCCCCATGCTACAGACGGGACAGGTTAGGTCTCAGAGCACCCTCTGCTGTCCAAGGCTGATAATGCAGCCCACAGAAATACCAACTTTTTTTTTTTTTTTGAGACAGAGTCTCACTCTGTTGCCCAGGCTGGAGTGCCGTGGCGTCAGCCTAGCTCACAGCAACCTCAAACTCCTGGGCTCAAGCGATCCTCCTGCCTCAGCCTCCCGAGTAGCTGGGACTACAGGCATGCGCCACCACGCCCAGCTAATTTTTCTATATATTTTTCGTTGTCCAGCTAATTTCTTTCTATTTTTAGTGGAGATTGGGGTGGGGGTGGGGGGATCTCACTCTTGCTCAGGCTGGTCTCGAACTCCTGAGCTCGAGCGATCCTCCCACCTCAGCCTCCCAGAGTGCTGGGATTACAGGCGGGAAATACCAACTCTTAACTTCAAGATGCAGATCTCAACGCCTCCCATCGCTGCCGCTTGAGATGCGGACAAGCTGAGACACCCTAAAAAGGCATCTGGGACCGGAACTGAGCCTCGTGGGTGGTAAAGGACACAAACACGAATCAACCTCCCATGGTGACACTCCCTTTCAGAGAGCACCTTGGGATGCTTCGTGGGTGCAGGGATCCCTTGGGCTTCTCAAAGCCCCACGTGACACCTGATGCCCACTGCGCTGCAGGAGAGGCCCGAGGAAGCTCCTCAGCACCCCGGGCCTTGCTGCACGCTACTCTCCGCCTGTGCCGGGGCTTCTCCAAGAAGTGGGAACCACGTTAGCTGCTGTTGAGAACGTAAAACAGTATAGACGCTTTGGAAAACAGTTTGGTGGTTTCTCAAAAGATTAAATATAAAACTACCATATGGTCCACCGATTCCACTCCTAGGTATCCACGCAAGAGAAATGAAAACACGTGTCACACAAAGACAGGTACACAAATGTTCCTAACAGCTTTATTCACAATAGACAAGAATGAAACAACCCAAATGTCCATCAACTGGTGCATGGATAAATAAAATGTGGCATATTTATACAATGGAATATTATTCAGCAATGAAAATGAATAAAGTACTGATACGCGCTACAACGTGGATGGACCTTGCAAACGTTATGTTAAGTGAAAGAAGCCAGGCACAGAGGACCACACGCTAAATGATTCCGTTTATAGGAAACGTCCAGAATAGGCAAAGCTTTCCGGATGCTGTATCAGTCAGGGTAGAGTCAGGAGACAGAAGCCACACCGACTGAACAGAAAGAATTTCATATGCAGGACGCTTAACCAGGTTGCTGTTAACTAGGTCGTTAAAAGGTAAAAAGAGATTTCTATAGTGTCATGGAGGCAGCAGCTCAAGAAGTGACCGCCGCAGCTAGGGCTAAAGATCAAAGGGAAGCAGTTGAAATGACATTATTAAAACCTGGAAGCTTCAGGGAGGGGTGTGCAGGGTGAAGCTGAGACCCCGGGCGGGGCGGGGGCGCTGGGTCCCTGCTGGTGTCTTCCTGAAGTGTGACGGCTGACCCTGCAGCCGTGGGACAGACTGGAAATGGACTCGGCTGCCACGACAGAACTGCTGCTGCCGCAGTGAAGCAGCATGCTGGGCGACACGGGAAGTGAAAAGAAGCAGAGAGGAAGCACACAGGAAGCACACAGGAAACAGGCCGGATGCAGGCAGGAAGCACACAGGAAGAGCAAGTCCCTTTTTCTGCTCCAGCCTTCTGGGCTCCCGAGTGTCCCTACTGTTAGAGGCCAAGCCAGCTGGCCAAGCCACAATGTGGAGTGCAGCATCCCAGCCCCAGCATCCATCGGCCAAGCAGGGAAGGGTGGGTTTGGAGCTTGGAGACAATAACTCACGTGGCGTGGACATCTCCTTGCCTACCGTGCACATTCCTGTGCGTGTTTAAGACCTTCCACACGATATCAAAACAACTCTATGTCCCCACCAAGCAAGATGCAAATATTCTTCATACGAAGGAAGATGTTCTCACTCTCACCCAAAATGAAGATTTGCAAAGTCCCAACAGGCACTGCGTACCTCTGAGCTATGTGAGTTACTCCTCAAAATCAGTCACAGTCCCGTCTGTATATTCTGTTACTTAAAAGCTAAATTGCAAAATTAACCTCCAACAAACTCATATAAAATAATAAGGGAAGGAAGAGAACAAAAAACAGTTAATACACATGTGCACACACAAAAGCAGGGCACTGCTATCGTCCTTATTTCTGAAACTGGTCATGAAGCCATAGTGGGTATTCACAACTTTCTTCTTCATTCCATTTTCTTTGCCCTTATCCAGGCTTCCCCTGGTTTGGGTTCTTCACCCCATGGGTTAACCCAAATCTTCACTCATGTAGGGTCTGAATCATTGGTGGTCTTGCCTTTCAGTTGTTTTCGTGAAACTACTGTTGATGTAGTTTTACGTTAACTTTTACTATAGCACTGGAAAGTTCTAAGAGACATGGGTTCTAGATGTAGTCCTCCCTGACCCCATTTGTTTAGCACAAGCCCAATTTCCCCTTGGCAGTTGGGATCACTCGCCCCAGACAGTAGAGTAAGCCCCTTCTTTTCCTGTTGGTTCAGTGGTGTGAGGAGCCCTAGACAGTCATGGTCATCGCTATTTCTAGTTCACTAGAGCCATTGCTGTGTCTCCTGATAGAATCGTTAATTCCCTTGGGAATCAAGACCTCCAAACCTGCAGAGAGAATGTTCAGAAATGGGAAACAAAAATCCTGCAAGTGGGCCGGGCATGGTGGCTCAGACCTGTAATCCCAGCATTTTACGAGGCCAAGGTAGGAGGATCACTTTAGCTCAGGAGTTTGAGACCAGCCTGAGCAACATAGCAAGACCCTGTCTCTAAAAAAAAAATATATATATATATATTTTGAAATTAGCTGGGCCTGGTGGTGCACACCTGTAGTCCCAGCTACTTGGGAGGCTGAGGCAGGAGGATCACTTGAGCCCAGGAGTTTGAGGCTGCAGGGAGCTACAGCCAGATCCTGTCTCTAAAAAAATTCAAAGAAGGAAAAAAAATCCCACAAGTGGTAATTTTGTGTGATAGTGAAAGGAGCCATTCCCACCCACTTCTATCCCTGAATCCCTGACATAGTATTTAGGCTCCGTTGGTCTCTTCTTAAAAGCACAGTGCTGTAGGAAAGAAAAGATTAGCACTCCCCTGGACACGGTAGAAGAGGCCTCAGGCCGGCACAGTATGCGTATAGTTAAGGCATTGCTGCCTGCTTCATGGCGTTTTCTGCATCTAAGTATATGCCCAAAAGAATTGAAAGCAGGGACTCAAACAAGCATTTGTACACCCACGTGCGTAGCAATGCTCACACCTGTAATCCTAGCACTTTGGGAGGCTGATGCAGGAGGATTGCTTGAGGTCAGGAGTTCAAGACCAGTCAGAGCAACAAAAAAATAATTAGCCGGGTGTGGTGGTGCACACCTGTAGTCCCAGGTACGGGGGAGGCTGAGGCAGGAGGATCGCCTGAGCACAGGAGTTTGAAGTTGCAGTGAGCTGTGATGGCGCCACTGCCCTCATGCCTGGGCAACAAAGTAAAAAGTGAAAAGGAAAAGAAAATAAAGAGATCTTTCTTTAAGGGCACATGGACAAGAACGGGAGTTGACAGCAGATTCTAGAATCTGAATCCAATGTACAAATAGCAATTCTCGTAGCAGGTGCAAGAGTTCGGGGTTCCTACGTGGTTAGAGGGAAAGGATAGGAAAAGCCCGACCACTCCTCGGACCGCCTGGGGCTCGGGGAGACTCCACTCAGAGCTATTCCAGGTTGAAAGCAGTTTGGGGGTCAGGAGGCCTTGTAGCAGGGTTCAAATCCACTCTGGCAGACCCTCCATCTTCAACCCAGGGGAACAGCCCCTCCTCTCTGTCCCGAGTGGGGTGTTAGCGCTGCTGTGCCTGGCCTGATGCCCGGCCCAGGGCAGGTGCCCCACCATGGTCATGAAAGGGTCAGAGGAGGCAGCGCTGCAGCCCCACCGCAGGGCCCCACCCTGGGAGAAGGAGCTGGAAATGGCATCACCCAGAGGGAGGTGTGGACTTTGTAGTTAAGCCATTAAGGGGCCCACCCTGGTCCCCACAGCAAGACCCCACAAGGCCCTGCAGCTCCTGGCATTTCCTCTCTCCCAGGGCGGTCAGCTGGCCCTTTGAGAACCCGGGATCAAGGGTGTTTCTGCAGTACTAGGAAGACACTACAGTGCGGGGCACACTTAGCCTGCTCTGGATTTATAAACGGTTAGGTTAGTTCAAACCTTCCAAACCGCCAAGGCCCCTTTCCTGTGCACCCACTCTGGTCAAGCTCTGCGGGTCCCATTCCCCTGCCCCGTTACAGCCAGCCCTCCCCAGGGCGTCCCCCCCATCACCCTCTCCTTTGCCTCATTCTTAGCCAGCGATGGCAGGAGACCCCTCCACACCGGCCAGCTCAGCAACACCCAGGCTATGTGAGGCTTGTTCTGCTTCTCCAGGCAGGGTGTCCAGGGCCCAGCAAGGGGGCTGAGGGGAGCTGAGCTCCAAGGGGACTGAGAGCAGAGTCCTGGAGGGAGGCTGCCCCGGGGCACATCAACAACCACAAGGAGGGAGGGACCGTACCAGCAGAAAAGAAGCTCCTAACTTGTCAGTCTGGCTACTCTAACCAGATCTTACTCTCATGTAAAAATCTCGTCAAAAACCCAAAATATCCACATCATAAGATTCTGTATTTTTAGTTTCATATAACGTCTCCTTACACAATTTAAGATACAAAGGCCAGGTACAGTGGGTCACGCCTGCAATCCCAGCACATTGGGAGGCTGAGGCGGGAGGATCGCTTCGCTTGAGGCCAGGAGTTAGAGACCAGCCTGAGCAACATAGCAGGAGCTCGTCTCTACAAAAAATTTTTTTAAAAGCCCACAAAACTATTTAAGATACATGATTTTTGCCATTTCATTTATACTTAAAATATATTTACTTCAGACACTCGGGAGAAACTTGTTGTGTTAGTTGACACTTTACTTTGACTTAGCTAGCAAAGAACTGATCACACAGGCTTTCACGTAAATTTGTCATTTATTAGCATTGCTAGTTTGACTAGGGTTTCCAGTAATATGCCGAGCTGCACGGAGGTGACGGAACAAGGCGAGGTCCAGACGCAGGGACAGCAGGGTCTCACTTCTTCCACTCGTTCTTGTCGTAGTCCCACTTGGCAGAGAAGCCCTGGATGGGGCTGACCTTCATGTCCAGCATCCTCTTGGTCTGCTTGGCCACCCAGTCTTCATCGAAGGTGTGCGGGATGGGCCCATACACTACATTAAGACAAGCTCATGAGGCAAGACTGTCGCTATGGGTTGTTTCTACGCCAACACCTTACATGGGTCAGGTCCTCCCCAGCACACTGGCCACTCACTCAGCAAAGCCACCCGCCGCTCCACACCTGCTCAAACACGCGGGCTTTTATCTCTTGATGCTTTTAAATTATTCCTCTGTTTGTAAAAAGTTAGCAATAAAATAATTAAGGTAAAAGCTGAATGTCTTCTCTACAGACTGTAGATAATAGAGTCTACAGATCACAGCACAGAGCCATGGTGGCTTGTGAGACCAAATAGAAAAGTCGGGTCTGTTATTAACCCACGTCCAGGTTCAAACCAGGAGTATGGAATATACCTACTCAGAATGCAAAAATACCTGTTCTGCCTGGAGAAAAAGAACCCAGAAGGACCTTGGAATGAGTGGGCAACCCCGGCAGTGTCTAAACAGAAACTGTGAGGTCTGAAGCCTCAGCACTCTGGCTGAGCCGCAATCCCCATAGCCATCCCCAATCCCCATAGCAATCCCCATAACAGCCAAGACAGCTGGAGACAGTCGTTCAACCGGTTCCCTTCTCCTGCTCAGACCGCTGCTGAGTGTCTTGTGATGACTGGGGAGCGGACACACTGCTACTGAAAGCGTGGGGTGCTGTACGAAGCAGGCAAGTATTTCACTACCAAACAGGTATGGCAAACTACGGATAACTCAGATGCTGGCTTGTAAATTAATCTCCCACGACTTCGGTTAACACAAGCCAGTTCCCCAAGACCTGGAAAACGACCCTGAGCCGGGCCCCTGTCTCAGGGCTC
Organism: Lemur catta; assembly: GCF_020740605.2. Lineage (NCBI taxonomy): Eukaryota > Metazoa > Chordata > Mammalia > Primates > Lemuridae > Lemur > Lemur catta. Next base: position 32,318,315 of record NC_059147.1, on the reverse strand, counting down.
CAAGGCGGTGTGAAATCCACACCACCGGGCACTGATCGCTGGAGCCGTGCTGGCCACACCCACTGCCCCTGAGCCCCGCTACAGGCACTGGTGCCCCTCCTCCCTGCCCACTCACCGTAGCGCTTCTCCCAGATGACAATGAGCGCCGTGAAGCCCATGAAGAACAGGGCAGCACCCACAACCGTCTTCCACTCGTTTGTGCCCCTCTTCATCTCGGCGAAGCTCTCGTTGAACTTAATGCGATACACTGGGGACAGAAAGCACCACCATCAGCAGGCACCGCGAGCAAAGCAGCCCGACAGCTCCCTCTTCCCCAGCGTCAACCACTTCCCCCCAAAACACAGGGAGGGAGCAAACAGGGAGCTGAGGGACACATCAGCCTGCACCGTGTGTGCCTCACAGCATGCACACACAGGCCCTCACGCACAGGCGTGTGATGGGGGAAGGAGGGAAAAAAAACACATGGAGTTTGCTTGGGTAAAAAAAAGCCTGAAATTATTTATTTGAATTACAGCAAAATAATGTTTAATCATGTTATTTTCATGCCCCTTTCATACCGAATGGTAAGCATTTCACTGATCTTTTTCAGTAAGTAACCAACGTCCGACCCAGCAGATGTGCTGAGAGGCTCCGTGCACATGCTCCGCTCCCCCCGGGGGCTGGGGCCCCACTGCGCAGAAGGGCCTGGGCAGAGCAGCCAGCCAGCTGGCAGAGGCACAGAACCTGGAGCCCTGGGACAGTCACTCAGAAAGCCAGCAGAGCGACCCTGCTGTGCACAGCTGCTCTCTCGTCACCCAGAGACAAGCAGAGGCATGCCACACAAAATTCCCAGGGACGCTGGGTTTGCCTGCGCGCCCCCTCAATACCCACACTCGACTTTCTCATCCAGGGAGAGGTTGCTCCAGGGCTGCTTCTCCTTCTCCTTCAAGGCCTTCTGGCTGGCAGACAAGTGCTTGACATGGGCCACATCAGGCAGCGGGTAGTCACGGCGATCAACGTAACTTGGGAGAGCAAAGTCGTCACTCTTCACAACACTTCCTAGAAACACGTTGGGGAAACATTTGAAAATCCACATAGGTTGAGAATCACAAACAAGGTGGTATGTCTGAAAACCCAAATGAGCACATGTCTGCACAACTCAAACCCTCAGTGCCTAACAGCGTCTGGTACAAAGAAGATGCTAGATATATGCAAAACTAAACATGCTACGTACCAGGTACAGATCTAAGCTCTTTGCATATATTCCAGGTGAGGAAACAGATTCCTAAACTTAGGTAGCCAGTGCATGATACAAAGGAGATTTAAACCCAGCTAAGGCTACAAAGTCCAAGCTCTTTCACTTCCATTGGCTCTATAACATCTGAGTATATGCAAGTGAAGTTAAATGGTGGGGAATTGGGGGGTAGGGGGGAGATTGTTAGGGTCAGTTATGGTGAAGATGATTTCTCGAAAGGGGGGAATTGGAACTAGAGCCTGAAAAAAATGGGAAGGAAAAGAAAGGAAAATACTACCAATATAAGCAAAGACCCAGACTAGTATTCAATCTGATTCATAAACACTTCTTAATACAGAATTAAGCCCTGTTGAAATATTTGTATCTCCCCTGAGGTCCCTCAACAACAGGATCAAGATCTTAGTCATCTTTGTTTGAAACTCCAGTACACAGCCTTACACACAAGAGGAGCAAAATGATAACACTCAGCCTGTTTAAAAGCAAGAAAAGTCACACTTACCGTGTGCATGTGCCCGTACACACACTGAGGTGGAAAGTGCTCGCTTGCCAACTAGGCTAAACACCCTGGTAGCCAACATTCTGAAAGATAAGAAGGTACACCTTCTTTAAGAATGAGGGTGAATACCTATTAGGAATGAGTCTTCTTTTTGCCCCAGAGCATTTTGGAAATAAATGCAATTCTTTTGTTTGCTTTTCCTCAACACAAATGATCCATTCTTTACTACTGACTTGGAATTCACAGAATAGCTTAGGATGAGGTAGTCAGCATGTTTTTATGAAGCTTCATTGTAAACTAAGTGCCACAATAGACACACACTTCGGGCAATTAATAGAAAATTGGCTTTCTCAAACAAAGGCAAAAAAATCGAGTAAGCCGACTCAAAACACTAAAAACCATTAAAGCACTGTGCTGCCACGACAGGCCCCATTCTCGGTGGGTAGAGAAGGTGACATCTCACAGAGACTGTCGCATGCATGACATTCAACTGCGTGCTTGTTTATAACCCAATACTGCATGTACACAGACGGGAAGCGGCACTTGGAGGAGGCTGCAAACACGGCCCGGTCCACTTCCAATCTCTGCGGACAAAGGACAACCTAGTCGACCGTCTCCTCTCACTTGGGCCCTCTCCGATTCAGGCCCATCTAGCCTACACGCCCCCCTTTAAATCGACCCTTCAGAGGGCTGTAAACAGTGAGAAGGATGCCGAACATTTTGGGAAGACACCCCCCGCTTAGGGCAGGTAAACAAGCATGACGTCAGGGCTGAACACTCGCGTCTCGCTTCTTTCCTCGGGCCAGGTCCGTGCGTGCGCGGGCGACCGGCGCCTTCCAGGCCGGGAAGCCGAGCGTCCCTCCCAGCGCCCGTTAAACCCGGGGCGGCGGCGCAGGGACCGTCTGAAGGCGTGAGGGCGAGGCCGCAGGCGCAGACCCGGGCCCGCCTCCCCGGCAGCCGGCGCCCTCGGCCAGCGGGCGCTCCAAGGTCAGAGCCCGGGGCCGGCTCGCGGCCGCGGCGGGGCAGAGGAAGCCGCGCGGGGCGCCTCGCGGCGGCACAAAGGCCGCGGCCCAGCGGCCCCCCGGAGCCCCCGCGACCGAGCCTCAATGTCATCGGGCTCCGAGGCGCATCCGCCGCCTGCTGCACACGCCGGGCCGTGGGCGCGCGGGCCCGATCGATGCCTCCCGGTCCCCCGAGCCGCTCGGCCTCGCAGCTTGGCACCGGCCACCCGCCGCCTCACCTGCCGCCGCACAGCCGGTGCCCGCTGCGACCGCCCTCTGCGCCCCGGGTGCCCGCGACCGGAAGAGAGCGAGGCCGCTTCGCGGAGCACCACGGGATCGAGGAAGACTCCGCCCCCGCGGGGCCGCGCCGAGGTCACCGCGGAGCGGAAGGAACGAAGCGCCGCGAGCGTCGTAAAACGCCGGGCTGGGCTGCTTTCCGGCAGGCGCTGCAGGGACCGCTTTCCGGCGGCGCCCGGCGAGAAGCGCGAGCGGAGCCTCAGGCGGCGGCGGTTTCCCGGCGGAGCCGAGGCCCGAGCGGGGCCGGGCCTGAGTCGGGGGCCGGGGCTGAGCTGGGGGCCCCGCCAGCCGGCGGCCGCACCAGGCAGTCGCCGCGTCCTCGTCCTGCTTCTCCGCTGGGGCGCCGCGCGGCCGGGCAGCGGGGCCAGGCCTCCGCCGCTCGCCCAGGGGCCTCCGCGGCCCTCCCGGGCTCAGCATGCCCGGGGTGAAGCTGACCACCCAGGCCTACTGCAAGATGGTGCTGCACGGCGCCAAGTACCCGCACTGCGCCGTCAACGGACTGCTGGTGGCCGAGAAGCAGAAGCCGCGCAAGGAGCACCTGCCCCTGGGCGGCCCGGGCGCCCACCACACCCTCTTCGTGGACTGCATCCCCCTCTTCCACGGCACGCTGGCCCTCGCCCCCATGCTGGAGGTGGCTCTCACGCTGGTAAGCGCGGACGGGGCGCCCTCGCCGCCCTTGGGGGCAGCCCCGGCCTCCCCGCGGCGGCGTCGGCACGAGAAAACCCATCTCGCGGCCGGCTTCCCGCAGGAATCCCGGATCCGCTCCCTGGGGTCCCCGTGGCCGGGAATGGGACGCTCCGCGGAGGCGCTTAGGTCTCGGCCTGGCTCTGGGCGCGCAGCAGATGAGCGCTCGCGGTAGTAGCGGTCGCAGCGCCTTGAACCGTGCTTTTCGAGGCGCTGTGGGCGGCGAGTCCTGCATTACGTTTTATGAGAGTAGTGGTTTTTATAGAAACAAGCTATCGTTAACTGGGTGAGGATTCGACAGAACTTGGGGATTTGGGGTTGCGGGAAGTTTTCGTGTTGTTGGGACTTGAGCGCTAGAGTTTGCTTCTTCCGCACCTTCACGGAGGCGATCCCTTGTCTAAGGAGGGCGCCGGCGCTGGGGTCCTTCGGGGCTTGGTACCGGGGAGTTCCAGAGCTCAGACGCTTAGGCAGCGTTGACGTCTCGGGCCTTTGCTCCCCGTGGATGTCCACGAGCTTTGTGTAAGGAGAGTTTGTCTGTTCCTCTTAGTGGTTAGCGACTTACTATATCTAGAATGCTAACGTGGTTTTAAAAGCTAAAGAATTTTTGTGAAATTAAAAGGCAGGAGGAGATGATCCACTCCACACTCTGATGTGTCTGCTTGCGATGGCTGCTTTATTGAAGTACAGTGGGAAAAAGATTTAGCATACAATTAAACTAGCTGGTAACTGAATATCAGGCAGTAGCTTTTCTGTTGTGATCAACCAACAAGAACTAAATCGTAGCCTCAGACCTGCCCACCTGAGCTGAGGTGCTGTTTTTCTATTAATAGACTGCGATGCTAAAAAATGTTAGCTAATTCATGCAAGAAGCAGTTGAATTTGAGAAGGTATAGATAGAAATCATTTCTCTATCCTTTCACCAGAAAAATGAAGCCATTCCATGGAAGTAAAGAAGCCAGGCAAAAAACAGAAGCAGCAGCCATTTCATAATTTACCGAATTACGACACCCAAGTAAATTCCTGGCCAACAAGAAGTACCTTTGTGCAGACGGCCCTGGCCTAAGGTTACTGAGCACATCCCTGAGTGCCTGTGAAAGTAAACTGAGTCATCGTGTGGATTTTTCCATATCATTTCTGGGCAGGAGACAGATGTAATAAGTAGATGAGATTTATAAGGTCAACCATTTTACCGCTGTCAGTACCACTGGAGAGGGCGTGTGTATGTCTTCATCCAGGTCTTTTTGACCACTTGTCTTAATTGTTCTGTTATCAAGGGAATCACGGGGTGAGTGATATGTGAAATGCGCTGACTTGCGGGGAACTGGATTCACGGGCAGTTATGCAGGGTGACCCAGTTCTGCAGTCAGTGTCTGTTGAGTATCTGCTTTGGGGGAGGGCTGTGGCTGTGGATCAGACACAGTACCTGGTCTCTGCTTAGCACTTGAACTTGCAGCAAGCCAGCAAGCACAATAGCAACGGGTAAGTGCCACAGGGAGAGATAGGTAAAAAGTGGTGAGGAATTCAAGAGAAAAGTCAGCTAACCCAGGCTCGAGGAGCCCGGGCTGTCAGGTGGCCCGGAGAGAAGGCTATGCAAGTAGTGGGCCCGCCCTAGGAATCCGGGAGGTGGGTGGATGGAGGGAGAGCATGTGAGGTGAGAGAGACCAGCATGTGCAAAGACCAGGAGAAAACAGTGGGGAGGAGAAGGGAGGGTGTTTGGGGAGAGCTAGAGGGTGGAGTGCAAAGGGACAGGGGACAGAGAAGTGAGCAGTGGACAGATTGCTTTGTAGGGGACCTTGTGGATCACGCAGAGGCATTTGGGCACCATGCTGAAGACAGAGGGAAGCCACAAGAGGAGAGTTGCATGATCAGATTTGTGTCTTTAAATGATGGCTCTCAGCCTTCCATGAGGGGGATGTTGGAGACTGGAATACGTGCAAGACTAGAGGCAGGAAGTGGCTGAACTGAGTGTAGTGTGAATGTGGAAAAAGGGACAGAAAAGAGAGAGCAGGAGGGAGAGCCCACAGGACTCAGTGACTAATCATGCACAGACCTAGGGAAAAGGGAGTGAGGGTGACACCTGGGTTTCTGGCGTATGCATCCGGAGGATGGTGCCATCCATTGTGGGAACAGGCAGAGAAACAGATTGGAGGAGAGGTGATTAATTCCATTTGGGGCACGTTGAATTTGAGATGTTGAAATGAAGAAGTCCTAGTGGTGAAAGTTGAAAAATGGGTATGGAGCTCAGAAGACAGGCTGGAGACGAAGATTGAGAGCCAGTAGCTTCTCAGTGACTTCGAAGCTGTGAGAACAGGTCATACTCAATGGGAACACTGCGTGGAGTGAGAAGCCTGAGGAGCTCTGGCTTTTATAGGGGGGGGATGGAGAAGCAGAGTTGCAGCCAGCAGGACAGGAGGGAAAGGTGTGCTTCGTTAATATGCATCTAAAACCCTAGCAGAATACCTGGGAGCTTCCTAAAGACAAACTTGAACCTCACTTGGAATGTCTAATATCACTTCTCACAGGTAACCTTTACAGAGTTAAAGGGTTATGTTCCTATTATGGGATATAAATACAATACTTGAGAGAATTAAACATACCAACTATAAACAACTGCATTTCAGTCGCGGATACATGAATTTTCCCCAAGGAGCAGAGCTACCTCCCAACCCACTTACCTGGGGAGGGAAGATGCCCGGAGGGAACCTTGACTCTAAGAGCCGAGGTTGCCCCACTACCTCCAGCCCGAGAGTGAGCGGGCCCTGTAGGGCCCTCCCCCACTTCTGATCTTGCTCCCCCTCAGGGTTACACCTTGCATTCCAGACTCCCAACTGCAGCCCTTCCCCAAGACATGCCCTTCAGCGTGCGTGCAAGGAGTCTTGGAGTCTCGCATCCAGCATGTTAGGGCCAAACCAGACTCCTGCAGTGACTTCTCAACAGTGAAAACAAACAGCCCAGCTTTTGTCCTTGCCAAGCAGTGGTGGTTTGTACTGACTGATAGTCACCTAAACTTTGGATCATAGCCTCAGCAGCTGATAAATATGAAAAAGATGCCAGTCCAATGCAAATGAAATAACTTTCAGAGGAGAGTTGTGGAGAAAAATTCCCAATTTGAGTCCATCTAAAAGTTTTATATTACAATTAAGCTATTTAAATTTATATTATTCACCTTTTGACTTGGTGACTTGGTAACCCGAAGGCAATGAAACTCTCAGTGTTTGGAGCCATAGTTAATAAATAGGGTGACCAGCTATGGAAGATGTAGTTTTAACAGAGCATCTTCGTCCACACAGCCGTAAACGAGGCCTTATTCTCACTGCTGCCTTGTATTCAGGGAGTTTCATATTGGAATTATTTTTCCTAAGTGGGAAAGACCAACTTGATGTGCAATCCATGAAAGGGCAGTATTAGATTCCTTTGAAAGGCTTTTTCATTATAATTTTCCATTTAAAAAAAATCTAGCATTTCTGGGTGCCTTTTATTTTTTTAAGTACTTATGTCTATTATTTATCCTTATAACCCTTTGACGTAGGTAGCAAAGGAATTACGTCTAATAGCAAAAACCCATAAAATGTTAGTAGGAAAATTAGCATAAACCTGCTGTTTCTCTAAGCCCTTTTGATTTCCTAGCACTGTGGAGCAGTTACATCCTGCTCAGATGACTTTCTTACCTGCCGAGTGGCCTCATCACCGTGATTTCAGGCCAGAAGCTCAACCTGCTCTGTGCTCGTTTGAATGGCTGCCGTCCTGTGCCTCCCCCTTACCCATGCCTTTGTTCATCTCCAGAACATTCCGTGCTAGCCTGGGAGAGGGAGAAGGCTGCTGTGGGTCCTCCTTTCAGTTCCTTGCCCTGAACTTCATCCTCCATTTCCATCCCATTGACTTCCAAAGCTCTCCTCATGGATCTAGCTCCTTTCCATTCGATAGAAAGATTGGCAGCTGACTTGAGAAGGAGCTTTCCTTCCTTCCCGGTGAAAGTAACTCCCTCTACTTCTGAACTCTCGGGCCTGCTTCTTGCTACAAATAGGAAGGCCCAGCAGGTTACCCTCAACCTGTTGGGGAGTGGCAAGTTTGGGAGAGAGGCCCTCCTCGGAGTGGTTCTCTTACCAAGTCCCCCTCGCCTGCTTTACGGTTATTGTACAGCCACACGAGAGAGGTGATGGTGCTTGGAGCACTATACAGTGCCTCACACGTGCCAGATCTTAGTGAGGTTGCCGAGAGGAGCTCCTTCCTTCGTGCGGTCTAACTGGGAATGGATGGGGTGGCTCCAGCCCCTCTAATAGTGCTCCATGTCGGGAACAGACTGAGCCAAAGAGTGCATCGAACAGAGGGTGGTGGGCTTACACCAAGGTGAAAGTGTCCTCTTTTTCCTCCAGAAAGTAAAAAAAATAAATTGCATAGGGTTGTCTGTATTCAGAGCTAGTTTTACTAAATTGGCAACAGGCTTCACAGAGTTTTGTCCTAACTTTTATTTTCATTTTGATTTTTCACAAGCTGCATGATAGGGATATGGCGTTCTAGTAGAAGTTCCAGGTTGTGACATTTTTCTGCTGGAATTTGGTTGAGCACTTGGAGTTTTTCATACAGGAATTTGTCCCTTAGCAGGCAATATGTAGGTTGAGGTGTACATTGTTTGTCTGTGACAGGAACCGTCCTTTGTATTGGGTGCTTTCTGTGCTCTAGGGCAGGTGCAAGGTGATGCCAAATGTGTTTGCTGGGGTAGGAGTCCCAGACAGTTAGCTTCAGCCCAGGAAAGGGATGTAGGAGCCAGCCTAGATGACTAGACAACTTGCTAAATGCTGCTGGGGGTCATCAGGACTTTGTCTGTAGTGAATAAATATAAAATTTGTCCTATCTCCTATCCTTTTTTTTTTTTTTGGTGACAGGGTCTTGCTCTGTTGCCCAGGCTAGAGTGCAGTAACATCATCATAGCTCACTACAACCTTAAATTCCCGGCTCAAGCGATCTTCCTGCCTCAGCACAAGCCTGTGCCACCACACCTGGCTAATTTTCCTATTTTTTTTATAGAGACAGGGTCTCACTCTTGCTCTCCGGCTGGTCTTGAACTCCTGGCCTCAAGCAATCCTCCTGCCTCTGCCTCTCAAAGTGTTGGGATTACAGGCGTGAGCCATCGTACCCAGTGCTTGTCCTGTCCTTACAGTAAATGCAGTATAGCTGTGGTCAGCTGAATCGTAACCCCCAAAATATGTCTCCATCCTAATCCCCAGGCCTTACATGGCAAAGGGGACTTTGTGTGTGATTAGGTTAAGGGTCTTGGGGCGGAGAGATTATCCTGGATTTTCTGGGTGGGCCCCATGTAAGAGGGAAGGAGAGTCAGGGACGGAAACGGATGGTGGAAGCAGAGGTTGGGGTGATGCAGCCATGAGCCAAGGAATTGGGGCAGCCTCTCGATGCTGGGAAAGGCAAGCAAAGGGCTCTCCCCAGACCTTCCAGAAGGACCGTGGCCCTGCTGGCCCATTTTAGACTTCTAACCTGTGAGATAAAAAATTTGTGGTGTTTAGGCCACTAAATTTAGTGACTTGTTAAAAGGGCAGTAGGAGACTAAGACAGTAGAAAATCTGACTCTGGAAATAGGGACAGCCTGCACTGGAGAGTAGGGACACCTGGGTGCACAGAGACAAGCGTCCCCTCAAGGGAGGACACACTCCAGCCGGCCTGTGATTGGAAACAGAGGCTGGGAATGTGGCGCTAAGGGGTCAGCTAATCAGGGAGCAGGGCCAGATCCCAAATTTTGAGCGAGGCCTTTTGATGCTGCATAGAGATAATTTTGTTCTAAGCAGCTATGCAAAGTTTCCAGAACCCATTCCATTAAGAGATGATAGAAACAAGATATAAGTAATTTTGGAGTGGTTTGCAGCTCCAAAATCACAGTGATAAAGCTATTATAAATATTTGGGGGACAAAAGTTGGGCTTCTGGGTAGATGACCAGAATATCCAGTTGGTTCAGTGAGCCCTGCTGGTTTTGACCCAATATGGTAATTCATGAGCTCTTAGGAGACCAGAAATATTCTCTGTGTAAGCAAGGGACCCTCGGACCATACTATCTTGTAATGTCAGCATTTGGTCATGAAGGAAACTGTTGTAGGCCCAAACCAGAATTCAGGGGGAAAAAGAGCAATCGGGTTGTATTTAAAAAAAAAAAAAAAAACACAAACATTTTTAACCAAGTTAATTCACTGCGAAAAAGCAAGGTATCAATTTTGTTTCCTCTTCTGCAGACTGAGAATAGAATTTATTGCAGTGTATTAAAATTCCATTATGGCAAAACAGGATGACCTTTTGTTGTTCTTAATAACGGCATTAGAGCCGCAGGAAGCTAAATCTGATGAGACAAAAGTGGTGTTATAAAACAGAACAGAAAACTTTTAAGGTCTACCACCACGCTCCTGTTTAAAAGCACCCTGTAGGGAATTAAGTGTGTCTGCCCGTGTGCCCCTGCCGCCCGTGTGCCTGGCTGTGCCAGCTTAGAACCTTTCTGAGCTTTAGTTTTCTTAACTGTGAAGGGTTGATTTAATAATCTCAAGGCTTCCTCAAGCCCCAGAATGCCCCGTTCTTTATATCGTAAGAGGAGGTGGGTAAAGATCGTCTCCCCCTCCCCACCCCCCACAGCACTGTTCCCATTTAATACCTGTAGTGGGGGGGCCTCCTGCTGGGAGTGGGGAAGGAGGTCATGTCTCCAGGCCAAGGTCCCACCCCTCCTGACCGTTCCAGGGCCCTGTCTTGGAGGAGGACATCCCATCTCTGGGAGAGTGAGGGCCTGGGCCCTTCCGTGTTCTCCCTGGCCTCAGTGTGATGTGGTTTTTTCCCTCTGAGTCGTAGCCTTTCTTCTGGGGAGCAGAATACAGGATCGTGTCATGTTTTGTCCCAGCATGTGGGGGGAGGGGTCTCCTGTGGTTTTTGAGACTTAATATTTAAGGGAAAGTCATTCATCTTTTCTTCCCGATTTTTGTTCCTCTTTCAGATTGATTCATGGTGCAAAGATAATAGCTATGTGATTGCTGGTTATTATCAAGCTAATGAACGAGTAAAGGATGCCAGGTATGTCGCTGCAGAAACCCTCTGTGGGCTGGAAGAATGATCACAGCACAGAGCCAGCGTCAGAGGAGCTGGCTGTCCCTCTGTAGGCTCCAGATGCAAAACCTGTGAGACCCACGCCCCTCCCCGCCCTGTGCTTGTTTATAGTGTTGGAGGGAAGTGTGGCGTGGAGAATGCCAGACAGCAGACATTCCAAACATTTATGTTAACTTTGGGATTCTGTTTTGTATCTTCCCTATTTTGCTTGAAGGGAATTCATACGAGGCAAGTGACAGTCGGGGCCTTGGGTTTCTGTCCTTGCTCGACTCTGCCTTGCTTCCTGTTACCTGACTGGGAGTGAGCTTGGGCAGAGCCCCAGGAAGGAATACCGTTCTCTTTTGGGGTCAATAAAACGTCTTTTAGGTTTGGGGCTCTTAGGGTCTGATACTGTGATGAAAATGTGGTATTTGCTACTTCCTTTCTGTTAGCTTCTAGCTCCTTTTATCCAGATGTTTCTCCCACTGTGGCCCTCAGTAAGGAGCAGAGCTGAGGATTTTGCTCTATTTCTGCATCGCTCTTGGTCCCGACAGAAGGACGTAAGGAAACACTCAGGTCAGGGTGATTTGAGGAGGGCTTCGTACATGGGCTGTTTGCAGAGCTGGGGGCAGTAGCTAAGAGAGCTCACGAGAGGGTCCTGTGGTGACCAAAGCCAGTGACCACAGCTGTTCCGGGCCTCCAGCCTGAAGGGTTGGGGAAGGAGCTGGGTGAAGAGGTTCATGAGGAGCAGAGCCCTTTGACCAAGGGACACAGCCAGCCTGATGTGACCTCACCTCTGGGGGGGGGGGCCAGAGCGTTCCGTAGGGATGTCTCCCCCACTCCCATGGTGCCTCCACGGGCTTTCCTTGGCTGGAACCGGCCAGAAGCCAGAGGGGCAGCGGGAAGGCGTCCCCCTCAGTATGCAGCGGGGCACTTGCCAGGGGCGCCCTGACGTGCTTTCGGCACGTTGTCAGATAGAGCCGCAGACTCCAGTTCCGGGCGGTGAGAGGTGTAGTGGAGGACCCTGGGGTGCGGCCCCCTGCTCAGCACCGATGCGAAGGTGGGCCTAGGAGCACTTGGGAAACAGTGCAGTAGCTGGGCACTGCGCGCTGCCGTCGCTGGAGGCACAGACACCTTCGAAACGAGACCTGTCGTCCTTGGAGGGTGGGTCCGGGCACAGGGCCCCGAGGGGGGCCGACAGCCAATGAGGTGTTGGACTCAAAGTCCCTTGAAGCACCTACCGGGGACAGTTGAGGACACATCGGAGCCCAGTGCACACTGGCTCTTCTGCTTCCCCCACGACCTCTCTGTTCTTCTCTGAGCCCATGAGGGGCGCTTGTCTCTCCTCCTCCAGAGCATCTCTTACCGACCTCACTCCTGGACACTCCTCTATTCGATACCGTCTGCCTCCCCTGTACGGATGACTCAGTCTCCCCGCCCTTCTCTGAGCAAGAGCCTGCACACAGGCCGTGTCTGTCTCAGTCTTGTCACATGGAAGGGACTCATAGGTGTGGCCTGCTGCATGGGCCGTTCCCCCCACGTGGCTAAGTCGAATATGGAAGAGAGGTGGGCCGTCGTGGGGCTTACTGGGAAGGGAGAGAGCCCAGTCACCTTTAAGGGGCCTAGCAGTGGAATTTTGGCCTAGGTAACCGTGCTGAGGTGTGGTTCTCCCTGGACTTGCTATCGTGGGCGTGTGCTTGGTCGTCCCCGGAGTGGCCACTGTGTCCATCCACAAGTGCACCAATGGTGGTGAGGAGAGAAGGGTTGCCTGTTACTTATCCATTGGAATTTGATGGAAAGACATAGGCGTGTCTCTGGAGTTAACCGTTACAGTGTGTCAGAGCGTGTGGAGAGCACTGGTGAAAGAAGCATTTTCCTGTTGGAGGAAAGAATAACTCAGGAGTGGTCGTCTCCCCCTGCCAGAAGGTTTCACACTGTACTGTGTGGCGTGCGGTATGTTGCATAGTGCTTAATAAAAGTAAAGTGAAAAAAGCAAGAACATGGAAGCGAGCGCAAACCCACAGCTGCTGTGGGAGGCAGCAGGCCCTGCCGGGAGGGTGCGCTAGGGACTGTGGCGGAGGGCAGGGAGGACTTGGCCCTGTGGCATAACCCAGGAAGCTCCCAGGGCACAGTGTCCTTTGAACCGAGCGTTTGCGAGTAGGCAGGGTCTTGTCGAGTGCAGATGTGGAGACCAGGAGGTCAGAGCGATCCTGGTGGGGGCAGCAGAGGGAAGACACAGGCGGGAACTTGGCGGGAACAGGGCGTGCGCCACGTGGAGGGAGGTGCGGGGAGGTGACGCTGCCCAGGTTGGGCAGGCCACACCTGAGGGCTCCTCGGTGCGCAGAAGCATTTTGAACTTCGTCCTGTGAGCAGCTGGGAGTGTCCCTGCAGGAGGGTGTTCCTGGACCCAGCGGTGTCTCCCATGGCTCCTCTTGCAGAAGGGAGAGGAGGCTGGGCGAGAGGGAACAGCACCGGATTGTCAGGTTAGCGCAGGCACCGCCCCCACCCCCAATCCGTGCCTCCCGTGGCCCCCCAGGCAAACCAGGACGCGGCCTCTCCTGTCCTCTTCTCTGCGTGTGCCTCCCTTGGCTCGCTGTCGTCATCTTCCTGCCTCTGAGCTGACCCCATCCCGCCCAGCTGGAGTTGCGCTGTGCAGACACACCGTTTCCGTGCCCTTCATACCCTCCTCCCCACGCCCTGCTCCGCACCGAGTCCACATTCCTCCCGCCACTCGCTCGGCAGGCTTTGCGCCCTCCCGTGATGTCAGTCTGGAAGCCGGTTCTAAGCGGCCATTTGTCAGACCTGTAGAGGGGACTGAAACGTTAGCGAAGGGACTGCATCCTTGAAGATGGAATCTCCCCCCAGTGGGTACCTGCCTTGTGTCCCATTGGCGTCATCCCGTTAATCCTCACAGCCACACACAGATGAGGACACTCCAGCCAGACAAGGTGAATCCACAGAGGCCACACGGTTTGGGAGCTCGGGAGCCGGGGTCATGCTGAACATGCCCTTTGCTCTTCAACCAAACCTAGCTTAAAATCTGCCATTTTTGTTCTAGAAATAGCTATGACCTGATTAACAGTGTCTCACAGCATAAGATTTGGAGCTAGGTGGATGTGGGTTTAAATCCTGGGTGACTTACCGATGAACTTCCTTGGGCCTCAGTGGTTCTGTCTGTGAAACGGAGCCAAGAGCCGGTGCCTGGGAGAGTGGTGCTAGGGCCAAAGGGAAACCCAAAGGGAAACCGAGTGCTGCATGTTGAGCCTTGCGCTCGGCTGGGAGTGGGGGCTGTGATTACTTTTTCAAAAAAAGGATTATTCAATCAGTGTTTAACATGGTTATAACTTTTATACATTTCCTAAACTTCAGTTCATTACATCACGTTTTATTGTATTGTTTCCTAATCGCTGGTGTTGTGCTACATGAATGCCACTTCATGGGGCAAATCTCAGGACCCAGCAGAGTGCCCTGACCTGAGGTAGATGCTCAGTAAAAAGCTTCTAGATACGAAATGCAGGATACTGACTACATCTGCATGCCTGGTGCGGTGCTGGCTGGGAAAGGGGCCAGGAAGGTGGTCTCTGGCCTCAGGTGCCCACAGTTTGGGCAGCTGGCTCTTCATAGGAACCAGGAGTTGACACAGACTAGTAGGAAACAGTGCTGGTCTGAGTGTCATAATGTGACAACCGTACATTCAGGAACGGGGTAGATCAGTGTTTAAGACTGCGTGATACAAAAAAGTTGGCAACTCTTTCAAATACTTTGACAATTCATTAACTACAAATTTTTAACTTCTTTCAAAAGAATAAATTTTAAATTTGAGTTCTCGGGCATCTCAAAGGGTAGTTTTTGTTTTTATTGAGTGTATCTTGGTGCACTCATTAAGGGGTACGCTCACCCCTTCCCAGTAAAGTCACCAGCTAGTGTGATAATTGTTACAAATAACAGCTTTGTGAATATAAGCAGAGCTTGGCCTGGAAGGCCAACAGGGAACAGTGTGAGTGAAGCAGGAAGGGTGTGTGAGGGAGACACGCACAGACAGTTTTGCTGAAACGAAAACACGAGCATTGCGGTGTGGGTTTGAAAGGACGCTGGGTCCCCCGTGGAGAGGCTGCCACGGCGAGGATGGTGGGCGCCGTGTGGGTCTGTAAGCTGGGGGGACGTGATGGAAGTTGATTTCAGGAAAATTGACCCCAGGAGAGTTTTCAGGGTACAGTGGATAAGAAGAGCCTGGAAATTGTGAGACCAGTTAGGAAGCAATGTTCGAAACCGGTGTCTAAGCCTGAGCAGAGCGGGTGCAGGGAGAGTGAAGGCGTCAAGGGCAAGGACAGGACCTGCCGCACCTGGTGAGGAACAAAGAGCAGAGGGAAAGGCAGCCTCGGGCCAGAGAAACCAGAAGTGGGCCGGCCGCTGCCCGGTGGGTCGCCTGGTGGGTCACAGCTGCAAGGCTGGGAGGGGTGGTGGTCGTCGGGCCCCTGGGCAGTGGTTGGCAGGCGTCTGGGGTGACCTGGGGAGAGGAGGGGCAGACGGAAGGCTGCACAGAGCCGTGGTGCGCACATGGCGCCGCAGTATCGGCTTGTTAGCAGTATCGGCTTGTTAACGGAGTTTCAGAAACGGGGTTGGAAGGGAGGAGGGGAGGTGGACAGAGGCTAGAGGAACCCTCAAGATGCTTTTACTCTTTCCTCAAAAGTAAAGACACGGGTTCAAAGGCAGAGTTGGGGCTTGTGGGGAAAGAATGGAAAGAAGGCCCCTCCCAGCATGGGACAGCAGGGTCACTTTGTGCTCAGAGACAGCAGGAGAGGTGTCAGGCGATGCCACAGCTAGCTCTGTTGGCTGAAGGTAGAAAGGTGCCATTTGCTGAGGTTGGTGTGGCCGCAGAGCCAGGCCAGCCACTGAAGGCTCAGGAGCATGGAGCTGTGGGAAGACTTAGGAGTTTCGAACAATTTTTTAGGAAAGGTGACTCAAAGCTGTGAGCTGCCGTGGCCCGTTGCCGCAGCACAGATGGAGAAAGGCGGGCTCGGAGCGCGGCCCTGGGGCCGGCAAGCGCCTGGCAGCGCGTTCAGCTGCGTGCGCCGGGCCCCTCCCCTGGCTTCCAGGGAGCCTTCCTGTTTGGGGGATGCCGTCTCAGGGTCCCCTCTGTGAGGGTCTCCTGGCTGGACCGAGGCAGGGACCTGCTGTGGACAGCGCACCGCAGTGCCAGAACAGCGTCCCCGGTGCCTGCTCACCACAGGCGTCACCGAGGGCCTGCAGCCACCAAGAGCCACTTGAAACAGGCAAAAGGAGCACACGCAGCCGGTTGGCTCTGTTGGTCTCCTTGTCGTTACTTGTCAGTTCCTGGTGGTGGTAACTGTGCCTTGTGTAGACAGCGCTGAACAGCACTGACCAGAGTGTGGTCGAACTCACTGGTTCTTCTCTGGCAGTCCAAACCAGGTTGCGGAGAAGGTGGCCTCCAGGATCGCCGAGGGCTTCAGTGACGCTGCGCTCATCATGGTAAGTCGCCTCGGTGGCTCGTGAGTGTTCGTCCTCTTGCTGCAGTGGCACTTTGCTGCACAGTTTTGCTTTCTGTGGATACTTTGACGAATTTATCTTCATTAGACCATTGCCACCTCTGGCAGTATTCTCCCACCTGCACACGTAATTGGTGTGGTTTGGCTGTAGGTTGTGTAGGGCTGCGGTCACAGCATGGGGATATCCACAGGGGGTGGTCTTCCAAGGTCAGTGGTCTCAGGGTGAGGTCTCCATGCCCACAGCAGCAGCACCTGGGAACTTGTTAGAAATGCCAGTGCTGGCCACGCACGATGGCTGTAATCCCAACACTTTGGGCAGCCAAGACAGAAGAATTTCTTGAGGCCAGGAGTTTGAGACTAGCCTGGGCAACATGGTGAGACCCCATCTCTACAAAAAAAAAATTTTAAATTCGCCAGGCTTGGTGTGGTGCACCTGTAGTCCCAGCTACTCCAGAAGCTGAGGTGGGAGGATCACTTGAGCCCAGGAGATCAAGGTTGCAGTGAGCTGTGATTGTGCCATTGCACTCCAGCCTGGGCAACAGGGTGAGACCCTGTCTCAGATAAATTAATTGCCAATTTCCAGATCCCATTGAATCAGAAACACTGGGGATGGGGGCCAACAATCTGTTTAACATGCCTTCCAGATGATTCTGGTGCACACAGAGTGTGAGGACCATTGGATTAGAGCCAGCACAGCCCCGGGGTGTAGGGAAGGAAGGAGTCGGATGTGCAGGCAGGTGACCCCGAGGGCCGTGTTAAACTATACTGATTCGGACAGAAGCCTAAGAGTGCGGGAAGGAGTTAGGAAGCTTCACTTTTGTGAAAAAAGCAATGAAGGGCTGAATAATTATTTTCCTGCAAAATACAGTTTATCTCAGGCCAGCCTCTCTTGGTGACTCCGCATGTCAGATTTATAGGAAGTTTCTGCCATGGGCCAGCGTTGGCCATGCTGCAGTGACAGCCCCGGGGAAGTTCCCGCCGCTGGCTCTCGCGTGAGCAGTCTGTTCACTCTTGCGTCCTCTGCCCTGTTCTCAGGTAGACAACACCAAGTTCACGATGGACTGCGTAGCGCCCACGATCCACGTGTACGAGCACCACGAGAACAGGTGGCGGTGCAGAGACCCACACCAGTGAGTGCCGCTGCGGGCGTGGCGCACCCGGCTCCCTGCAGAGGCTGGTCTCGCCCTGCCCGTGCTTTAAGTTAGCGTGTGCTCCCGCGCGTCGTGATGTGCACAGTCCCTGACTCCTGGAGGGCTTCTGTAGGGGAACCTGAGTGGCACCCAGGGGTCTTCGCACCCCAGACCCCAGGGCACAAACACTCTTCCCAAGTGTTTGGTTTATTTGTGGTCACTCAGAAAGCTGCAGTCATCTGCCTCCTGCTTTCTCAGAATTCCATTTTAAATTAACCATGTTTGCTATTCTCTGTGTATATCTTTATGTGTTTAAAATGCCCATGTTTCCCGCTATTCTATACCACCTTTCTTTTTACCGCCCTGCATGTGCCTGGTCTTCTCTGTGTCAGAGGCTGACTTCTCCCTGTCTGCCCCGCAGTGACTGCTGTGAAGACTGGCCGGAGGCACAGAGGATCCTGGCGTCGCTCCTGGACAGCCGGTCCTACGAGACGCTTGTGGACTTCGATAACCACCTGGACGACATTCGGAATGACTGGACAAACCCAGAGGTCAATAAGGCTGTCCTGCACCTGTGCTAGGCAGGCGCCGCAGCGACCGGGCTGGGCATTTCCACTGTGCTACAGAAGAAAACCTATTTTTAAATGTAAATAGAATATCTCGTAGCCTGTGTGGGAAGCTGACAGTTGTAAGAAGAGGCCTGTGCCTTGAAAGCGGGCAGCGTGTTCAGTCAGCCGTCTTCCAGCACAGCCCCTAGAAGGGGCACGGAGCGTCTAGTCCCACCACGCGGTGGACCTCCCAGGTGTATGTTGCTATCCTCCAAATCAAAGCTATTTCTGCTTGTCCAAGATTGTTCCTATTAAACAGTTTTAACTAACCTTTTATAATCTGGAGAGAATACTTTTTAAGGCTTACGAACTATATTTACCAACAACAACAAAAAAAGACCACATCTTATATCCAGTGAGTGTGTCTGTGAGTTTTTGTCCTGGTTGAGTGGATGTCGTGCGTTGAGCGGACATCCGGGATCGGGGCGGACGCGCCGAGCGCTGGTGAGGAGCCGCGTGGGGGTGTCCAGCGCCGGGCGGCGGGGCCGTGAGCAGCAGTGCCCCACTCGGCGTCGGCCCCCGCAGCCACGGCGACGCCCCACGGTGGGAGTGATGCCGCTGTTGCCCGAGAAACCTTTATCGTTAAGGGTAAAAGCAAACATCGCTGGTAATGAGAACTCGGATGAGAGCACAGTTCATTGCTTCTCAATCAACCAGAAAGCTCGCAAACCTGCAGAATCAAGGAAGGAAAAATGGAACCGTGCTAAGATTTTCTTTAGAAAGCAAGAATCAGTCCTAACTTCTAACTGGCCTGCGTGGTCACTGAAATGGCTCTGTGTCTTTCTTTTGTATTCGGAAAAACAAAAACAGTTAAGACTCCCCAAGTTGTACAGAGCAATGTCTGTAATTTTTATACTTAGAACATGTGGTCAAATTTTCTAACCCAATTTTAAGAAATTGATGGGGAAATCTATGGTACCATTGCATTTCTTCCTTTTTATATGAATTATTTTGTACAGAGTTCAGAGAACGGTACCTTTCCTACTATTGTCTTTGATTACATGAAGGAAATTTGTAACTATCGATGTGACCTATTGAAAGGGTTTGTGATGCAGCATTCACTATTTTCTCTAAACGAGCAGTGAAAAAATTCAGATATTGCTTAAAATAAATGTCTATTATTTGATCCATCGAATTCTCTCTTCCCCTTTCTTCAAATACCTCTTACCCTTAGTGTGGGGACACGAAGGAAGGAGTGAGGTGCCGGTGTGCTCGGGCGTCACTCTCCTGCCCTCAGCCGCCCGCACCGTCACAGGCGGAGTGCGGCGGGCGGTCCTGTCCCCACGGGCTCTTGTGTTTGTTTCAGGAAGGGCGAAGAGTCACCTCCAGCGTTTGCCATACCAGAAGCCGTCCTTTCCCGGGACCACAGCAGGCACAGGTGGCACCTCCAGTTTGCAGTCCAGGAGAACTGGCAGAGCTGTATGGAATCAAGGTGTGGCCAGGGCTACTCTGGGGACATTTTAGAGACGCAGTTTTCCTACAGCCCTTCAGGGTGGATTTCCCTTAATTGTACCTGTCTATAGAATTCTCTCCCTCGGTTTTCCCTCTAGTGTCCCAGGGGCACACACTGTCCTCTACGTTGGATTTAGGCAAAAGCTGAAGCCCTGTACTTGTTCCCTTCCTACAGCCGAGTGAGGCTTAAATTTTCAAAGGGAAGCATACAGAATGCCCTGAAGGAACGGATCTATTTGTGAGAAAGCCAAAGGGAATTTCCAAAGTCCAGGAGCCTGCGCCTGCGTTCCTTGTGAAAATAGCAAAAGCCTCTCCCGAGCCCGCCCTCCTGGTCTGCAGGGCTGGGCCGCGTGGCCCCCGGGCCTCAGTCTCCCTGGTCCTGAGAACGGGCTTCGTTTTCCCCACACAGGATGAAAGAGCAAGCGTGTTACTTGGTCAGCTCAAACTTACTCTGCCCTTTTTTTTCTTTTATAAAGACTGAAGGAGTAACATAAAGTATATTTATACATTGAAAAATCTGCCCACCAAAACGTTCTCCAGTTTCCTAAACGTGAGGGGTGCACCTGGATTCACGTATATTCAGGGGTGTCTGGCTTTGGAGCCAGCCAGGTGCTTAAATCATTCTGGTGGACATTTGTATCTCTCATAGCCTCTAACCATTAAAAGGTGAGTAGAACAAAAATTATATAAAAATGTCATTTTGTATTTCTAATCATAGTTGCCTTTAAGAACAGAATACTAAACGTGGGAAAATGGGCAGTACCTTCATAAAAAAAAAAAAAGCAATGTGCTTACTCAGGAAAAGTTGGCCTTGCTAGTTCTAATGAAATTAGATTGCTTTAGAATAGAAAACTAAGAAATCTTGAGTAATTTAAATTTTCAAGTCAGTTTCCCATGGATCTGGTGAGCCTCTGTAAAAAGTCCTTGTATAATTAGCTTCGACCTATTTTAATGGCTTATTTTTCTGATTATTCTCTTGGAAAAGCTACTGTTTTGCATATTGTATTTCTCAGCTTTTCACACCTACCTTTTTGTTTTGCATCTGAAGGACGAGTGTCTGCTTCCCAAACCGCTCCCTTTTTAGCACCGTGTCTTTCTTGCCAGCAACTCCTTTATGGCATCGAGGTGACTGGAAGCAGGAAAAATAGCCACGGACAGCAAACTCCGTACCCTGTGGACATTTTTAGCAATTTCAGTGAGGAGAGCTGAATTTAAAAATAGACCTTCGATTTACTAGTTGACAGTTCTTGAGGCTCCTATCGACTCTCAGTGCCGCTCAAGCCTCGGACTTCGTTACTTTCAGTTCCGTACGGAGCCTGGTAGGACGTGCTGGCATGCCCCTGCCAGCTCAGGTGTGTGGCTGCTGACTGGGCTCTGCTTTCTTACATCGTAGAATCCAGGGGATAACGTACGTATTTTTATCCTCATAAAATTGACTCGTTACTCCTTAACATCCTTAAAATATCCTTGAATGGGATGCAAAATCTGATCAGGCTTGCGTTTCTTAGAAGTGCCTGGCATCCTTCTGAGGAGCTTTATTCCCTTTCAGATTAACAATTTAGAGAGGGTATTTCCTTGGAGGTTTCCGAAATGCTGCAGTTGGAGAAGTGATCGGAAGACTTTGGAATATGTGATCTAGCTCAGCCTCAGAACGGCCAGGATTCATGTTCCTCTTGGTCTGTTGCTTTCAGAGCAGTGTGACAAGTGCCTGCAAAGCATCCACGTGAATTTTACGAGAGGAAACCTTTGGCTGGAACTTTCGTTGTCTTGTCAAGCGGAATAGCGTCCTATGTTTAGTGCTGGCTGGAAAAATGGTAGATGCCATCAACAATCTGTAAAGAACTGCGCTTCAGAACACTGGTGGAGTTCGGTGGGCACGGCTCTTGCCCTCCCGGAGTCCACAGGCGTTGGGAGTGAGCCCTGGGAGGTCACTGGGCAGCTCAGCCCTGGGCCCAAGGACATAAGTAAGGAAGCCTCGGAGGTGGGCAGGATGTAGTGGCCTCCAGGTACCCTTCTCTGCATTCACCTCATTACTAAAAGAGAATTGGTTCTTCCTCAGAGTATTAGGGCTACATTGATACAAATTCTTAACTGCTAAGTTTTTAGTAATTCTAGAACGTTCTATTGCCAGACTGACCCGAGAGATGTTTATTCATAGGAATCATTCAGTGAACATTTATTGAATAAGTGAGTGAGTAAAACCATTCCGTCTCAAAAGATAGCAGTTTGCGTTTCTTCAACACACCTGTTTACGTTTGCCTTCCCACTACCCTATGATGCTTCCATTTTACAGATGGGGAAACCAAAGCCCAGGCTGCTGAGGTGACTGCCTGAAGCCACACACAGTACGTAGCAGCGGGTGAGGTGGGGGATGTCCAGTGTGGCCCCTCTGCTGGAGTGAAAGGAGGCACAGAGACCACCCCTTCCTCTCCCTGCTCCCCACCCCCATCCTTGTGCACCTCCACCCATTTTACTACATTCTCCTCCTTACTGCAAAGTCCATGGTGGTTCTTTGTAGAAAATCAAAGAGAAACTGGAACTCGCTGCCAGTCCTCCAAGCCCTCCAAGGAGACGGGCGCAGGGAAGATTGAGAGCTGTCACGTGGTCAGGATCTTGTGAGCACCCTGAGCACCCTAGAGACCGAAACAGAGAAACAGAAAGCATGGTGCCTGCATGCGAGGGACTCACAGTGTAATTTAAGAAGTGAAAGGAATAGTTATAAGTGAAACATTAGATAGGAAATTTGTAGATTCCTGGGCTCAGGCAGAGAATTCAGATTCGTTAAGGTTCAGGCCCCAAAGCCTGCATTTTTAGCACGTAAGATCCATTCTATGCTTCTAATAACCCTGATCTTTGACTGAAACTTATGTTTTACTGTGAGGAATTGGAGATGTCAGAGATGATGCTGTTTACCCGGTGGGACGTGTTCAGCAAGGGACAGAAGTGGACCGGAAGCTTGGACCCTATGAAACTGCTATTTTGGTAGGTCAAAAACTCAAACAGCAGTTTCATAGGGTTCAACCTAAGGGAATTCAGGCCTCCTGAATGACCCCTCTGTCTCGGCAGGAAGCCATCTGATTTTTCCTCTCTCTTAACGTTTAGTGCAGAAAGAGGGCACACGTGTGTTCTTGCTAAACACTGGGGCAATGAGAAGCAGGCGGATTCTGAACACCTGCTAGCCCCGGCCCGGGATGGCAGGAAAGGGCGTGTTCACACTGCTTTTTGTCCCCAAGTGCCTTAGCTCAGGAAGACCTAGTTATTCTCGCTTTAGTTTTTAAAAAGTTTAGTCTCGAATCTGTCATGACCTTCCCACTTCCAGGAGGTGGCTGCGTCGCAAGACCTCACTGTACAGCTTGTGTGTCGTGTCTGGATTATTTAAACACTTCAATTCCAGAACCACACCTTGCATTAGCTCTGCCTGGCTCCAGAGCTTTCTATAAGTGGAGTATAGGGTATGCACTATAATGTGTGTGAGAGCAATCCGTGTTGTCACGTATAACGATTTTTCATTTGTCATTGCTGTGTGTTATTTCGCTGTATCAGTGTACCCCGGTATCTGTACTGATGGACATGGGTGTTCTTTCCGGATTTGGGCTGATACAGATATCGCTGCAGTTAACATTCTTGCGTGTGCCTTTTCACACACTTACACACACATTTCTTTTAGGGTTCCATGTAGGAGTTGCCTTGCCAGGGGTGTGTGTGTTCAGTTTTTAAGGCACGTTGCCAGTTTTACAAAGTAATTGTAGCAGTTGAACCTCCCACCCGCAATATCCAGGAGTTCCCGTTTCTCTATATCTTCACCAGCACTTTTGTCGTCAGTCTTTTTGATTTTAGACATTTTGGTGGTAGGTAGCAGTATCGTGGGATTGTTGATCTAAATAAGAAAAATCAAACAGTATTGCTTCTATACAATAACAGGAAGATATATCCATGACTGTGGGCTTGGCAAAAATTTTTAAACAGAATCCTTAAAAATAGTAAGTTTTACTACATCAAGAACTTTTGTTCTTTAAAAAACACAACTGGGGTGAAAAGGGAAATCATACGGTTGGAGATATTTGTAATACAATAATACAACAAAAGTTGGGGTACAGGGTGCAGGGAAAGGGGCCTCCTGGGCTTTCTAGCGCCCCCGCACGGGGTCACCACCCCTCCCCCGTTGTCAGGCCCGGCCCGGTACTGAGGGCTGCGTTCGGCTTTTCTCCCCGGAGATCCAGCCTCAAAGAGCTGAGGCCCCGGCAGCCAGTTCACTCGGGAGACTGGAAACTGTCCCTCCCAGGCTCTCGTGCTTGCAGGGCACTCGGCAGTCATCCCTCCAACCGCTCTGCTTGATCCGGTTCATGACCAGCTGGGCCTTAGCCTGCAAACTCAGGGAGCTCACTGGGTCTTGATGCAGCTCGGCTCTCCTGCCGATTGCCAGAAATTTCCTGGACCTCCCATGCTGACCCTGGTGTCAGCCCAGGGTCCCCCAAGCTCCCCACGCCTGCCTTCCCCAGGACAGACTTGCAGAAGTGGTCTCCTCTTCCTCCGTGGGGTTGGAGGCCACCATGTGGGCTTCTGTCCTCTGCGTGGGCTCTGGTTGGCCCGTCCCTGTAACCTCGGGGCCAGACACCGGGGTTGTGAACAAGGGATTAAAGCTCCTGAAAGCCACGGGGCAATCGCACGGCCTGAGCTTAAGGATAATTTCCCTTCTCTGGGGAGGCCAGGCATTTAGTCCAAATGGGCTGCCTGGAAGGGACCGGGAGCAGCCACAGCCCAGATGGCCACCCCCAAGGAGCGAGCGACTGTCCCCAGCCCGAGCGAGGACCCTGAGACACAAGGCGGCCACTGATCTCTTGTCCCCAGAGGTAGGAGGCGGGGTGGGTGGGAGCCTGGCAGGGACTTCAGGCAGAGCTTGGAGGGAAGAGCAGCCCGGCCCCCGCCCGCCCCCAGGGCCCGGGGGTCTGCGGAGGGGCCCCCTCCTCGCCTCACTGTTCAACGGCTCTCGGTGTTGAATTCCACCTTCCGTGCCCAGCTTGTAACTCTGCTCAGTGGCTTTTTTTTAAAATGTTAGCTTTATTTTCTTACAGCAGAAGCCATATGTGCCCGTGTGTGTGTGTGTGTGTGTGTGTGTGTGTGTTTCTAGTGTAAAAACTACAAAAGTCTGTACTTGGAAAGTAGCAGCGGGCTGCCAATGCCCCCCCACCCCCACCCCAGCCCAGCAGAGTGTGAATCATTCCAGCTGAAATTAAATGAGATATTGAAATTAAATGGCATGTAGAGAAGAAGGTTCATTTTCTTCTCACTGTTGGCTGGCAGTGCCCTGGAGGAAGAGAACGTTCATTTGTTGCACAATTCATTTGCTTGTGCAGGAGAACCTGCTGCCCGGGAGAGTTTCTGAGCATCCGGCTTATTTCTTAGGAGCTGCAGGGGGGCCCTCAGCTAGGCGGAGGGCTTCCGGGGGAGAGCGCTCGCTCGGGGCTCCCGGGACAGACGCCCCTTCCCTGCAGACACCCACCCTCTCAAATACCTGTACGGCTGGGAGGCAGAAAGGCGGGGCTGTTGGTTGTGAAGTCCTTGCAGCCTTTAGTGGGTCCATTGACCATGGCGTGCACGGGGGCACCCTCGAGCCGGGGGGCAGCGTCTGGTCTTCCCAAGCAGCCTGTGTGTGTGGGGGGGAGGCCCAGCACCTCGGCCCCAGCCGGGATCCACCCACATGCCTCGCAAGGGGTCAGCCCGGGCACTGGGCGCTGGTGGGCGATTTGGCACCTGTGGACTTTAAAAATAATCGTCCATCCCTGGAGAAGGCACAAAGCAGCATTGATTAAAGACAGTATACAGAAGGGCGTAAAAATGCCAGTTCTGAAGCTGGGTGGCGGAGCTCAAAGCCCGGTCCCACGGCTTAGCTGGGAGCTGGGCAGCGCACGTCCCTACCTGCTGTGTGCCTCAGTGTCCTCGCCTGCACTGTGGGGGTGACCAATGGCCGCCTTGGTGTCTGGCCCACGGGGAGCTCTCAGGACATGTTCACGACTGTCGTTTATAAGGGCTTCTATTTCCAGATGCTGGTCACAAAACAAAGACCCCATTTCTGCCCCACATCAACCCAGTGACATTGGTGTCATTATCCCAGCTTTTCAGCTGAGGACACTGAAGCTCAGAGAGGTTGGGTGACTTCCTCAAGGTTATTCATTAATTCCGGTTTTTAGTTCAGAGGAGGTCGTGAGTTTGTTTCTATTACGAAATATTTCAAGGATAGAGAGGTACGAAGAAGACTTCAATGTGCATCCAGGTACTTACCGATTGTGAGCCTTTCGCCACATCCGCTTAATTTTTCAGGAGATAAAAGGTCGTGATAAGACCCCTTTGTCCTCTCCTATCCTGCCTTTCTCTTGCCCTTCCCAGAAGTGCCCACCCCTCCGCAGCCGGCGGACTCCCTCCCGGGTAGTCCTGGGGCATCTCCACATGTGTGGCACACGGCTCCGTGTTTTCGGAACCCTCACGGCCACTGTCACGCCGTGTCATTCTGCTCTTCTGCGCGACGTGCTCCTGAGTATCTCCCACGCGGATGCACATAGGTCTAGCACTGTCATTCCGGCTGCTGTGTGGCCTGCTGTCGCGTGGCCGGGTCACGACAGTGTGCCGCAGATTGGCTATTCATTCTGACGAAGGTTTATTGCTAAGTTAGAAATTCCACAAACAGTGCCGCAGTCCACACCGCCACGCCCGCTTCTTGCTCACGTGCGAGAGCGTTGTAGGGAGATGGACCTTGAAGTGGGGCCAAGGGGATGAGCCCCCAGCGGTTGCCGAGTGGCCCTTCTAGAACTGCCCCCACCTCCACCCCTGCGGCCTCGGCTCTCCGGTCGGGACTAGCTCTTTGATTTTGCTGGTCAGCCGTGTGCAGTGGGATCTCCTCGTGGTTACCTCATCCTTCGCCGATCAGCTCACCAGGAGCCACGAATAGTGGCCAAGTGGCCAGGCAGGGACAGGAAGCCCAAGCCCAGGCAGGTGATTCCGAACAGACCCATCTCCGCTCCTGCCTCCCGGGGGCACTTACCAAGCCCTGGTTTATATCTCCAGCTACTGACATGTCTGCTCCCCTGCCCGCGAGGCGGAGACCCCTCAGTGAAGGGCCCGGATGTCACCGTGTTCTGTATCCCTCACTCTGCACTGTCCAGTGTGGCAGCCGCCAGCCACCGGTGCTTCGGAGCCCTTGAAACCTGGCTGGCCCCAGTCAAGATACGCTTTAAAAGTAAAGTACCAGCTTTTGAAAATTTAAGATGAAAAAATGTAAACTATCTTATTAATAATTTTTATATTGATGACTTACTAACTTTCATATAAATTGGGCTAATTATGAAAGACATTATTACAATGGATTTCTTCTATTTTTTTTACATTTTTAAATGTGGCTACTGGGGAACTGTAAATGGCACCGAGGCTCGAATTAGATGCCTGCTGGCCCCAGACCTCGCTGGCCTGGTGCCTCTTGGCAGGCGCCCATGGAGTTTGGGGAACGGACAGAAGGATGGACAGACGGATGAATGAGTGAATAAACGAATATGCAAATGACCAGAGAGAACAGGACAACCGGGTGCCTGCGGGTGCCTGCCGGCCCCATCCCTGGTGCTTTTACTGTGCAGAGCGGGGTCCCTTAAAGGCTCTGACGCCCCCTGCACACCCACCCAGGGAAGTGAGCGAATGGGCTGCAGGTGCCCCGCTCTGTGGAGGGCAGGCTGAGCGCGGCCAGCATCGCCCTGGGCAGGACCAGGGAAACTGCCCTGCGGGACAGCTCAGGCCCCTCTGGGGTCTGGTGAGCACCCCGGCCCCTCCCAGCTGCTTCCGCTGCATGGGACAGCCCCACCGTGCTAGCGCAGTCCCCTGTGCGTCATCCGAGTTTGGCAGGCGCTGGAACCATGCTGCGGTGGGTCACCAGCCCGCCCTGCCTGCCCGAGAGTCCTCCGGAAGAGGACAGCCAAGGCAGAGCCCCGGCCAGCTTGAGCCAGGGCCACTCCCCACGGTGCCTGCTTTGATGCCTTGAGAAAGGTAAACTTTGAAGCTGCCAGTCCAAGTGGCCCAGCCGGGCGGGCGTTAGAAAAAGAGCTCTAAGGCTTCTAACCTGTGGCCTCGGCCTACCTGGGGGGCAAAAGAGGCAGCAGGTGGCATCGTGGGGAGCCCGCTGGGCCCTGCCGCACTCCCCTCTTTCCAAAGATGTGCGGAGAGCTTACCTGTTTGGGATCTTTGGGAAAAATACATGTCACTTAGGTTTCGGGTAACTGCCTCTCGCCCCTTTCTTAAACATGTTAGTGGTTTAGGAGGGACATGCTTAACAGTGGCCTTTGTCCTATTCTTTATGACAAAAGCTGACTGTAGGTCAGCGGAGGCTGGGCTGTGGAGCCCCCAGTGCCCTTGGGCACCGCTGAGCATGGAGGACCGTGGGTCCCTCCACTGCTGTCCCCAGCGGCCACCCTTCTTGGTTCTGGGTGTTTTCACCATTCTTCATTCTCTTTCTCAGTACCAGGCTCTTCCTGAGCCTCAGGGCAGCTGTCGCCAGCTCCTTACCTGGGCCGGCTCTCCCCATGGCCCACCCACACCACCTTCCTGCGCTGCTTCTGTTCTGCTGAGCTGGAGAAGCCACGCTCATCCAGTCCCTGTGAAATGAGGCCACAGGTTTGGGCCGGCTCTTGTCTCTGACCACCAGGTGGTCTTCGGTACTGGCTGGGGGTCCCCCATACCTCTGTGCTGCCTCCTGGCTCTCCGCCGTGGTGTGCACAGGTGAGGTCCCCAGGCGTGCCCTCGAATAAATGACATTACTGTCCTTCCAAGGATATCCTGGTGCATAAACAGGAATATCTATTGCTCAAAAGCAACAACTTCCCTACAGCTTTGGTCCCCAACCCCCCCAGGCCACAGAGCTTCGCCGCTAGCCCCCCACCTCTCCCACCAGCCTGCTCCCCACCCTCCATGACATCCTGAGGAATGGTGTGGAGACCCTCTGGGCCCCAATGCCCCCCACAGTGGGGTGTGGCTGTGGGAGCTCCCTGGGCGCGGGAGGCTGTGCCGTGGTGGCGGGCAGGTCCCCAGCCTGTCAGAACCCCCTCTGCTCTGGGATGATCTGCAGCCCCGTGGCCCCTGCTGAGCCTTGGGCCTCCCCGCAAGTGTCTGTGGCAGCCACCCTGCGGCCAGCGCTGTGTCTCCTGTGTGGCCCTGCGTCCCTCCCTGTGTGGCCAGCACCCTTCTCGACATCCATGCTGGCACTGGACGGCAGCTGGGAAGGGCCACAGATGAATTCGGCCATGCAGACAGACCACCCCCACCCGTTTCTGGGCGCAGCCCTCCTGCGGCTTCCCCAGGCAACCCGCTGCTGTGGCCTTTGGGCAGCTGGTTTCCTTTGGGAACGGGCCCTGGCATCTGCTTCCCTGGTCCCCGGGGACCCTCTGAGGCCTTGCAAACCTCGTTCACTGGCGAGCATTTGCTGCCGCCTGGCTGCACGGCTCTGCACCCGGTGCGGAGGGTGTGACGGCCAGAGGCAGACCGGCCCCTGCCTTGCTCGTGAGGGGCAGGGTGCGGTCTGTCCTGCTCAGTCTCTGCTCTCAGAGCCTGGCATGCCGCCGCGCTCCGCTAACGTGGGGAACTCTGGTGGAATCCCGCACAGGAAGCGGCTCTCTGAACCGTTAACCCCCAAGGGGAGAGGAAGGAAGAAATGGCTCTAATTGTTCTACTTCCTCCGCAGACCCGGGGTCTCGTGGGCTGAGAAGGAAGGGTGGGGCTCAGAGGGCCTTGGGGCAGCTGTCAGGGACCCCACATACCCCACATCACAACCGCCACCCCCACCGGGCCCTGCATCCAAAGAATCCCAACATCCCAGCCTCCAGCATCTGCCTGTCCCCCAACTCCAGGTGGTTCTGATCACAGCCCGCAGAGGGGCCATGGCCCTGGCCTTGTCTGCAGGTCTGTGGGGTTCCGGGCAGCACCCCAATACCCCTCTGCTGTGGATCCTCCCTGCAGCTGTTTCCAGGGGGTGGGACAAGGTGCCACCGAGCCCCACCCTCCTCCTTTGGCTCCAAGGCACTTACCAGCCGCTCCCGCTGCCCACCCCATCTCAAACCGAGTTCCCCAGGGCGGAGCTTCACCTGGCTGCCAGGAGGACGGTGCCCCCGTGGGCTCCCCGACGCTCCATTCCTGGCTCTCGGTCATAGCAGACAGTTCACATCACCTGTGAGCTTTCACAAAACACCCGCGCCCGGGCCCTGCCTGGGCCAGTTAAGTCAGAGCCCCTGGGGCGAGGCCAGGGCCTGGTGTTGGCCTCATTCATCTTTATTTATTTATTTGTAACTGGCCAGGTGATGCCGGCATGTTGTCAGGCTGGGAACCACTGGAGAATGCTCAGGGGTTCTCAACCCCGGCCACTGTGCTCCCAGGGGACAGTTGGCAGTGTCAGGAGATACGTTTTGGTTGTCACCACTTTGGAGGCTGGTGCTACTGGCCTCTAATGGGTAGGAGCCAGGGCGGCTGCTGAGCACCCACAGTGCCCAGGACAGCCCCGGCACAGACAAGGATCTGGCCCAGACGTCCACAGTGTCAAACCCACTGTCCTCAAGGGGCAGAGGCGCCCCGGGCAGGAGGCAGATTAGCTGGATCTTTCCGTTCCTCATCTCAGCCCCAGACAGTTGACATCATCCTCAGCCTCCTGTCGTTAGAGTCCCCTCCCGCAGCACTGAGAGTTGGGCCAGAGCCGCTGGGGACTAGAGGCTCCTGTCTCTGTTGAGGGCAGGAGAGCCCAGGGGTGGAGAGGGACAGAGTCAGACAGCACCATTCACTGCCTGGGTGACCTGTGACCTGTGCCCTCCCTAAGCCGTGGTCCCCACACCTGGGAGGGTTGTCATCAGCAGGCAGTGACGTTAGGGCCACGTGCACTGTTGGCGCCGGGTTAGCACTAGTTGGAAGGAATGAATGAAGCCGAGACAGGCTGGTCTCAGCCAGCGCCGGCGTCTGGCCTGCTCAGGGCTCCTCAGCCTACGGGAGTGGCCTCAGCAAGAACAAGAATGCGGGTGACGGCCCGTTGTCCCCAGGGGCTTCCCCATGCTTCGCTGCCACCATTAGAGGAGACAGTTCTGAACAGCTCTGCGGAGGGCCCTGTGTCCCATTCTTCCTGGGAAATGGCTCCCGGGGACCCTCGGTGGGGGGGGTGGTGATGTACTTGCTCAGGGACTCGCAGACTCGGGCAGGGCTGGAGCACCAGGGAGCCCCCGGGAAAGGCAGGGACTGGGCAGGTTATCTATCAATAGATATTGATCAAACATGTGCACAGTCACAAAGGGAACCTGCCCTGGGGGCAGCGACTGCAGGGACATCAGGGACTGGGAGGCGCCTGATGGAGAGGGCCAGGCTGTGCTGCGGGGTCTCAGGACCGGAGAGCAGGCGTCCAGCCTTGGTTCTTCACTCTTAGGCGCCTGGGTCCGTCACTCTGCCTCCCCACGCCAGCACACGGCCTGGCACACAGCAGGGGCACAGTGGTCTGCCCCACCAAATGCCTACATCCCGCCTGTGAGCCCTCTCCCCCCGCACCCCGGAGCCTCTTAGTGTAGGGACCAAGGCCCTCGGCCCCCAAAGGCTCCCTGAAAATCGCTGACATGAGGGAGACTGGTCAGCAGGAGAGACGGCTTACAAACCGATTCCGTATGTACACACGGGAGCCTTCACAAGGGAGCTCCACAGATACAGGGGAGATTGTCCATTTCCATGCTCAGGTTCAACAAAGACTGGACAGCCCTGCAGAAATATGACTGGGCACAAAGGGCGCGATCTGATGCTGACAGACTGCGTGGGGGGACCCCAAGGCCTGTCTAGATCCTTCCTCGCTGGTGTGGCAGGGCCCTCTCTGCAGGGCGGGCCTCACGGCCTACAGTCAAACAAGGCGGGGCCCGTCATGACTTTATGGCCAGTTTTTAAATATGATGATTTTGGACTTTATGTTTGGTTCTCGGGGAAAGGGGTTCTGGCTTTGACATACCCCTCGGGGAGGAGAGAGTCTCATTTCCATGGCCAGCCTCGGGGGAGAACGGACGGAGGCAGGCGGACAGGAAGTCGGAGAAAAAGTTGTATCTGAGGCTGCTTCAGAGGCCTTCATTTTGGGGTACTGTTTTCTGAGCCCCAACACTAGCCGCTCCCCAGGGACATGCCCTCAGCAGGGAGCCAGGCACACAGGCCAAGCCATGGGGCACAGCTGGGGCAACGGCTTGGGTGGGCACCCCGGGCACCCGCACGGCTCAGCTGCAGGTCCCGTCTTGCCGCCGAGGGTGGTACAAGTGCAAGCAATGTCCTGCCCCAAGCCTGCCTGCCCCCTTCCGTGGGGGGGCGGTGGAGGGACATGATACATTTCCTGCCTGTCTCTCTAGACTCATTACACCCAGGGAACCCAGAGTACCAAGGCAAGAACACACAAGAACGCTGACTCCATTTCCTGCCGCTCTTGGCTGCATTCACTACAGCAATGTCACTTTCCTGCTCGGTGACTCAGTTTCCCCTCCTAAGCCTCCAGAAGTACACAGAGCACAGGGTGTGGAGACCTTGGGCTTACTGTAGGATGGGGATGGCGCCACAGGCTTGTGACAGTGACATGGGAACTCGGGGCAGGGGTTGTTTTGTTCCCCTGTCCAGCTAGGCCGGTGTCTGCAAAGGCCTCCCCCCTGGGGAGGGCGGAGGGGCTGCCTCCTGAGAAGCCGGTTTCAATACAGGTGTCCACACCCACACTGTGGGGCCAGCTCTAGGCTGGTCATTGACAAGGTCATCATTAAAAACCTGAAGCCAGCCCAAGGGGTCATGAGGCAAGCCCTGCCCCCCCTTAGGCCGTACCCCAAGAAGTGGGGTGCAAAGCCATGTGTGGACAGCCAAAGCGCCACACCCCAACTCTGAGAAGCTGCTCAGTGATCACAAGGGTCTTCTGAACTCCCACAGTTGGAGCCAGGGGTTGGGGGGCCCCCGCACCAGACAGGGGGTGCTGGATGCTGGGGAGGGCGAGTTGATGGAGCCACCTCCCCCACCCCACCCCACTCCACCCCACCCCCGCATCCCGGCAGCGGGGCCCCACTCAAGCAGGGCCCCTGGGCATGGGGGACCCCGGCGTCCCTTTCCACCACTCGGGGCTGGGATGCACGGCCGCAGGGAGCCTGGCACCCAGCCCTCGGGAGGGGTGCACGGTGGGGAGCCCGCGGGGCAGCGCCCCAAACTTTCCCCAGACCTTCCCCCCCCCCCCCCCCGGGCCTGGCGAGAGGAAACAGGCGGGCAGGTGGAGCCGGGCGGGTCCTGGCGCGCTCCCCGGAGGCGGCGGGCGGGCCGCTCCGCCCCGCGCCCGGCCCTGCAATCCGGCGCCCGGGCCGGGCGTGCGGTCAGCGCCGCCCTCCTGCAGCCGGGCGGGGGCCGCGGGAGGCGGCGGCGGCCGGAGCGCCGGCCGGGCCACGACCCCTGCCGCTCTCTCCTGCAGACTCGTCGCCGCGGCCCGCAGGTCCCGGTCGCCGCCGCCGCCGCCACCAGCGCCCGGGCGGGCCCCGTGCGCCCCGGGCGCGGCTCGGCCTCGAGCACGCGGTGAGTCCCGGGGCGCGCGCGGGGCGGGGGCGGGGCGGGGGCGCGCGGGGCGGCGGGGCCCCTCCGGCCGGGACGCCCCCCAACTTCGCGCGGACTTTGCTGCGGACGCGCGGGCTCTGGGAGAGTCGGGCCCCTGGGGCGGCGGGGGCGTGTCCCGCGTGGACGCCTCCGGCCTCCCCCCGCCCGACTCCGCGCCGCCACGAGCCCCGCGTAACGGCCGGAGAGCCGCCCCGCAGCTGGAGAGGAGCCCGGCGGGGGGCGGGGGCCGGCGGCCTCCCGAGGAGCCACTTCCCCTCTATCGAGTATTTCAGGATCTATTATTTATGAGCTGCCTCACTTAGGGGCCCTCTTCGCTCCCGGGGCATCAAAGCAGGTTTGCAACCGCAAAGGGCGACCAGTGTGGACGCGCGCGCGCCTTCTCCCGGCGGGAGCCGGGCGGAGCGGGGTGGCGCCCGGTGCAAAGGGGGACCCGGGACCCGCCGCCGGGCTTGCGGTGGGGGCGGTTGGGACGCTGCTCGGAGGAAAATCTGTGCTGGCCGCGCGGCCCTGGAGTCCCGGGAGAGGGAGGGAAGGGGCTGGAAAGGCGGCGAGGCGGGGTGGGACGGGCGCCTCAACGTCCAGGTGGAGAAACTGAGGCTCGGAGGCGCACCTTGAGCCGCAGGTTCTGGCTTCTCCTGCCCGTCCCCTCACCTGTGCGGGCCACAGCCACGTCGGGCTCTGTGTCCCCACCCCGGTGCTCCATGCCCTGGATGGGAGGGCGGCCGACGTGTATTTATGGAAAGACTTAATCTCCGCCGGCCCCAAGGAGGCTGAAAGCTCCGCCGCCTAATCGCCTCTCCCTGCCGGCGCCTTCGCGGGCGGGTGGGCGCAGCCCGGCGCGGGGAGAGAACAGTTTCCGAGCAGGAGGTTTAGGTCACCTCTGGAGACTTGAGACGGGAAATGCCCCTCCGCGGACCCTGCGAAAGGGAGCGGTGACATTTTTAATGCTTCATGAGCGCTCACCGCGGGCCACACCCTGCGTTTTCTGTTTCCATCCTCATACCGATCCTCTGGCCAAATACTGTCCTTATCCCCATTTCACAGATGAGGAAACAGAGGCTGCTACAGGCAAAGTGACTGACCCATGGTCACGTGGTTGGTAAATGGCAAAGCCAGGCCGTGACCCCTGACCCTGGCAGCGAATGGCTCTTGCCTATGGTGGGAGCCAGGCCAGGCCTGGGGGGCTGCTGCGTGTCACCACCGCACTCCCCCTTACAAGATGATCCAGGGGTGACACTCACATAGTAATACTGGCACCAGATCACCAAGCAGACTTTCTGTCCCCAGGACACCCCCAGCAACCCCCTCGTGTTCCTCCCAGCCATGGGCTCCCTGTGGGTAACAATTAACCCTACTTCTAACAGCACACCCTTTATTTTTGAATAAATGTTTTTATTGACATATAGCGTATAAAAAAGGGTACACAGCCTAAGCGCTAGGCTCCATCACACAGTGGCCCAGAGGGGGCAGCGGGCAAGTATGTTGCTCAGTGTCACACAGCCAGTCTGTGGGAGGCCCCGCAGGTGGGGACTTGAGTGGACGCCCTGCCCCCGCCCCATCCTCTTTCGCTTCCTGCTGGTGAGAGGCTCCCTGTGGGCCCGGCAGCTGTCCCTGCCTCAGAGAGGAGCCCACAGCCTCCTGCAGGTCCCCGGGCTAAAGCGGAGGCGGCCGCTCACTTCTGCACCCTGTGGACCAGGATGGAGGTTTGCAGCGTCAGTTCCCAACACGGTCCCTTTGGCTGGAATCCTAGGAACTCTAATCCCGCAAAAAGAAAGTGCCTTTTCTAAAGAAGGAAGAAAACCAAGGTGCGCCCTGTGTGTGTGCCATGCTGTGCT
This sequence comes from Lemur catta, assembly GCF_020740605.2. Taxonomy (NCBI): domain Eukaryota; kingdom Metazoa; phylum Chordata; class Mammalia; order Primates; family Lemuridae; genus Lemur; species Lemur catta. Next base: position 32,283,400 of record NC_059147.1, on the reverse strand, counting down.
GGGAGCCTGTCTAGCCTGGCACTCTCTGCCTGAGTTCGCAGTGGGGAAGTGGCCCCAGGGAGCCAAGGGGCTGGCCCAGCCTCCTCCAGCCTGATTGCCAGGAGTGAGTTCTGCCTGTCCAGCCCTCCCACCTGGGCAAGGCATCACATTCCTCAGCTGTGATGCTTCAGCCTCACCCCTGCCCTTTCCTGGGTTCTGTAAAGGAGGTCTTTGTTAAGGAGGTAGAGCGAGGTGCCCTGGTGACTCAGGGTCTCCATGGCGTTGCTCTGATTTCATCTGGGAGGTGTGTCTGCAGAGACCACGGCCGGGCTCGCCTCTTAGCCTGACGCTGCATTCACTCACGTTCCCCCTCTGGTCCTTCAAGGCCTCATCCGGGGCACCCGGGTGTTAGAACTCAGGCGGCATCTGCATCCGGTAGCCAGATTCAGCCAATAAAAGTAAGGCTGCCCTGCTGAGTTTGAGTGCAGATCAGCAGTGAGCGTGCCCTGTGCAATCGCTGGGCGTCTGTGTTTCCCCTGGCAACCCAGTCTCTCCAGGAAGGGTCTGTCTCGCACCCTAGGACTGAGCCACCACGCCGCAGAGGCAGTAGCTGAAGGGAGGTAGCGCAGGCTCGGGGGCACAGGCGCCTCAATTTACAGTGAGGAAACTGAGGCTCGTTAAAGCAAACACCCGAGCCAGGATTCTAACAGCAGGGTCCCTCTGGCCAGGGGGAGGTTCTGTGCCTCTGACAAGCAGTACAAAAAGTAACTAAGATGTGGTTACTTTTTACTTAGCGTAAAGAACACATTGTTTCCCTTTTCTGTTTGTGCTGAAGCCCTGCAGAGGACCAGCCGGCCAGCGGTCCCTGCTATGGGCCGGGCTGTGGTTCCTGGCTTCAAGGCTGTTGTAAAAACAATCACAGCCCACTTGGGAATGTGTCCTGTCCCCTGGAGGCACCGTGGTCTTAGAGAAGCGGTGTGGTGTGCGCAGTAGCTGGTGCCTTCCTCACCAGCCTGCAGAAGAGGCTGGGCCCTTGCGGGAGGAATTACGTTTTTATGATTGCCTGTCCCTGTCACCAGAGAGGATCCTGTGACCATTTGGTGACAGGGAGATTTTTATGCCTGGGTGCAAGAAAGAACCTGTTCTACTTCAAGCTGTCTTGCAAATAATTAGCAATCTGATATTTCTAAGGGAACATAAACAGAGCCCGGTTCAATATGAAAGGGAAGTTTTTCACACCCCTATAAATGTGTGAAAAAGAGAGAACATTTATACCTAAACTGGCAGTTCTCATGGGCCCAACTGCCCCCACGCTGATGACGATGATGACGACGATGATGACGATGGTGACAGCAGCGTTGGCAATGATGATGATGACAGTGGTGATGATGACAACTATGATGACCAGGGCGATGATGATGAAGGTGGTGGTAACAGCTCTGTCCCAGGCCCTGTCCTGGAGGCCTGTGCGTGATGCCTGTTTGATGGAGGAAGACACTGAGCCTGGGGACAGAGCCCCCGACCTCAGACCAGAGAGGGAGGTGACTTGTGACGCGGCTCCCCAGACTCCCAGTTCTGCCTCGTCCTCACGGCACTCCTGAGCCCGCCGCCTTCATCCCGTCCTCACGGGGAGGCAGTAGCGTGAGGATGATGGTGATGGGAGGACTGGGGGTGTGGGCGTGAGAAAGCTCGGTCTGTGAGGACCCTCCACGTGGGAACTTTAGCAACCTGAACTAGCGCAGCTGTATGGAGACACGACCACCCCGACGCTCCGTCTCCTGGCACCTGATTGCAGGCGGGTGCCACACCTGGTTTCCCCGTCCTCTTTGGTTGCTTCCTTTGCTCCCCACCTCCCTTTCATCCCCTGGGTGTTTGGACGTAGGTCATTTCCAAGTTGCAAGACAGCTGTTGGGACAAAACCCATCAATTCAGGACACCTCTTCCAGAAGGTGGTGCCACCGGCACCAGCGTGACAGAGCCTTCGCCTGGCCAGAGCCGGGGACACATCTCCACCAAGTCACGGAAGTCGCCAGGAAAAGGGATCTGACACACGCTGCACCCTGCACGCCCGTGGCGGGGGTGTGGCGCTGCGCTCAGGGGTGTGTCGACTCCTGCTGACCTGCCCTGTCGCTTCTGGACAATGCTTTCCCTTCCTTTTTTAACTTCTTTTCTTGAAGCAGTTTCGAACTGGGAGGAGAGTTGCAAGCTTACGACGTCCTCCTGTCTCTGCTTCGTCAAAGATGAACACCCAGCTGCGTGTGGGCCATCATCTCCCTGTCCATGTGCGTAGTGTGTGTAGCATGATCTTCCTGCCGAACCATTTGAGAGTTAAGTGCAGAACTGATGACCCTTGACCCCAGACATGTCGGTATGTATTTCCTAAGAGGAAGGACTGTTTCTTACAAAACACAGAAAATCAGAAAATTCAATATTGACCCCACACTGTTACCTAAGATAGTGTTTTTCTTTTGACCATTTTATTACTTTACTTTTTTTTTTTTTTTGAGACAGAGTCTCACTTTATCACCCCAGGCAGAGTGCTGTGGCGTCAGCCTAGCTCACAGCAACCTCAAACTCCTGGCCTCCAGCGATCCTCCTGCCTCAGCCTCCCTGAGTGCTGGGATTACAGGCGTGAGCCACCGCACCGGGCCCGTTTCATTACTTTTCAAACACACAAGTATGCAACGAACTCCCATCTCCCAGTTTCAGCAGTAAACAACATTCCAGGGCTCCTGTTTTATCTCCTCCCTCCCTGGACCCCGCACCACTTTCTGTTGTTGTTTTACGGGAGTATTTTGCAGCAAATTCCAGACTTATTTTATCTGTAAGGACTTCAGCACAGTCGCTGGGTTTCAAACCCTGGGTTGAGATGTATCATGAAATGTACTGGGCGGGCTGTGATCAACAATTAACGACAAAACAGACGAGAATACACTGTAAAATCAGCACGTTGTGCAGAGTGAGGTGGACGGGAAGTGTCGTTCTGGCGGGTCGCAGCTCAAGGAGGTTGGGGAAGCCCAGACACTGGAGGTGGCTCTGTGCAGCCTTCTCTGTGGCTTGTCTGTGATGATCCAGATGTCAGAGCGGCAGGACCCCTTGGCAGGGCTAGGGGACAGGAGAGCCAGCATGCACAGGGCTGGGAGAGAGATGGAGGCCGGGTCTGCTCCACCCACCCCTACCCCTGGAAGCTGTGTCTTCTTGGGATTCCAGAATGTTCCAGGTTTGCCTGGTGGCTGAACGTACGGGCTCCAGAGTCCAAAGTTCTGGGTTCGAATTCCAGCTCTGCTTCTGGCTACCTGTTTGATCTTGTGCGAGCTAACTAACTTCTCTGTGTCCCGTCTATGAAATGGGGATAGGAATGATCCCAACTTTACGGGGTGGTTGTGAGGGTTCGCTCATCGTGAGTGCACATCAAGGGGCTCTGAACCGTGCCGGGCGCAGTGTGTGCTCAAGAAACGTGCCTGTAGCTCTGCAGGCCCGGGCTTGGGCTCTCTCCCAGCTCCTCCCCTTCCTCCCCTGGAAAGCTCTTCAAAATCCCAGCCACACCCTAGACCAATTATCCTGGAATCTCCAGGGGTGGGACCCAGGCAGCAGTGTTTTTAAAAGCTCCTGGGTGATCCTCACGTGTGGGTGGCCGAGTGGGGTGGCTGCGTGCTGGTGGGGTGGCCACGCTGCAGTGAGGTGGCGGGGTGGAGTCGGCAGGCTCTAAGACTCTGCATCCCACAAGCTCCCGCTGCAGCCCCTGCTGCTGTTCTGGGGACCAGGCTGGGAGTAGCAGGCCCTGAAGAAGAGCCCCAGCTGGAACCCCGGCCTCCCTCCCCTCCACCGCTGTCGTGATGACAGCAGCAGCTGGCATTGCCTGGACTTCGGCTCTGTGTCTCGCTGCTCCCCAGCGAGACAGCTGTGTGTCATCCCCGTTTCAAGATGAGGACAGTGAGGTTTGGGAGTTGCAGAACCTGCCAGGGTCACACAGCTGGGCAGCTCCGGGGCCTGCTCTGAGTTGGAACCGGCTGCCTGCGTCTGTCCCCATCGGTGCCTGCTCCTCCCCCGCCTCGCTCTCCGCTTCTGGTCCCCTGTCTGCATCCTAGTGGATGTCTCCCGTCACCTCCTGCCTGCTGCACCTGGACTTCAGCATTTTCCCTCTCTACACCCTCCCTGACCTGCAACCCTCAGTGCTCAGCTCCACAATTTCTGTCCCACAGTGAGGTTCTCTGACCTCCTCACTCCAGGAACTCTCAGGGCCTGAGGTGTCACATTGCCACCCAGCCAGGGGGCACAGACGCTGCTGGATGAGGGCGAGGCTGTCGGTGGCCCCCGGCTGGCCCCAGCCTGCACAGCTCTCTAGGACGCAGCCTGGGACTGACCTCTGACTCCACAACGGCCCGAGGCCCCAGGTCCGGCTCATCTTTGGCTTCTCCCCTCCTGCCACCCTTTGGTTCCTCCCACGGGCCATGCCCTTGGCTTCCTCTGAACCTTTGCACAGTCTATTCCTGCTTCCTGGGGGGCTGTTCCCTGCTTGGCTCACTCCTGCCTGTCTTTAGGGATGCCGACCCCGGGCCCCCAGGCTGGGGCAGGAGCCCTCTGTCCTCCTGCGACTCTTCCCCCTGGGCCTCCCGTGCCTCTGGGGGCCAGTTGGCTCGTCTGCCCCACTGTCCAAAGAACCTAGGTTCAGGGTGTGTGGCCTGGTGTCCGCCTGCGCTAGTCTGGTCCTCCAAGGCCAGAGGCAGGGTGGGAAATGTGGGAGGGGGGAATCCCTTAAGGGAATGGAGGAGGGAGCCAGGAGGCCAGGAGAGACCTCAGAGCGGGATGCAGGTCTGGCCCAGGGGACGCTGTGGGCAGGAAGGTGGGCAGGAGCCCCCGGCCTGCTGTCCTGTCCGAGGACACTCTGCAAAGCCAGAGCTGTCCCTTCCTTACAGGTGGCAGTGCCCCTCGGGGGTGGTGGCCTTGTCCGAGGGTCCTCACATCCTAGAAGCCAGCGCCATCCTGCTGTCCCTGAAAGGAAAGGTGGGAGGTAGGGGGCGTTGGTTCCGCATCATCACCTTGAACTTCACGAGGCTGCGGACATCGCCTTGGCCTCCAGTATATTTAGCTTTGAGGCGCCTGAACGTTTTTCTGCCACCGCAGACTCCGTGTTTGAGCAAATTCAGCCCAGATGTAGTTGGCGGTGCCGTGACCTGGGGTCTGGTGGTTTCTCCCACCACTACTTCCTGTTGTTCACTAAAGAGGGCGGGCGCGGGGCCTGGCCACCTGTGGCCAATAGGAAACAAGTCCCCCTCTGAGCACTGTCCTCTCTCCGCAGGCCCGCCGAGGCACCGACATGGGGCTGAAGCTGTCCTGCCTGAAAGGTAAGGCCTGTGGCTCTGCCCCTGCTCACGTGGGGGCCTGGTGGGCAGGAGGGAGGGCGAGGGGAGGGGTGGGGTGGACAGAGTTGGGGGACAAACCCGGAGCCCCAGCGTTGCTGCCCTGGAGAGGGAGCAGGGCCCTGTCCCTTATGGCAGCCCCTGTACACAGCAGGTGCCCTATGCTTGCTCGGACTCTGAGCACTCTTCCAGGCCCTCCTTTCACTGGCATTTGAGGGATGTGGGGAAGTCGCAGTGCTCTTGGGCCTCAGTTTCCCTCTCTGGCTGTGGAGGGTAAGGGAGCAGAGGCCGTGGGAAGGAGCCGGGTGCACACTGGGGCGTTTGCTTTCCTGAAGACACACCTGGGGCCTTTGTCACCCAGATGGGTCTGGCTGGGTGAGCACTGGGAGAGAGGAAGAACCAGTGGGGAGAAAGTTCTAGAACACCAAACCATGGAAGAGTACTGCAGGTATTGGCCAAGGCAGCCCAGACCGCTGTCCTGTGCTCTAGACTTTTCTGTCCAGCGTCTGGATGGCCTATAGGCACCTCGGACCACCCCCCACCTCCACGTCCCCAGCCTGAAATCCAGGGGTCTCCCTGGACGGCTGCTGGTCCAGGTGCAACGTACCCACCAGGCCCGACTGTGGCTCTGTCCTCCCACGGCAGGCGAGGCTACCCCGCCCCCAGCACGTAGCCCCTCTGACCCTGTGGCCCTGCTGCCTGAGCCCGACTCCGGTGACTCTGGTGCTCCGTGTGCGCGGTGGCTCTAGCCTGCCTGGGGCCCTGCCTGTCCTCGGGCCCACTCTGCTCGCCTGCAGAGGCGGCGTGGCAGGGAGCTGTGGGCTGGGCCGAGGACCCGACAGCCGGCATCTGAGCCTGGCCTCGGTGCTGCCGCCCTGGGACCTGGAGCAGTGCCTCAGTTTCCTTACCAGTGAAATGGGGCTCACGATGGCACTGTCTCCTGTTCGCCCAGAGCTCCGAGTGCCTGGCACACCCTAGCGACTGCTGCTGTCACTGTCCACTTTGTTACTTCCCACATCACGTCCGCCAGGCCCTGGGGCCCACGCTTTGAGCTCCTGGCCGGCCGAGAGGTCCTGGCTGCAGGGTACAGACACTGACGCGGCTTAACATGAGGACGGAGGGAACCTACTGGAAGGCTGAGGGGAGCCCACAGGAGAGGTGCAGTGAGGAGGCAGCGGTGGGAGGCCCCTGTGGGGGTACATGGACCACCCGTCCAGTTGAGCACCCACCTGGCCCGGCCAAGGTCTCACGCCCGCCGCTCAGCCTGGCAGGGCAGGGCGTCTGCATCTCGAGCTCCTCCGAGGCTGCGTGCGAAGGCAGGGTAGTGGCTCCCTGGAGGGAATCGGGGCTCTGTTTGCAAAGTGGCATGGGGTGCTGGAGGGGCATAGAGAGCCCACGTCCCCTCCAGGGCCTGGGTCCCTCTGAGACTCCAGGCTGAGCCCACAGAGGAGTGGGGCGATGTTTGTTGAGTGAGTATGTGTGAGCAGTGGGGTCGGTCCTGCGGCAGCCGGTGGTGAGGAGGTTCAAGGCTGTTGAAGCTTGAGGCCTCTCTTCCCTTCGACGTCGCTGTGGGTTTCCGTGCACAGAGTGGGCATTAAGGACATTCCTAAATAACATATGTAACATAAAACGCACCATCGTAATCATGCGAGCACAGTTTAGTTGCGTTAGGTACATTTGCAGTGTTATGTCACCATCACCACCGTCCATCTCCAGAGTGAATTTCTCATCATCTCAGAATGAAACTCTGTGTCCATTGAACTCCAGCCCCCGTCCCCTCCCGCAGCTCCTGGCAGCCACCGTTCCCCTTTCTGTCCCTGCGAGTCTGACTCCTCCAGGGACCTCCCATAAGAGGAACCACAGACTGTCATTTTATGGGTGGCATCTTCCACTCGGCGTGTTTTCCACGTCTGCGCCGTGCAGCGAGGGTCAGCGCTTCCTGCCTTCCGTGGCTGGCTGAGTGACAGCCCAGCGCGGCCAGACCACATTTCCTTTGTCCATCCATCCGCCGTGGACACTTGGGTCGTTTCTACCTTTCGGCTGCTGTGTCAGGACATCTTTGACCAAGGAACCGGGCCCCTGGGGGTATCTCTGGGACCCCTTTCCTTGCAGCCCAAGGCTGGGGCTCGGCCAGGGAGGTAGACCGAGAGTGGGCAGACGCTGACAGCACCTGGGACAGGCACTCCGCCCCCACCCGCGAGCAGAAGCGCAGGCAGCGAGCTGGGGCTCCTGGGGCTTTTAACGGCCGCCTTCCGGCCCTGGGATCGCTAAGTGCTGGGCCGGGGCCTGCAGCCCAAGGGCAGCTGATGCATTTTTCATTGCTCGCTGTGGTGCTGCTGAGCTCTGCCACCCCCAGGTGTGGTTTGTGGAGGTGATGAGGCCACATAGGCTTGGGGGTGACGCAGGGCGTGGGGTGCGAGGCCAGAACCCTTCTCACTGCTCTGAACCAAGACAGACCCGGGCCCACCTGCCTGGAGGCCCCAGACCCTCCGGATGTGCATGTTTCCCGTCAGGGACAAGTCACGCAGGAGGACGCTGGACGGCCCTGTCTGTCCCTGCAGGCCCCGGACAGCTTCCGGTTCCCGCGGCTGTGGCCGGAGCGGTCCCGCGAGCTGCCTTCCGTGCCGTGTCGGGCGTTTGGGCTCGAGCGTGGTGCTTCTCGAGGCGGCGTCCTTTGCAGAGCTCTCTGGTGGCCGCATCGGAGTTCGTTTGGGGGCTGTTTCCAAACCATACTGGAGATGAAACCATGTAGAACGTCTTTGCTTTCTGATTGTTTAAAAAATTGTTTGTTTGGGGTAAATTCCATAAATCGCAATGACTGGGCGAAATAGGGTGAACGGTTAACTCTTTTGGGGGCTGGGTCTGGGCGAGGCCCCGTCCCGTGTGCGTGAACTCACCCGTGCTCACGACAGCCCCGGCACAGGCGCTCTGAGGATGCCCCGTTTCCACATGTGGAAACTGAGGCGCAAAAAGCCAGTGCAGTTTGCCCAGGGCCACACACGGGGCCCGGGTGGGATTTGAACCCAGTGCGCCGGTGCCAGGGGTGGCTTCAGCCGGCACTGGTGTGGCCTCAGAGGGAAACATCCTAATTCGACACTTGAAGCAGCCAAGAACCCTGCAGGATGACGTGCTAGTGTCCCGGGGCCGCTGAGTGACAGTGCCCACACTGGGTGCTTAAAACACCAGGAATTTGCTTTCTCCGCGTTGCGGAGGCCGCAGGTCTGAAGCCGAGGGCTGTGCCCCCTCTGGAAGCTCTGGAGGAGGAGCCTTCCTGCTCCTCTTGGCTTGTGGCTGCGTCGCTCCGGTCTCCGTGGTCACATGGCGTTTCCTCTTCTGTCCCCTCCCCTTCTTTCCTAAGGACACCTGTCATTCCATGTCCGGCCCACACTGTTCCGGGATAACCTCATCGTAAGATCCTTAACTCAGCTCCCTCTGCAAAGACCCCGTTTCCAATAGGGCAGATTCACTCCCTGGTGCCGCCGTCCGCCCTGAGAGAGACGGGTGCTGTCAGCCCACCCCTGGGGCCTGGATACCATGAGCTGCCCTGGGCACTAGGCACAGGGACCCAGCCAGGACCCAGGCCCTGTCCCCCTCTGCTCTGGACCTGAAGCCCGGCCCAGGGGCTGCAAACTGCCCAGCTGTTCCCAAGTGACCCTCCCGTCCCCAGCTCTGGACCACCTCCCTGCGTTCAAATCCCAGCTCTGCCCCTTATTAGTGATGTGACCTTGGAGCAGGGCCAGCCTCATGGCGTGTGACCTCTGCACACTCCCCCAGCTCGGTTTATTGCACTTAACGCCTTTGAACAAGGGGCCTCACGCGTTCATTTTCCACTGAGCCCCACAAAGTATATAGTAGGTCCCCGCCTTGGGGCAAGTGACCTTGTCTCTCTAGACCCCAGTGTCCTCCGGTGTAAACCGAGGCATCCTTCATCCCACCCACAGGGGTTTAGCGAATGCTTGTTTCTGGAGAGTACTTTAAGGATCACACAGGCAGGACTGTGCCCCAGGGCCACCATCTAGAACTGCCCCACTCAATGGAAATAAAATGTGACCACACACGGAATCTTAGCATTTCTAGTAGTCCTATGCACAAAGTAAAAAGAAATAGGTGGAATTAGTTTTAATGTTCTATTTAATCCAATGTATTCCAAACACCATCAGTTCAGCATGTGGGGTTCAGCTGGCTGGTCTAGGGGTCCAGCTGGCCAGTCTGGGGGTGTTAATTGGGCTGATGGGGGGGTTCAGTTCGGTGGTCTGGGGCTATCCTCCCTTCCCTCCTGCAGTCCTGGGAATCTGGTGTAGAATCCGAGCAGGCTTTCTGGGCTAGAAGCCACCTTTGCTCTGATCCTGCAAAGCTTACATTTCACAGATGGGGAAACTGAGGCCCCAGGAGGGGAAGTGGCTACGGCCACACGGGCTGGATTCAGACATAAGCTGTCACCAGCGCCTTCCCCACAGAGAGGCAGCTCTGCGACCTGTTCTTGTCCCTGGGGAGGTGGGACGAGGGGAGACACAGGGTGAGACCCGCCCAGGGGCTGCGAGGGTCACAGCGGGTGCGATCTTCTCTCTTGCCTTCGGTCTGCCCCTCTGCTCCGTCTGGGCTCAGCTCCAGCACCCCCTGTGTCCCCCAAGCTCCCCCCACAGGCTGTGAAAGGATGTCACTGCCCAGGACGACACGGGGACCCTTCCCTACGGGGTGGCCTTGTGTTGGCTGCAGCCCACATGTCTGGCTGGGGTGGGCTCCGTCAGCAACTGTGCTGGCTTCTGTCTCCACCGTGCGTGAGCGTCCTGGGGCTGCTGTGACAAAGGTCACAAACTGGGGGGCTTAAAGTGACAGGAGTTTGCTGTCTCACAGTCCTGGTGGCCGGGGCTGAAAGCAAGGTGTTGGCAGGGCCACGCGCCCTCCCCGGGCTCCAGGGAGGGTCCGTCCCGCCTCTTCCAGCTTCTGCCTTCCCGTGGCCCCTTCCCTGCCGTGCTCTGTGCCCAAATCTCCCCCTCCTCCCCGTGTAGGGACACCAGTCACTGGATTTAGAGCCCCCCTAAATCCAGGGTGGGCTCATCATGGGATCTTTAATTTATTACATCTGCAAATAGCTTATTTTTAAATAAGGTCACATTCTGAGGCTCTGGGTGGATGTGAATTTGGGGGGGACACTATTCAGCCCCCTACAGGTCACTTCACCCCTGAGCCCCCCGGTGTGTGGGCAGGACAGCCCTTGGGGCAGATAAGGAGAGGGTGGCGTGGGAGGGAGGAACACAGCTGTGCCGGAAGCTATTTCTTTCCAAGTCCCGAGGAGAGCGGGCACAGCGGCACGTCTGAGTGGGGTCCTTCGGCTCAAGGGCCTGGGCACGGCAGCTGTGACCTGTGGGAGTGTCCCACGTCCTGTGAAGGCAGGCGCTGGGCATCTCTAGGCTCCGGGCACTCTCCCCCAGCACCCAGCTGGTGGACATAGGTGACTTCACGATGGGGAGACTGAGGCACAGGGGAGCACGCACTGGCTCGAGGCCGCACGGCCGTGAGCAGGGGCCAGGCTGAGCGGTTTCCAGTCTCGGTGGTCCGTAAGCTCCTCCTCTCCCAGGTGGCCGTGGGCGTGGTCCGGCCACGTGGGTTGCAGTGGGGTCCCTGGACCTGCGGCCTGAGTGTCACTGGGAACTAGTCGGACGGCCAGAGCCTCGGGACACACCCAGACCAGCTGGGTCAGAAACGCAGGAGTGTTTCAACAAGTCCTGTGGGGGATTCCAGAGAGAACCACTGGGGTCAGAGATCCAGGTTCACATCCTGGTGCTGACCCTGACTCACTTCACGTTCCCGAGCCTTGGTTTCCCAATCTGTATTTTATTTAATTAATTAATTTATCTATTTGAGACAGAGTCTCACTGTGTTGCCCAGGCTGGAGTGCAGCGGCGTCAGCCTAGCTCACAGCAACCTCAAACTCCTGGGCTCGAGCGATCCTCCTGCCTCAGCCTCCCGAGTAGCTGGGACTACAGGCATGCGCCACCAGATTTCCCAATCTGTAAAACGGAATGACGAACGGGACTGTCTCCTGGGTCAGGTTTCGGGAATTTCCTGAGACAAGCCCTAAAGATGGTGTCCAGCAAACCTTCCGCCCCCACTGCGGGCAAAGCTGTGGGGGACTGTCCACGGGGAGGAGGCCAGCTGGGGGTGGGGACGTTCCCGCCAGAATGCTGGGATGTGGGGCTACTGTGGGGGACCCTTGTGGTCTGGGGGTTCCACCAAGAGCACCGGATCCAGCTCTGGCGAACCCCAGCATCACTGCAGGGTCATTCTGGGCACCGGCTGGTCCCACAACTGTCCTGCTGGGAAAGTCCCTTGGGGCAGCTCGAGGCTGGGTGGGAAGATGGAGACTTTGTCCTGGGTTGGTAGCTTGTCACTATTTTCTATGATAGACTGTTTTTAGGGCAGTTTTAACTCACAGAAAATTTGAGAAGGTGGTACAGGTGTGCCCGTGTGCCCACGGCTTCCCTGTCACCGACATCTCGCATTGGTGCGACATTTAGGCTGACATTTAGGCTGCTCTTGGCTGTGACAGTTGCTCAGACTCTCCTTGTTTTTGTGGCCTTGACCTCTTTGAGCCCATGGTCAGGTGTTTTGTGGGACGTCCCTCTAGGGGGATTTAGCTGATGTTGGTGGGTGTTTTGACAAGTCTATTTGCTGAGTGAGGGCCTGGAGGAGGGCTGGAGCCGGGCGTGTGGCAGTGGTGATGGTGGGGACCAAGGAGGACAGGGCACGACCCCAGTCAGCCACTCTGAGCTGCCCGTGCATGTGTCCCAACCGCCTTTCTCGGGGGGCCCAGCCTGGGGGTGGTTGGTGGCTGGCTGTTCTGACAACCCCTTTTCTGATTGGCTTTCAAAGGCTCCAGACTAGCCCTTGGGCAACCAAAAATCAGAGTCACTCTGTGTTGCCCATCGTGGTCCAGTCTTGGTCCAGCCGGCATATGGCCGCAGCCGGAGTCGACAGAGGGTTTGTTCATTCCACAAACGTGGATTGCGTCCCCACTGTGCGCGGGGCGCTGGCCCGGGTCCCAGGGCTACAGGGAGGAACAAGGCAGCCTGGTTCCCGACCCCCAGGAGGGTAAGGAGGGGATGGGTGTTCATGGGAACTGTCACCTGAATGTTGCCGCTGAGCACTAAGACAGAGACCAGTGCCTGCCACCCAGGCGGTTGGCACGGCAGCACCCGGGAAGCACCCGGCCCACCGGAGCTGCCCTGGAAGAGAGCGGAGGCCGGGCGGGTGCTCCAGGCAGCAGGGCCTCCGCCCGGGCAGAGGCTGAGAGCGGACGGACCCTGGTGTGCGTGTTGGAGGCAGTGGACAGACGAAAGCCCCAGAGGGAGCCACGCCAGCCAGCTGAGCTGCGGCCAGGCAGGGAATTCGGAGTTTACACCGTGGGGATGGGAGTTCCATGAAACGGAAGGGGATGAGAAGCGTGCGTTCCGCTGATGCATTTGAGCAGTTTTCAGAACCAGCTGGGGGGTCATAAGATCGAAGGTGGTCACATGGTGGGGTCCAAGCCCCGCTGCACCGTGACTTAGGAAACCGCCACGATCAAGGGCTTGAGTTTCCTGGGCTTTAGTGTCCCCATCTGTAAAATGGGCTCCGGCTTCCTGCCCGTGGGGATCCTGGGGGAGGTCCCTCATCTCGCTGCCACCAGTGCCACCGCCAGGGGTCTTCATCCGCTCTGCTGACCTCTGCACCCAAGCCTAGAGCAGAGGCCTGGCCCTCAGTGGGGACATACTTACACTAAAACCTATTTGTTTAACTGAGATTCAGATGTAACCGGATGGTCCTGTATTTTGTCTGCCAGCCCAGGGACAGGTGGCAACGTCTGGAGACATTTCTGGTTGTCACGACTGGGTGCTTCAGGGATGCCACCAAACGTCCCACAGCACACAGGCCAGCCCCCCCCGCCCCCCCCCCCCGCAGAGAAGGACCCGGCCACGCCTCTGCAGTGCGGCAGCCGGGGACCCTGTGCTGTACACATCCGGCATTTCCACGGGCCAGGCGGGGCCGGGGGGCTTTGCTTGCTCCCTGGGACTTCTGCTTTCACAGTCGTCCTCTGCAGGGCACCTGCTCTTGCGTCCATTTTAGGGATGAGTAGACTGAGGGTCGGGGAGGGGTCACTGCCGAGAAGCAATGGGACCAGGGCTGGACGCAGCCTTCCGAGCCGGGCAGGGAGCTGCACCCTCGCCCTGGCGGCCTCCCCAGAGGGGCTGGAGCCGGGATGAGAGGGGCCCTGTGCTGGCCCACGGGGAGGGCTGGCGGCCTGGCGGGCAGAGCCGGGGCTGAGCACCTTCGCCCCGCCTTGCCTTGCGGGCTCAGGCCTCCTCTCAGGCTCTCTCTCCAGCGGCTCATCCCTGACGCAAGCCGGGGCTTTTTCCTTAATTAAAAAGAGATTTAAAACATCCACCGCCGTCTCTATTGGGCCCCCGGCTGCCTTGAAAAGGTAAAACCGCCAGAGCTGCCCCAGCCTCATCCGTAATAACACACGGCTTTCCCTGTAATTGGAATTAAAAAAAAAAAAAAAAAGCCTAAATGCATCTGGAACCCTCAGAGGCATTTGTCAGTTTGTTTTCTGAAAGACCTGCACTAAATCCAGAGCCCTGGTCATCTCCGAGGGATTAGTGCCAGTGCCACTCACCCCCCGAGGCGGCCCCATGTCCCCTGCCCCAGGGCCTTTGCACCTGCCAAGGCTGCCCCCCACGCCCTCCATCCCTCCTGCCACTCTGCGACTGGCCCCTCTGGGAAGCCTTTTCCAACCCCCACAGCTCCCCCAAGTCCTGCTTCTCCTTCCCAGGGCGGGCCCACCGTCACCCCTGGTCCCTTGTTTACCTGGCCCAGGCTCTAGGAGCTGGTTTTGTGCCCCGTCCCCAGGAAGGCACAAATCCTGTGTGACCCGAGCAAGGTCCCTGACTCCTCGGAGCCTCAGTGAGCCTGTCTGGGAGATGGAGTCTGCCTCTCTAGGAGGACCAGCTGAGGAATTCCCTTGGGGTGCTCACACAGCCCAGCCTCCTGGGAGCACTGTCCTCAAAGCTCAGCCTCGTGGGCCCCAGCCAGTGATGGCTTGAATCACTGGGGACCCTCCCTGTGTTTTTCCACCTGACCGTGAAACCTTTGGGGCCCCATTGCAGCGGCGGGAGCCTGGAGCAGGAGCTGGGGGGTGCTATGTATGGGGTAGGCAGAGGATATTATTCATAGCTGCGTCCCCAGCACCTGGAGCAATGCACGGTACATAGTAGGTGCACAATAAATACCTGTTGACTGAGCACCTTCCCTGCCCAGGCCCAGTGCTGCAAAGGAGGGTGACGCATCTGACTGTGCCGGTGAGAAGGCCTGAGAGAGGCCAAGCCACCTCAGGCAGCAGCACGGGGGTCAGACTCAGGTTTCCTCCTTCCTCAGCCCCTGGCCGTTCCGGTACAGCAAGGAAAAAGTGTCCCCGAGTGTTAGGTTGGAACCAGGAATATTTTGCTTAGCACCCACTCCAGCTGTGCAACCACAGGGGGGCACAAGGCCGCCCCCACCTGTGCTCAGGGCTACATGTAGCAGCAGCTGTGGCACTCAGTAGGTGCTCAGTGTTGGCGGAATCGAAGAGTAAGTGCTAAGATTAAAATCTCATGGTGTAGGCTGGGCGCGGTGGCTCACGCCTGTGATCCCAGCACTCTGGGAGGCCGAGGCAGGAGGATGGCTTGAGCTCAGGAGTTCGAGACCAGCCTGAGCAAGAGTGAGACCCCGTCTCTACCAAAAATAGAAAAATTAGCTGGGTGTGGTGCGCGCCTGTAGTCCCAGCTACTCGGGAGGCTGAGGCAGTAGGATCGCTTAAGCCCAGGAGTGTGAGGTTGCTGTGAGCTAGGCTGATGCCATAGCACTCACTCTAGCCTGGGCAACAGACCTAGACTCTGTCTCAAAAAAACCCCACAAAAACCTCCTGGTGTTAACAACAGCTGTGGTTACAAAGCGCGCACTGCAAGGCCAGCCCTGGGGCTTCTCATCTGCAAAATGCACATGGTTGTGGCACCTGCCTTGGATGGCCTGAGGACTCAAGCATGGTGCTTAACCTCTGTCCCCGTTGCACACGGGCACTATTGTTTACCCAGTTCCATGGGTGAGGAAGCAGAGGCCAAAGAGGTGGAGCCACCGCCCAGGTGGATGTGGCCCAGGTGAACCTCCAGGCCCCCACGGCACTGTGGGTCCGACAGGTCGGCACTGGCTGTGTGTGTGACGGCACCAGGGGGAAGAGGGACGTGGTCTCAGGTGGGGCCTCCGAGTGGGCACCAGGGTTTCTTTAAATTTTATTTTTATTTACTTTTTTATTTTTATTTTTTTAGAGATAGGGTCTTGCTGTGTTGCCCAGGTGGCAGTGCAGTGGCGTGATCATAGCTCACTGCCGCCTCCAATTCCTGGGCTCAAGCGATCCTCCCACCTCAGCCTCACGAGTAGCTGGGACTACAGGTGTGCCACCACACCTGGCTAATCTTTTAAAATTTTGTGTGTAGAGACCGGGGTTTTTCTGTGTTGCCCATGCTGGTGTGCCACCCCTGGGCTACCATAGTCAAAGTGCTGGGATTACAGACCTGAGCCACCTCGCCCGGCCTTAGGGGCGCTGTTTTTTAAAAGAACCAGGAGAGGGCGCCCTTGAGCCGTGATGCCCGCAGAGTCCTTGCTCTTGGCTCCAGCTCCTGTCCCCGGGCCTCTGGGTGGTCTGGGGGCCAGTGTGAGCTGGCACAGGGAATGGTGTCCTGTCCCCAGGCACCTCGGCATCCTGGGCAGAGCCTGGATGTGGGGTCTCAGGCATGGGCTCATCCGGCTCAGGGCTTTTGAAGGGTGGGAAGTAGGGGCGGATGCCCGCAGGAGTGGGGGCAGGGCTCAGCTCAGAGCTCAGCCTTGGATGCTTAGGAAGGGGGGTGGGTGTCTGCTCCCCCCACCTCGGGTCCCCCAGGCCCCATTCACTGGGTCCCCGTGGGTCATTTCCCACACCTGGTGTTTCATTCCTACAAGGTTGGTGTCGAAACATTTTTACAGCCAGGGAAACTGAGGCTCAGAGAGTAAAGCCGCTGTTCCCACGGCCGCCCTCGCTCTGGGGTTCCCAGGTCTGGCTACTGGAGTCACCTCAGAGTTTCTTGAGGTCCTGGCACCCCTCGCAGTGAATCAGCCCCTCTGGGGTGGGGCCCCGGGGAAACTCGGCCCCAGGGCCCAGGGCCCTCCAGGCGCCAGGGTTTCGGGGTCTGGTTTGCTGCAGAGCCGGGTCAAGGCCGCGTGGCCGCCAGCCCTGGGCTGAGCTGCCCTCCCGGGCTGGGTCCCTGGACCCCCCTCCCTGCCCCCATCCCTGCTTGGGGCCCGGCCCCCTGGAATCCCAGACAAGCCTTTCCCCTCAGGAAATAGGCTTTTAATAGCCCGGGGCAGGCACATAATTAACAAATAACAATTCTGGCCTTAGCACAAATGAGCTCCTTGTCTGGGGCAGGGTTGGCATTTGTTTTTTAATCCCCAAAGTCGGCTTTATCCTCCCGAGAGCTTTTCCCTCCTGCTCAGCCATCTCTGCCCCTGAGGGTGGGCAGCCCTGGGGTTTGAGAGGGGCTGGGGTCCTTCCTCCCCCTTGCCCAGCCCCCTCCTCCTGCCTCTCTCCCCTTCCCTTCCCCCTTCCTCCCTCTCCTTCTCCTACCTGTCTCTCCTCCTCCTCCCTCCCCTCTTCTCTTTCCCTCCTCCCCCTCCTCCCTTCCCTCTTCTCTTTCCCTCCTCGCCCTCCTCCCTCCTCTCTTCCTTCCCTCCTCTTCCTCCCCCACTCCCTGCCTGCGGTGTCTCTCCAGAGTTAACAGAAGACCTGACACCTTCAGACTGAGATTGTGGGCTTTGTCCTCAAGCTCCACACAATCTAAAATGCAAATGTGGGACGTTTTATTTTAGAAGCTTGGAATAGTCACTGAGGGAAGGGGCTTTGGAGACTGAGCAGGGAGGCTCCTTCCTGGGACAGACATGTCACCAGAGCCTCCCTTTGTTGCAGAGTCCCAGGAGTGGCTCTTTATGGATGATAATGGAGAGAGAGCGGGAACAGGGACAGAGCCTGTGGGCCGCTGGTGGCCCAGTGCTTCCTGTGAATCCATTCATTTCGTCAGGCACAGGGGGGGCCGCTGCTGCCCACCTGCTGCCAGGGGTTTGCATTTGGGTTTTGTTTGGGGATTAACAAGCCTCGGGCTCTTGAGGTTCTGTTATTGCCAGTTGGGACATCAGACACGTCCCAGATCCAAACTCCCTGCCGGTCCCGGGTGGTACAGAGCAGGGACTGGTTTGCAAACCGCAGCCCTTGGGCCCAGGCCTGCCCACTGCTTGTTTTATAAATAAAGTTTTATTGGGACGAGGCCACGCCCGTTCTTTCCACCTCTGTAGCCGCTTTCAGGCTACAGGAGCGAAGCTGGGTATGTGGTTGGGATGACCCACAAAGTGAGAAGTATTTGCAGTCTGGCCCCTTTCAGAAAAACCGCCGGCTCCGTGCCGTAGGATCACGGCTGCAGGAGGTGCTGGCTGTTGAGGGCAGCCAGACCCGGGTGTGGGTTCGGATCCCGCCTCTGCCACCCACCAGCCGTCATTACTGTGTCAGTTGTTACTCTCTGGGGTCCTCGGTTTCCACATCGGGGAGGCGGGGCTGACAACGCTGACACAGGGTGGCCGTGAGGACTGGGGAGGGAGTGCTCGGCGGGTCCCTTTACAGGTGGCAACAGGAGGGCCCTCCACGTGGCTTCCTGCGGTCCGTTCCGCACCGTGGGCTTGTGCGTGAGGTCGCGGCAGAAACGTCCTGTTCCTTAAGGAAGGCCCAGATGCCACCACTTTAAACCCGGTTCCGAGAGGCCTCGGCGGTGCTCCCGGGGGCTTGTGGTCTCACGGGGGGAGGTGGCCTCTTCCTGCAAAGTTCACCAGGGTCGAGGGCCATGGGATCTTGGATTGGGGGGGACAGGATTGGGGTTCAGAGGACGGGGAGCCGGCTGGGGCGTTGCCCGGGGGCGATGCCAGGCTGGAGAGCGAGGTGAGGCGGGTGGGCCACCTGCGCGGCCTGGGCTCACCTGGCGCTGGCTGTGTGCCAGGCATGCGGTGTTCTCGCCCGGCCCAGAGAGGGGGGTGATCCCACCCCACTGTCGCCCATGGAAACCAGAGGCTGCGAGAGTCAGGCTAACTGCCACGCTGGGGTGCTCAGCGCACTCAAGACCACCCAGGCTTCTGACCCCAGCTGCACGTTTGGGGGTTCCCCACGCCACCCTCACGTTTGGTAATTTGCTGGAAGGACTCTCAGAACTCACCGGAAGCTGTTGTGCTCAGTTTACGGCTCATTCCAGGGAAGGGACCCAGGCCAAGATCCACCAAGGGAAGAGGTCAGAGGGCAGGAGCAGGAGGGTTCCGGGCACATGCCCTGGCTGTGCGCCCGGCGGCCTGGCAGATGTCGCGGAGCATTGCCAGCCAGGGAGCCCCCAGCCTCTGCGTCCAGGCTTCTTACTGGGCACTACGGGTTGAGTTGTGTCTCCCCAAAATGCACATGACAAATTCCTAGTCCCCAGCGCCTGAGAATGTGACCTTACTGGGAACAGGGTCTTTGCAGGTGTGATTGATTAAGATGAGGTTTTATAGCTATCCCTGACTCAAGCCCTGCATCAAAAACATCTGTACCCCTTCATAATTTGAATTTAAAAAAAATTAAGATGAGGTCATACTGGAGTAGAGTGGGCCCCTAATCCAAGGTGACTGGGGTCCCCGTAAAAAGGAGAAATTTGGACACAGACACACACAGGGGGAGGATGCCACGTGGAGACAAGAGGCAGAGATCGGGGGCCTGTTTCTGCGATCCTGGGAGTACCAGAGGTCGCCAGCAAGTGCCAGGAGCTGGGGGAGGCCTGGAGCAGACTGGCCGTCTCGGCCTCAGAAGGAGCCCGGCCTCCCGGCACCTTCCTCGCGGACTCCGGCCCCTGGATCTGTGGGACGACGAATTTTTGTTGTTTAAGGCCCACCACCCCCGCTCGTGACGCTTGGTTGCGGCAGCCCCAGGAAACGAACACAGGCTGCCGTCTCCCTGGGTGAGACCCAAAGCCCCCACCACAAGTCACATGCTTGGACATCCGGTGTGGCCGATGACCGAGGCCCCCAGCCAAAGACGTCCCTGTCGGCGGCACAGTCCAAGGGCGAGGAGAGCACCCCCAGGAACCCAGGACAGAGACCAGACCTCTTCTGGGGCGAGGTCACGGTTTTTACTACACAACGGCCCAGAGAGGAGATGTGACTTGCTCAGGGTCACACAGCTGGTGGCCTGACTCCCAAGCCAGTGCTCTCACCGCTGTGCCTGCTGCCTTCAGCTTTTCTGACACAGCCTCGGTCACGCGGCAGAGAAACCAAGAATTTGGCCGGACTTGCATGACTCGGGTCACCTGGATGCACATGCTTTTGTGGACGGATGCAAACTGTCCTTGACGGTCACGGTGTGACCTGCCCCTCAGAGAAACACCTCTTAGGTCACCAAGGGTCAGCCTGAGAATCGCACACCGTGTGACTTCTCACAGCCAGGTGCACACTCTGCACCTGCTGTCCCTCCCTCCTGACTCCGTCAGTTCTCTAGTGCTGCAGGACAAAGCACTCAAGACTTAGTGGCTTAAATAACAAATCTTTATTCTCTCAGGGTTTCTGCAGGTCAGGAATTAAGGGGTGGCTCAGCTGGGTGGTTCTGGCTCAGGGTCAGTCACGAGGTTACATTCACGGTGGCAGCCCGGGCTGCAGGCTCATCTGACAGCTGGCCTGGGGCTGGAGGGTCCGCGGCCGCGGCTGTCGGCTGGAGGCCGCAGTTCCTTACCACGTGGGTTCTCCCCGGGCTGCTCGAGCAGCCTCAGAACATGGCAGCTGGGTTCCGCCAGGGCAGGTGGTCCGAGAGAGAGCAGGGAGGAATCCGCAATGTCTTTATGACCTCACTTTGGAAGTCACACCCCGTCACCTCTGTCCTATCCTGTTCACTAGAAGCGAGTCAGTCTACCCCACACTCCCACACTCAAGGGCTCAGACTCCCGTGGAAGTGTTTTAGAGCCACCACTCGGACCCTACGGGGGTCGTTTAGGGGTGTGTCCTGGCGGGGGTCACAGGAGGGCTGAGGGCAGCAGGGAGAATAACCCCCCATTGCTTCCCCACATTGCTCCTGCTGGCCAGGGCGCTGCTGCTGGAGCTGGTTGATCCCAGGCCGGCACCGTGTGGGGAGAGCAATGGTCGGGCAGAGAGACAAGGACTTTCACAGCCAGTGTGATGGTGCCAGAAGCCTTTTTGTTTCGTTGAAGATTTCAAGCACCCCTGATTGCTCTGTCCCGGGCACTGTGCTAGGCTCCAGGGAAACAGATGTGCGGCGTGGTGGCTGCCCTCCGGACGCTCGCGGCACAGGGAGACAGAAACAGGAGCTGGTGGTGTCAGTGCTGTGTGGCCAGCCCTGAAAGATTTCATGCGTGAATGAGCGCAGATGGGCAAAGCGATCAGATCTGTCGAAACGTCTGTCCCAAGGAAGAGCCTGTCGTGTTGGGTTTTGAAGGATAAGTAGGAGCTCGTTACCCTGGCAAAGGAAGAAAGCACATCCCAGGCTGGGAACAGCCCAGTGAATTTGGGGAGCCGTGAGTGGTTTGGAAGTCGGGGGGTGGCTGGGAATGAGGATGCAGGGAGGTGGGGCGGGAGGTGGGGCGTGACGGCTGAGCACTAGACCAAGGGGCCGACTCGCCTGAGTACGTTCACGATTATGGTGCTGTGAGATGTTAACGGGGGAAGGAGGGTCATTTAACTTCCCTGAACCTCAGTTTCCTCATCTGTGAAATGGGGACAGCCATTCCCGCTCTGCTGAGGGTCCTCAGGCCTCGCAGTGCTGGGGAGGGGCGGGGGCGGCCAGTGGCGGGCGGTTCCCCAGCGGCCACTGATGCCTGTCTCTCTGTCGTGTGTGTACGTGTGTGTGTCCCTCGGCCTGCCTTCTCAGGCTTTAAAATGTGTGTCAGCAGCAGCAGCGGCAGCCACGACGAGGCCCCCGTCCTGAGCGACAAGCACCTGGATGTGCCCGACATCATCATCACCCCCCCGACCCCCACAGGCATGATGCTGCCGAGAGACTCGAGGCAGACAGGTGAGGCCGTCCTGTCACCGTTGCCAAGCCGGGTCAGGTCTGGGGGGCCCTGTTCTCTGTCCCCACCACCTCCTGGCTTTACGGAGAATCTAAGGTCAGCTCTGTGTCCTCGCCACGTGGGCCCCAGCCGTGGCACCAGCCCCAGGAGATGGGGGCTGTGGAGCAATGAGTGGAAACCCCACCAGCAGCAGGGGACAGGTGATGGATGGGGCCACACCGGCCTCCCACACGCGGCTTCCGCCAGCCAGGACGAGATGGGTGTGCCGTCCCCTGCCAGCAGGAGGATGTACTCCATCTCGGTGGCCACGGCAGTGTGGCTGGACGGGGCAGACGTGGCAGCAGCCCACGCCCGGGCCACTCTGGAGCCGTGGTGCCCGCTGTCCACTTCCTGGCTGCACAGGGGTTCCTTGAGCCAGGCCTGCTGCCGGGAGTGGTGACGATGGTGATGACTGTGACAGGTGGCGCGTACTAAGCGTAACGAGTGATTTTCTCGTCTAGTCTCCACGGCAACTCTGTGTTAGGTACCCACTCCGTCCCATTTTATGGATGGATACACTGAGGTTCAGAGAGGTTGAGGTACTTGCTGTGCAGCTGGTATGTGGCGGAGGAGGGATTCAGACCCAGGCTGGACGCCCTCCCAGCGGGTGACAACACTCATCTGATCCTCCCTCGTGACGCGTGTGTCCCGCAGGGCATGTGTGTGGGGCGCCCAGCGCTGATGAGCCGGAGTGCCTGGAAGGCACGGTGTGGGAGGGGACTTGAGTAGACTGTTCCAGAAGTTCTCAGTTTGGGTCTCAGCTTGCCCCACACAGCACGTGACCAGGACAAAGCCACTGGACCCCACTGGGTTGGGCCGTGCTCAGTACTGATGGCGACAGGGCACGTCCCTGCATGACCGTTCTGGATGCCTGGCACCAGGCTAAATGCTTTTCATAAATCTCATTTAATTCCCACCCAGCCCTGTGAGCTGGGAGAACGGTCCTCACTCTACTTTGGAGGTGCGAGAGCCGGGCTTCAGCTCCTCCTGCCCCCAGCGGCGTCCCATCAGGGAGCTCGGGGTGGCGGCCAGAGCCCCAGGTCTCAGGCCCTGCTGTGAGCCCTGGGAGAACGCGGCTGCTCCGGAAGGCTGCGGGCTGACCTTTCAGGCCGGAGGCCCCAAGACTCCAGGAGGGTTCCTGGACCTGGGAAGGCTCCTTTGAAGCTTAAGCAGCCCTGGGGGCAGATTTGCCTGGAGGGACTTGCGAGGGTGTCCCCTCTCGACTGTGCTGTCTCCCGCCCTCCACGCTTCCCTGGAGAAGGGACGCACGGGAGAGGGCGCACCGGCCTTGGAGCCAGAAGACCCTGACTCCGGGTCTCTGTGTGACTGGGAGCAGGAGGCAGCGCCCTCCCCCCTCCAGCCTCAGTTTCCTCATCTGTAACAGGGAGATGGCAGTGCCTGCGGGAGGTGAGCTAAGACAGGAGCGGATACTCCTGACAGTGGTAGTTGAGCAGGAGAACAGGTCACCAGACCTGGTTACGCTTCCTCCCGGGCTGCTTGGAGTGCTCACCCGACTCCGAGGGCTCCTCTGTCGGGGTTGAGAGGGGAGAGAGAGCCAGGCTCTGCCTGCCCTGCAGGGGCCACCCTGGGGGACGCGGAGCAGGTCTCCCCCAGCCCCGGCTCCAGCACCTCTGTGAGACCACAGTGCGGGCGTTGATCCTCTCACCTTCCCCGGAGAGGCTGAGCCGGGTGGGGGGCCCAGTGGGTGCAGTCGCAGGGACCCACCCCAGCCAGAGACTTCGAGGACTAGGCATTGGGAGGGGGCACAGGGGGTGCCCGCAGATCCCCGAGAGACCCAGCGAGACCGGGGTCCCCTCTCAGCCTCCGGCGACACCACAAGGCAAGGGAGCCCCGGCCCCGAAGCTCCCGGGGAAAGGGACCGGGTAGGGTGGGGAGGGTCACGAAGGTGTTGACTCTCTTTTTCCCAGTCTGGCTGGACGAGACGGGGTCATGCCCGGATGATGGAGAAATCGACCCCGAAGCCTGAGTCCCAGGACGGGGGTTTGCACGCCGCTCCAGCGCCCCTTGCCCAGGTGTCCCGGGGACGTGGCTGCCTGGGCCGGTGTGGACAGGACACTGTGACACTGAGTGAATCCGGCCCCTGCCAGGAGAGGTGCGGCAGGACCAGCTGGGAACCCGGCCTGCCCGCTTCCAGAACAGTCTCCCCCAGGCCCCGCTGAGCGGACCAGGCCTCCGACCCCTCCATGCTCTTGCTGACCCCGACAAGGCGAAAGGTGATGCCGTGGTGATGGCTGTCGGGGTCCCAGGGAGGGGCTCCCTTCTGGACAGGTGCCCTCCCAGCACCCTGGGCCGTGTGGACACGTGGCCCGAAGCTCAACACAGACAAGAACTTCTTGCGAGAGAAGTGGCCCCGTTTTTTACAAGTTGTTGTACAGAGACTGAAACAGTCCAAAAAGCGATTTATAATTTCCGTTTTGCATTATAAATAAAGATCCTCCGTAATGAACACCCCGCTTCTTGGATTGGGAGGAGGAGGCGGCGGAGCACACCCGGGTAGAGAGGTGGGTTTCGGAGAGTTGCTTAGCGCGCTGGGGCCCGTCTGGCTGTGCCGGGCCTTTGGTGGTCTGAGCCCCTCAGTGTCGAGGCTTCAGTGTGACACACACATTTAGCACAACCTGAGGGCTGGGGACTGCCAGCTGGAGCCAGACTACATCCCCGCCTTCACGTCCAGACTCAGGGCAGAGGAAGATGGAGCCACCATCTTCCTCCTTTCGCGTCGACCTGCCGGCTGTCCCTTGTCCCCTGGGCTCTTGCCGTTCTCTGCCCCATCATCCTCCAGTCACCAGCTCCCAAATCGTCTGTGACAGCTCTTTTCACGTTCAGCGGCCACTGCCTTTGTGGCATCGATTTTACTGCCGTCATCCCTTGCCTCTGCCCACAGACCCGGTCTGGCCCCGGGACAGCTCGCCAGGATGGTTGATGTGCCCACCAGGGGGCATGTCTAGCGGGTGCTGTTGGTGCCACCCATTCCTGGGAGGGTGGAGTTCCACTGCAGGCACCTCCTCCTTTTCCGAAGCCTTCTCTGGTGCAGGAGCAGGGGGTGGGGGCGGGGGCCGGGGGTCTGGGGAGGTAGCACCCGCCCTTGCCCCTCGCCAGGAGGGCGGTGGGTCAACACCTCGGCTTCCTCACCCCTCAGCGGTGGCCTGGTGGGCAGCGCCAAGGAACGTGCAGCTTCTCAAACTTCAACGCACTCGACGTGGGAGTCTGGTTCAAGTGCAGATTCTGATGCGGGAGGCCTGGGTCTGGGATTGTGCCTTTCTACCCAGCTCCTCGGGGCCGTCCACACGGTCTGCTGACCACACCTGGAGCAGGGGAGCCTCACAGCTGCGCAGAGGTTCCCGGGGGGACTGAGCTTGAGTTGCCGCAGTGGGAACCCGCCAACCGCACCAGCTCCTTCTCCAGTCCCCGGCTCGGCGTCCCCCGTCCCTTCCTGGCGCTTGCTGGAATGGCCTTCCACGTAGACTAAGCCACTCCACTGGCACCCTGTTTGGGGCCAAATGAAGACGATCTCCCTGTACCCCATTCATCAGCTGTGTGACCTTAAGCAAGTCACTTTGCGTCTCTGAGCCTCAGTTTCCGTAATCCTCAAACAGAGACAGTAGGTTGCAGGGAAGCTTACGCGGATGAACACGCACAAGGACCCTAGAATGATGCCTGGCACGCGGTTTAAAAAGTCCTCGAAAATAGTAGCGATAACGCTGATGTTTGCACAGCTGTGTTTGAGAACAACAAGGCCGATCCGTGTTGCCACAACTGTGCTGGGTCGTTGGGTTCTACGTGAACCTGATGCTTCCGTAAAGGCTGGGATGCTATGCAGGTGGGGTGGGTGCCTCTTTGGGGCTAGCTCAGAATGAGGATTCATTTTGAACCCAAAACATCACTCCACAATTCTTATTTTTTGAGTCTGTTCTGTAAATCAGCAGTGCCCAAGCCCCTGGCCACAGCCC
The DNA here is from genome assembly GCF_020740605.2 of Lemur catta. Lineage (NCBI taxonomy): Eukaryota > Metazoa > Chordata > Mammalia > Primates > Lemuridae > Lemur > Lemur catta. The sequence continues at coordinate 32,257,927 of NC_059147.1, read as the reverse complement.
AGGACCGGGAGGCGGCCTATTAGGAACCGGGCCGCACGGCACCTCTTGAGCCATCCTCTGCCACTCCCTGTCCCTGGAAAAATTGTCTTCCATGAAACTGGTCCCTGATGCCAAAAAGGTTGGGGACCGCTGCTTTAAATACGTCCTGGGGGAATGGTTACTAATGTTAGTAGTTTATTTTTCATTTATTTTTAATGCCCAAGCCAAGCATACTGATGAAAACCAACAATAAAAAAGCTTTGTGAATGGCTCCCCCCAAGTACGGGGAGCAGGGGCCACAGTACATGTTAAACGAAGAGAAAATGGACGGAAATTCCCAGCCCCAGCTGCCGACAAAGCCCATGAACCCCAACCCTGGTGTGCTGGGGTGAGTTCCCAGGTTCCGAGAGGCAGGGGAATGTTCTGGTCTCGAAACTTGGGATCTCTGCTGTGTTCCTCCAGGAGGGGAGGCTGGGAGGGGAGAAAAGTGTGAAAGCAGATGGAAATGTAATTTTTTAATGACAGCAGCAGATGGCAAAAAGACACAAGAGTGTATTCACACCACGGCGGAGCCATTTGAGAGCGCCTGGCCCAGCCGCGATGTGCACGGTGGGGCTGTCGTGACGGCTCCCCTGCCAAGCCCAGGAGCGGCAGGCTGCAGGCAGGAACATGCAGGCCCCCCAGAGAGGGCCGGGAGGCGCTGCCAGGCTGTGCAGAGCCACAGGTAGATGGGGAAATACCTGTGGCCACCTGGATCGGATCTGGAAGCTTCCCTGAGCCTGGCTCTTCCGGGCACGGCGTGGATAGTCGGTGGGCTCTGCCTTCAGACAGACCCCACTCCTGGTGCCCGGGGCTGCCGCCGTAGGTCAGGCCACCACCACTACTCACCTGCCTCCAGGTGAGTCTCCTGCTGCTAGACTGTCTACCCCCAACTTCATCCACCCAGCGTTCTTTTCTAAAATGCAAATCTATGGCGTCTTCCTTTGGGCTTCCTTATGGTGAAATAGCTAGCTTTACATGGCCTCCCACTGACTTCGGATCAAGGCCAAGTTCTCCAAGCAGCTTGCAAGGGCAGGCCCAGATCTGGCCCTGCTTATCTGTCTTGCTTCACTCCTCACCACTGCCTGCGTGGAACAGTGCACTCAGCAGGGAGGATAAATACCTCGCAGGCCTGTTGAGAAAGAGCTACTGCAATTGTCAAGAGGGCAAACCACGATTTACTGAGCAAGGCTGTGTCAGACGCCGCTGAGGACTTGACCTGGGTCAATCCCTTTAAGCCTTGCAACAGCTGTAAGAGAAGGTAAATTTCAAAGTAGGTAACAGGTGAGGCTGTCGGGGCCCAATCGATCAGAGCTGCTGCCACTGGCCAGACACGCCAGGCCATGGATACCAGGTGACATCGGCCCTGAGGGAGGTCAGGTTATCACCCCCACCTGAAAGCCCCGGGCACAGGTGCATGCTCAAGTCACAGCAGGGAGCTGGGCACCATCTACTCTAGGCACCCAGAGCTCGGTAGGGTGTCCCATTCTGCCTGGGAAGCGGTCTTGTTTTATACCAGGGCATTCACAGTGACTCACCACTGGCTCATGTCAGCTGAGGCGGGGGAGAGAGAGCTACCCCTGGGGGAGGTGTTTTCCATTCCAAAGTTCTTTTTTTTTTTTTTTTTGAGACAGAGTCTCACTCTGTTGTCCGGGCTACAGTGCCGTGGCGTCAGCCTAGCTCACAGCAACCTCCAACTCCTGGGCTCAAGTGATCCTACTGCCTCAGCCTCCCGAGTAGCTGGGACTACAGGCATGCACCACCATGCCCGGCTAATTTTTCTATATATATTTTTAGCTGTCCATATAATTTCTTTGTATTTTTAGTAGAGACAGGGGTCTCGCTTTTGCTCAGGCAGGTCTCGAACTCCTGAGCTCAAACAATCCAGCATCCTCTGCCTCCCAGAGTGCTGGGATTACAGGCGTGAGCCACCACGCCCGGCCCCAAAGTTCTTTTTTGCAACATGACTGTATTTCCAGCCCCTCCTCAGCTCAGCAATAGCAAGAATCCCACCAGCTGCCAGTCACTGCTGAGAGACCACAGGAGAGAAACCGGGCCCAGTTTACATCAGAGCAGTGGCCTCAACCATGGCAGAGAAGTCTGAACAATCCGATGTCCAAAGCGAGGCCTGGACGTGGGGCAGGTGACTCTACTGCCCAGGCAGGGCTGCAAGTCCCGGAAGCCTCCCCGCCACCCCTACCTCTGCGTGTCTTCACCGTAACTCACGGCTTCCCTGGGCTACCGGTCACCTCGTTACAAGAAACCCCACGTGAAAGAGATGTGGGCCTCGAGGTAGAGTAAACAAGGGTTGAATTAACACACTCGGGGCAGGTGCACCCGGGTGCTTCCCAAACACGCTCAGCCCCAGAATCACCTGTGCAGATGCAGGGGGGGCAGTCCTCATCCTACGTGCTGCCAGTCCGAAAGTTAGACGCGCGATGAACGGCCCTCCAGAGGACCCCAGGCCCCGGCAGCTGCCTGTCTGCACGGGCCGTGTGGCAGAGGCTCAGTTTCCGCACACGGTTGGTACCTGCCACGGACAGCCCAGCCACAGGCCATTCCCATTGCTGCCGACAGAGGACGGCTTTAAAATAAGATGTCTGTCCAGGTACGGTGGCTCATGCCTATAATCCTAGCACTCTGGGAGGCCGAAGCGGGAGGATCACTTGAGCTCAGGAGTTCAAGACAAGCCTGAGCAAGACCGAGACCCCGTCTCTACTAAAAATAGAAAAATTGGCAGGGCATCGTGGTGTGTGCCTGTAGTCCCAGATACTTGGGAGGCTGAGGCAGGAGGATTGCTTGAGCCCAGGAGTTTGAGTTTGCTGTGAGCTAGGCTGATGCCACGGCACTCTATTTAGGGTGACAGAGTGAGACTCTGTCTCAAAAAAAATTCATTAAAAAAAAAAAGAGAGATATATGTACATATACACACAGACACATACACACAAACAATAGAATACTATTCAGTCTTTAAAAAGCAGGAAATTCTGCCATGTGTGACAACATGGGTAAACCTGAGGACATTATACTAAGTGAAATAAGCCAGGCACAGAAAGACAAACACTGCATGGTCTCCCTTATAGGTGGAATGTAAACAATTTGAACTCATAGAAGTAGAGAGCAGAGTGGTGGTTACCGGGGGACGGGGCTGGGGGAGCAGACGTTGGCCGAAGGGTACACCCTTTCAGTCAGTCAGAGGAATAGGTTCTGGTGATCTATTGTACAGCGTGGTGACGACAGTTAATAATAATGTATATTTCAAAATAGCTAAAATAGTGGATTTTAAATGTTTTTTTAAAAGAGAAGTAGTATTTGAGATGATGGATATGTTAATTGGCCTGATTTGATCATTCCACAATGCATACATGTATCGAAACACCACATGTACCCCATAAACACATACAATTATTTGTCAATTAAAAATGAAACTTAAAACACAAAAAAACAAAACAAAAATACTTCTGTATGCATCCATTAGTATCTACATCAAGCTAAACATGAGTTCATACTGACGTCTACAACCCTAAATCATTACCATGTGGGTCAGTTTAGCCTTCTAGGGGAGGCATTTTCGGAACAGGAAATAATGGTGTGGGGCCGTGACCACCCCATCTTAAGCAGCACCCCCAGCTCTGCCGTCCCATCCCCTTTAGTTTTCCTCTTGTCTGTCGACTGTCTGTTTCCTCCACTCAGAGAGGCCAGGTGTGAGGACTGGCTTTCAGGAGGCCCCTCTGGAGCTCACAGCCTGGCTGCTAGGATTGGCTCAGAGCTGGCACTGATGGGGGCAAATCACTTCTCGGTGTTCTCAGTTATAAAAACCTCCTGGGGAACTGAAGTGTGCGGAACACCCGGGTGTACCCTACACTCCTAAGTCAAAGTCTCAGCCTGGGGCTTAGAGACGGGCATTTTACAAAACAGCTTTATTGAGGCATAATTCACATGCTATAAAATTCACCTTTTTAAAGTTTACAATTCAGTGGTTTTTGGTATATTTACAGAGTTGTGCAACCATCACCACTATCTAATTCCAGAACATTTCTGTCGCCCCAGAATGAAGCCCCGTATTACCCATTGACAATCACTCCCCATTCCCCCCTCCCCCAGCCCCTGGCAACCAGTAATCTTTCTGTTTCTAAGGACCCATTTTGGACGTTTCACAGAAATGGAATCATACAATATGTGGACTTGGGGGGGGGTCTGGCTTATTTCACCCAGGACCACGTTTCTGAGGTTCACCCATGTTCTAGTAGGTACCGGTACTTCATTACGATTTGTGGCCCTATGGAAATGCACCATTTCATTTATTCAAGCATCAGGTGCTGGGCATTGGGTTGTTTCCACGTTTGGGCTATTGTGAATCGTGCTCCCACGAAGGGAAAGATGCAATTAACAAGCCCCCTGCGTGATTCCCATGCACGCTCAAGTTTGAGGCACCACCGTTTTGCAGTCTGGAAAGCCGCATGCACACTATCCCGTCTTGTTCTCCCAAACGTGCAGTGAAGCCAGCAGCAGCACTGATGCCCACCTTACAGATAAGGGCACTGAGACCCGTGTTGGGGACACTCGGGCTCTGGTAGCTCTCCTGCCCCTCTGCAGCCTCTCTGAACCTCAGCTTTCTCATCAGCTTTTTTCCTTCGCTCTTCTACAGGCTGCACAAATCGGGCAGTGAGGCCTCGCCAGCTTTGGAGCACAAATACTTGCCAGTCAAGAAAACATTCCCTCATCAATCAAAACCCAGACAGGCTGGCACAGTCTCTCTGCAGCCGCCTGAGGCAGTTTCTATTTTGGGAGGGGCCAGGTGGTCCACAGCTTCCACTCCTACCAGAACACTCCAGGCTCCTTCTCTTCCTACCTTATTTTGAAGATGAGGAGACTCAGGTTCAAAGTGGTCACATAGCATCCAGAGTGACCTTTTATTTTCTTGGAGCATATTTGTCTTAATACATGACCGAATGAAGGTAACACACAGTAAAATCTCCAAGTCTGTAAATGACAACTTCCAAGGCAGATAAACAACAGACATATCTTTCCATGTGAGTGGGCAGAAATTATACCCTTAGTTCATCTTCCCAACAACCCTACATGAGGGAGTCCAGGAGGAGAGCTTGGGGTTAGCTGGGGTGGAATGGGTTTTAGGGGGGGGATACAGAACCCTGGAATCCATGCATTCCCTGTGATTTTTCTCGGGGCCAAATGATCGAGCTTTCAAATTTGAGTCCAGTCCAAGACCAGCTGCTTCACCTCCCAGGAAGCTTTCCTGGCCCATTACCTGCCCATCAAAATCACTCTGGCCCTGGTTAAAATTCAGCTTCCTGTCCTCACCCCACTCCTGAATGACAACTCCCCGGGAGTGTGGACCTTGACGCCAAGAATCCTCTGGGAGACTGTGACACAGGCGAGTTTGCCACCCGCTGCCATCGTGTCGCTCGTGCACGGAGGGCGTGGGGTTCAGCGGGCACCTGGGCCGTCCGCTCGAGCAGACGCGAGCTGCTTCCCTGGAGGGTTTGCGTTGGAAGGGGTGGGGTGGGGTGGACGGATCTGCGTTTTTACAGATTTTTAACCGATGTGTCCAGAGAGGGCAGAAGATAATGAAATGAGAGGAAACAACGTCCTTCCTCAACTCCCGCGTCTGTCTGCCCAGGTCGCTCCGTGTCCCAGCGCCCGGCGCTGGGCTAAATGGATTTATTCGCGGCCCGACGCGGAACGCTGGTGTAGACGCGGCCTCGAGCCCCGCCCCAGCTCCCGACTCAGGTGTTCACAGATGGGCGCCCGGGCAGGCGAAGCGACCCCGTGCGCGGAGCCAGGTGCGCGGATCCAGGTGCGCAGCCCGCGGGGGGCGGGGCCGGCGCGCGGCCTCTTTCAGACGCGCCAATCCGCGGGCTCGTAGCAACCGCGGGCTCCGCCTCCCGCCGCCCTGCGGAGAGCGCCGCGTCCTTATAGGCCGCTGCGGGCCGCCTTCCGGCGGGGGCGGGTCTCGCGCTGTGGCGGGAAAGCGGCGGCCATGGCTTCTCCTCTCGGAGGCCTCGGGGCCTGAGGGGCCCGCAGGTCCCGGGCCGGCAGTGTGCGCCGCTATGGACGCGGCCGAGGTGGAGTTTCTGGCCGAGAAGGAGCTGGTCACCATTATCCCGAACTTCAGTTTGGATAAGATCTACCTCATCGGCGTAAGGGCGGCGGGGCCGGCGGGCTCCGGGCGGGGCGTGGTGGGTCTCGGGTCGCTCCCCGCTCCCCGGTTCTGCGGAAACCGCCTGCTCCGGGCCGTGGACCTGCCCCCCTCGGTCCGGCTTTTCGGGCGCGGAGAGCGGGGCTCCGAGAGCGGGCCTTCGCGTTAGGCCCGTGCGCCAGGCCTGCTCGGGAAGGGAGGTCGCGGGCGGGCGCGGGAGGAGGTGCGGGCCGGCCGTGGGCTTAGCTGTGCGCTTCGCAGGTGACCGCAGGTGGGTGTGTGATGTCCCCAGCCCTTGGGGAGGTCCCGCTGGCGGGTGACAGCTGCGGTGTCAGGGAGGACGGCGCCCACGTGACCCCAGGGGTTTGCGAGGTGCCTTCCCGCCGGTCTGTAATAACAGCTGGATACTTGTTTGTTTGGATTTCAGGCGATGTACTGCCTTGCTTCTTATTTGATAGCAATGAGGTACAGTGATGCTTCTTGGTTTTTATTTTGTTTTTTGCCTTACCGGGGATTGCTTTACCTTTGGCAGGGGGACCTGGGGCCTTTCAACCCTGGTCTGCCGGTGGAGGTGCCTCTGTGGTTGGCGATTAACCTGAAACAAAGACAGAAATGTCGGTTGCTCCCTCCAGAGTGGATGGATGTAGGTAAGGACGGTGGAGACCGGTTTGGGGTGACACCCTCTCCCGCAGGTGGGGCGTGGGGACTCCTTCCTGACCTGGTCCCTGTTCCGGCTACTCCATCATCCACTGATGAGCTGAAATGACGGGTTCCCGATTCACCTGTTGGCCCAGTGTGCTGACCACTGATGCTAATGTCATGTTAGTTTTTGGAGTGTCTGAACGTTTTAGTTCATATTCTGATTTTAGATATTTCAGTTTGCTGTATAATAAAAATTATATGACCTTAAGCATTTGTTTTAGATTTTTAAAAACGAGTATAGGCTAGTGTGTTCAGAAGCAGAGGCGTTATCTCGCCTTGTAGAGAATGCATGAAGATAAGGCGTCACCACACAATGGAATATTATTCAGGTTTGAAAAGGAATGAAGTTCTGATACATGCTACAATGTCAGTGACCCTTGACTACATTACGCTGAATGAAAGAAACCAGGCGCAAAAGACCACCTGATTCCACTTACGTGAACTGTGCAGAAGAGGCAAATCTGTAGAGACAAAGTAAATTAGTGGTTGCCTAGGTATGGGGGTTTTGGAGGTGATGGAGAGATTATAGGGTTCCTTTTGGGGATGATGAAAATATTCTAAAATTGATTGTGGTGATGGCTGCACAACACCATGAATATACTGAAAACCATTGTACTATTCAAATATGAGAGTTGTATCGTGTGTTCATTATGCCTCAATAAAGCTGTTAGAAAAAACAGAAGGCATCAAAGATGCAGACAGACTTTATCCTGAGCCTTTGCAATCCTTCTCCTATCTTGGAGATGTGAGCGATTTGTTACAGGGAAAAGTCGTAATTTTATTATTTTACTGTGGGATGGGCCGTGGGCATGCAGGTAGAATTTGAAAAGCTTCTGAGTGATTTCCATTGCCTCCTCCCCGCTGGGAATCACCTGGGAGTACCTACCTCCTAGAAACAAGAACTGTCAGCCAGCCCCTCTCAAATCAGTTTAAGAAAGATTGCTTGGACGTGTCCCACTTGTTCTCTGTTTTAGAGGGGGTTGTGACTCTGGTCCTGAAACATAGTGGGAAACTCCAATTCCTCTGCTTTGAGGGGCTTCCTTAGGGAGCCGCGCCAGACCCCATTAGTGCTGCGGGAGCTCCAGGGTTCTTTAAGATCAGCCTCTGGCCGCTTTGGCCCATCCAGACCCACAGTGATACGGGGCAAAAGCCTATCATTGCAAGCTGGGTAGGGGCTGTATTGTGGTGAGAAGCGGTGAGGTACTATTAGCCAGTCAGTAGACCCTGCTAAAGAGGCTGCTGCCTGCTAACTTCTACACCATAGATTAGTCCTACCTGTTCTGAGACTTTGTATAAAAGGAATATCTAGTATGTCACTTCTTGGTCTCTGACTGCTTTTCAAAAGAATGTTTTCGTTTTGTTTTTTTTTTTCTCCCCAAGGCAGTCTTGCTGTGTTCCCCTGGCAAGAGTGCCATGGCGTCAGCTTAGCTCACAGCAACCTCAAACTCCTGGGCTCAAGTGATCCTCCTGCCTCAGCCTCCTGAGTAGCTGCCACGTGGACTACAGCCACGCAGCACCACATTGGGCTAATTTTTTCTATTTTTAGTAAGGATGGGATCTCAATCTTGCTCAGGCTGGTCTCGAATTCCTGACCTGAAGCAATCCTCCTGCCTTAGCTTCCCAGAGTGCTAGGATTACAGGTGTGAGCCATTGTGCCCAGACCCACAGAATGTTTTGGAGATTCACCCCTGTTGTTGCATAGATCATTACACCATTCTCTCATTGCTGAGTACTGTTCCATTGTATGAGTATACTGTGTTTTTGATTCACCCGTTCTTTTCTGTTGGTAGATATTTGGGTTTCCCGGTATTGGCTATTCTTAATAAGGCTGCCACAATGTTCTTGTGTAAGTCTTTTTGTAGATATATTTTTGTTGGGCAAATAAATACCTAGATGGGCAGACTTGCTGGGTCATAGGACAGACGATGCTTAAGTTTGTAAAAACTGCCAACTGGTTCTTCAAGGTGGCTGAGGCTTTATAATCCTACCAGATGTGTTCCATGTCCTGGCTAAAAATTTGTTGGTGGTACCTTTTTGATTTGTTGGAGAGTTTGAATGGAGGTGTTTCATAATCTGGTTGAGATGTTAAAAAATGAAAGGATTACTGTGCTGTGTAGAGAAGGGGTGTGTGGTTGGGGGAGTAGGTAATTATCCAGGCAAGAGCTGACGGAGGTGGGGAGATGGGGTTGGTGTCTAAGTGTTTTGAAAGAAGCAGCAGCAGGATTGGCTGAAGGACTGGCAATGGGGTGTGAGGGAGACGAGTTAAGGTTGAAGGCCAGTGCTGTCAGCTTGAGGCCCAGAAGGAGGAAGAGCTGCTGTTTCTTAATGCGAGGCTACAGGAACAGTGTGGGGACCAGGAGTTGGGGTTTGAACGTGTTATGTTGAAGGTGTCTTTTAGATAACCAGGTGGAAGTTACATGGGCAGTGGGATATTGACTCGGGGGTTCGGGCAGGGGACTGACGGGGGATGTAAATTTGAAAGTCATCCTGAGCAAATAGGTGGTGGTTGAGGCAGGATGAGATCGCCTGGATGTGAGTTTAGGTAGTAGAGAAGGGGGTTGGGAGCTGGACTCCGTTCCCCAGCACTGGGGGGTCAGGAGGAGTCAGCAAGAGAAGGGCAGCCAGTGAGGTCAGAATAAAGCTCAGAGAGAGGGTGTTGGAGAAGGTAAGTGACAGGGAGGATGACTGAGCAGTTGGCCGGGGTGGAGATGAGGAGTAGCTGTTGGGCTTGGCCAGGTGGAGGCTGTGGGCCTTGGTGAGCTACGGTTGGTGGAGGGGCTGGTGGTGGAAGAGTGAATGGGAGGAGAGGACATTCGCAAGAGCGTCAGACAATGCGAGGTCTTGTAGAAGGCATGAGAAACGCATTGGTAGCTGCAGAAAGATTTGGTGTCAGAGGAGGGTCTTTTTAAGATGGGAGATGTCAGTGTGTTTGGAAGATCAAGCAGTGAGGGACAGTGATCATTCAAAAGCATGAGAGCTGCTGGAGTGTGTTCTTGTGCAGGTGAGTGGCAGGTCCGGGACACATCTGGAAGGCTGGTCCTTGAGTGAGTGGGAACAATGCGGGGGTGTAGGGGGGGTGTTGTGCAAGTACATTCAACACCGTGTCAGGTGAGGACTGGGCGGTGGGCAGAGGAGGTGCTGGCGATGGAGGGAGGGGGCCATGGACCAGGGAAGTGTGAGGATTGTAGGACAGCATCTAGGGCCCTGGAGATGGGTGGTGAGTGGGACCTGCAGCAGGGTTGTGCTCTGTGTGTGTTCCTTACCCACACCTCACAGTCCACACCTGGGCCTGGGATTTCTCAGGCCAGTAAGATGGAGGGGGAGGGGGTGTTGGGGCGTATGTGAGAATAGTGCTGATGCTGGGGGGAACCAGACACAACTGTGAGATCCTAGGTCCAGGGCTTTAACCCCTCAGATAGCATTTCGTCCCCAGGCTAGGGGTGGCTGCAGTTTGTGAGTTGTCTTGCTCCCTTCTGAACAAGGCTTAGTATAAATACATTTCTTGAGTCACTGATTGCTTTGAGCACTTAGTGCATCAAAGGTAAAATACTTCGCTCTTTCCCTTAAAAAAAAAAAAAAAAAAATTCTTTCTTTTCAGGCATCTGTTCTGCAGGCCAAAGCAACAACAACAAAAACTTTCCTTTCGTAGAGAAATTTTCGAGAAGGCCTCAAATAATCTATATAAATATCCAAATGTTATTCTAAGAAGTTTTTTCATGTATTTGCAAGTCAATCAAGTAGGTAATATAGATGTTTGATAAACTTGGAAGGTTTAAAAAATATCTTGGTTATAATGATGGTAAAATGTATTAACTTTTGAATTTCAGAAAAGCTGGAAAAGATGAGGGATCATGAGCGGAAGGAAGACACTTTCACCCCAGTGCCCAGCCCGTACTACATGGAACTCACCAAACTCCTGTTAAATCAGTAAGTAGATCCCATTGCTGAGCGTCCGTCCTTGAGATTGGACTCACGGTTCCCTGCCTCTAACTCTTCACCCTCCCTGTCTTGTTCCCCGCTCGTTGCCGTGGTAAGTGGCAGCACTGGCCACCCCGTTTCTCAGATCAGTCCCCTGGAGGCCATGTCTTTACACGCACACTTGACACACTCTCTCCGTGTCTGTGTGTATCTCTCTCTCTCTCTCTGTTCTTCCCCTGCCCCCTCTGTCTCTCATTTTTCCTTTTCTCCACCCCCCAGTAAATTCCTTGGCTCTTCCCATTCTACCTCCTGTCACTTGACATTAGTCAGGTGTGAGCCACCGTCATCTCCAGCAGCAGCCTTAACAATAGACATGTTTTATTTAGTGTAGCTTTACTCCTTTTTCTCCTCGGGGTATGTGGACTTGAGTTCTTGTGTGTCTTTCACAGGAAGGGCCAGAGGGCTCACGTTTGCCTTTGCGCTGTAGGGAGAGCCCACTCATGGCCAAAACATGCTATGGTAACTCCTTAACTTGTCTGCCTACATCCGTACAGCGCCCCGCATTGGCTTCTAATTCATTCTTCATGTTGCGGCCAGAGTGGTCTTTTAAAGGCAAAGCTGTCATGTCACTCTCCTACTTGGAAATCCTTGGAGCCTTTCCAGGGTGGTTGTCTAAAGTCCTGAGTGTGGTGTTCAGGCAGCACACACACAGCCTGGTGGGTCCCCTCCTTCCCTCTTTCTCACTTCTCTACGGTTCTTCCCTCTGGTTCTATAGGGCTCAGGCTCACACTGGCCTCTGTCATTTCCTCAGACATGCTGGGGTCCTTATGGCTTTTGTGCATGCTGTTCCCCCCGCCCTTCCCTGCTCACCTCATGTGGTTTATCATAACAAGTATTTCTCCCAGATTCGGTGCACACGTTGTTTTGGCAGCTCTGTACCCCACCATGGCGTTTGACTTGGTCATAATTTTCTGATCCTTTAGTTGTGCCATTATATGCGCACACACACATACCCCCGTTCTAAAAGGGCAGGGGCTGTGTTGGTATACATTGTGTTGCCAGCATGGTGGCTGGTGTCCATGTTTGTTGAATGAATGAGTGAAACCAGTAAAGGGAGAAGGCCAATGTGGATAATTTTGCCTGGAAGATACTTAGAATTTAATTTGCAAAATGTCAAGCTTCTGAAGCTTCCTGAGCATCTTTTAATGGATGGGTTCGAGAGCAGGACTAGAACTGAAAATTGGGATATTCCTGCTGCTGCCTACTATAGGGCAGCACTGAATGGCACGGCCGGATTGAAAGGAAAACTTTGGGTACACGTGGACGTGTGCTTGGGTTGATGTGAGGCAGCAGTTCACCCACTCGTTCAATAAAATCTTAGAACCAACAACGCACTGAGCGTTCTACTGGACAGTGGGACTAGTCATGTAGGCCTGTGTTCCCAGTTTGGTGGGGGAGAGAGTTGGACCATAGTTAAACTGCAGTGTGGCCAGTGCCGTTGGGAGTCCACTGGGCTACAGGCCTGCTGGTGCCAGAGATGAGCTCGCGGAGGAGGTTCGCTGCGAGCACAGGCTTGAGGGAGGCGGGGAAATCGTGAGGTGAGTCGCAGGGGAGAGGGCAGCGAGGCAGGAGGAGCTGGTTGTGCTCAGGCACAGAGTGCGGAGGTGCTGGTGTGTCTGGGGAAGCAGAGGTACTTGGGCGTGTGGGAGCAGGTAGTGGAGACATTGGTTCTGTGGCCATGGATAGCCGCTGGCAGGGGTGTGTGATGAGAGGGATCTGAGCGACTGCTGACGGCTGTGGCTGCGGGGACAGTAGCTTGGAAGGGGAGAATCTGGAAACAGACTAGGTAAGAAGTTGGTGTCAGCCAGGTTGAAGGGGGGCTGTTCATTTTTAGTTTTTGATGTTCAATGTATTATGTATGCAGTTTCTACCAAAAACTTTGCTTTATAATCACTTGGCTAAGGGACCTAATTTCACATTTGTTCTGTAGTTCAGTTGATAAGAAGTTGGGGTCCTTTTTGTTCTTTAGCCTGCTGTTCAGAGCACAAGATCTAAATGTTTGGGTTCATAAGTAAAATATGCTACATAAATCTTGTACTACCGATTTGCCGTCTACTAATCCTGAGCTAATTGTAGCATATGGAGAGAGAATTTCTAGCTTAACCGAGAATGCCTAGTGATGAAGAATATTTATGTCTGCTGTTTTCTTCAGAGGTTAGTTAAAAAATATATTGCACAAGGGAAGGCTGTTACTGTCCTCACTGACTTTGAACTTTTACCCAGAATTTTACTATGTATAGGTGTGGTCACTTTGCCAATTTGCAATTTCTTCTGTGATTTTTGTAACTTATTTTTATCTGAAGAGCGGAATAATCCTACCTTTTAGGGCTTTCGTGAGCATGAGATGCCGCGTCAAGTGCTAAGCACAGTGCCTGACAGAGAGCGGGACTTTGCCTTCCCTGGTGGGTTTGCAGCCCCTGGAGTACTGGTGGGGAACAGGGACCTGTCAACACCCTGTACACAGGGAGCAGCGTAGGTCATGACCTCTGAGCTAGCCCTTGAAAGGTCATTCTAGGTGGAGATTATGCAGCACAGAACATTGGTACCCTGAGAAGACGATGTCTGACTTAGAGCAGATTCTTTGGTACCTAAATTTCTTTGGTAAACAGAAGTCCTGTGTAACAGCCTGCCGTGTGACAGTTAACACGAGCAAAATAACCCAGTGTGGATCACTGCCGAATGTCCTTGGCACCAAGCTTAACTGCTACAAATCCTTACCTCTTAAAATTGAAAATGAAACAGGTCTTCTGAGTCTAGAATACCTTAAGTATTTTGCCTGAAAAAAGCCATTCTGTCCGGTGTTGCTTCCTGACTTATTTCACCCCTTGCTTCCTTTAGTGCTTCAGACAACATCCCGAAAGCAGATGAGATCCGGACCCTGGTCAAGGACATGTGGGACACTCGCATAGCCAAACTCCGTGTGTCCGCCGACAGCTTTGTGAGGCAGCAGGAGGCGCATGCCGAGGTAGGCACACGTCTCGCCTCCCCCTGGCATCCACCCCGCCTGGGTGCCAGTGGGCCGGGCTTGGCTGCCGTGGAATTCCACATGACATCCTGCCTGCCGAGGCTCCCGCGAGCAAGGACTACTGTCTGTGCTTTAAAAACAAAAAACATCGGTTTCTCATTCAGCAGAGTTTACTTTTTTCTCAAAATCAAAAACTTCTTGGTCAACTTTGGTCTGTTTCCTTTTGTTTTAGCTGGATAACTTGACCTTGATGGAGATCAATACCAGCGGGGCTTTTCTCACACAAGCGCTCAATCACATGTACAAACTCCGCACAAACCTCCAGCCTTCCGAGAGTGCCCAGTCTCAGGACTTCTAGAGAGGCTGTGATTCGTAAAGGTCTGGCGGCAGGTGGCTTGCTGGGGGACGTGACAGAGGTACTCGTGGTTCTGGAGCTCAAGAGACACTTTAGACCATATGAAAAACATGTATGATGGTGCAAGGAATACATGCGTAACATTGTTGGAGAAATAAGTCGGATTAGTCCTCATCTCGGCTCCCTGGAATGTTCTTTAATTCCACATCTATTTCTAGAAGCCAGCTTTTCTTTCATGGAAGAGAGAGAAAAGGTATAGGCAAATAAGTTATTCTCCCAAGCAGAACTGTCATGCATAGGTGAGTGTTCAGTGACTGTGAGGTGTAGATATAGCAGGAGCGGCACTGTACCAACAGCTGTTTTCCCCCTTCTTGATCCTGGTTTCTTGGGCTAAATTTAGACTCCTACAGAGGTTGCTCACAGAGGATGGCAGATGGAGCAGCTAGTGATGCTGACCAGTGCTTATCTGCTAAGCTCCGATCCACAATAAAAATGGAGCAACCCCGATCTGGCTCTTTGTTGGGTTTTTGTCCTGTATGACTACCAAGTAAAAGGGCTGAGCCCTGCGGCCGAGGTGATCTGATTACCAAGGTGTGTGGCAGCCAGTTGGAAACTGCAAAGGGGGGAGCATGGTGTTCCTCTCTCCGGCTACTGTGGCTAAAGCCTCATGGGTTGCTTGTCAAGAGGAAAGTCAGGGAAGAACTAATGCAGCGGGTGAGACGTGTGAGTGAAGCTTAAGACACGACACTAAAGGCCTGACTTTTCTTCCTAATGTCGTTCTTGATGGGTTCAGGGGAAGGACTCTGTTGTAGGTAACAGTGGCTCACAGGAAATTATTTTTTTCCTAAGAGAAAAATGACTATTCGAGTGTGGTGTTTTGGAGTCGCTAGGTGCCTTAGGAAGATACACAACCTTGGTGGAGGGAAGTGACTGTCCAGTGTCATGCAATGAGTGGGAAGTTGTGTAACCTGCTGGTTTCTGGTAGTGGTACCCAGTGGATCCAAAGCAGTTGTGTGTCTGGGGAGCCCTGAGGATGCACGTGCATGATCAGCCCGGGACCTGCCTTGAGCGTCCCAGTTGCTTGGTCATCCTTTGGACACAGAGGGCCAGACCCGGAAGATTCTGACCAGAAACTAGCTCCGTAGTTAAGATACTATTCAGAGGGTTGGTTTTGGGGCACAGGACTTGTCTTTTTGTCTCACCCTCAGTCAGAATCCTCCAGATTTCATCTGGAGACTTTTAGAATGAAACCACTTTTTATTGTGGAGGGTCAGAGGTCCTGTGTGCCTCAGATCTGACCCCTCATACCTTGGTCTTAAAACCTACCTCAGCTGAGGTACAGTGACATCTGTCTTCACCTTTTACCTGTGAAATGATACGGCTGTTGAGCTTTCCTTTTGGGGCCTTGTTTTATTATAATGTAAAAAAGATTTTCCTCTTAACATGATTTAGGAAGATTTTATTTTTTGGATGTTGTCAGAAATTACAGCAATATATTCATAAATACCTAATTACTACATTCAACAAATAATAATACAATACAATTAATTCAAACAAGTACACTTAGAACAGGTTTAATTTCACAGCATCTAAACTGCCCCCAGAGTGACCGAGGCATCGGTGTTCCTCCTTCCCACCCGTGTGTGGGTTTACTGTTCTAGCGATAAGCACAGGGTACATACAAAGTAACACAACCAATTAGCGTGGTCTTCCTCAGGTCAAGGCAGAGTTAAGGAATTTTTTTTAAGTTAAGCACTGGATCAAAAAGTTGGGGACAGGCTACTGCAAGTAGTAAGAAAGTCAACAGGTTGGTTACTTGAAAGAGTATAGAGAATGCTAAGTGGCTAATATACACTTCAAAGAGTAACAGAATAGGTTTGTGCTGACCATCTCCATCTTGTGGCGAATCCCTGGAATTTTCTACGCTTTAATTAAATACACAGCTCAGAGGGAAAAGGGTTTGAAATTCAGCTTAAGTTTTGAGATTTGGCAGTATCATGAGCTACTCAAGGAAAATACCATTCTGCTACAAGTTTAAGATTTCCTGTGTTATAATTCTTTGCTGCTGAAGGTGTCAGCTCCTTTTAATACTCTGAATGTCCGTAAGGGTACAATCTTTTAGAATGTTAATGCCAATTAAGTGTTTTATCCCTTTAAGATATAGACTAAAATGTTAAATCCTGCCTTGGTCACTTATCTGAGACAATGGATTTAGGAGCATGATATTTTATCATGTCACTTTGGCTCTGATTGTATCAAACAAATCTTGTTTCAAAGATGTGATTAAATGTGGAACCAGATTTAGTGTTGGCAGGTATCCCTCAAAAGTATAGTGAATTCCTCTGCAGAGGACAGATGGCAGCTGTCCCTTCCAGGTAACATAGGAAGACTCCTAGTTGAGAAAGACTGAGGGCGTCACGCACATACTGACACACGGGATGCAGACTTGACTCTAGGACACGTTTGATGTACTTAACTTTCTTTAAAACGCAGCGGTGAAAAGAGCTGAACAAAAAGCTTCAGAGATCGTGTATATGTCAAATTTTTGTGAAGCCCAACTGAAAACAGACTTAGATGTGATTGTGTCCTTTTGAGAATTACAGGAAAATACGTGTTTTCAGGTTATATAAAACTAAGTGTTGGATGGGAAAACCACTGTTGGATACTACATCTTAGTGGTGTACTTTTGTTTTCAAGAGACCTTTTCTTTGTCTTAGTTTATTGGTGCTGCCTTACTGGTTTGTATTGTGTTCTGATTGTCATTTCTTGAGCATATGAATGTTCAGAGATGTCCACAGGTAGGTGGGGGAATGGTGAGGCAGAGTGGTCGAGAAGCTCAAGGGCAGGGGAAAGGTGGGATTTCCACCCAGAAGGGAAGAAAGCAGTTATTGCTAGCTGAGCGACACAGCTCCCACCCGGGAGGCCTCTGTAACAGCAAGTCGTTTGTCCCATGGGCCGTGAACTCTCCCCATACCAAGAAATCCAACCAAGGGAGCTCCCTCGGATGGCAAGGGATGGGCTGCGCTTTGCTTTTCCTTTCCATTATGTTATGAGATCTACTTTTTCCTTTTCCTTAGCCAAGGCCGTTACCAAAGCTCATTAGCAAAAGCATTCAGACATCTTCTGTGATGTAGGAGACGGCCTGGGAGTGAAGTGCTAAGATGTGACTCTCAGGCTTTCAGACCAGAAACTGCAGGCAGAGTGTAAGTAGAGAGATTAAGGTTTTGCCTGAGGGTTGGCAGCGTAGCTCCCTCTGCACACTGTGGAACGTGTTGACCGCCCGGTGTCTTTGAGGGGAGGAGGACCGCAGCCCAGCCCCGAGTGCTCTTCCAGTCGCCTCGGTGGAGAGCAAGGTGCTTGTTGACTGCTGATAATACTGGCGGCACATTTGTCTGAGTTTGCTAATAACTGGAAGATTCTTGGCAGATGTACAAAGCAAACTGTGCAGGGGCGGATAAAGCAACACGATGCCAGCTGCCAGCAAGCTGTTCTGCACAGCAAAGGCTGGGGCTAAGGGCTCGGCCACTGGTCACAGCAGTGCGCAGCCGGCACACCAGGGCCTCTGCCTGCCTGGGGCCCAGGCCTCCGCTCCCCCCCACCAGACCACTGAGTGGCGATGGGCGGCCTTGGCCTCTGGTGAGGGCCCATTTGGGCGACAGATGCCTTCTGGATGTAAACCGCCTGCACAAGCAACAGCAGAGACTGGGAGGAAAGACTTGCCCACTGCTGCACCTTGGTGTCATGAGCCCAGTTCCTCGCCATTCCTGTGCTTGTCACAGTAAGTTGAAAAGGAGGGGTTCAGCTCAGACATTGTTTACCCTACTTTAGGCTTTTACAAAGCTTCGCATCTATATAAAGCCTCTAACGTTCCTACTCTGCTCCTGCTCTCGGGCATCTCAGAATTCTAGCACAGAAATGTTTATTTTCTGAAAGGTTTTTATTTTTAAAGCCCCACACCCATGTGTTCACGTGATTGCCACACACAGGTTCTACTCTGTTCCCGTCACAGACTGTCCCCTCCTCACTCAGTAGCAGGGGGCTGTATCTGCCATCAGTGTGTCCAGACGTGGGGGCGAAGGGGGAGGTAAGCAATAACGCATGGCTTTCTACGTCAGTTTCTGGTGCAACTGAAATTAAAAATGAAGTGATCGCATAGGCGCCAGTGGTAAGCTCTTTTACTTTTCTTCTTCTTTAATTTTTAAAAACACTTCAATATTTTAATGTCCTGACCAGCAGCAGTACAAACACTAAAAGCAAGTTTTTTTTTGCCCAGAAAAACAAAAACAGAACAAACAAAACCCCCAAACAGGAAAAACAAACGAACAAAAAATCCCCCAAACCACATATTAAAAATGGCAGGCTTTTTATAACAATAATTAAAGTAATAAAAACATACAAAACTTTTTTTTAATATATATACACAGTACAAGGCTGAAGCACCTTTGACTTTTCTCTCAAAATTTACGTTTGTATGAAAACACTCCCCACCGCAGTAACAATTTGGTGGGAGTGAATATATGTATACACAGAGCTCTGTACATTCTCCCCCACGGAGTAATAAAAAGGTACCTCTAGTTTGTGGAATTGTTTTATCTTTAGGGAAGAGCTTTTCTAGAGAAAAGCCTTTGGGTTGTTGCTTTGTGTGCTCCTAGGACCTGTTGCTTGGAAGAATATTTTGCAGGAAAGTAACAAACAAATAAGCCCTTTTTATTTACAATGCACCCAACCTTTTCAGCCGAAGCAAGTCTCACTCCTGGGGAGGAGTGAGACCCACCTCGTCACTGCAGCAGAAAGCAAACTCCGTTCTTGAGGCATAACAACATGGCAACACAAAAGAAACAGAAAATAACGGGTTCGATCCAATCATATGGGGGCTATAGAGGATAAGGTTTTAGTGTTGGTAATGGAGCTTTCGTTTTCAGATTAAAAAATAGTGACGTGGGGGAAGAAGGAGAAAACCACCTTTAAAAAGAAAAGCAATGGGCGTCCCACGTTGGTTGGTTGCTCGCTGACCGACAAAGGTGATTCAGCTGCATTGAAGTCAAGGTGAGTCCGTTCTTTTTTTCTGGAGCCTGGAATCCTTTGCTTCATGCATGGCACATTCTTATTTTTTAAGCTTCAAACCTCCCAGTGAAAAATATTAAATATTCAAGGTAATAAAATAGATAATATTTCTATACTATAGGTTCAGCCTAGTGCAAGGGAAACCGTCACCTGGGATATCCCTTAAAGTAGCCCCTAGGCCAATGCATTGCAGGCAAGGCAAGGCACTTCCGTAAGTGGTCCAGTTCTGCCTGGAGCCGTTCCCTTTCTGAGACAATCTTCTGTTTCTGGCTCCTCAACTCCTGTGGAGAAGGAAATTCACGTCAGAACAAACCCCTCTTGCCTGTAAGGAAATGCGTGCAGTGCATGAAAGCACCCGACGCCTTGTGGAAAGGCAAACCTTCCACTTTGACAATATCCCCTTCCAGCCTGTGTTCTGAGAGTGGCCTCTGGGGACAGCTTGAACTGGCTCTTCCAGAGCCCTAGATTCTCACAATAGCTGCTTCTGAAGAATCAGTGTCTACTGCTGCCTTGGCTCAAACCCTGAGTCTTGGGGCCTGCAGATGTAAGAACTTGGGGAATGATCTGAAACCTGCTCCTCGCCCCTGAAGGAAGTCTGTGGGGCGGATCCCCCTGGTACAGCCAGGAGACTTGCTGAGCCGGGCTGAAGGTGGTGGGAGCTGGTTTTGGCTGCCTCAAGAGCCTTCCTTCTCCGAAAAAACCATCTTCCATCCTCCTTGGCAAATCACAGTAGGAGACCGCTATGGACAATAAGGAATTCTCCAAGAGGGATATGTAAGTAGCATCTCTGCTCTCCTAGGATCAATATTCTGCACGTTAAAGATACTTCGCTCCTTATCTATTATCAACCAGTACCTGACTTTTCCCCTTAAGAGCAGATTTCTCCTCTAAAACTTACCTTTATGGGTGTTCTTGAACCTAAACTTGAAAGGTTGGGAAAAGCACCATGTTTTAAGACACTCCCTGCCCTTCCATTCGGTGCTGACTTACCGCCACACTGTGGGACAGCTGCTCCGCAGTCAGGCTGAGGCTGTAGTGCCGGGCCTCCAGCCGTCTGCACTGCGTCTGTAACACCTGCCGCTCCAGATTTTGCTCTGAAAAGAGAAGAGACGACGCTGTACCTTCTGTGTGTGGGGCTGGAGGCCTGGCGCGGGCTGCCGCCTGCACACCGTCTTCCTGGCCCAGCAAAGGCCTCTCTACCTCTCCTGTGGACCACAGTGCTCCCAGCACTTTGAACTGTACCAATAATTCATAAATCTCACTAAAACCCAATCCAACAAAAGGATCTAGAATCAAAAGACAGATTAAGAGTTAGACATTAGGAAGAAATGTTTATGGCCTTAAAATACATCTTGCAAAAAGAAAAGGCCAGAATAAACTTAGAAATGGAAAGCACAGGTTTAATTAGTAAAATGAAATCTCTGCTTTACCAAGGTACTAGGCCTAGTTTTAATAAGGATGATTTCAAGCCTTCAAGGATAAACCCCTACTTTACGAAGTATTTCAGAGGCCAAAACACGGGAAAGCTACCTGACTGGTTTATGGAAGCTGGGACAATCTTGATGGTAAAACTATGAAACTAGAGTCTGCTACTTAAGAACATAAATTAAAAATCCTAAAGGCACTAACAAATCCAAGGATGGAACATCAGGAAAATCAAAAGATGAAAAATAAGGTGGGTTGGATCTCAACAGTGTATACAGAATACATTAGTTAACTTTTGACAGTTGTACATGAACTTGGCAAATGCGAACCTTCATTTTTTTTTTTCCCCTTCTTTTTAGAGACACGGTCTTGCTCTGTGGCCCAGGCTGCAGTACAGGGGCACCATCACGGATCACTGTAACCTCAAACTCCTGGACTCAAGTGATCCCTCCCACCTTGACCTCCCAAGTAGCTAAGACTACAGGTACACACCACCATGCCTGGCTGATCTTATTTTTTGGAGACGGGTCTCAAACTCCTGACCTCAATTGAACTTCCTGCCTCGGCCGTCCAAAGAGGTGGGATTACAGATGTGAGCCATTGCGCCTGGCCACCTTCGCTCTTCAATGGAATGCTCCCGAAGTTTCACAAACAAGGCAAGCCTCCGACAGCACTAGAGGTCGTACGTGATGCAGTATGACACCAAAATTAGAAGTAAAAAAATTCAAAAGGGAAGAACCAGATGGTTTGATCAGCTATGGTTGCTACCTTCAGAATAATCAAAGGTATTGAAAACTTAAAAATCCAAAGTAAAAAACCAAGTGAAACCTAAATCTAATAAAAGAACTTCATGGAGAAGAATAGAAATTACTTAATATAGTTTTACACCATATTCATAGACAAGGGTGCCAGTTCTCCCCACGTCTGTAAACTCAATGCAATTGAAATTCATGACAGGGTCTTTTGGGAGTAGAGCACAACAAGGTGATCCTAAAATTCATGGGGGAAAGGCAGGGGCCAAGAATAGCTGAGCAGCGGCTCAGAGAAGATGGAGTCACTCTCCAGACAGTGGGGAGGTGCAAAGCTCTGGCACCACCGGGGGCAGGCCAGGAGAGGACGGGTGATCTGACATGTGTGCAGGCACAGCCTGACCAGGACACGCCCCACGGGGGTACCACATAGGCTGTCACGACAGTGAGCTGGCGGGGTGGGAAAGGTGCGGTTAGATTTCTGCCTTACTCTGTACTCATAAATGCATTCTAGGCACAGTACGAAAAGCAGAACCTAAAGACTTCTAGAAGAACATACAGAAAAAACATCCTCACAACTTTGGGGTTTGGAAGGGACCATCACCAAAACAAGGTACCAAAAACTCACCCAGAAAAGACTGATTTCCAGTAAAGTTAAAAAATAATGCTATATATTGCTTCTGTACCTATGTGTGTAAGTCTAAGAAATAACAGCATGTCAGGGAGTGCAGGGCCATCCGTTCAAGATAAGGCTGTGAGGGACGGGAGGGAACAGAGCGCAGTCCCACACCCTGGCTGTGGCTACGTGGGCGTCTGTTTTGTTAGTCTGGACGGCTCTGTGGTTTAAAAATACCATTTGAACATTGCAAAGTATTACTTGAAACGACTGACATTCATAATCACGTCTGTATATTTAACATGACATCGTGATACAAGATAAAAAACCTCAGCCTCCTGAGAGGCTGGAACTAGAGGTGTGCACTGCCACACCCAGCTAATTTTTTTTTGTAGAGACAGGAGTCTCACTGTGTTGCCACAGATGGGTCTCAGACTCTTGGCCTCAACTGATCGTCCTGCCTCAGCCTCCCCAAGTGCTGGGATTGTAGACCTGAGCCACAACACCCAGCTGAAAACTCTTCTACAATAGGGTAATCAACTGTAGAAGGCTGCAGTGGTGACAGGCCCGGCCTGGCAGTGCCCACACACCCGTGCTATGCCCCAAAGGGGCCTTTGCAACATTCTGGGGAAACAGAGGCAGGAGGTGGTGTGTTGTAAACACAACGGTGCCCACACTGCCTTATGACCCCAACTCTCTACCATAGGAGCTGTGTGCTCCAGTCCCCCTGGTGCCCTGGCTTCCCCAAGAGAACATTCTGGGTTCTGCCAGGGGAGGCAAGTCTTTGGCTAAGCCTTTACCAAGAGCTTCCCTCTTCCGGCAAAGTGCTTGTCCAGAGGTGAACTTCAGAGTAAAAGTATCTGAAAAGGTGACTAGCACACAGTGACCATAGAGGTGTCCCTGCAGAATGGGGGCTTTGTCACGCCTGTGAAGGGGGGGTGGGACCAGGCAGGCTCAAGCAGTGACTGGGTGCGGTGTCAGGGCTCCAGCTAAGTCCAGGGCCCTGGATGAAGCCAAGGCATGTGTCACGACTAACAGTATTGTAGAAGTAGCCCAGAGCGCAGGACCTGCATTTGGGCCATCATCCTAAGGGACAGGCTCTACCACAGCTGGTGTTATGGTACGTAGATGTCCCCAGTGAGAATGGTCTCAGGTTTGAGCATGAGAGAGTGACAACCACCATCCTAGGGAACACTCGTCCTTCTGGCATCTGCGTCTAGTATGCCCTGGGAAACGTAAGTTCTGGCACCGTGAAAACAGGCTGGCAAAGTCCTACATGACTCGGTCATTTAGCTTCCCTTCCAAACTGACCTCATCGGCCCCTCCTCCCACTGCACCCTCTTGTACCTTCTATGTGTTCCTGGTAGGCTTCAAAAATTGCCTCAATCCCTTGCCACTTGTGCCTGGGGGCTTCTTCCTCATCTTCTCCATCATCATCCTCCTCCTCATCCTCTTCTGAGTCCCGGTCCATCTCCTGGGAGGGGGGCCCCTTCCTTGTTGTGGGGGGCTCCTGTTGCCCATTATGCTGGGGTGGAGGGACGCAGCTGGAGGACTGCAGCTCGGGAATGTTGTAGTGGACGGACGTGTCGACCTTGTGGTTCTGCTCTGCGGACAGCATGGCTACACTCCCTAGTGCGGAAAGGACAGGGCTCAGGTCGCTGTGTGCAGGGGGTACAGACATAGGATATTGTCACAAAAGGGGATGCTGCCCTGCCTTTGGTACAGAGTCAGGGTGACTGTAGGGCTCCAGGCAGACGGAAGATCTGGCCAAAGCCAAACACTAAGGAAAGGTCAGAAACAGGGACACCAGGACAGTGGCAGACCTAAGCGCCAGCCACTCCTAGCATGTGGATGACCGTGGCCGAGTTCATCTCTAAGCTTGAATTTCTTTGTGGGTTTCAGCTTGGTCTATAGTTGGCCCTTAGTAAATACCAGCCTCCTCCTTTCCTGAAATGCACAGGTATTTCAGTCCCTGAGCTCAGCTGGGGTTCTGCCCTCTACCAGGAGTCAGCTTTGTTATGACCGGTTCTTCACGGTCTTCGCCGCCTTGGGGCACGTGCTGCCTCCCTGTGTGGATGGCAGCCCCAAGGCTGGTTTAATCAATGGACTGGTTTGGCTCAAACTGGCATGGCTGGGTAAATTTAAAATCGTGAAAAGTCTAAGGCCAGGGAAAGAGCTGGGATAAAAACTAGGCCGGAAAAATGTGTCCTAGGGCCACAGAAAAGCCTCTGTAAAGTGCATCTGGAAGGGGACAGGGAGGGCGCTCGGGAACTTCTAAGAGCATTTCAAAATCCCACTGTACACCTGTCCCTCAGTTTAGAGGGATTAGGTCTGGGACCGCCAGGGATACGAAAACCCGACGATGCTAAAATGGCGTACTATCTGCACATAACCTGTACACTTCCTCCCGTGCACTTTAGTGATACCTAACACAAGGCCCACGCACCACTTCAATGGTGTGGATTCACTGCAGTCCTTGGCATGGGGCAAACTCAAGTTTTGTTTTTTTAGAACGTTGTGGAATTGTTTCCCCCAAATATTCCCAATCTGAGGTTAGCTGAGTCTATAGACGCGGAACACAGGTACGGAAGGCAAGCCCCGCCCACAGCAGCGGGAGCCATTCGCATCCCGTCAAACATGTCTTGAAAAATCCAATTTTCAAGTAAGTTCATGGTAAGAATCAAATAAAGCACTCCTCCTGATGTTTGGGGAGTCTTTGTTAATCACTGCAAAAATGAGTGCCCACTGGTGGAGTCTCCTTTGCTTTGTAGGGATCAGTGTATCTGTTAACAGTATTAACTCGGGTAAAAGACACAGCAGTGTCGAGAGGTAGATGTCTAAAAATGCTTTGTTATCTACTCAGATTTTATAGCTTGTAATAAACTCTTAAATATGGTTCTGGCATAACAACTAAATTATTTCCTTCTGGCTACTGGAGCTGATAAAAATTTATCTCATACTCAGTTACTTAATTGTTGAGGATTCTTTCCTAATCCATTTCAACTTTTGCTCCATCGGGAATAAAATGTAGTGACTCCTATTTTCCGACCTTCAGTAACTCCTCAGTGAAGGTGGAGACTCAGACGCAGGGCAAGGGCAACTGTCACGTCACTGAGCGCCTGGTGCAGCAGACACCCACTGGTGCCCAGTCAAAGGACCAGAGAAATTTCCAGGTCGGTCCTGTGGCAGACTCAAGGAACGCAGAGGACTGTTTTTGCCAGCAGGGTACCCCTTTTGGACTTAACAAACTCCAATAGTATCAGTTGCTAAATATCCTGGGAGTGTGGGCCAGAGACCAGCAGCAGCAGCAGGTCACCCAGGAGCCTGCTAGAAATGGAGTCTTGGGCCCCACCCCAACCTGCACCTGACCAGATCCCCAGCTACTTCCTGGGCACTGAGGTTTGAGAGGCACCATCACTGTGCACACGGCCACGGCCAAGCAGCCGCTGTGGCAGCATGGGGCTGAGTGGGGACGGGCAGCCTCGTTACCTTTATGCTTCTGCAGGGCCTTCTGCGTGGACTGCAGCACTGACTCGTGGAACTGGTGTGCAAACTCTTCCGCCATGAAGGGCTCCCACGGCTTGCTCTTCCCATTGAAGCTGTGAGACAACGGCACAGGAATGTCCTTGGGCGCAGTGCCCCGGATGTAATGAAGCATGCTCAGGCTCTTCTTGCCCCCGGGGGCCTCGCTCAGCCTGGCCTTCTCACCACTGGCAGGAGCTGGCTCCTGGACTCTCGAGAGCTCCTGGGGCCGGAACTGTTCAAGTTTCCCAGGCTCCACAGCCTTTGGGACATCAGACAAGGAAGTGGCAACAGCGACAGGCTTATCCATGTCCAGAGAAGCTTGCTGCGTGGCTGGTTCTTTCAGAGACAGAAAGCAAAGGAAAACGTTAAACGCTGCAAGTTAACGGGCTAAGTGTCCAGCACACGGACCCTGATCCCTACAGCTTACGTTTAACAAAGACCTAGCGCAAAGAACCAAGACTCAGGGGACATTTAATTAACCATTGTGCACGCAGCTACGGTCTGAAGATAGTGGTGTGTTTAGCAGCCAGTCCATCCTTGAAAAGTGCCCCGAGAAGGCACCTGGAAAGAAAGATCTGAAGGAAGAAGCAAGTGGCTTCAAGACATCAAAACAGTCTGGAGGTGTTTAGTCCAGCTGGGCCAGAAAGAGCACGTGGGAGCAGGGCTGGACCGTGGAGACTCCCTGCTTCCTCTGGCAGGGCGGAGAGGCGTGATCGGAGGCGTAAGGAGAGAGGAGTGAAAGCAGGTGCTGACAAGGCCCGGAAGGAAGAAGGAGTGAGACACAGATGCAGGAAGGAGAGAGCCAGGGCAGGCCAGCGCTGGGACGAGGTCGCAGCACTCAGGCTGGAGTAGGTCCTCCTTCCCGGGACAGTGCCTCAGTGGCGCCAGCAGCCTCGCCCTCCTCGCCTGGGCTGGCCTTCTAACAAGCCTTGGTGCCGCAGCAGAGGGACGATGACTATGACCACCTGACAGAGCTCTGCAGACGCTAGGACCCTCCCCTCAATCCTGAGCCTGCCTCTTGGGTCCCAAGGACCATCCCAGCTGTGTGGGAAGCGTACGCTTGTGTGAGGGACAGAAAGAAACAGTCTCGAGGAGGTCAGGTTCATGAAGACGAAGGCCTTGAACAGCTGCCTCTGACCCCAGGCAGCCCACAGGACCGTCCCAGGTGTGCTGGCCTTCCCTTACCACTCAGGGAGACGGCAGGACTGTCCCTCGGAGAGTTTGTCAAGGAGTCTGCCATTGCTGCGGACAGTGCCTTCTGCTTCATGGCACGGAGCATTTCAACAAGTCTCTCTTTGTCTATGAGAAAAGCAGCCTGAGATTAACGAGGCGGTCGTATCATTTTGAGAGGGAAGGACAGTAGGAGTCTAGCCTAGTCCTGACAGGCAGGTACAAGCACTTTAAACCACGAAAAACCAAAAGCAAGTGCCACGGGACAGGCCGTGTTTAAAGGAGGAAAGCTTCATTTTAAAGCGAGCTCAGATTCCTCTTGGCATTTACTACACGATGGTTTGGGTGTGTTCCAAGATAGCTGTGTGTGCAGTGATCACAGGTCTACGCGATACCGTGTACCCAGGGTCTTCTGTAGTGACTTCGAAGGAGGTGTTCTTATTTACGACAACGGCAGCCCGACACAAGGACACACCCAAATGTCCACACTGGCCTCTGAGGCTCAGCACATCCCCCTCCCCCACTCCTGGTGCTCCAGTGCTAGTCCACGAGCGATGCCGTTTCCTATAAAAGAAGGAGGATCCCAAGACGTTCGGCGGAGTGAATTCCTGTTGCGGTGGCACTTCTTGATGACTCTGAAACTTAAGCAGCCACAGTGTCTATGGCTTCCTCTGCAAAAGCCATCTTTTTGCCTGGCTGAATTTGTAAACAAAACTGCACATTTCTAGGATTTGTGCTAGCAATCAACATGTCACTAACCCTCAAAGGGAAAGTGAAAACTTCAACTTAGTGGTTAAAGAAAAATAAACTGCTATACTCTAATTAAAAAACAAAAACAAAAACAAAACACGTTGAAGCAACCGAAGGACCCAGAAGTACCTTCTGTTCTCCTTCGACTCTCCCAGGGAGGAGGCCAGGGGTCTGCACGGGACCCAGAGGCAGGAGAAGGAGCACAGCCAGGAACGTCACCATCTTGGCCCCAAGCGGGCGTGGGCCGGGTGGACAAAGGAAGCAGAAACCCCGAGGAAGAGGTGCAGGAGCACCGTTTCTTCTGCTGTGTGGATTCTAGCCCTAAGGGCCCGCCCCAACACAGCCCTGGGTGGCCAGACCGATCTGGAAGCATCCATTCATAGCACATGCTGGTCTGCCTGGCTGCTACAGGCCATGCCCACACCTCCCTCCTGCCATCGGCACGCAAAGCCGAGTGGCCCAGCAGAAGAAAAGGCTGGGCCGGGCACCCCTGGAGCGCCCAGCACCTCCCCTCACTCCCAGGTGGAGTTACCGAAACATCTGCTCAGAACTGCGCCTGTCAGGCGCTAGAAAATGGATAAAAGACAAGGGCAGCTGTCAGCTCAAGCTGGGCTTCACACGCGGAAAGAAAACCACTGAGTCTTCACGGCTGCCCAGGACGCAACCGGAGCAAATGGGCTCCAAACAGGGTGAGGTCAAAGCCCCGGGGGCAGGTCTGCGGGAGCAGACAGGTGGCCTCGGGACTGAGTGTTCCCAGACCCTGCCTGGCGTCCATGGGCCCCGCCAGCTGCTTGAGAAGCACACAGCCACCCCAGCCAGCCCCTCCTGCCCAGGTGAGGTCCTACCTTTCCTCTTCTCGGCGCTGATGTGGGTAAGGTTGAAGATGGTCAGGAACTTCTTCTTCTCTTCGAAGTTCGGGCTGTTGTTCATCTCGTCGGGGCTGTAGCGGGTGGACAGCGCCAGTCTTGGCGAAGGTGTCTGCCGCTTGCTCTGAATCGCCGGAGGCGACGGGCTTCGCTCTCTCAGCATCCGCCGCCGCTTCCTCCGCTTCTGGGCCACCAATTCCTCCTTCTGCTGTTGGGTGGTCAAGCCAAAAAGTTGCAAAAACTCTAGCTTCTAGATTGGGAAAGAAAACAAATGAGTTTGAAGCCACCGACAGTGGTTGTGTTTTCACTGTCCTGGGGCCCTTGAAAGTCCGGGTGCCGTGGCCGACTGTGCCAGACCACGGGGCGTGGGGGAGCACAGACCACACCGGGACCTCCAGAGGGGCGGGCAGGGGGTGGATGCCGAGAGCCCAGTACCTCGGAGGACGTGTCCAGTTTGAGGGGCGGCTGCTCAGCCACGCAGCGCAGGTGGGCCCTGACCTCCTCCTCGTCACTCTCGTCGTAGGAGTCGTCCAGGTCGTAGTAGTACCCTGGTGGCAAAAATGGTCGCACTCAGCCAGGCGAGGAGCCTTTGACTGTCAGGGGGGATGCACGCAGGGGCACGTGTGTAGACACCAGCAAATCAGGCGGAAACCTCTGTCAACCCCCATCCTAGGTACAGCAGGTGCCAGGCTTCCCTTGGACCCACGGCTCCAGGGGCCCCCAGGTGGCTGTGCAGCCTCTGGGCTAACACTGACCTCCCCCCCTGCGCCCAGGGCGGGGGCCGTGTCCACAGCAACCCGAGGCTGTGTGTACACACATGCTCCTTCCTGCTGTGGCCATCTGGATGCATCAGCTGGGAGGGAACAGGCGCACACGGGCTCGTCCTCTCAAACACAGAGAGAATAGCAGAGCCCGGCCTCAGGGGCAGTGGGGTGCTCCCCTCCCTCCCTTACAAGGACAGTTTAAGAGAAAAGCCCCAGTTGGGTGCTAAACCGAGCCTAGGCCAACACCCCAGGAAGATTCCGCCTGCACCCCAGCCTTCGGTTGAGGAGGCCAAGTTCAATGCAATAGGAGACACTGGGCTGCGAGCCCCTTGTCGGGTGTCTACTGAGCCCCTGGTTCCTTCCTGGCCAGACTGGGGTGCAGGTGTGGACAGCCCTCGCACCTGGGCCTGCTTACCTGCTCTCCCCGGCTCTTTGGGGAACCTAGGGAGCAGCTGGCAGAGGTCTCCGTACCCCCACAGAGAGCGGAGGGAAGTTCTGACCTCTGGCCCTGGCCTCGGGCAGTGCCAGCTGCTGCCTCCACGTACCCCCAGCCCCCCTGCCTGTGGCTGACAATGACAGCCCTGCTGGGCACAGGCCTGCTCCCGTTATGCTTCACTATTAATATTTAAAACCATGTTATTAGCCTCTGTTCATCATTTATTAATCACGTGTGTCTGCAGAACTGTCTTTACAGACAAGCTTTGATTTGGCTTTATGGGACAATCTCCATCGACCAGGACAGGCAAGAGGCCGAGGGTCTGTTTCCTTAGCAGAGGTGGCAGGTTGATGCATGTCAGTCAGGGAACTTGGGGGCAGGCAGCTGTCACTAGGGCTCCCCTGTCCCTGCTAACCAACTGCCCCCCACCCCTGCAGGTCAAGGGCCCTCCAGGGAGGCCAGACCTTTCTCCTGGGCCTCTCGCCGCCTGCGCTCCTCCAGGTCCAGCTTGCTGACCAGCCGCCGGCGCTGCTGCAGGAACTCGTCGTAGATGTAGGCGGGGTCAGGGCCCCGGGGTGCCGGGGGCCGGTAGGGCGAGCCAGGCTTCAGGGGCCCACTGAGCTCCCCAAGGGGGGCCGCCTGGGGGAGGGAGGCCCGCTGCTGGCCTAGGCTGGTCTGGGTGGACTTTTCGAGCTCAGCGAGGAAGGGCCCAGGCCCAGGGGGGAAGGCCTGGTGCTCCAGGCTCCCCGCCTCCCTTGGGGGCGGTGGCTGGTACTTGTCCAGGGGCGTGGCCTCACGCTTCCGTGGCCCCTCCTCTGCCTTCTCGGGGCAGTAGACCCGCTCCACCTTCACCAGCGGCACCGCCGCCTGGCGGCTGGGCTCGAAGGCAGCCGGGTGGCTGTGCAGGGGGTGGCCCTCGGCCCGCCGTGTCTCCAGGGCACTGTCCATCAGGGATACTGGGTTCCAGAGGGCTGTGGGCACGGTGTGATGCTGGGGCTTGGGCGAGATCAGAGGCGGTGGCCCACCGAAGTGCTGCGGGGGGTCTCGGCCGCCAGGCTCGTGACGGTTTGGTCCCGGCCTAGAGAGTGAGCAGATGAGCCGTTAGTCCTGAGAGGACAGACCTGCCCTCCGCAGGCCCCCCTGGGGCACCTGCCAGCTCCCCAGCTGCCCAGGGCTGCAGGGAGGGCAGGTCTGCACCCCACCCGGAGGGCCTCGTGCTCACGTCCCTCCATTTCCTCTTCAAATGGCCCAGACAGGTGTGTGCCCCTGCTGGCCCCCAGCTGTCCCCATCAGAATTGCGGTGACCCCACGTGGCATGAGGCTGAAGCCCCGGAGCAGCAGCTGTTCCCACAGGGTCTCTAAGGACCCGGGCCAGAGAGGGGAGCCCAGGGGATTTGCAACACTGGGCCCTTCTGTTAGACAAGAAGCTATGCCGCACCATCGTAACAAGGGACTTGGTTCCTGAGAGCATTTGAAATAAGATAATTCACAAAGGGATGTTTTGGGTGTTGTTTTTCCAAACGTTTTTTTTTTTTCTCCTTAAGGGAGACAGTTATAGGATGTTTGAAGCCACACAACCCAGGGCAAGGTCTGAGGGGAAGGACGGGGCGGAGGCCACGGTGGGCACGTGGCCCGGCTCTCCCTGTCTGGGGTGCTGTTAAACAAGGCCACCTAGGCCCCTCTCGGCCACCCCACACTCGCGGCTGGGAGCCAAGCCCAACGCCACTGCACCTGTGAGCAGCACGGCATGACAGGGAACCACACCGAGACACTGTGTGTCCTTAAATCAACAGCAAAGGAGTAAAACCTGCCAGCAGAATAAATACTTCGCGCACCACAGCCAAGCACCGAACGGTTTTCCAGCTTGGAGCACAAAGCCCGTGAGGACGGCCAGCTCACGGCGCTGTAAATACAGCCAGCTGCCACAGGACCCACCAGGCCAGGCGAGGGCCGGGGCCTGCTTCCCGCCACCCCCCAGGCCAGCGCAGGGCTCACAGGGCTTACGGGGGAGGCCCCTGGGCTGGAAGCAACAGCACGTGAGCGGACAAGGCCCTGACACCTGCATTGGGGTGCTGGACATCCCTGAGGAAGACGCTGTGAGTTGGGGTGCCCTGACTGTATCAAGTGCTGCCAGATGGGAGCCGGCTGCCCTCTTGGTCCTCTGGGTGTGAGGTGGATCGGGGGCAGAGGCAGCTCGCTGTCAGGTGACTTGAGCCTTTGGGACGCCTGGAGGGTCTGACAGGCAGAGGGACAGTCAGCAGGCAACTTGCTCTGGCCATGCTGGGCAGCGAGAGCCGCGGGGACACCCGTCAGTGGGCACGGGTGGCAATTCCCTGCCCGTCATGCTGAGCTGAGCTACTCAACAAGACAGGAAGGAGAGGAAGGCAGGCAGGGCACCTCCGTCCCAGGCACCCAAGGGCGTCCTTATCCCAGCACGGCACCACAGCACTTGAGCGCTGGACAAAAGCCTTTGTGCACAGCTAAGGAAACTGAGGCCCAGAGAGCAGCAGCAGCGTCCCTGGGTCTGAGCTGGGCCCGGAACAGCCTGATGGAGGCCTGGCCGAGAACCTCCATCTCCCCCAACTCCTGTGAGGGTCTCGGCCCGGGCCTTTGGAATGAGCTCTGGAGGGATGTCGGGTGGGGGACACCGACCAGCACTGTCCCCAGAGCCGGAGGCCCAGGACAGAGGGGGCCTGGGCGGGCCGGGGTCTCACAGAGCAAGTGCAAGCCGGGGGTCCCAGAGGCGGGCACAAAGCCCTCCACGAGAATTCTAACGGGACTGAGAGTGGCTCTATCTTACATTACAAAAGCTTTAAAGCTAATGTTTTACTTAAATAAAAACCAAACAAGTCCCCTTCTTATTAAAAAAAAGTCCAAGCTCAAAAGCAGAGGAAGATGTTAAGAACAGGTATTATTAACAACTAAAGCTTCGACCTCATCCTCTTCGGGGCCACGAATGGCCCCCTGGAGACCCGGCCAGGCTGCACCGGACCCCCTACTTGTGGATGGGGCAGCTCTGAGCAACAGATCTTCCTCCTCAGCATCCTGGCTTCGCCGTAGGGAATCGTAACGTGAAGCCGAAACGGGACCGAAAGGGTGTGGGGCAGACGGCCGTGCTCAGTCAACACTGGCTGCCAGCAAACCCGGCGCACACGGCTCCGCCCCGCGCGGAGCCCACCCACCTGGCACTCTCCAGCCTGTGCTCCACCTCTGCTGGCGCCGGGGGCCGGCTCATGTCCAGGTGCTGCTCCAGCACCTGCTGCCGGAACTCTGACACCTGAGACTGCCGGTCCTCCTTCTCCTGCCGCAGCCGTCGCTGCCGCGCCAGCCACTTCTCCTCCTCGTTGGTGCGCTGGATCAGCAGGGCCGTGGCGGCACTGCTGCCCGGCAGAGAGAAGATGCCGTGGTTGGAGATGAGGCCGGGCACGGCATGGTGCGGGGCAGGCACCGGATGCAGGGGGTGCTGCACGGGCTTGGGCGCCTGGAGGCCCGTGTCCTTCAGCTTCTCTGTGGGGAGACACGTGTCACAGCAGGCCTCAGCGACTGCAGGCCGGCGCCCCTCCTCTCCTGCCCGCCTGCCCAGGGAAGCCTGCCGTCCCGCAGAGGAGCCCTTCCTACAGCCAGAACACACCCAGGATGTGCCTTAGGGACACTTTCAGGACACACGCCTGTCCCCAGAGGGAAATGCTTTGTACCCGGCTGGCGCAGCTATGTACCAGGCAGTGGGGTGCCAGAGCCAGCTCGCACTGCTCGAAGAGCAGACGGGAATTCTCAGGAAACACGCAAGCTGGGTTTCAGACACAGCCAGTATGAAAGGTTAGATGACGTGAACTTACAACAAAATGAATTACACTAAGGTTAACAAAAGCACCCAAACCTCATCCCTTCCCAATACTGTGGCACGTTTCACCACGGTTCACACTCCCGGGGTTGTCTACGTGGACTGAGTCTGTGTCACGTGCCACTGTGTCTCTCCCCCCAACTCTGTGTTCAGCAATGTCACACTTGTGGCTTGCAATCAGCCACAGTGGGAAACTCTGCACCACGGCAACTGGCAGACGCGACGGAGGAGGGCTCTCCCCAGAGCCCGCCGAGGCCCCTGCCCGCACACCTGTCCCACCCAGCTACCTGCTCGCGTTGGGGTCAGCTGCTCCGAGGGCTTGCCCCGCTCCTCGGCAGTGTGGCCCCGCAGCCCGTGCAGCTCGGCCACGGGCAGGAAGGCGGGCTCCAGCGCCTTGGCAGCCAGCAGCTCCTTCTCCCGCGCCCGCTGCTCCCGCTGGCGCTCCAGCTCCCGCTCGCGTTCTTTCTCCCGCTCGCGTTCCAGCTCCTTCTCCCTCTCACGCTCCTTCTCTCGTTCCCGCTCACGCTCCTTCTCCCGCTCTCGGTCAGCCTCCCGCTCCCGCTCCCGCTCGCGCTCCCGCCGCAGCTCCTCGTCCATCTGCAGCCTGCGGCGAGGGAGACAAGTTGGAGAGCAGGCCAAGGGGCAGCCGGACAGCGGTCTGAGCGCCGCAGGGGGTGACACGAGCAAGGCTGTCCCTCCTCCTCTCACTGACGCAGCACAAAACCCCCAAGCAAGAGACCCCCCAGCCTGTGGCTGTGCGGTTTCAGAGCACGGAGTGCAAACCGTCACCCTCCCGTTCGGCAGGTGAAGAAACCAAGGACAGGTGCGCCAAGGAGCCAGCCCCGCCACACACGGAACAGCTGAGCCGGGCTCCAGCCGGGTCCCTCTTCCTGGCTGCTGTCGTAGGACCCACTCACCTCTCCGCGCTGAGGCTGGACATCCGCTCCGAGTGCAGCGCTGCCAGGGACGAGTGGGACAGCTCGGGCGGGTAGCGGACCCCAGAGAGGTGGAGGTGCATCGCCGACGGGTGCAGCGGGGGCAGGGAGCCGGGGGTGGGGATGGGGTAGAACGGGGACCGCAGGGCAGAGAGGCAATAGGAGTCGTCCATCCTGTGCCAAGAAGATACGGGCTGGTGAGCACCAAAGCCACAAAGGATGAGACCCGGCCCGTTGACAGCTGTGCCCTGGCCAGGTGTACCTGCGCAAGCACGCTGAACAGGACAACACGGCTGCAGGTTAGGGCCACGCCCACTGCCGACCCCAGAGCCCTTCACCGCCAGGGGCCACTAGGTGTTGACAGAGCTCCAGGCCCACCTGCCACCTCCCCCAGCTCGGCCAGCCCGGCACGGACTGAGGGGCCGTCCTCGGCCTAACCGCAGGCCCTTCAGACTGGGCTGCGGGGAGCTTCCACACAGAACCAGACGGGCCACACGGGGCCACGGGGGTCTCCCGTGCACAGCAGAGCAGCCCCTTTTCCAGTGTAAGCCCCACCCTATACGCAACTCGCCAGGGGTCCCCCTGATGACAAGGACGATTCAGACACCAAGGGGCGTCCACCAGGAGGAAACCCCAGGGATCATCAGGGCTGAACTTGGACTGAACTCAGGCTCAACGCTGGGGACGGTTTTAGGGGCTTCTCCAGATGCTCCCCTGGGAGTCCGGCCCCCAGGTGGTGACAAGCACCTTCCCCACCAGGAACAGGTGAGGGCATGCAGGACCACCTCACCTGAAGGCCGGGTGGGGGAAGGGGTGCGGGGCCAGGTAGCTGGGGTGGTAGTAGGCGGCGGCCGTGGCGGGGTCCAGGCCCAGGGGAGGCAGGGAGGACATGCGGAGGTCCTCGGTGGTGTGGTAGGGCCGGAAGCTTCTCAGGTAGTCCTCGGTCACCGTGCTGGGGGGCACCACGTGGTGCACGGGCCGCTGGAGGCTGCAGGTAATGGCCGGGGAGGGAGGAGACAGGTGAGCTGCCCCTGCCCCCCGAGGAAGGAAGGGTCCCCCTCTGGGGATGGGTCCTGCCCGGGCAGCTGCTGCTCCTCAGGCCCGCAGCCCCCTCGCTGTCCTCACCAGCAGGTGTGTCCCCCAGAACCGGGGACAAGGTTAGAGCAGGGCTGGGGACTGCACGACCCTGTCAGTGTGGAGGGGACAGCAGGCACAGACAGGGCTGTGGCCCCCCGGGGCGGAGTGGCTGCAGAGGCCGGCCACAGTCTGGCAGGCACTTGTCCTCAGCCAGTGCAGACTCCAAGCTGCCGGGGACAGTGGCTGGAGCCCGCCTGGGGCTCCCAGCCAGAGCACGTGTCCCCCGCCCTGCCCCCTCGTCCCCACCGGTGTACTCACTTGAGTGGCGGGAAGCGAGAGTCCTGCACGACCGAGCCAGGTGAGAGGCCGAAGGGGTAGGGGGTGCTGAGCAGGTGGGAGGGGATGGCCGGGCCCCCTGCCTTCTCCTGCGGCAGCGGGGGCTCCACGATCAGGCGCTCCCGGCCGCTGCTGCCGCCCCGAGAGCCGGCGTCCTGCAGGAAGACAGCGTTGGGTCAGGGCCGGGGGCCCAGGCCAGGCCCACAGGCGGGCGGCCAGCGACAGGTCAGCGCAGGCCACTGCCCCCCAGGATGGAGCCAGGTCTTCCTCCCGACTCATGGGAAAGGCTCCAGATTTAATCCACATTCTAGAAGCATCCTTCCTTTAAGCTTTTCTATCCTAAAGTCCAAATGCACATGGCGCGCACAGAAAGCGGAACAGTAAGGAGGACACGGCTCTGAGACAGGCCTGGACCGAAGCCCCTCTTGGGCTCTCGTTCCCTCCCTGGGCCTCCTCGGTGTGAGATGTGTACAGGGGACAGGGGCCCCCCACAGGGTCACACCCACCCTTACCCGAGCATGGGGAAGCCAATGCTGCCAGCCCCCGGCACCCCGGGAAGTGAGCTCCACTCTGCAGCCGGGACGGGACGACAGCTGCCCAGGCCTCAGGCACACGCGGGGCCGGGGCCACAGGAAGCTGGCTCTGCCCTGGGGTGAACCCGCCACAGCAGGCCAGCCCTGTCTAGGGCACTTGTGCACACGTTCCGGGTGGGGGACGGCCACAGCTCCCTGCCCCAGGCTCCCGGACAGAGCAGACCTGGCCGGGGAGGCGCCCCCAGGGGACCAGGGGAGGGGCTCACCCCAGACAGGAGGGGGAGACAGCCAAGGCCTGCCCCCCAGCCACGGTCCCTGCAGGGACCAAGGGGGGGCTGTGCCACCCCAGCCACACCGAGGGGAGGGGCGTTCTGTGTGCCAATACACGGCAGGTTCTGGCCTCGGGAAATCAGTCCACAGAAGGTCCTGCCTATTGGCATTTATGTGACAAACGGGAAGATGTGTGGCAAGGCTCCCAGGGTCAGTCCTGGACAGGGGTGGGGTGGGGTGGGGTGGGGTAGGGGTGCTGTGGATTCTGGAGCAGCCACTGCTGCTTCACGCCCCGGGGGTCCTGGGGTCTTCCCAACATGAGGACGTCGTCGGCTGGGCTCACCCTGAGCCACGAGGGACTCGACCTCAGGCCCCCACGATGCGCCTCCTCTCCTGTCACATGGGGACTCTGATCGGCAGGCCGTGCTCCCAGGGCACAAGCCCAGCCCTGCTGCCCCAAAGCCACAGCGAGTCCCCAGAGCCACAAAGTGCCCGATACCCAGAAAACAAGGAGCTCCGACCCCTCCTCGCAGCGTTGGCAGGAATGACAGTGGGGACACATGGCGGGCACCGGGGGGCTCCCAGCCTCCTGAGCCCATGGCCGTCTGACTGCCTGCCAAGGCTCCAGGGCCGGTGCCCCCAGCTTGTCCACCCCAGCTTGTCTGAGCTCTGAGCGGCGAGGGGGTGGGTCACGGTGCCCTCCCCGGCCCCCACCCGTCTCCACGAGGCACATGGTGACCTGGCACATGGCACAGGCCATGGGGAAGGTGCAGGCGGCCGTCAGGCGCATTTGCCTGCCCGTGCCCCCTGCCCTGCAAGACAGCGGGTGACGAGTAATTGGAGGAGACGGGCCGACTGGAATCTCTAACGAGCAGCAACATCTGCTCCGTGCCTCGCACGCGGCCCCAGCCCGCTCCGTCAGCGGGTCCCCGGGGGTTCAGGGCCTCTGACCTGCGCCTCCCGGGCGGCCGTCTGGAGAGTGGGACACACGCAGGCACGGCCCCGACGCCCAGCCCCCCAGAACCTCCTCCTGAGGGGCCTGCGCCTGGCCTTGGGGTCCTCCAGGGACCTGTGTCACCAGCAGGGAGGGTTCCACCGGCCTCAGGGGACAGGCTCCCGTCTGGTCCCGCAGACCCTGGACGTGTCCCCATCTGCCAGACGTGCCAACGGCAGCCCCAGCGCGGGCCGAGGGCTGTGAGCTGCGCAGCTGCAGGGGAGCGAGCACACGGGCAGGGCCAGGGGCTCAGGCTTGCAGGGCACCACCCGCTCACTCTGTCACCACCCCTGCACGACCCGTCCACACTAGCACCTGGGGCCCCTGTCCGGGGCAGGGCTTCTAGGCTCTCCTTGCACATTCCCTGCCCGGCACAGCCCCGTGTCTGTGAAGGAGACCCAGGAAAGGGTCACTCGTGTGCCCGAGGACTGGGAAGGGAGTGGCCCTTGGCCCCCAGTGAGCGCCAGGCCAGAGGCCGGCAGGTGCAGCCCCTGGACTCACGGCACGGGCTCCCCTGAAGCCGGTGGGGACCTCTCCTCCCACCTGGGCAGGGGCCGAGCGAGACAGCAGCCAAGGGGCTCGACTGCCACCCCAGCCCTGGGTGGCCAGAGACAGCAGGGTCCCTGGAGGATAGACCCGGACCCCAGGGCCGTCACCTGCTTCCTCGTGCTGCATCAAACAGCGGAGCACAGCAGCCCCGGGCCACCCGCCACAGGGGGGTCCTGCCCAGCACGCTGCCGTTGGCCCCCTAAGCCCCTTCTCCCCTCGGCCGAGGACAAAGCCCTGCTCGCGGGCGGCTGGGCCAGATGGCACTTTGCTGGCCTGGCTGAGGACAAACGAGGAGGCACGGAGGCTGGAGGAGCGGCTGGCGGGCAGGGGGCTCAGCCAGCCAGACCCGCACGTCTGCGGCTCCCGCCTGGCTGGAGCGGGGCCAAGCTCGCCCAGACGCAGGAACTAGGTCAGCAGGGCCCCAGCCACACACTGGGCTGCCCAGCAGGGGCGTGGGGGAGCCGCACTGCAGCCCCCCAGGGCAAGGCCTGTGGCCCCCCAGGGCAAGGCCAGGGGGCTTGGGGGCCACCCCAAGGCACCCTGACAGGGGCGGCCAGGGTCCCACCGCCGTCCTGGCAGGCAGACGTGCGACAGGGCGCATCTGTGGAGCGGCTTTTTCTTGCTGAGCAGCCGCTGCAGGCGCAGCTGCAGCCACGAAGAGGGGCGGGGGAGGGAGGAGCTGTCACTCTGTGATTAGAGCGAAGGTTCCACAGTCAGGGGGACGCACCCGTGAGCTTCAGGACGGACAATTTCTCATTCCATCTCTGCTTTCCCAGCTCCCTCTGCCTGGGGGTTATTGGTGACCCCCAAGAAGGGGCCCCAAAGCCACTGGCCCCCTCACAACTCCCGCCTGTGTCTGTGGCCTCCCAATGACTCAGGGCCCCGGCATGGGGAAGGGACCTCCTCCCCTCTGCGCCCCTCCCCGGAAGGAGGAGCCCCCCACCCCGCACTGGCCGCAGCCACACATCATCCGCTAATCCCCCTTCCCTCCTCCGCCCTCCCTGGTGGCATCCATGTTCCATTAGGCACCGCGGCGGCAAATCGCTGGAGCAGATCCGTCACGGCCCCTCCCTGGGGTCACTAAACGCTCCCGAGGCGGTAAGGACCCTTCGAGGACGGGGACGAGCTCTGAGGGGACGATTCACCCGCACAGGTGGTGGGGCCCCCCTGAAGGGATATTGTGAGGTGTCCCCAGTCCAGGTGGCGGGCTCTGCGGGGACAGGGCAGTGGCTGGCTGCGAGTGACCTCCCACGAGCCGCTCTCCGGCCGCAGCAAGAGCCAGCCCACCCCTGCCGGGCCCACGCGTTGCGGGTGGAGGGAGGACCTGCAGCTCAGGTGACTCAGGGGCGCCGGGGTCCAGGCTAACCCCAGGGGTGGCCTCTGGAGACAGGAGCCGGTGACGCCTTCCTCGTCCCCCCTCAAACCAGGACCAGGGCTGCTTCAGGCTGCTCTGAGCCCTGCTGGGCAGGGGAGGCCACTCTGGCCGGGGTCCACCCTCTGGGTCCCCCCACGTCCCTCCATCTGCCAACTGCACAGGGGCATGAGCACGGCCAGGAGAGGCCTCTGGGGACAGAGGGGGCCTCGGCAAGGTGACGCGCTGGGCGGGTCTGTCACCTCAGCCAGGGAGGACGGAAGAAGCAAGGCCACCCAAAGCTATTCCCGGGCACCCTGGGGGTCTTCCCCTTCCTAGGGGACGATGGCCGAGCGCCCAACGCCCGTGCACCCCTGGGGAGAGGGACACACTCTCCTCCCCCTGCCACCCTCTTTGTGGCTTAATTAGGGTTTCCAAGTGGCGCCATCCGCCCTCCGGGAACACGGGAGGAACACCAGGAAAGAACTGCAGCTGAGGATGGTTCTTAATGAGGCCACAGTACCGCGAGTGGGGAGCGGGGGCGGGTGGGGACGTCCCACCGCGGGCTGCCGACTCCTCCCACGGGCAGGTGACAAGTGCCGCCAGAGGGGCTAGAGACACAGGGACCCCCTCCCCCAAAGCCCGGGAAGGGCTTCCTCTGGGGGTTTCAAAAGTTAACCCAGACACACAAACCACCAGGTCCCCGGTTCCGCGCTCTCGGGCTGGGGTCCTCCCTGTCACAGTCCTTGGTGGGGGCAGCAGATGATAATAGCGATCGCGACTGTTTACCGAGCGTTTACGGTGTGCACACGCCATCCCGGCACGGCGCAGGGCTGCGGGCTGAGTCCCCGCCCATCTGTGTGCTCAAGGCCTGGCGCCCGGGACCTCGGCATGTGGCTACATGGGGACGGGCTTCAAGGAGGCTTCTAGGGTGGGCCCTGACCCAATGCGACCGGTGTCCTTGTAAGAGGGGACCAGGACACAGGCAGAGGGGACCATGTGAGCACACAGAGAACAGGTGCTCACCTGCAAGCCAAGGAGAGAAGCCTCTGGAAAAACCAACCTGTGACACCTTGACCTCCAACTTCTGCCCCAAGAGCAGGTGAAAACAAGCCTTGAAGGCCCCGCACCCCCGCCTGCGATGGGGATTAACTAACCCCCCACACCCCTCCGGGCGGGTGCTCGTCACCTCACTCTGCAGGACACGGAGGCTCAGGTCGGGGTGTCTGTCCCTTAAACTGAACCTCACAGGCTCCCCGGGTGCCCAATCCAGTCCTCCCTTTGGGGACACCGGCTCCCTGCGCCCACCCCGCTGCGGGCCACTCACCTGCCGGCTCTCGCTCCTCCAGACGCCATTGACGGTCTTGGTTGGGGCAATGGTCACCACGGGGGGCGTGCTGGGGACACTGTGGCCCCCAGGGGGGACGATGATGGGGCCCATGGGCACGCGCTTGGGCGTGCTGGCGGGAGAGCTGTGGTTGGTGGCGGGAGAGGACACAGGGGACGACTCGCTGCTCAGTGAAGACCCTGCAGAAGAGAACACAGCGGCCTGAGCGGAAGCCACACCAGCGTCACCGGCCACACCCACCAGGCCCCCGGCCACGCGGCTGCCCCCACCAGTGCGCAGGCCTGCAAGAGATGCAGGCGGCCCGCGTGGTGTTCACGGGAGCCCCCGGAATTGCTGTCGGCGGGCAGGACCCGCGGCCCCAGCACCCCGAGACGCACAGTCTGGCCACCTCCTGCAGCCCGTCCGCCAGCTCCCACGGCCGCCGCAGCCCAGAAGCGCAGCCCCCGCACGGAGCGTGAGCAGGCGTGGGGGCCGGGCCGAGGTCACAAAAAGGACCCGAGGTTCCCGTGAGCCCCTGTGCCCGGGGCTGCGGGGCCTAGGGGAAGACAGCCCCCCAGGTGCTTCCGTGGGGCCGGGGAGGCAGGAAGGTGTAAGACGCGCTCAGCTCCCTGACCCGGGGCCCAGCCGGGCAGGGACGCGGCACGGGGTGGCCCTGGGGGAGACTTGAAAAATATTAAACACGTTCATTCTTAAATTAAAAAACCATTTTGAGGGGTACAAGTCAGCGGGTTTGAATGTGTTCACCATGTTCTACAACTATCACCACTATCTGCTTCCAGAACATTCTCAGTGCCCCAGAAAGAAGCCCCAGCCCTCCCCCCACCCCCAAGAGTGGCAGGGGTCAGAGAGCATTTAGCTCTGGGACCCCGAGGGCCGTCGGGGTGTGGGCGGACAGGGCCGGCCCCCCAACAGCTGATCCATGGAGGATGAGGAGGAACCATCCCAAGGCACTAAGGTGTCAGGGGGGGGGTCCCCCCATCCCGGAGCAAAGTCCGCCAAGCTGCTCAGGCCAGCGGCCAGGCAGGACACACTGTGTGTGGTGGGGTGGGGGTAGTCCCCAGGGTCCCCTGTCCCCAGCACCCCCACACCCTCTACGTGGGTCTCAAGTCCCCGTGACTGAGGCTGGGGCTGCCAGAGGGTCCCCTAGAGGCCGGGTGGCTGCAGGATCACACACTTGTGGGCTCACCTGGGTCCTGAATCCCCTCCCAGGCCCCAACAGGGACCCCGGCAGACTCCCCCCAACCCAAGAGCCACAAAGGGCCCCAGGTTTTAAGGTCGCTCGGCACAGTGCCAGCGGTTCCAGGTCCCCAGGGACAGGCACACGGCCCGCCCACCGGTGTCCAGGGGCCCAGACCCCAGCCCCACCTGGGAGGAGAATCCCCGGCCATCCCCTCCCAGCATCCTCCCTCTGCCTAGAGCTCAGTTCCAGGGACAGACGGACCCTCACGGCCGACATCGTCACAAAAGCAGCCGCACTCATGTCACCAAACAGAACCACTGCTCACGGGGGAGGTGCCCGTGGCTCACAGGTGCCCTGTGACCACCCTCACGGCCACCGAGGAGTCTGACCGGAAGGCAGCCACTGAGGCCCGCTCCGTTCTTCCAGCATCCCCGACCAGCCAAGGGCAGCCCCAACCGTGTGACGAGGAGGCAGAGGCCCCACCACGGGCACCGTGACATCAGGGTGGCTTTGCTCTGAGCAAGGCGCTGCCTTGGGGTGGTTTCACCTGTGGGGGCCTACACGGCACCCCCTCCCCAGGGCACAGTCCGGCCGCCTCCTGCAGAAACGCTGTCTGGGCCTCTTTAATACAGCTCCTAGGCTTGTGTGCAGCTTGTACAACTGTACAGGGCAGCCCCGCGGGGAGACCCCCAGTCTATCCACATCTGCCCCCACCCCGCCCTGAAGGCCATGCCCTGGAGTGACCCAGCAGCACGTTCTGCCCAACGACCCTAAACTGTGCAGGGCAAGGCGCCCACCTTGTCACTGGGCCTGGCTGGGGTGGGCAGTGAGGCCTGAGAGTTGCCGCCTGAGGCGTGAACCCCCAAAGTCCCAGGTGGATCAGACTACTGCCTCCACCCCAGGAATTCCACCCCTCTAGTCGCTGGACCAAGCCTCAGGGCCGGGCACCGGGCAGGCAGAGCCCTAAATCCTAGCTCTGCCGCCCACCAGGCTCGGGCTGGCGCAGGCCCCGGCAGTCACCACCTCGGGAGGAGAAGCCGCTTTTGCTCCCCGTGGGATGAGACCCACCCGGCGACACCAGTGTCAGGGATGGCGTGGGGGGCAGAGGCCTGGGGACAGACCCTGCGATTCTGGGATGGCCCCTGGGGGCTGGTTGGCTGCGACACACAGACCAGGTGAAAGGAAACGCTAGAAGTCAGGGGGCTCGGCACCCCCCAGCCTCACCCTGTGCCTTGCAGGGCCGTCCCTGACACCCACGCCCCGGGCCAGCAACCCCACCCGTGTGCACCCAAACAGACGAGAGCTGCTGTCCCCCAAAGACACAATGAGGCGGCTCCGGCAGCCCCAGCAGCCCCAGCAGCCCCAGCAGAAGGGACCCAGCCTGGCAGGTCCTAGGACGGAGCTCGGCTCGGGACCCTCGGCCACACCGGTCACCCAGA
Source organism: Lemur catta (assembly GCF_020740605.2). NCBI lineage: Eukaryota > Metazoa > Chordata > Mammalia > Primates > Lemuridae > Lemur > Lemur catta. The sequence goes on along the minus strand of NC_059147.1, from coordinate 32,214,531 downwards.
CACTGGGAGCAAGAAAGGACAGGTGTGGGCACACGGCCACCTTGTTCGGAGGACGGAAAACACCCTGAAGGGGTCCAGACAGCTCCCCACCCCCCGGCAGGGCAGCGGCCAGGACCCAGGACGGGCCCCAGCTGTGTCCCCACCAGGGGTTCACTCTACCCGCATTTCTCTACATATTCAGATTTCGGTAAAAAGGTCGCTGTAAACTTTTGGGGAAAAAAAAAAAAAAAAAAAAAACCTCAGGAAGGGACCTCTCTCTACAGAAAGGATCTTCCACGTGGTCTCCACCTCTCTGTTCTTTGGGCCGTGACAGCTTCGTTGAAACAATTCCCGCCCCGTGTGACGCCCCCCATCAAGCACGGCTCAGTGGCTTTAGCACGTTCACAGCTGGGCGACCGTTCACAGCTGGGCGACCGTCACCCCGACCTCCACGTCCCCCAGAGAAACCCTGCGCCCAGCGGCCACTGCTTCCTGCTCCTCCCAGGACGCGGGTGCCATGTCTGGGCACCGAGAAGCGACAGTCTGTTTCTGTCCCTATAAACCTGCCTCCCCGGACATTTCACGTGGAAGGACAACTGGAACCGTACGAGGACACATGGCCTCTCAGGTCCAGCTTCCTTCACCAAGCAGGACGCTATGCAGCTCGTCACGCCGTGGCCTGCGTGGGGCTTCACCGCGTTGCATGGCTGATACTCCGCTGTGTGGGCTCGGCTGGGCCACACCGTGGATGGTGGCCGTGTGGGCTCAGCTCAGCCACGCCGTGGATGGTGGCCATGTGGGCTGGGCCACGCCGTGGATGGTGGCCGCGTGGGCAGGGCCACGCCGTGGATGGTGGCCGTGTGGGCTCGGCCCAGCTCTCAGCCACTGCGACTGAGGCCATGCCCACTGCCCCCCCACTTTTTTTCAGACAGGGTCTCACTCTGTCCCCTGGCCTACAGTGCGGTCGCATCAGCCCAGCTCACAGCAACCTCTAAGCCCTGGGCTCAAGTGATCCTCCTGCCTCAGCCTCCCGAATAGCTGGGACTACAGGCATGCGCCACCATGCCCGGCTAATTTTTCTATTTTTAGTAGCAATGGGGTCTCACTCTTGCTCAGGCTGGTCTCGAACTCCTGAGCTCAGGTGATCCTCCCTCCTCGGCCTCCCAGAGTGCTAGGATTACAAGTGTGAGCCACCGTGCCCGGCCCCCACTGCCGTTCTTAAAGCTCTGGAGCAGAGAAGTGACATGAACACACTGACAGCCGCCACCCTGGCGAAGGGTGAGGTGCTGGGAGCTGACGCCCTGGCTCCAGCTGCTGGAGCCCAACACCCGGGGGGTCGGGTCCTCCCGGGGAGCCAGGGAGATGATGGGGGAGTGGGGAGCAGGCACTTCTAATCCCACCACGTGCCAGGCCCCAGGGCCCTCAGCATCCCAATGTTACAAACGAGGACCCTCACAGCCCTGTCTAAGAACATGCACAGACCCAGGGCTGCTGGGCCACAGAGCCCTGCTCGGTCCCCTCTGTCCCCAGAGTGACTCCTCCCCACGTCGCTGGTCTCTGAATCAGCCTCGCTTCCCAGCGCCTGCGGGTGGGAGGTCGGCGGGGCGGGCGACAGAGGGGCTCTCCGGGCAGGGTCCCGTCTGGGGCGAGGCCTAATCCCCTGGGAGGCGGACGCCGTCACTCACCAGCGGCCGGGGGATCGATACCCCCAGGACGCAGCGCCAATTAGCGAGGCTGGCGCCGGGCTCCGGGCCCTCGCGCGCTGTGTGGCTGGCGCGGGGAGGTCTGCGATCGCTGTAATTAACTGGCGGTGTTCAGCCAGGAGTGAGTCAATGAAACGGACCCGGATTGGAGAGGACAAGGGCAGGGCGTGTCCCGTCACCTCTGCCGTCTGACCTCGCAGATTAGTGCCAAGGCCCATGGGCAGATGTAATTAACAGCTGAGACCCCGAAGTCAGCCAAGAGAGCCGGGCGGGGGCAGAACAGGACGGCAGAGGCGCAGCAGCACCTGTCAGCCCCCTAGACGCGGACCCCACCACAGAGCAAAGGCCCCCTGGGCCCCAGCCGCACGCCTGAGAAAGACGCCTCCATGCCAGGCTGCGGGACCACCCCAGGCACACCACGGAGCATCAAGGGCAAGGTCCTGTCCCGGCCAGGCTGGCCGCGTGGAGGGAAGAGGAGGGAGGGACGCTCGTGGAGTGAAGACCTTGCCCTGCACAGCCTTGTCCACCGCGACCCGGGTCTTAGTCTGCGGGGAAGCGACGGGGCAGTGAGAACAGTGACAAGGTGACGCACGTCCCTGAAAGGGACCTTCAGAACATCTTCCTGAGATGCCAGCTCCTGCGGCCAGGGCTGCCCAGAGCTGGCGGGGTCTGAGCCCCCAGAATGGCCTGAACCCCGCAGTCCACGCCCTCCCCACGCGGCGGATGGAGTGACCGACCAGCTAGACACTCGGTCCCCTGAAGGAGGGTCCCCGGCTGAGCCTTGCTCCCCACTTTGAACCTGCGCAGGCGTGAGGCGTGGGCAAGGGGGTGGGAGCCCGGGGGACAGGCAGGAAGCCGCCGGCCGGGGAGCAGACCCTGGGGACAGGATGCGGCTCACTGTCACCCCAGCCTCCTTTCCTTGCGATATACCCAAAGGACTGGAACAGCAGACCCTGAAACGGCCATTCAGCCCCATGCTTGCCGGGACTCGTGTGGGTCTCAGAGGTCAAGTCCCCACAGTGAGAACACAAGTGACAAGAACAGGGTGGGAAACCCTCTGGAATCCCCCGCACAGCAGGGACAGCCGGGCAGGCCAGGAAGGCGGGGCTTGGGCAGCAGCCTGCAGTGCTGGGAGAACCTGCTGAGCAGCCGCCGCGGAGGCTGTGTGGCCCCCAGGACGCGCCCCCTGGCCTGCCCGCCGGCGGAAGCTTCTCCGTGGTGGGAGCTTCTCCATGGCAGGAGCAGTGGGCTGGCGCCCACCAAGCGAGCCACCGCGAGCTGCCCAGGGAAGGGTGGTCAGCCAGTGGTGGCCCCGACACCTCATCTCGAGCCGGTCACTACACTGAAAGCAACCAAGGGAAGGTGTGAAGTTCTGTTTTGAAACGTGTATCCCGAGGCTGATCCTTTGCCGGATAGTGCGAGGCCAATGCCGGTCCCTGGGACCAGGACACGGGCCGGGCGGGCAGCTGCGGCGTCAGGGCGTGGAGGCTGGGGGTGTGCTCAGGGGGTGGGGGTCACAGACCAGGAGGAAGGGGGGGCAGAGTGGCTGAGAGAGGAGGCCGAGGGTGCTTCAGGGAGGGGACAGGAAAAACAGTCACCCTGGCCTCTGTGCCCACTATCCCAGGACAGGCTCCGTGGCCGCGAGATGATGCCAGGGACAAGGCGTCCCTGACTTGCCCGTCCGCTCTGTGCAGAGGGGAGGCCGGGTGGAGGGCTGTCCCCTGCCTCGGTCCCCTCCAGCTCCCGCACCCCCGGGCCAGGAGGACAGTGGAGCAGCCCTGGGCCACCTGCCGCCCTCACACCTGCACCGGGAACAGACGGGGCTCCAGGCGCCCACAGAGACGCCGCCGCGCGAGCCCGGCTGCCGCAGACTGACGCCCACGTGCTGCGCCTGCCAGGCGGGAGCGTCCCTGTGTTCTGCCGTTTTCTTTGAAAGAGGCAGATTTCCAAGGAAGCAGCAGAACGGGGTGGGGGGCCCGCTCTGGCCCGCTCCACGGCAGACACACGGAGGGCCGCTCCTCGGCCGCTGCTGGCTCGGGCAGGATCTCGGTCTCAGGTGGCACCAGGGACCGACGGTAACCGGACCTGCCTCACTTCTCGCCTGCAAACTGGTGACGAGACAGAGCAGGCGGCCAACAAGCGCAGTTGGAGGCCGGCACGGGCGTTGCAGACCTCAGTGACAAGTGAGAAGTGTAGGTCCCCCTGCCTCGGTGGCTGCCCTGTCACCCCCCACCCACCTGGCCCAAATGAGGCTGCGGGGGGCATGGTCGCTCCCCTTGCAGGTGACATCAGGGGGAGGCAGCGAGGCGAGCCGGAGCCCGGGACACTCTGCCAGTGAGGGGCGGGGGGGCCACCAGGCCGTGTGGCTCCGGGTCTGCTCTGTTCCTGGAGTGACCGAGCTCTGGACACAAAGGCCGGCCCGTTGTCATCACCCTGACGTGTTTTCCGAGGGGGGAACCCGGGCCCCGGGCGCTGCGTGGGCCTCCCCCAGCGACTGAGGACACACGGGCTCCCTGCCACCGCGGCAGACGGGTGCCGTGTCCCCGTGGGAGGCTGGTGCCTACCGCAGTGCGGCGAACAGATTGCCGCGCAGCTTAAGACAGCCCCGCCTGGTGCGGTGGCAGCTGGGGGCGGCAGCGGGGGCCCCGCGACCTGCCCTCTGCAGGGCCAGAGGGGAAGGGTCAGGGACTCCCGAGGCCCCCAGGGCAGCTGGAAGTGCAAGGTCCAGCTTCCTCCTAGTCGCTCAGCAAGCACCTCCAAGTACATGGATGACCTGGGGACAAGTACACGGATGACCCAGGGTGGCTGGGAGGCCAGGAACCTGGGAGGGGCCACAACCTGCCCCAGGACAGCGGGGGGGGGACCCACCCCAGTCTCAGGATTCCTAGGTGGGGGCTTCAAACGCCTACCGGGACAGACAGTCTCTGCCCTGAGGAGGTTCTGAGGGGGAGGCCAGGTTGTCGGGGAGGCTGAGGGGGCTGGGGTGCCTGCAAGCCCGAGGACCGGGGGGCATCCGAACGGCCTGGGCCAAGGCTGGAGATGGCCCAGCAACCATGGCAGCAGGGGTACCCCACGGTGACCGGCAACCCAGGGGGCGGGAGCCCCGTCCGGCTCACCCCCTACCGTCCTGCTCACACCCCACGGTGTCAGAACCAGCTGCAGCCACTGCGGACCCCCAGCCCAGAGCTGCTGGCATGGGCACCTTGGCCTTGACGGATAGCGGGGGTCCAGGAGCAGCCCTTACTCGGGAGGCACACGCATGGCAGGTGGAGAGGGTGGTCCCGGGTAAGGAGGGTCAAGGTGGACGGGGAGAGCAGGGGACGGGGCGGTGGCTGTGGGAGGACTGTGGTGGGGGTGGGGGGCAGTGGCACTTGGTCACCTGAGCCTGGCACTAGCGCAGTCTCCCCGAGTCGGCACCGTGCACACGTAGAGACGTTCTCCCCACCCCGAGAAGGAGAAGCTCGGGGGACCAGGTCACACGCAAGGAGAGCAGGTGTCGGGACGTGAACCCCGACACCCACCAGGGCCTGCCGAGCCCGGCCCCGGGAGGGGGTTAAAGGGTCACGCCGGCTCCAGGCGCCTCCCCCACCGGCCCCCCGCAGTGAACATCCCTCCCCTCTCTCGGGGGTGACTGAGCTTCCAGAAGGAGGACGCATCTCAGAGCCTCAGGAAAGAGAATTCCACGCGGCGTCTCGGGAACCGCGGAGCGGCCGACGCTCTTCTCTCCCGGCCCGTCCTCTGCGGCAGCGCGGCCGCGGACTGCCGCGTCTGAACTGAATTTCCAAACTGCACCCTCGAGACACGACGAGAGGAGGGACGTGAGCCGCGGATGAGGACACAGTCACACGGCTAAAAATAAGACACCTCCGGGGCGGGAGCCAGTGCAGGTGGGGTCCAGGTGGGCGGGCAGATGCGCTGGCTGCTGGCAAGAGGGGACAGAGACTGGCCCCGGTGGGTGGCCGGGGCTGCTCTCCTTCACCCTCGCTCCCCGCCAGGGACACACGGCTACCGCAGTTGGCCGTGGCTACGGGCTCAAAGGCTCGGACATTAGAGCTGCCGGGGGGGCCAGGAGGGGACTGGGCACAGGGACACCAGGCAGGACGTGGTGGCCCTCAGGGGACACACGGCTTTCTCAGGGGCCCGGGGTCCCTTTCTGGGGGGGAGGAGGCAACCAGGGTATAGGCCGTGCTGAGACACGACGCCCTCGTACTACTGACCACATGGGACTCGGGGGACTCGTCGAGCTTGAGGCTCAGTTTTGTCCCCGGCAAAGCTGACAGAGGGGAGGGGTGCGCCTCTACGAAGGCAGACACCGCCCCCCCTGCCAGGCCACGTGTAAGAAACATCTAGAACAGACAAGTCCACAGAGGCAGAAAGCAGAAGTGGCCACCAGGGGCTGACGGCTAATGGGACGGGGTTTCTCCCAGGGGTGATCCAAACCTTCTAGAATTAGGGAGTGGGGAAGGCTCCACAACTCTGAACACACTAAAAGCCCCGAATTGTTGCATTTATACAGGGCGAATTTTACGACATGTGAATTATATCTGAAAAAATTAAAAGATAAAAAAATCCCAACCCCAGTGTCACTGAACCCACCAAAGGTCCCCTGCTGCCCCCGGCTGGGGTGCAGAGGTGGCCGGGGGGGCCGGCTGCCCACGCGAGTGCGCTGACCACAGCTCGTGCTCCCAGGCCCGGCTCCCCGCACCGCGGCGGTGGGTGCCAGGGTGGGATCAAGGGCGGGGTGGTTTCCTCCCCAGCCGGGACCACCTGCTCAGAACTGTCCTCCTAACCCAAGCAGCGGCCGCAAGGGACACAGGCACACCCCGCCAGCAGCATTGACCTCTGGCTTCAGCTTGACCTCAGTGATCCTCAGCTTCCCCATCTGCACAATGGGCCAGCTCAGGGCCCGTGGCCAGTGCCACGGACGGGGGACACAGCAAGGTCAGAGCTGAGCTGACTCAAGGAGAACAGTCGTGTGGCCCAGCGGAGACTGGAGGAGCTGAGCCTGTCCTCGTCAGTTCAAACCAACGCCCGACCGCGTCGGGACGCGAGAACTGGCGTCAGCAAGTTTGGGCTCATGCAGGTACGAGACAGGGGCCCAGGCCACAGTGTCTGCGTCAGGGTGTCCCAGGATCCGGGTACTGCCCCCCGCTGTGGATCCCGAGCCCCCAAACCTCGGCTTTCACATCTCAGTGAGAGGACGACTCGGGGCACACCAGTGACGAATGCCGCTCTCCTCCCTCTGGGCCCCTCCCCAGGGCGTCACCAGGAGCCTCGGGGGAGCAGGGCCCAGAGCTGCTGAGCCTGGCCTCCCAACTAACCGCCCTGCTGCTCCGCAGGACACCGCGTTCCCGGGAGGGGGGACCGGCAGCCCTGGCACTCGGGCTGCCCGCGGGTCCACCGTCCCAGCCTGGGGCGGGAGGGAGGAAACGAAGCCCCGCGGGGCAGGCTCCTGCCGAGACGCCCGCGGCCCCCAGCCCCAGCGGCCCCCGGCCTCTCCACTGCCTTCCTGGGCGAGGGGGAACTGGCCCTCCCACGACCACACCCTCTGCAGTCACCCCGGGGCTGGAGCCCAGAGGCCCCAAAGGGGACACAGCTGGATGCCTGGGTGTCCTCTGTGTCCCAACCCGTCTCTGAGAGCCTGTGCCACCCTGACTCTCCTGCCTTCTGGAACACGGAGAAATGAGACGGCCGATGCAGGCGCTGCCGTCCCGACTCCCAGCTTCCTGCCTCGTGGTCCCCCCACGGTCTCTGTGCCGCAGCGCTTGCCAACCACCCTGTGAGCTGCCCAGGGCCTGGGGGCCTCCGAGGCCCTGGAAGGAAGCCTGTCTCCTCCTCCGAGCCATCTGCCCGCGGCCACCTGGCCTGACACAGCGGGAGCCCGAGCAGCCGGCCGTCCAGGGTGTGGAGGGTTTGCTGGCAGCCCCCACCCCTGTGCTGCCCGGCAGGTGGAGCCAGGACCTAAGGGGGGTGCTCCCTGGGGCCCAACTGTCCCCCTCCTGGGCCAGCGTCCCCCAGACTGTCAACACCAGGCTCGCTCCTTTACCCGCAACCCCAGTGGCCAGCGGCAGCAAGGGCCTGGGAAGAGGAGACTCAGACATCAGGAGAGTCCCCAGCCTGCCCCGGTCGGGGCGAATGTCCCTTCCACTGAGCCTCACCCCAGGACACACAAACGACACAGGCCCCGCAGGAGTGTTCTGTGGGATCCTCAGCTTTGGACCCCTGGGGCCCCACTTCCTCGCCCCTGCCCCCGAGCAGGGAGCCTACAGGGGCCAAGTCTCCCGGCCACAAACTGCCCCCACCTGTCCAACCAGCACCAACACGGGAGTTGACGGGTCATCATGGCCCTGAGAAGTGAAAGGGGCTTACAGAGCCTTGTTGCCCAAAGAGGAAGAGTGAGGCTCAGAGAGGGCTAGCACTTGCCCAGAGTCACACAGCATGTCACCGCCCAAGTGCCACCAAAAGCCAGGGGGCCACTGGTCCACGCTGCCCCACAACCTCTGCCTCAGTGAGTTGAAAGCGGTGGGGTCCGCTGTCCCAGAGCCCCTGCTGCGGGGCCCGTGTGTTTCCAGAGACACCGTGTTCCCTGCCACCTGTGGAGCAGGTGTCAAAGCCTGGAGCAGGCACAGGCGTAGGACGGGGCGCCCAGGGAGAGGCACTGGGGCCCCAACACTCCCTCTGAAGCCTCTCTGGGCTCCTGTGGCTGCCGGACCCCCCCCGCAGTGGCTGCTGGGGCCGAGGAAGGACAGAGGTGGCAGGGCAGAGAGGGGAGCGCAGGAGCAAAGCCAGGTGCGGGGCGGAGCCGGAGCGCGGCCGCGGGAGGACACAGCCCTGGGAGCTGCAGCGAGCTGGAGCCGCGGGGAGGTTCCGCCCGGGCTCTCGCGACAGCTGGTGCCTGTCGCCGGCACCTGCTCCGCACGGGAGGGCCGGGCGGGGAGGGTGGGCCTCCCCACGCGCAGCCCGGCGGCGCCGCTTACCTCTGGGCTCCTCCGCCTGTTTGGCGAGCTTGCGCAGCGCGGCGGCAAAGCTGGAGGACGGCGCGGCCTGCGCGGACAGCGCGCTGCTGGTGGCGGGGCTGCCGCTGGGCACCAGGGCGCCATTGAGCGGCGAGGGGGTGAGGGGGTTGACGGTGGCGGTGGTCCTGGTCGCGGTGGAAAGCATCCCTAGTGAAGGGGACTTGGGCTCATGGCTCATGCCTGAAACAGGAAAAGAAGAACCAGGTCACCCGAGAGCAGAGCGCCCAGCACCAGAGCGGGTCGGCGGGCCGGGGAGCGGCGCCAGCAGGCGGCATGCGGGGAGCGGCAGGCCCGGGGCTCCCGGAGGACAGGCCAGAGCAGGCAGAGGCAGCCCCGCGGAGAGAGCAGACACGCGTCCCCAGAGCCAGCAGTCCCAGGGGGGACCCGCGATCCCACCGCCCCTCCAGGGCAGCCGGGCTGGGCGGCCGCTGTATCGCCTGCCGGGTCCCAGACCCTCAAAGGGCACAGAGGAGGGGGACCGAGGCTCAGGGCGAGGGGACAGAGCCAGAGTTCTTAGAACACAAAATTGCCGGCAGGACGCACAGCCGGAGCAATGACGCTAACAGACAAGCCCGCAGCAGGCACCTGGCTGCCAGGCACCCGTGGCAGCGCTCCCAGTGAGGCCGGCACCACACCGTCCCCCATTACAGACAGGGAAACTGAGGCTCATACACGGCCATGGCCACGTGGGCTGTCAGCACAGACCCTGGTGGGTCCCTGAGAATGGGCCCTACGGGCTGACGGGGGCAAGGAGAGGACGCAGCTCCCCACACACCCCCGAGGTCCTCGCCGGGCACAGACTCCGCCTGGGGAGGCTGACAGAGGAGGCCGAAAACCCAAACCGCCACGCGGCCTGGGAACCTCCGCTCTCTCCCAGGGCCAAGCCGCAGTGGCCACAGGTCTGAGCCGTCAGGGGTGACATCAGACAATGCTTGAGCGTGACACGGCCCCCTCCCCATGACCCCCATCCCCCAGGAGGCCACCTCCTCTCACCCCGTGGCCCAATCAGTAAAGGCCCAGCTCCATCCCGGGCGGGAGGGTGAGCCCATCATAATGAAGTTTCCATTAACACCCCTCCCACCCCCCGTCCTCTCAGGAGGCCACCTGCCACCCCTCCCTCTCCCTGACCCCTCACAGCTGGCCCCCAATCCCAGGAAGCCTACAGAGTGCAGACGGGGACACTGAGGCAAGGAGATGTTCTACGACTGGTCCGAGGTCACAGTGGAGCAGCAGGTCTGGGACTTGAACCCGACTTCCTGGGCCCAGCTCTGGCGCTCCTCCGGCTCAGCACACCGCCAGCCCGAGACCTGGCCCTGGGTCCCACCGAAAAGCACGAGGACTCACACGCAAAGCTAAACCGTACTTGACTCTAGTACGTCCAGAGTCTCTGTCGCTCATCTCTTTGCGAGATAGACACAAACTCCCCAAGTGTGGGCCAGACTTAGCGACTCACTTCTGATGAAGTGAGAAGTGACAGTGTGTGACTTCCAAGGTGTGACTTCCTCTCTCAAATTAATGGAGCAGAGGGTGGTTAGCTGCCGTGTCTCCAGGATGCTCCAGCAGTCCCTGAAGAATCCCAGGTGCGACAGAACTGAGGCCTCCAGCCAACAGCCAGGGACGCCCCAGCCCCAGGACGGCCCTCGGGTGAGACCGCAGCCCCGGCCAACACCTTCGTTACAGCCTCAGAGACTCTGAGCCAGAGCCACCCGGCTGAGCCACGCTCAAATTCCTGACCCACCAAAACCGAGATAATAAAGGTTTGTTGTTTGAGCCACTAAGTACAGGGTGGTTTGTTACACGGCACTCGGTAACTGATACAGTGAATGTCACCACACACTCTCACTCCGGGCCACCCCCTCTATGTCCCTCTTCCAATAGAAGCCCAAGTGCAACTATCTGCGAATACGTACTCTGTGCCCTGACCTACGGAGGCTCCAGAAGGTGTCCCTCCGATGCCAGCAGGGACCACCAACCACCCCCTCCCCTTCTCCCACATTCCTTAGAGAACCAGCCACCTCTCCTCACATCCCAACCACTCTAAGAGAACGATGCTTTTGTGCCCATTTCACAGATGGGTTGAGGCAGGCTCAGATCCACAGACCGTAGTGGCAGGGGCTGGCATAACCTCGACACACTGTCCGTGTCCCCTCTGACAGAAGCTGGTCACAGGGGCCAGCCCCAGACCCGCTCCAGGGCTGCAGGAGGTGGCTGATCTCTGGGGCGGGCTGGGTAGCCGGCTGCACCCTGCCCCAAAGCCCACAGCACACGCCACCGTGAAAAATGGGAGAGACACGGGGTGCTTCAGGCTCACTGCACCTCTTGGTGACCCGTCCTGGAGGTCTGGGAGCAGATGCCAAGCCCCTGCCCTGTGGCCTTTGAGACGAGCGGGCCAGCGGCCACGTGGGCAGACCTGCCGTGACTACCAGCTACGCACGGGCTGGGGCCACAGTGCAGATCACAGGCTGGGCCCCGTGTGGCACCCACACCTTAGGGGTGCTGGTGGCAGCTTCAGACGGCAGCAGGAAGAGTAATTTCCCTTTCATTTTTATGCTTTTTGTCTCCACGTTCTAATCTTTCTGCAGTGAATCAGGTTTTTAAAATGCAGGGACCTTCAAAGGGACAGTGGCTTGACAGTACTAAGTCAGTACCACCCACAGGAGCCCCAGACTGCCCGGCCCAGGAACAGGACCAAGGGAACAGGGGTGACCCTCTGGAGCCTGAACCCACAGCCCCCTCCCTGTCCCTGGTGACCAGGGTCCCGAAGGCAGAGTAGCCCTTTGTGCCTGTCCTCGGTCCCCAGGTCCGCAGCCACCTCAATGTTCACATCACGGTCCTGCTGGCATCTGACAGCACCCACCACACCCCCCACCTCCAACAGAGCCCAGCACCCACTCCCCCGGCCCAGCTGGCAGCCTCCAGCCCTGGGTCCCGCCCCCCAGATCCCTGGGGGTCCCCCAAAGCCAGCGTCCCACCACGGTGTCAGCCCTGGGCTCCGGAGGAGCTGAGAGCCTGGGAGCTGCTCTGCTGATGTCAGGTCACTTAAAATAGAATTCCAAATGAGCAGCTTCATTAAGGGGAGTCTAAAATTAGCATTTCTCCTCAGCATGTGTGCACCAGGCGGGCAGGGGAGGGGACGCAGCAGCCCGGGGCAGCTCCCTCCATGCTGGGACAGGAGGGCAAACTGGGGGACCCAGAGACCCCATGCAAGGTCACCCTGGGGCTGCTGGGAGTGGACACGGCCTCGGGGCCACCCTGCGTCCTGCCCCCCAAGGGAGGCCGAGGTGGGCCTCGCCCTGTAGGTGTTCCCCAGCCGGGGCCTGGGCAGGTGCCCAGGTGGCCAGGGAGGCCCGGGGGCAGCCGGGCGGGAGGGGTGGGGAGGCCCTGGGAGAGAGCACCCCCTGCCCTCATTAGAGAGGTATTTATTAACTTGTGCTCCTGGCCATTGACTGAATTCTTGTCTACATTATCAGCTCATGTAAATTCATTATCCTAACAGCTGGGAATAAGCTCCACAGCATGAAGGCCGTGATGGATGTGGGCCGGGGGCTCGGGGCTGTCTCAGCACTGTACAAGCTCTCTTGACATGTGCAGCTCAGCAGGGAAAAAAAACGAGCCCAGGGTCTAGGTGGACCAGATCCGCAGGGGGCCCTCCTGCCTTCTTATTGACATCCCATGCTGCGCTGGACAGGCTCCTTCTTGCCCTTGTCAGCTGCCACCTTGATCCCTCCAAGGGGGAAAAAAGCTGCCACATCGAGACACCTACAGGTTCCTCAGCCCTGGGGCACCCGCGAATCAAGGGGCCAGGGAACATACCCCTCCCACCAAAGCGAGCCTCAGCTTTCTGCTCCCCGGACCCCCCCAGAGCCCATGGGGGCCAGCCAGCCTGTGGGGCAGAGCCGAGAGCCCGCAGGCCGCTGCCAAAGCCAGAGGGCAGGAAAGAGAATAAACCACCGGGTACCAGCCCCGCAGAGCACGCGGCCCCCTTTCCCGGGCAGGGCAGGCCAGGCCTGGCGTGCAGAGATGCTGTCCCTCGTCCCAGCCACAAGGCGCCCCCACAGCCCCCACCACGGCGCGGCTTCCTTCATCAGTACTTTCTCTGCCCTCTGCCGAGGCTTCCAATATGGTCAGAAACAGCACAACGCTTAAAAAAAAAAAAAAACGCCAGGAAGAAAGGAAAAATCCCAGTGGAGGGGGGAAGCCTGGCTGGCAGAGGGAGGTGATGTTTTCCGGAAACCCTCCTTGTTCTCGGTTCTTCACAACAGACCCCAGACGGGCTCGCCTGCTGTCCAAACACCCGGAACAGCGGGATGTGCAGGGGCGGGGGCGCGAGGCCCCTAATACTCCATTAACCGCGGCAGGCCGCCCCTCCCCCAGGCGTTATTAATCAGCGGGCGTCGCGGCCCTCCCAGCCTCCCGCCGATCCCGTAATTACTGCTTCCTTTCATCCCCGCTCTTCCCCGGCACCAGACCTCAGGCCTGCTCCCTCCATGCTCTGTAATTACAAGCTAATAGCTGAGATGAATTTTCTGCTGGGTCCCGGTTCAAGCACCAATCCGCCCCTTCCCCCGCCGGCCCCCCCTGGGGTAATTACACCCCGTGAGGCCCGGCCCAGCGGGGGCTTCACTCCCAGGCCCCGAGTGCACAGTCCGGACCTGGATGCTCTAATCACCCCTCCTGGTAATTTTTCATTAACGCAGAGAGAAATGTTTGTGAACAAATAAAGGGCGTCCCCCCCACTCCCGGCTCAGGGCCCCCACGCCCGCCCCTGCGATCCCCGCTCCCCCGAAGGGGTGATGCTGCTGGGGCCCTGACAAGGCCGGGTCACCCTGCCGCAGAGACCCGGGCGGCTGCGGCGCCACGTGATCCCGGCAGCTTCATAATAAATTCATTATTACATTTGCCTTCGGCATGTTCTGAGCTCACCCGCGTGAAGCAATTTTTCTCGGGGGTGGGGGCGGGAGAGGAGGCCGGGCGACCGCGGAGAGAGGTCTTCTCGCGCCAGACGCACAGGGGTGGCCTTCGGGTCTTCTCCCCAACTGCGGACACCCCCCCCCAGGCTGCCCCCAGTCCCCACACTGGCCTCGCTTCCCAAGGTCAATGCCCTGAGTAACTGGCAAGCGCGCCAGGGCCACCAGGGCCACCACTGATGGCCAGGCCAAGGCCTGAGCAGATGGCCCAGAGCCTGACCCGGAACCAGAAGGGGAGAGAACACAGGGCCAAGGGTGGGGGTGAGGAGACCCTGCCCCCGGGAGTAACATGAATAACAAAGGCGGCTTATTTTGCAAGTCTGCCGTCCCCCCCAGACCTGTCACTCAGCCTCACTGAGTCACCACAGCACGGGGACAGCAGGCAGGAGCTCAGGGGCCAGGTCCACCACCAGGACCCCCACAGCAAGGGGCCAGCACCGAGGGCAGCCACCTCTACAGCAAATTTCTCGGGTCCCCTGGCAGCCTGGGTGAACCCAATATTCACCCCCAAACCAGAACACTCTCACAGCTACAGTCCTGCAGAGAACAGGAGTGACTGGGGCGGGGTGGCAACATCCCCGGTTCCTCCCCAGCCGCGCCCCTGCCACACGGGGACCAGGTGCAGGCTGCCTCCAGGGCCCCCGCCGGCCCAGGTTCTGCAGAAGGACACGGGCACTGGTGCGGGGAATAGGCCCTTCGCACAGGAGCGCCAGGCACTGCCAGGGACCAGGTGGAGCCCACGAGCGTGCCCGGCGGGGCTGTGGCGCTGGGGGCCCAGGCGGGGCTGCTGGGTGGGGGCCGAGAGCAGTTTAAAGGCAAACAAGGCGGCTCTGGGGGCCGTGCGAGGACAGGCTGGACACCGGGGCTGGCGGCCCGGGAGGCAGGTGATGGAGGCCTGCTAGGGCCGGCCCAGGACTGAGGTTCAAGGCCACCACAGGCTGGGAGTCCCAGAGGTTCCCGGATGGAGGTGATGACGGGAAGTCAGGCAACAGATGGCAGCGACATTTGACGCGATTATTCTAAGCGGCTGCAGCGTGTGCGGGACAGATGAAGGGCTGGAGCGCGGGAGGGGGGTAGGGAGAAGCCGGCAGATGTGGTGGCAGGCTGACCGCGGGGACAGGGGCGGGAGGGGGGCCGGAACGGGGCACAAACAGACCCAAGAAAGGGCCGGAAGGCCGGGTCAAGGCTGGCGTCAGTGTCCAGGGCCGTAACTCCAGGAAGACGGTGCCCAACATCACGATGCCAGGAGGTGAACTTCTCCAGGACGCTCGCTACCTGCTTCCCAGGTCACCCTGTAAACTGACCCTGTGCCAACAGCAGGGTGACACAAGCTGCCTCGGCCACACAGCTCAGCTGGGGACAGAGGCTCACCCATGTGCCTAATTCCCAGCTCCTCCGTCACCCCGTGCCAGCTGGTGCCGGGAGGAGCCCAGGGGCCTCAGTGGTCCCCAAGGTCCCCATCTCACGCTCCACACAGCCTGCCTCCTAGAGGCAGTGGCCCTGACAGTCCCTGGGCCCAGGAACCTCTTTCCGCCCGTTTATCCCACACAGCCAGGCTCTCACCCCAGTCTACAGACAGGCAAACTGAGGCTGGAAGAAATTCACACCCTTATCTCAGGTCACAGACTGACAGGCTCGGAAGCAGGAAGACAAACCCAGTTTTCCTCGCCACTGTGCCGGCAATTTCCTTTTAAATATGAGAAGATGCTGGAAATGCCCCCCCCGCCCCCCGACCAGGGGCCACCTTCCCTTTGGCAGCTCTCGTTTCTGCGACTGCCAGTGGCTGTTTGGGCACCCACCCACGGCTGTGCCCATTCTGCAGATGGAATGAACGAGGATGAGACACGGCACACAGCCAGTAAGCAGGGAGGAGGCTGAGCTCAGGGCTGCCCCCAACCTCGCTTTCCTGGGCTCCTGGGCTCCCGCGCCGGAGCTGCTGGAGGCTGGGAGCAGCCCCCAGGCCCCCACGTGGCCCGTGGCACCTGAGCTAACCAGGCCACCTTCCACCTCGGCCCACGCTCCAAGGCCCTTTGAGTGGGCACTGCCACCCTCCCTCCAGAGAGGCCAGGCGCAGGGGCCGACCGGGCTCAAAGGAGCCTCGCGCAGAGGAGAGGAACCCAACCCGGCCAGGACGAGGCCACAGAGGCCTCCAAGTTTCCGCGGGAGGCCAGGCCAGGAGCCGGCAGGGCCCGGGCCGCCAGCAGGAAAGGGGGCTCGAGCCGGAAGGATAGAATCCGATCTGGGGGAAGCGGAGCCAGAGGGAGGAGGGTGTCAAAAGGCCAGTGTTTGAAACTCTTGCTCACAAGGGCCCTATAAAACCCAGGTCCCGCTCCTGCCCTAGCCCTCAGGTGAACCAGGAAGCCACCCTAGGAGGGAGGCGCAGGTCCCTTCCCTGCTGAGTGTGCGCTGACAGATACTGTCCCTGAAGCTCCCTGCCCGAGGCCCTCCATCCCCAGCCCTGTTGGCAGTTGTGCAAGAAGGAACAGGGGACAGGGAGGGCCAAGTAGCCTTGAAAGAGGGGCCGAGGGTCCCCAGCGGCCCGCATCAGAAGCCAAGAGATGGCGAGGACCGGAGAGGGCCACCTCCCCTCCAGCGGGGGGACGCCCACATCCATGCCAACGGTGCTCTGCACCCACCCTGGCGCCGGGCATCCCTGCTCAGCCGCCCCAACCGCCACCGCAGGCCGAGAGCCGGGCTCCGCGGCAGCAGACGGGGCTGGAGTTCAGCAACCAGCGCTGGGTCCTCGGTCGGAAACCAGACGGGTTTCCCAGGCTGTCCCCCCACCCCCAGCACAGACCTCCAGGTCGCTACATGGCCTGAGCCTCAGTTTCCCTACCAGGACAAGCAAGGGGCAGAAGATCAGGTGAGCGGCAGGGCAGAGGCCAGGCCCACCCACCTGTCTGCATCTGGCCTGACCTCGTGCTGCTGTTTGAGGAAGAGTCAACGGGTAACATTTTAAAACAGGAGGTTGCAAGTCAAAATGAGGATTTTCAGTTTCTCTTGAAAAACCGGAAGCCGCAAAACCCATAATCCCACAAGCGGCAGCAGTCCCTTGGTCTCCAGGTTGCCAGAGTCCCCGCGCTCCCCTGCTGTCTCCGGCTGGCCGGCTTCCTCAACGCCAGGTCTCCCCGGCTCTAAAACTGCGCACAGCACCTGCAGGACCCTCGGCTCAGGTGTTACCCGTGCACTAACTCATAACTCGACCAGGATTCCACGGGAAGAGGTCGACCCCTCCGTTCGCAGTTTCAGGGCCAGGGACCACCCACGAAGGTCAACCCTTTAATCAAAGGCAGTGCATTCAAGCCAGGACTTGCTCCACATTACAAAATGGTTACCTGCTTTTGCAAAAAGGTTCACTTTCACGATGGTTCCCAGTGGCAGACCAAACCCTCTCCCCAGGAAAATACACCTACTGCATTTGACCTACGGTTTTACCCAGTTCACAGAAGCACATCTGTGAACCCCACGGGGTACGTGTGTGAAGATGTGTACTGTCCACACACCCAGATCCTGGATGCCTTACAGCACAGAGTTCTCTAAACAGCAACCCTGAGTATTGACACCCTTCCCCAGTGTGATCTACCTGGGCTGAGGAGGTACAAGTGTCAAAGGTGAGATCCAGGAAACCCCAAGTTCTGATGGTGTTCCCTCCTCCAGACTCATACACCACCTTCAACGCCCCACTTGCCATGTCCAGACATCACTGAACATCTCACTGGAAAAATCCAACTACCCTGTGGCCAAGATGGACTTCGGAGTGAGGTCACTGGAGAAAAGCTCCCAGAATAGTCACAAACCAGGGCAAAGTGGTCACCTTCTCTGGCCACAACATCCTCTGTCAACTGTCAAGCGGTCGACTGCCCAAATCTAAATAATTCTGTAATTCTTCTCAAAACCACACACACACACACACACACACACACACACACACACACACATCCCCTCCACACTTCTAAAGAGGAACTTGCACATTTCCCAGCAAGGCGAGCGGGAAGCTGAGACCCAGAACTGGCTCTCCCCAGGGGACTGTCTTCGCCCCCCGGCTTCCCTCAAACCACACCGTGGCAAGAGGGTCAGCAGAGACCCGTGGTGGGGACACAAAAGCTCCAAGGCCCCCACAATTGCCCAGTGAGGATCTTCTCACCTGTCTCCCCTCCCACAGGTGGTGGGCTGGGAACTCCAACGGCCGGAGTCAGGTGGGTGAGCAGCCGCGGGCAGGACAGCACCCCTGTCCCTTTCCTTGGAGGGCCATTTGGCAGGGACATGAAAGCATTCACGCCCAGCTGGTTCCCCTTCCCAGAACCTGTTCAACGGAACAGTCCCGAGAGTGTGCAGACACGCCCCCGGCACAGACGGGGAGAAAACCCACAGTCCACGCCGCCGCCCTGGCTGGAGGAAGCCCGGCAGTGGCATCCGTACGCAGCACGCCGTTAGGGGATCACAACCGACTCGACGGGTACTGTGAGCTTCAGCCCAAAAACCAGCTACTTATTTAAAATGGACTCCCTGTGCCTAAGTGACAAGTTCCAGGGGTCTGGCATCCCTACTACGGAAAGATTAACTTCCTTAGTCTCATGACATCGTACAGGACATACACTTAGGTGGAAACTGCAAGCGAAGACAATATGTTCAGAAGGAGAAGCCTGGACAGCTTGATTTAAAACAGACACATTCTCAGCCCACACCTTTGGTCCCCTGCAAACCCGAGCACAGAACAGACCAGCAATCTCTTCCAAGAGACCGTCTAAGCAGGTCCCCAACAGCTGAGACGGAGGCCCAGGCAGGACACCTGCCCAGGCACCCACAGGAGCCCATCCTGAGGCTCTGCCTTCTCCCGTGTTAAGTGGGGGTGACTGACCCCACCCCACTGGCGAGGTGGCAGAGGACGACCACACAGATCTGCCGCCTCTGGGATGTAGAATTCTCCCCGATGCTCCCGACTGACTACAAATCTCAGCTTCAACTGTGTTCAACGCTGCGTCTTCCACACCCGGTGTAGCTCGGGCTGTCTAGTGGATGCTCATGTATTTAAGTGAATGGATAAAATACCACATGTCAGATGCAAAACATTACAAAAATACACTCAAAGATAAATGTACACTGGGAGCTCAGTTGGAAGAATCCACTCGCATCCCAAGACTGGGTGAAGAATCCCAGTTGACACGGGGCCCTGCAAACCCGCCAGCTCTCTGCAGCCTGCACAAGGGACACTCACAGCCGTGACGGAGACCGCGCTTGGAGTCCGGTGCGTGGCCTCTGCTCCTTCTCCCCCAACTACCAGCTGTGCCACCGCAGGCAGGTGGATGAATCCCCCCCCGGGGGAGGGGCCTTTCCTCCCTGATTGACGGTTAAATGGGGATAATATCTACCTGGTGAGTCAGACCCCCGTCAAGGGAAGATGAAACTAGGAGGACAAGATACATCACCACGCCCGGGCACACCGTGTGGGACTGACCGTCACAGCAGGCGCTGGCCCGGACCAGGGAGGTCGCAGCGCCTCTAGACACAGACACGGACGAGCTTTCCCACCTGGTCACTAAATCCCAGGGACAGCGCCTGGACTGGGCTCAAGACCTGCCCGGCACACCGACCCCCTGCCCTGGGAGATCGCAGCACGGGCAGGTGCCAACCCTCCCTCCAGGCCCCCAGGCAGGCGCGGTGGCGAGCCTGGACCCTGGCCGCCCTCGGCAGGGGAGAGACATGAGATTAGCACAGAGGAAGCCCCGAAGGCCACGGCCCGCGGCCCCCGCCTGCCCCCACTTGCAAGCTGCCATCCTCAGCTTGACACATAGATTTTCCTTCGGGACGGCTTAACCTGTCCAGCGTCGATACTGCTCTGACCAAAACCTCGCCGATCGATACCTTTTATCGCTGCCTGCGGCCACACACCCACCATGCGAGCGCAGGAAGGGCTGGGCTGGGAGAAGGGCGGCCGTGTGCTAAAGCGCCTCCCTCCACCCGGACCCAGGGCCCTACCTCGGCCTCCAGCGGGGACGTGCTCACCCAGTTTGGAGACCCTGGGAGCCCGGCGGGGTGGGTGAGGCCCCAGAACCACACGCTTCGTTGCTAAAGCCCAAGCAGCAGAGGACCAGCACCTTAAGTCTATGGGCAGAAAGAGCAATTCCAGTCTTGGGGGGACCCACGCCAAACACTGCAAGGGGTGGGGGCTAGGAGACACAGCCTCTTCAGTGTTGTAAACTGAAACCCCAGGAATACCAGCAAGCACCTGCGCAGCCTGTCTTGTGCCAGGTGCTGTCCTGCACACTTTGCATTAATAACATAGCCTTGAACCCTCGACACCCCAAGGATGCAGGTAACATTATTTCTTGTTCCCATTTTACAGATGAAAAAACTGAGGCCCAGAAGACAGGTGCCCAAGGTCACGCAGGTTAAGCTAGAGGCAGATGTGGAGACTGTCAACACAGTAACAGGTGACACTTGCTGGGAGCTCACCCCAGGCCACCTCAGCCCTGACCTGCATGCGTCATTCACCCACCCAGGGGCATGGGCAGGGATCCCGGCACCTCACCCTTGACTAAGAAGCCTCTGCTTCCCTGTTTCACAGATGAGAAAACAGAGGGGGAGAGGGTGATGATGGAAAGTGGGAGGGTCTATGTCACCATTTGCAGCCCCCTCCTGCCCTGTGTGCCCACCTTAGCCCAACCCCAAAGCCCCGGCAACACACAACATGTCCCCAGACACGTCAAGTTCTCCAGCTGGAGGAACTGGTTCCGGAACCAGCAGGCTTGGCCAGAGATCTAAGGGACACAGAAGCCAGCCAGCCCAACATAGCTCTGCATCTGGACGCCCCTCTAGGAGACAGTCGCAAAGCACACCTGGGCCAGGTAAGGAGGGCTGCCTTCAGGATTCTACCTGGGGTTAACACAAGGCCCGGGGACATCCCTGACCAGCCAGGTGACAGGTGCACAGTCCCAGGAGTGGAGTGGGGGGTGTCCATTATGAGTCACTAGGTTTGTGCATCCAATTTGGGGGCAAACACGGCATTCTCTGGCTTCCTGGGTCTCCTTAAACAGCAGGAGCCCACCTTCCCCAGGGAGAGGAATTCCTAACCCACACCTTGCCCCCAGCAGAAGGGCCTTCTAGAACGAAGAGGCTGAGTATCTAAAAAGCCCTTGCCCCACCCTTGGGGAGACCAGGAAGCCAGGAGAAAGCAGAGTCTCCGTGCTCAGCTCTGCCTGCACACAGACATCACCTGGGGGGGGGTTAAGGACCACAGATGCCAGGCCCCACCCCAGAGCTGTGGACTCTGGTGGCCAGGGGACAGCCGGGCAGGGGATTCTAAAGTGCAGCCAAGACTGACACTCCTGGTGTGGAGGCACCCCGCTTCCTCCACCTCCTTCCCCAGGTGAAAACCAGTCTCTTTCCCAGAAACCCCCAAGTTCCACGGGGACCCCAAAAAGCCTCAAGTTCAGCCTGATCCGTTGTCAGGTGCTGGCAAACCCCAAGTTCTTCTGGGGATCTGGCCCCTCCTTCTCTGCAACCCATCCCCCAGGCCCAACCTCCACTCTCACTTCCCCGTGGGCAGCTTCCCCTCGGAACCTCCAGACACGGGGGCGGGCGGGGCGACAGAGGTGGCAGGTTGGGAGGAGCCGATGGACTGGCCCCAGGGACAGGTGGGACCCGGAGCTGGATGGACAATGCCAGGCAGAGGGGCAGCCTGTGCAGGCACAGGGACTCGGCCAAACGCGGGAGCAGCGGGAACTGCGTGCGGTTCCGTCTGGCTGGAGCCGAGGGCGTGAGAGAGGCGGCTGGTGGGGGACCGAGCTGCAGAAGCGAGATTAAAAGGCCCCCGAGTGCGCGTCTGGCAGGCGTGCAAAGGGCTGCTTTGGACGCGCTCCTGTTTTATCTGTCTGTACACCTCCCGGCGGCGAGCGCGCGGCTGGGTTCAGAGGAGGCACTCAATAAATTCTCACTGACAGGAACACTCAGAAACGTCACCTCCCAGGCTGTGGCCTCAGCCGGGGAGAAAGGCCAGCGTGTGTGGAAGTCAAGCCAGAAGCACGGCGTCCCACACCGCACTCGGCGAGGCCACCGAGATCTGAGACTCCACGGGGGTAGAAATTAAAGCAAGATGGCTAGTCTCAGCGCAGTCACCAAGATGAAATGTCACCTGAAACATGGATCTCTGCAGGTTCAGAAAACAGCTCTCCTGGCACCCCAGGAGAGGGAGCGGAGGGCGGGAGGGAGGCCGGCCTCACGTAGCCTGTGGTTTTGGAGGACGCTGCTGTTGCCACAACAGAGGCAATTAACACGCTACCCAGAGAGAGCGCCCATCCAGCCCGACTCAACCCGCTTTGGACTTCGAGTAACCCAGGCTGGGAATTCCAAAGCTTCAGACGGGGCCAGGAAAAACCGGCCTTGCTAGCTGACTGCACAAGCCCCTGTGAGCTCCTGGGGGCAAGAAAAAAGGTAGCAGCCGGGTCGGTCTCAGCTCACCTGTGCTCTTCTGGAAAAGGAGGAGACGCCAAACGCCCCACCCCCTTCAGAGCAGGGCAGGACGGGCAGCCCTGGGGGGCTTGGGAGGCCCAAGAGGGGCTTAGGACTCAAAGGGGAGGGCGGTCTCAAGCGTGGTGGTGCAGGACCTGGGCCCGCCGCAGAGCGGTGCTGTGCAGACTGTGCTCTTCCTCTGGCAAGACGTGCTGCGCCCGGAGGCAGGCCTAGCTTCTGCTCCCAAACCACAAGGTACTCTCAGATCTGCAGCCCCCGAACTTCCCCCAGAGACAGGGAAGTTACTTGGCAGCCGCAGGACTGCCAGAGGGGACAGCGTTGCCAAGGCCACCAGAGCTTCCAAAGGGGTCGGCTTCTGGCTGGGAGCTTGTGCCAGCCCCACGCCTCTCTGAGCTTCGGTTTGCTCACCTGTTAGGGCACCTCCTGGCCTCAGCCTTTGCATCAGAACCACCTGGGGGCTCTGGCAAACCCGCAGGCCTGACCCAGGAACCCAGAGGCTGTGGCTTAACTGGGCTCGGGGAGGCCTGGCCACCAACATCTTTAAGACAACAAATGAGAGCAACAAACCCTTTCAAACCTGACACGCCAGGATCCTAAAGGCTGTCCCCCAAGAGGTCGGGGCCTGCACTGCAGAGGACACTCTGTGGCCTCCCTTCTGCACGCAGCCTCACAGATACGACCATGCCTGGAAACGGGACAGGTCTCCCAACCTCCCTCCCCCACTTGGCGACCCTGGCCCCGGAACAGCACTGCCCTCCAGGCTCGAGGGAAGAAAACTCCAAGTGTCAAAACCGTGGCTGGCACCAGCTTCCCCCTTCCCCTCCTGCTGCCAGAGTGACAAAAGCCAACCCCGCACCTGGCCATCAGGGTTACCCTCCTCCCAAAGAGATGAGGAGACGGGGCTGGGAAGTCTCTTAAGCAGCACCAAGTAGCTGCGTTTGCAGGGCAAGGCCTCACAGAGCGCTTCCTAGTGTACCTGGGCGGGGTGTGACTCCCGGCACAGCCAGCAGCTGGGATGACACACGGCTGCCAGTCGGAGCCTGCGCCCTGGCCCCTCACCTGTGGCGTGGCCGCTGAGTCAGCCGACAGCCTGTGCCTCAGGTTCTGCCATCCCTGCCGTGGAGGCGGCCGTAAACACAGGGTGAGCAGCACTTAAGTGCTCCAAGTTTAAGCAACACTGGGGAAGGCCCAGGCGAAGGCTGCTCACCTGGGGTCCCCCTTCCACCCTTTCAGAGGGGGTGGGGCGCAGGATCCCAGGGGAGACGCTGGGGCAGCCGATGGGGGAACACGCTTCAAAACGCCCCACCGAGACCTTCCACCCCGGGTCCCCGCCTCCTGGAAATCGGCTTAGGCCGAAATGCTCCCACCCAGAGAGCGGCTGCGCCTTTTGTTCAAGCGCCTTTTACAAAAGGATTCCTTTTTTCATTTGGTGGTCTCGCTTTTTGTTTCCAAACCCCAACCTGTGTGGGCCCCTACCCCCCAAGCCCCAGATAAGGCACGGCAGGGGTTAGCAAGGGTTTAGTGTATTTTAAACGCACTTTGCAGACAAAGGCTAGTTTGTAAGAGCCAAATCGACTCAAATCCGGCTGCTATCCACCACCCCACTGGGGGCCTGGCAGGCGCTCCCCCCACAGCCACTCACAGCCCTCAACACTTCAACCAGGGCTCCAGCCTGGGGCTCCCAGCCCCACCACATGGTGGGGCGTAGGGACCCCCCCATGCAATGGGGGTGTCGTGCCATTCCCTGTCCCCAATCCTGGAGCCACCCCCCCCACGGCCAGCGCCTGGAGCCTCCACTGCACATTTGTAAGTGGCCCCCTTGTCCCCCACCCGGCGCTCGGGAGGGGAGGCGGGAAGGGGGGACGGGGGGCGGGCGCAGGGAGGGTGAGCCCAACTGCCGCTCCGCCTCCACGAAGGGAATTTAATTAGCCTGTTGGAGAGGCGGGCGGGCGGCCGAGGAGGTGTCTCTGGTGCTGCAATATAATTGAATCGGCTCCACTCGGTCGGGCCACTCGCCGCCCATCAGCGCGGCCGCCGGCCCCGGGAGGGCTGGGGGCGGGGAGGCGCATCCAGGCGGAGCAGGAAGGGCCGCGGAGGGAAAAGGACAGCGCGGGCGGGGGGCGGCGGATGTGCAATCACCCTCCCACCTCCGAGGCTGGGGCAGCCATCTTCTGCAGGAGGAGGGGCAGGGACCGCTCCGCCGAGGGGTGGGGGCAGAGGCGGAGAGGCGCGGCGAGCCCCGGGCGCGCCCTTCCTTGGGAAGCAGGGCGCGGGGGTCAGAGACCCGCGAGAGGCTGCGGTCCCGCCCTCCCGGTGGCCTCCCCCGCTCCGAGGGGGCGGGGAGGGGGAGGGGAGCAAGACAAAAACCCAAACGGCGCGGCCCCAGCCGGCGAGGCGCCCCCCCCCCCCCGCAAGTCATCGCCAGCACCTGCCGCGGGGGCACACGGCCGCCCCCCTTCGCTCCCTCCCACGCCGCCGCAAAGTTTTCATTCCAGCTCCCGAGCGTCGGCAGCGCTCGGAGACACCCCCCGCCGCGTCGGCCCCCCCATGCCCCCCACTTTATCTGCCCGCCCGACCAGGCGCACTCACGCGCCCCTCGCCGAACGCAACCCCAGAGCCCGGGGCCCCGCGTCCCCGCCCGGAGCCAGGCTGCCCAGGCTGCGACCCGCAGGCGGGGGGAGGAGGTGGCCTTTGGTCGCCTGCCCGCCCTCCCGGCTCTTATCGCCGCTCACACTCCGGGGAAGTTGCCCAGGAGCCGTTGGCGGCCACCCCCGCGGAACCCGCGAACTTGGAGGAGGAGAGTCTGGCGGGGATTGGGGGGCGGGCGGAGGACCCCCCCCCCCCCGTCCCCTGTCCAGTGCGCTCACCTTTCATGCCAGGGCCCCACAGCTCCGCCTCGGCTGACACATGCTGGAGCCACCGTCGCTCAGTGTTTGTCTAAACTGCTTATCTCACCCGGGGCTGCTCGGCGGCGGCAGCTCGAGCCCGCTGGGGAGGTGGAGCTTCCGGGGCCCAGGCCAAGAAACACCTGCTGCTGTCGCCGCCGCCGCCGCCGAGGACACACCCAAGCGCAACGCCGCCCACTCCCGGGCCACTGGCTCGCTCCCGGCTCCCTGACCTCAGCCAGCGGGAGGTGTCGGGTTTCAGCCGCAAACACACAGGCGCGCGCGCGCACCGACGGGCACCCGGGTATACCCGCTCCGGCAAACACCCCTCCCCAGCCCGGCCGGCCAGGTGAGCCGAGGACACCCGGGCAAGAGAGGTGCCTCCCCCACGCTCCCAGAGACCCCTGTTGGACTGCTCGCGGGGGAGGGGGGTCTTGGAAACGCTGGAGGCCAAGACCGGTCACTTGACTCCAAAACTAGGGAGCAGCCACAACACGCTCGCCACGTGAGCGGTGCCTGTAGCAGTGCCTGGCACACACACAGCAGGCCCAGTAACGGGCGAACGGAGGAGCTCCGCGTCCTGGGGCCTCCTGGAGGACAACTTTCTTGGCGCCAGTGTGCGGGGGAACAATATGAAATAGGTGGCGTGCGTTAATCCTCCCCAACACCCCCACACCTGACCTTATTGCCCCACCTGAAAAACTTTATGTTAAGAACTCGAGCCACTGCAGCCTCAAAATTCTGGAAAGCGCCCCCCCCCCGTTTTAAGTAACTTTTGGGAAGGCCACCATGCAGGCGGGGGAGGGGGGGCGTTAGTTCTTTAAAGAACCCACGCCCGAGGGGCCGGAGAGTCCACGGAGGCGCCGCTCCGCCAGGGGGATCATTAAGTAGCTGGGGTTGCGGTCAGAGGCGAGGTCGCCCGCCTCCAGAAACTGGCACGACCCGCTGGGCTTCTGGCCCAAGCGCAGCGCCTCCCCATTCCTGGCACCCCCCACCCTACCTCACCCAGGCACTTGACTGGGATGACTCAGGGAGCGTCCTGAAATTCCTGGGCACCCACAGGCGGCGCGGAGAGGGACTGAGGGCCCCAGCCTCCCCACCCCCAGCTCCGCCCGCCACGCCCCCACCGCGCCGGGCGCGTCTCCAGGAAGCGCGGGGTTAAAGGGGCGGGCCAGGCCTGCCCTGGTCGGCTCCGGCCCACTCTAGGGCCCGGGGCTGTGACCTCGCGCGCGCCCGAATCTCCCAGCGTTGCGCTGAGGCCCCGGGGTCCTCCCTGCCCGTCCTCTTCCGACAACCCTCTAATCCACCGCTTTCACAGTTTTGAGCTCCGAGGCAAACGAATACCCCCAGGGCGGCCCGCTGCGGGTTTCGGCTTTCGGCCCCCGATGCCAGCGCGCGCTTCTGCCAGCCCCAAACCTGTCCCGGGACATGCCCGCGCCGCGCTTGGCAGGCGCGCACGCCGCCGTCCCCGCGGGCCCGCCTCCCCCGCCTTCCTCCCTCCCTCGCTCCCTCCCCGCGCCAGCCCGGATTGCGACGGGAGCGAGCGCTGGGCGCCTGCCACCCCCCATCCATCTGTTCCCGATGACGCTGGCGGGCCTGGAGCATTCGGGGCCCGCGCCAGCAGGGAGCAAAACCAGCCTGCGTGCCCTCTGGGGGCGGGGGCCTGACGGGCGTCCCCAGGCCCCGCACACTCCCCGTACACCTCCGGCTGAGCGCACGCGGGGTGGGGGCGCACGCCGGCCGGCCCCCCCCGCCTTGCACAAGGCTCCTGGCCGACCACAAACGAAAAGGGAAACGGACCGGCGAGGCCAGGCCGGGCCGTTACTGGCTCCTACCTGCGGCCGGTCGGCCCAGGCAGCGTGCGGGGGGTGGGGGTGGGGGCGCTTCCCCTTCTCGACCCGCGTCGCTCCTCGGGGGCGCCCCCTCCGGGCCTGGGCCTTGGCCCGACGCCTTAATTTACGCACAGCTCGGCGCCGAGGCCTCGGGTAATTTATATCCCGCACTGGCCCGCCGGCTCACCCGGCCCGGGCCTGGGCTGGGAGGGGGAGGGGAGTGCCCTCCCCCGCCGGGAGTCACGGGCGGGGGGAGGGGAGGATAGGGAGGTGTCAGGAGAGAATGAAACAACTGGCCTGGAGCCTTAAACACAAAGTTAAAAACCTCCGGGACGGGTCCAGCCCGTTTCCCACCCGGATTACAGGCGGGGGGGGGGGGAGGGAATAACATGCAAATGAACATCTCGCACCTGGCCTGGAGCTGCCTCCCAGCCTGGTTCCCCAGGTAAAGACACCCAGGCCCCACCTCTCTCCCCAGGACACGACGCTGCCATCTACTCCCCCTGTTCCTTGGAGAGGCCCTTGGCGAGGGGTGCAGGTGGGGTCAGGTTCTTCCACCTGTTTGAGCAGGACCACGACAACCAACGACCATAAAAACGTGTGGGGTGGCCATGGAGGGGTAGCACTCCGCTCATTTAGAGCTGGCCAGTCCCTCCCGCGTACTCATCTGGCTCCACTGGACTGTGAGACGGGTGATCTGGTCCCCATTTCACCGATGAAGCTGAGGCCAAGCGTGGCTCCAGGTCACGTGCTCACAGGTGACACGCGAGCTGTGCCCCAAGCTCTCACCTGGAGTCTGTCCACCTCCAGCCCAACAGGCCGAGGGGAGCGAGCCGCTGCCGGGCAGCCCAGCGACCGCCGGGGGGCAGCCGCGAGCCGGCTATGTGCAGGCCGGCCGGCGACGCGGCGGCCACGAGGCGGGCTGGCGCGGGGGAGATGGATGACACTCACTGTCAGCGCGCCCGCCCCGAGGAAATTAGTAATCTGGGAGCACGGCCTTGGAGTTTAAGGGTGGGAATTGCTCTCCTGCAGCCGGCGCTCCTGCTAACGAGGTTTGTCGCCGGACTCCTAATTTCCCACCGCTCGGGGCTAAGGCTGGCCTCCCTCCATTTCCCGCCAGGCTGTCCCTCCTCCACTCTGCTCTGGACCAGCTCCCCGCCCGCCCCCCGCGCGCCCAGCCCGCCTCGAGCCCTCCCTGGGCACCGTGCCTCGCCTCCGTTCCCACTTGCATGGAAAACTGGCCCAGAAGGGAGGTAAGGAGTGAAACGGCAACGTGCCGGCGCCAGTCCTGCGGGGAACATGGCCCAGAGGAGGGCGGGGGCTGCCCTGGTGGCCTGATAGCTGTGCACCCTGCCACGGCCCTGTTCCTTGGTGCCAGGGCCAACAGGACGCTCCTGCCTGCCTGCCCACCCCTAGGCCCCTGCCAGTCTAAACTGTGCCTCCCCCAGCGGGAAGTGGGGCTCTGCGGCTCTCACCTGGCTCCGAGTACCTGCTTCAGTGACTCCTAGGTACAGCCCCACTCCCCCCAACCCTGGAACCCATGAATCCTGCACCACAAAGGGGATTAAAAAGCCTTCCATCTCTGACGAATAAGGGTCACCTTAAACCTGCTCCCCGAGCTCAGGCACTGAGAGAGGCCCAGAGGAAAGGGCTGTCTCCAACCAAGACAGGTGGGCATTTGTCACTCGACAAACACACCGTGCCCCAGCCGCTGTTTCACGCCTGCCTTCCCAGGAACAGAACTGAAGCAAGCCCTAATCCCATACTCAGGCCAGGGGACCGACACCGGACGGCGGGCACTGACAGACAGGGCACTTCCAGGCAGCAAGGAATCAGGTAGCAAGAAGACAGGATGACAGCTTGCACCATCCCCACCACTGTCTGGGTGCTTATCTGGGCCAGGTGAGGTGCCCAGGGGTGTAGGCACCACTTGGATTGTCACAACCCCACCGAGTCCTAGCACAGGTGCCAGCCCTGCTCTGGGGACAGGGACCTGCACTCCTGTTCCTCTAGGAGTTAGCAAGATGCCGTAAGAGCTGACACAGGGTCCCCTCCCACCCTGACAGCTGTTCCTGGCACGTAGATGTTACCTGCATCTTTACATCACCCTGGCACCTCACTCAGTGCCTGGATCTGCGAGTCAGCGTCAGGGACCTGACTCCAGTGGGAGGGAGGTGTAGCTCTCTTCTGCCACCTCCCAAGCACCTAACATGCCCCAGCGCTGTCACTCGGTGCCCTCCCGGCCCCGCAAGGCAGGCAGTGACCTCCATTACACAGCCCGAGTGGGAGCCCTGAGCAGGTTAATTAACCTGCCTCGGGCACACAGATTCCACCTCCAGTCTGATGCAGATGTGGCTGTCCTCCTACCTGGCAGCAGGGCTCAGTAACTACCCGCCACAGTCACCCTGATTATTCAGAAACGCACCTGCAGGGGGGACTACAGGTCCCAGAGCACCTCCAGGTCGAAGCTCTCACCTCTGGAAAGCTGTCCTGTGCCTGAAAACCATTTTGGTTGGGGGTCCGAGGAGCACCCGTTCCCTGCCCAGAGCTGAGCACCCAGGGATTCGCCCAGCCCCTCTGCGTCAGTGGGCCACCCTCCCCAGCCCCTCCTGCCCTGTCCCGTGGCCAAGCCCCCACCACTTAAAGATCCTGTCCTCCTCTCTGTGCCCTGCTATCACTGGCCCAGAAATCCTTCCCACTCTTCAAAGCCCAGCTTAAATCTTATCTCTCCCAGGAAGGCTTTTCCCATCCCCGCCTCTGGAAGTCCTCTCTGCAGGCGCTGCGTCCCACTGGCAGATGGCGATCCCAGAGCCTTAAATGACACACCGATTCCCAGGCCTGCCCCTAATGAGCTGAGGTCTCCAGGCGGGTCCCAGGGAGGAGCATGTTTAACGCTCCCCTGGGGTTGCTGGGGCCCCAGGCCTCGCTCCCCAGCGAGGCCGTGGGTGCCCAGAGGGAAAACGGCCTCTTGTCTCAGGGCAGTGACACAGTCCCCAGACGAGCTTTAAGATTTAACCCAGCCCTGCTGAATGGCTCCTGGGGCGGGGGAAGGGGACACGGGGAAAGCAGACCCTCCTCTCCCCACCTGGCCCTGGGGGAGGATCCAGGTTCTGCAGGGATGCTGGGGGAGCCCCCCCACCAGCTCAGCCGGCTGTCAGGAGCCGAGGTCACCTACTGGGGAGCGGGAAAGGGTTAAGGCGAATTCCCTCTGAGGAGTGACGGGAGTTTTCCTCTTAACCCCGGGCTGCCCAACACTTCCTGCCCTTTCAGCGCCCGGCTCCAGCGGGCACCCGCACACAGCTGCACTCCTTTACAATCAGTTAACAGCTGTTTTGCATAGATTTTCAATTCTAATTGCCTCGCTTTGTGAGCGCCGCCGAGCCCTGGTGAATGGGGACGCCGCCGCCGCCACGGCTGGAAAGCGGCGGGCGGGGGGCACTCGAGAGAGGAGTAAAAGGAGGCAGAGGGAGGCGGGGCCGCCGGCTTTTATTTTTCTAAATAAGAAAAGAATACCCCCGCCACCAACTGCCCCAGCCCCTGCCTCTCCTCCCCGGAGCGGGCAGCTCTGAAAGGGGCCCTGCCTTGGGAGGGGCGCCCACCCTGTGCCCTGGGCTCCCAGACCCCACCCCAGACACAGGTCCCAGGGGGCAGCTGCCAGCTCCGAACCGGCCTCGGGAGCCATCACTTGCCTCCCCCCCACCCCCGCAGCCCCTTCCCCCCACCCCCCAGGCTCTCCAGTACCCAGATATGGGGAGCTAATTGGACAATAAAGTTGAGCAGCAAGGAAACTCGCTCTCCGGAGACAGCTGGCATCTATAAAAGAGAAATATTTGCATTTAAAACCTTTAAACTTTATATGGCTGGGCCAGGCCGAGGCAGGGAAGGGTGGATGGAGGGGGGAGCGCCGGGGTGATCCAGGGCGGCAGTGACTCCTGGGAGTTCTGGACCCTTCTGCCACCCCTGACCCCGTCTCACCCCAGCAGGCCTGCTGCTGTCTCTGGGATGCAAGTCAGCCACTGCTGGCCGGAGCAGACGTGGTCAAGTGCAAACCCTCCCAGGCTTCTGAACTCTTGAGAGCTCAAGTCCACTTGGGCAACCCGTGGGAATCCCACGGCATTCGGGGATGGGTCCTGCACCCTGGCGGCGGGCCTGGCTGAGCCGCTCAGCAGGCCAGTCCCAAGCCGCCAGCCACAACCTGTTTCTCTCTCGGGTTGCCGAGAACCTTCGGGGCCCAGTGGAAAGCGGAGGCCCCTTGGTGATGGCTTCTGGCAAAAAGACAGTTTGCAAGGAGGCGTCTCTGGCAGCCTGAAGCCTTGCGCCCCAATCCCTGCGCCCCTGTATGGTGCAGCCGTCTGAGGGCACCTGCCCTGTTCCGTATCTGGAGCCCACTGTGCAGATGGGGACATGGAGGCTGAGCAGTCCAACCCGCTTCCCGAGGGCCCCCAGAGCGTCCTCCAGCGCGCTGCTGTCTGGGGCGGGGGTGCCAGGCTTTCATTTCCTCGCATGCCTAGTTCCCATTTTTCATATTTGAGAGAAACCTGGCCAAATTTCCCTACTGTCAACATTTATGATGTAAAGCCGGGACCGGGAATGTGTTCCCGAGTGGTCTTATTTTAGCAGGCTTTTATAAAATCGCAGCACACTCAGAATCCTGGGCTCCGACTCCCGTCCACCTGGCAGGCCTGTGCCGCGACAGACGTCAGGGGCAGGCGCGGAACGTCTAGGGTGCAGGTGAGGAGAAGGGGCGGGAACGGCCGCCAAGACCATGGCACCTGTGTAACTTCCAGCCACGTCGATGAAACAAAAGGCGCACGGGAACCAGCCCCTGTTTCTCACGGACAGCAGTCAGGGTGGCACAGCCCGTCCTCGCAACTTCTCTTCCCACCAGGAAAATTCTTCCAGTCCTAGCAACCCAGTCTCGACTCCCGGGTGGCCGATGGCCCAGCCCGGCTGGCGCTGGCGGCCTCTAATCACCTATAAAACCGTCTTTGGCTTGTCTCATTTGCTCCCTGTGGGGCACCTCCCTCTCCAGCCAGGTAACTGTCCCCGTCCTCAGCGGGCGTTTCTAGCTATGGAGCAGAAACTCTCTAGAAACATCCTGGGCCAACGCCTCCCCCTTCCTAGACTTGTTAACCTCTGATCATCCAGAGGGTAAATTTTAAAACACGGCTTCTGGGGGCACACAAAGCACGGACACGCAGGTCAGCGGCTGGGCCAGCACCGGGCTGGGCACGTCACCCCGCTGCACACGGGTCTCCGCAGCTGCTGCCGGGCGAGGAACGTGGCCCTGCCCCCATTGTGGTGTGCGCCGGACAAGATAATCAAGTGGGAAGCGCCATGCCCGGTGCCTGGGACACAGTGGCGCCCAGAAGCCTTACCTGAACTTTGGCGTGTGCAGGAAATGGAAGGGCCGTGCACGCAGAAATAAAGTTTTACGAGGAAGCGCTTTGTGGCACCAGACCAGGTGGGCAGGGAGGCTGGTCACTTGAGGCCGTGGCTGTGCCATGCCGGGGCGAGGGCAGCAGAACTTCCTTCTCCTCCCCCACACGTCAGAAGGCACAGGGAATCACGCACGCTCCCAGGATCACGCCAGCCACGTGCGTGAGCCCAGCCCCTGCCGGCCACAGGCTGCTCCCCCGTGGCGGGGGCAGGGGAGGGCAGGGGGAGCAGATGTCACCCAGGTCTGCTGTGTGCATTTGAAATACCGAGGGCGCCCGGCCTGGCTTCCGTCCTCAGAGCTGCATCTGTAAAAATTTGCCCCCAGCCCAGGTGAGCACCCGCAGGCGTGCGGTTGTCCGTACACCGGGGTGTCACTCAGCCACAGGGAGAGCCCTGATAGGTGACGCTACAGCACGGATCAGCGGGGACAACGAATCCCGCCTTCACGTCCACACAGAACCTCGCACACGCATGTTCCTATCAGCGTTATTCACAACTGCCAAAAAGTAAGAACAACCTAAATGTCCATCAATGGTTCCCTTTGGGGTGATAAGAAAACGTTTTGGACCAAGATCGAGGTGACGGCTGCACAACACGGGGACTGCACTAAAGGCCACTGAATCAGACACTTTAAACTGGCCAATTGTATGTTATGTGACTTTCACCTCCATCGAGAAAAATCCAGTGGGAACCACCACCACCCGCTCCTGCCACTGGGAGAGGCCGGACGCAGGGCGGGGCCCGTGGTTCCAGAGGGCCCCCAAGCTGAGCGTCCCCTGGAAACTCCCTTTCAGGCTGCGCTTATGACCGACCCTCCGGCATCTGGGGCTGAGCAGTGGAGGAGACACCCGTGGCACTCAGGTGGATTCTGCTTCCAGGGCGTGGATCCAAGCGCAGGTCGGGGGCTCGCCGAGTCCCGCCCTCCAGTGAGCTCCCCCCAGAGCTGCAGACCTGGTCTTGTCCTCAATCCACAGTTGTCCCATTCTGGGGAAGGTGGCCCCGTGCGCCCTGAGCAGCTGGGGGCGAGACACGGAAATGCACACACCTGCCACCTGGCCACCTGCCTGGAAAGCAGCCACCTGTGACCCTGGGCAGGTATGGAGGCGCACAGGGAAACGAGGCTGGCCGGAAGCCATCCGGTGGCAGGGGAGCCCCCAATCCTGGACCCTGACCTGAGGCCGGCATGGCCCATCATGGGGGGGGGGCGGGCGCAAGGGCAGCCCCTGTAACTGGCACATCGACAGCCACCGTGGGCGCACTTCCACCTGCTGGGTGTGGGCACCGTGTGGACCCGGCAATGTGGCTGGTTCCCTCAGTGGCCTCTGAGAATAACCCTCCTTTGTAAAGATTAACCACCTGACCTCATGCCGGGTCAGGGGTTTCCCTATGACTTCCTGGTCCATCAGCCGGCTCAGAGGACAGCCACGTGCCAGAGCCCCACCACGGTTGCTGCAGAGAGGCAGGCCACGTGCCCAGAGAGTGAGCAGGAGAGCAGGCCCAGGACAGACCTGGGTGGGGCAGGGCAAGGCCGGGGAGCCCGCTGACCACGGGAGGCCGGGAGCTACGCCAGACCCCCAGGCCGGCCGGGGCCCTGGGGTGTCCACTGGCACCACACAGACCCCAGGGATCCTCAGACTTTTATCTCGGGGTGCTCGTTCCCGGATTTTCACTGCATGTTTAAAAGCCTTCAAAATTCTTTTAGGTATCAAACAGCACCAGGATGTGTAGGTCTATAAATCTGCTTGAGCCCGCCCACCTCCTCCCTGCTGGCCACCCCCACCCCCGGGCACTACGTGCCACTCATCCGGCCCTGGCAGCAGCCCTGGTCTCTCGCAGTCACCGTTTGCTGAGTGCCCACGATGCGCCAGGCCTCCTACTCTAGTGCCATCCTTACCGCGCGGGGGCTGGGGTCAAACCCAGGAGCCCTTATTCTAGCCCGGCACTCTGCCCTCAACCCACCCCATCCCTGCCCTCCTGACAAATGTGTCACTAAAATCCCAGACGGTCACTCGGACAGTCAAATCCCAGTGGCCTTATCATTGCAGATGCGGCAAGTGATGCACACAGACAAGACCCCGGGTGTCACGAGGGGCCCGGCCGCGCCTGCCTTGGAGCCCACGGCCAGCCCTGGGGCCGGCCGGGCGCTGGAGCCGTTTGCTCTGGCTCTCGTACTTATGCCTTTGTAACTGGGTATCACACATGGAAATAATCAGAGAGGAAAGGTTCGATCTTAGAAGTGTTGGCAGCATTGAAGTTCTGGGTGACGAGGCTTTGGCCAGCCGCCCGAGGCTCCCCTGGGTGGCTGCTGGGCCGCAAGCGGAGGGCAGCTGTGGAGGCCACTGGCCCACAGGTCATCTCCTCTGTCAACCTGTACCTGTCCCCTGGGCTCTGCTTTGCCCACGAGCTTGGGCTCTTCACTTTCCCCCTTGCCCAACCCTTCGTCCTGCCTCTGTCTGCGAAGCGCCCGTCCTGCAATGCCTCCTCCCCACCCGCGGCCCCTTGCACGCCCTCCCAGCTGGCCTTCCACCTGCCACCAAAGGCCACCCTGCATGCCAGCCCCGCTGTGTGTGCCCACTCAGCCCTGGCTGCACCCCACTCCTGCCACCCTCGACCGACTGAGCCTCCTCTGGCTTCATCTTCCCGCAGGCCCCTCTCCTTCCAGGGCTGCCATGGGGCTGTCCCCCCACCACGCTCCACCCTCACCCTCACGACCTCACACTCCCATCTCTTGGCCTGACTTGTAATTCAAACCTCCCCTCCATGGGCCATTCCAGAAGCATCTCTTGGTCTCTTTCAACTCACAGAGCCCCCCTACCCTTCCCTGCCCCTGCTGTATCCTCCCGCCCTCCCTCCTTGGGCTGATTTGGATAGAGCACCTCTCCTCACCTCTGCTCAAGCTGCACCCCCTGTCTGGTGCACCTTCCCACATCTCGAGCATGAAGGAAGGGGTAAGTGGTGAAGAGGTTCCCGAAAGCCCTGGCTTAAAATTCTGCCTCCTCCAGGCAGCCTTCCCAGATGGTGGCTCTAACCCCCCAGTGGAAGCTGACCCTGCCCGTCCCACCCAAGGGTTCCTGCAGCATCCTCGCTTTCTGCCACGCTCAGGAAGCCCAGACGTGGGAGAGGGAACTGAGCGAAACGAAATCAAGAAGCCCCTAGGAGGACACAAACCCTCATCAGCGACAAACGCTCCACATATCCGTCCTGTCCCCAAAATAAATGCAGCCAAAAAAGGATGCGGGAACCTCCTGGAATTCATGCACTGAGCCATCTCGTCCTAGAATGCAAGTGCCTTTCCCGAGTTGACGAGATGGATTTTGTCACCAGCCCTTACAGAGTCCCTACATCTGCGACGCCATGCCAGTCCCTGCTAGTAGCTGGGTATTTTGCAGAGAGTCATCAGGAAAGCAAATGCTGGGTTTTTGGTGTTTTTGTTTTTTTTTTTTTTAAAGGCTCCCAGATATCTTAAAAGAAACACACTGAGACACACACACACACACACACACACACACACACACACACACACCCGACTAGAGCTTTCACAGCTGCAAACTCAGCCACGGCCTCTCAACATCAACCTCTCGCCTGGAGTTCAAAACATTCTCCTCTCCCAGGAATGACAGTGGCCCCGGAGAGAGCTGTCACCGGGCATCGCCATCGGCCTGGGATGACAGCTCGCCAGCCCCTCCCCTTGGCCCACATCTAGGCAGCACGGAGCCCAGCCCCCTCCCGCGGCGCCCTGCACAGACCTGCCTGTCTAGCAATCGAGCACAGGGTGAGCACAGCCCAGCTCAGGACTTCTATTCCTGGCTCAGCCAGCAAATTGCTCCGCGACCTTGGGAAAGTCCCCACGCCGCTCTGACCCCATCTGCGAGTGTGCCCGTTAACAACCCAAGGTGGCATCTTAAAAGCACGCTCCGCTCGAAGCAGCCATGTCGACGGAGGGGGCCTGGAAGAGGACAGCCCCCGTGCGTCTCCGGCTGGCTGCAGCGCGGTGGGCGGACATGCTCACGGAACACCTGAAACCACCTGCAGAAGCCGCAGACCCCAGACGGGCAGCCGGGCACCGCTCCAGGGGGCTCGCACGGGAGGGGTCTTGCCAGGCCTCCGCCACAGGGAGGGCCACTGTCACCCTCCCGTGTCGGGAAGACAGGAGTCACGGAGCCTTGCACATGGCAGGGGTGACAACCTCACCTTTCTCCCAGGTGACAAGCCCGTGGGCCTCACAGCCTGTTCAGAGCTGGCAAGGAAGTCAGGAGGAAGAGAAGGAGAAACAGGGAGGGAGGAGGCAGGGCCTCTGCTGAATGTCCCTCCTGTCCCCTCCAACAGCTTCAGCCCGTGTTTGGCAATTCCTCAGGGACAGAGAAGGCCAGACAGGTGAAATGAGAGGGCTCTCGGTCACACGTGGCAGGCCAGGAAGCCAGACCTCAAGATTCACCCCACTGCCCTATCAACCCACGATCCCCAAACTTCACATCACACAAAAACCGCCAGGTTGAGACACATGGGATTCACGTCACGACCTCACCTGCCTCACCCACATTCTAGATGGGGGACAGGTCCAGGGTGAGCCTAGAATCTGTTTTCAACAGGTAAGCCCTGCCCCCCACTCCCAGGGGGTGCTCTGGGGCTCGCCCTTTGAGAACCGCCTGACTTACGCCAGCTCTCTCTGTCATCTGATTTGTGGCATGATCCTCTTTTAAAATTTAATTTTTTATTTCTTCTTCTCCGCCTCTCTCCCCAGCAGAATTGGAAGCAGCGTTACCAACCTCCGATATCGAGACGTGTTTATTATTTTTACGGTTTCTCCAGGAAGCTCCCGGTAACTCGAAGGGGAGTTACATTCAGAGAGAATCGGGTCCCCAGTGTAAGCCGACATTATTCATTTAACAACTTCTATCGGCGCACGGAGATGTGAGCAGGCCTTACCCAAAGATGTCTCCTGCGGTTACTGGAAGATTTAATTCACAACATCCAAGAAAAATAATTAAGGGGGAGTAGGAGGAAGGAGCGTGTGGAGTGGGGCCCGGGGGCTTGGCAGTTTCTTTGCCAACTCCTGCCTGTAACCCCGACTGCCCCCCACAGGCTCTGTCACTGGTCACAGGCTGTGGGTCCTCGCCCCACAAACAAGGCGGTGCATTCATCTGGGGACTCTGGGCAGAACTTTCGGAGGAGCTGACAGCCGAGGTCCAACCAGCCAAGTCCCCTCCCCAGTGCTCAGCTGTGGGGCAGCGGCCCCAGTCCCTGCCATGTGCACTTTGGGGGCCGGCCCTGGAGCCCCTGCTCTGCCCGGCTGCCCGGGAGGCACCGTCCCCTGCCTCTGCTGGGACTCTCGTCCCTGCCCAGGGAGCCCAGGGCCCGGGCTCAGCTATTGGGAGTGCCGGTGCTGTCTTAGGCAGGCGGTAACTCACACCTGGCAATTCCTCAAGGGTCCAAGTTGGTTTCTAAGTGCCCTGTTTGGAGGCAGGACACGGGCGGAGAGACCACACCGGGAGGGGCTGCCCGGAGCGCTGATACCGGCAGACCAGGCGAACCGGGCACAACGACCAGGCTCTTGCGGGCGGCCTGCGGAGCCGAGTCGGACACTGACAAACCAAAGGCAGCACGCGGGGACCCCCAAAGCGGAGTCAGCCGCAGACCCCCTCTGGGCCGTCCCATGCAGCCTCTCCTCACCCAGGCCCGGGAGAGAAAGATGGAGAGAGAGGAAAAAACGTATTTCCTTGCAGACTGTTTTCGCAGACGGGATAAACTTTCGCCCTGAACCGCGCAGAGCCCAGTTCCGGGCAGCCACGTCTGCACGTGCACACGCCGTTTCACGTTTTACATGTTTAACAAGCATGGCGTCTGTGAGCCCGGGGGAACATTACAAATCTATTTGATGCCATTCCCCACATTTCTCTCCACCATTCCGAAAGAGAGCAGGGCGCCCCCTCCAAATATCCCCAAATCCAATCTGCGTAGGCCAGAGAGGGTCAGTGACTGAACCCAAGTCACACGGCAGCACAGGCAAGATGAAAACGCGAAATCTGAGCCCCAGCTCAGTCCTCCCTCCTACTAGGAGGATGCAGAAAGATCGAACCCGAGACCAGGGACGGCTGAGACTGGCCCATCTTTTAGTTATTCAAGAATCTGTGTGAGTAAACGTTAGAACAGTGCTGTCCAACAGAACCTTCGGCAACAAAGGGCATGTTCTCCATCTGAGCTGTCCAACGTCACAGCTGTCTGATGTGGCCTCTTAAGCACTGGAATTGTGGCCCGTGTGGCCAAGGAACCAATTTTTTAAATTTTATTTCATTTTAAATTTAAAATTAAATTTAAATAGCCACTGGCTACTGCATCAGACAATACAATGTTAGAAAATAAAAACACTAAATTTTCTGAGCCAAAGTTTGAGCTATTTGGTCTGAGAGGTATATGTGGGCTTACGGAGAAAACAAGGCCGAATATCTGAAAGCAGCGTGTTCTCAGGAAGAATCCAGACCACGTGGGCACACACAGCAATGGCACACCGTGAGGGCAGATGCCCAGGTGCCTCCAGGGGAGTCTCTCTGAAAGCCAAAGTCCGGAAAGGCTACAGATGACCGAGGACACTGCCCCTGGGGAGCTCTTCTGAGGCCTCGTTTCCCAAGGCAGTGACGGGGACCTGCAGCTACGGCGGGCCAGGCCCCCCCCTTTTAGGGGCCCATGATGGCGGTGCTGGAAGAGCGGACACATCCTTCCTTCGGGGTGTGATGCAGTAGTGGGTGAGGTGGCAAGAGTCTCTGCCAGAGAAAAGACCCCACCTTTAGACTAAGTATGGAGACAACAGATGGATAGCGGATGGCTGGATGGCTGGATGGATAGATGGATAGATGGTTGGGTGGGTGGGTGGATGGATGGATAGATGGATGATTGGATGGATGGATAGATGGCTAGGTAGATGGACAGTTGGATGGATGGATGGTTGGGTAGATGGGTGGTTGGATGGATGGATGGTTGGGTAGATGGGTGGTTGGATGGATGGATGGTTGGGTAGATGGGTGGAAGGATGGATGGTTGGGTAGATGGATAGGTGGGTGGATGGATATGTGGGTAGGTGGGTAGATGGAAAGGTAGGTGGCTGGATGGAAGGAAGCCAGATGGACGGATGATGGATGAAAGAAAGGAAGGAAGGATGATGGATAGATGGGTGAATGACAGATGGATGGATAGAAAAACACAGAAAATATCTGACATTCCAGAGTCCCAGCCATGTGGAACGTGTTCCAGGTTTCCCAACAGGCATCAGTGGAAGGAAGATACAAGTGGTTTCTGATCAATAACATGACAGCTTTGCACGCCCCTCCCTCCAGCCTAGGCCAGGCCTCGAGCCTCAAGCTGCAAAGGAGAAGCAAAGATGCTTCCTGGGTTTCTCCAGCTGCAAATGCTAGAAGACCCTGGATGACCAAGGCCAAGGGGCAGCTTGCTAGGCCTGGGGACGGCCTTCCAGGCCGAGTGCTGCCTGGGGAGGGGATGCAGGGGACACAGGGGCCAGGGAGCAGGAGAGGGGGCCTCTGTGCCCATATGTCCTCAGCAGACATGTGATGATCTGGAAGCGGGAAGGTCCTGGTTTGTGCGGGGGGCCAGGGGCGTGGTGGTCAGAGGGCCTGTCCTTCCTCTCCACCCCGCCACCCGCTCCGGGTTTCTCTCCAAAGCCCCTCCTTCCTGGTTCCTTCCAAGCACATGGCTACATCTTCCATTAGCGCACTCAGCACAGCCTCGCGGGCCTCCATTAACGCCCGGGGAGGCAGCGCCGGCGCCATCCCCAGGAGGAGCATAATCAGCGGTCACGAACCCCACCAACCACACGTACCAGGTGCGTACTTAGCGCAGGCATCACTCGACAGACTGTATCTGTATTCAGTCCTTTGATCCTCCTAACAAGCCCACAACAATAATGATTCCTGTTTTACAGAGGGGGAAACCAGCTCCGAGAGGTTGAGAAACTTGCTCATGTCACACAGCGAGGGTCTGACCGATGGGGACGGTTTCTAGAACCTACACTCAAATGTAGGAAGATGCCTGAACGCGTGACTCAGTGAGCGTGCGCGTGCCGGAAGGACGACTGGAAGCAGTTCCTCGTGTCCGGGGGGGGGCCTGGAGCTCAGAGGAACAGTGTGAAAGGCAAGCAGCCCGAGAGAGGCCCCGGCCAGCGACCCGGCCAGCCCGGGGCCACAGTTCCCCTGGAGACTCCTGGGCTCGCAGATGGGGCCTGGGGCGTGGAAAATAAAGGATCCTTCAACGAAGAGCAGATGGAGAAGCTGACCGAGCTGGGGCAGGGAGGCCTGGCGGTTCCAACCCCTGCCCGCTGGCCCCCCACCAGCCCCCAGGGATTGGACCCAGGCCCTCCGCAGCCGGCCTCCTGCCCTGGCCTGTCAGGGCCACCTGACAAAGCCCAGGCAGGCCGCGCTCTGGGCAGCCCCTGCTGGTCCCCTTCGTCCCCCAGGTCCCTCTCCTCCCTCCCTTTTCTGCAAAGAAGTCAAATTTGCCACTCTGATGCATTAACCAAGCCGGGTAATGAATGGCGAGTGTGTGGTGCGCCCGCTCGGAGGGAGAGAAATGCAGGCGTGGACCCCAGCAACCGGGCAATTTTCCAGGCTCTGCTTCCGAGCCCCTCCATTCAGCCCCCTCGCGCCCCCCCAGAAGAGAGAAGCAGCATGCTCTGTCATCAGAACCGCATTGTTCTGGCCAGAAGAAAAAACGGGTCCAGCAGATGGCAGGTGTAACAAAAGCAGCTTGCTGTGGCCAAACCAATTATTTATCTAATTATGATTTACCACTTAACCACATGATCTTTCTGCAGAGTTGTGGGCAATTAAAACCAGGGTGACTATGTGGATTATGCAAATAGGCTGGAGCCCAGCGAAAAAAATTGGAGATTAGACATTCACACAGGCAGGCGCTGGCACAGGGCAGCCCTGGGGGGGCAGCGAGGGGCCTGGGGGGAGGGGAGGCTGGGGCCAGGCTGGGGAGGGCCGGGTCAGGAAGGGGGCGGAAGCAGGAAGGAGAAGGAGAAGGGAGGGAAGGGGAGGGGAGGGTGGGAATCGCACCCCCTCCTTCAGCCTCCAAAGCTGCCCCTGAGTGATGACACTGGGCCCCCGGGAGAGGGGAAATCGAGGCAGAGAACCAGGCTCACTGGGCCCCAGAGGGGAGGCACCTCTGCCAGCCTCGGGGGGCCTGTGCTGAACCCCCCGGCTGAGCCAGGGCACTTTCCCCAGTGGAGAGGCTGGGCCGGGCCGGGCCTTTCTGACTCTGAGCCTGTCCCTCCCACTGGCTGCCCCGCAGTGAGCCATGTCGTCCACAGAGCTGCCCAGTGAGGACAGGCTTGGCCGGGTAGGTGACAGCCAGCACAACAACCCACCTGCAGCTCCGTGACTGGCCAAACAGCTGTGTGACCCCAGCCAGGTCACTTGCGGTCTCTGGGCTCAGTTTCCAAACAAAGGGACTAGAGATGATGACCCCTCCGTCTCCTTCCAGCTCTAGAAGATGGGGTGACACTCGCCAATACCCAAATGCCATCCAGGTCTCCGAGAGCCGGCTGAGCAGGAGAGGAGGGACCGAGGGACAGAGGCCGGTTTCCTCCAATATCAATACAACAAAAGCCCCCAGAGGCCTGTGCAGATGCTGCTCCTAATGCTTGGGGTGACTTAGCCCAGTTAATCCTCCTAAGGACCCTGTCAGGTGGGTGTGGCTATCATCTCCATCGACTGAGGCACAGAGAGGTTCAGTAACTCGCCCAGGGTCACACAGCTTATCACTAGCAGAGCCGGAATTGTCATGCATTCCTACATCCATGCCTCCATCCACTCCACTGAGGAGCCCCTGAAATGCCAAGCTCTGGGCTGGAAGTTAAACACAAAAACCAATGCAGGAGAAGGTCTCCATCCCCGAGGAGCTGCATTCTAGTGGCATTTTTGCATCTTCTGTGTCTAAGCACAGGAGGGGGCTACAGTGAGACGTGCTCCTCCCAGTCCCCCCCTGCAAGTGCCCGGGGAAAACACGTGCAGGAAGGCCCTTGTGACTTGGAAAGGGGGCCAGAGAAGGAAACCCCGACGGAAAACCTCCCAGCACACGGGTCTTCCCGCTGGATCTGTGCTGCCCAGAGTGGAGGCCCCTGGCCGCAGGTGTGACTTAAACTTAAGCTGACACGAGTTAAAAATAAATAACGCGAAAGCAGCCGTCCCTCAGCGCTCTGGCCACACTCCGAGTGCTTGACAGCCAGTGGCTACCAATCTGGGCACTGCAGATCTAGAACATTCCATCGTTGTAGGATGTTCCAGGGGACCACACTGCTCTGGAAGGCGAGCTCCAGGAAGGCAGGATTTCTGTTCACAATGAATTCCCAGCACCCAGAACAGCCCCCGGCTATTCGTTTACGGGGACGGACGAAGGAAGGAACCAGATGCCTCCGCTGAGAAGAGCAGGAAGGGCTGGTCTTGGGAGGGGCAGAGGCCCGCCAGCCACTAGGAGGCCCCAGCATCGAGTCCCGAGCCGGCCAGGGCCAGCCCCGTTGCCCACCTGAGGGCCCTGGGCCGGGGGGGACCTGTCCCCAGCACCCCGACCCAGCAGGCCAGCTCTCTGTGCGAAGCAGCCAATTCCTGCCAAGACTCCGCCAGCCTTGGGGAGTCGGAAGAAGTCAGGGACACCCTGGTGCTCCCAAACCCCCTTCTCACGGCCTAGACTGACCGTCCTCCCCTCCCCACCTTCCAAGTCAGGGGCCCTCCGTTCCAGGGTGGGCAGGAGAGGGGGCACAGGTAGTGAGTTGAGGGAAAAGTACAGCAAAACAATTCGATTCTGGAGATCGCCAGGAGCCCCGCAGACCACAGGACTGACCCCCAGCTTGCCAGCAACGCTGGGGGGTCTGTGAGCCCAACACCCTCGGCCCTAGTGTCTCTTCCCACGCTGGGAAGAATGAGGCAGAAGGTGAGGCCTGGGCACACATCTGGTCTCCCTGGAGCTCGGCAGGAAGGGCAGGGTGGCCCTCGGGACACAGCCACTCCGGCGCCAGGAGCCCCCGTGTCCCAGGAGGGCACACAGCTGTGGCCGTCCCTGGGCCGGTGCCCGAGCCTGTCAGTCCCCTCACCGCATGCCGGCACCAAGCGTGTGGCTTTCTCCCATTGGTCCTCCCACCACCCTCTGTGGACATCTGGGTCCCCTCTTTCCAGGCTAGAAAACAGGTTCAAGAGAAAAAGTTGCTGGCAGTCATGGAGCCGGAAAAGTGGAGCAGGTGTGAGCCCAGGCCTGACCCTACGGCAGGTGCTTCCCACCAAGGGACAGCCAGACTGCTGTGGCCACCGCAATCCCGGCACCCACACGCACCCTCGGTTCCTCTCGCAGGCACACGCTCTCTCATGACACACGCGTACACACACACACATTTACACACGCACGCGTGCATGCACACACACACACACACACACACACACACGCTCGCACTGTGTCGTGTACACTCTCATTCACACGCCATGCTTTATAAATGTTATTTCCTTAGAGAATTGGCAAACACATACCAGGGATCCGCCCCTGCCAGAGATTCCTGGGAAACTGAACACACTAAGTTCTGGCCATAGGTCCTCTGGAGTGCGTCCAGAAACGCTAGGCCCCGCCCAGCCACCATAGGCCACACCCACCAGTGCCAGGGCCCCACCCAGACAGCCCAGGCCCCACCCACCAGTGTCAGCCCCACCCACCCAGTGCCCAGGCCCCACCCACCAGTGTCAGGGCCACGCCCACCCAGAGCCCAGGCCCCACCCAGCATCCAAAGCTCCCAGGTCCCCAGCCCTCCCCACCTGCACCAAGGCAGCGTCTGAGATAAGCCTGGGGCTCAGCGGAGGTGGTGTGGGCAGCCGACTCCTGCAGCTGACAACGGCCCCTCATGACCTAGAAGGGCCCCCAAACTCCCTCGCCCAGCAGGCACTCGGATGGCATCCTGGGTCTCCCAAACACACTCCTAAGCCTGGGGTGGGAAATCCCGGGGTGCAGATGCTCCAGCTCTGGCCAGGGGGTGGGCAGGGAGTCAGGAGGGGTAAGGGCAGAGGCAGGGGACACCGAGGTAACAGGAGGGGAGGATCCGGGGCCTGGAAGTCAGAAGCGGCGGGGTGGCTCTGGAGGCAGGGGGCTGCAGGTGCTCTTGGGGGCTGTCCCCAGCCCTCCCAGCCGCCCGACAAAGGCCTCCCACCCCCCGGGAACGTGCTCCCTGTTAACAGCGGCCACACAGACCCCACCGCCTGCCCGAGTTGATAGGAGATTTATGCAGCCTGCAGAGTCGGGAAACAGAAGTATTCCTGATAATACTCCTCGTCCCAGCAAAGGTCAGGGACAGGGCCTATCAATCCCGAGAAATAAAGAAGGTCCTGG
This sequence comes from Lemur catta, assembly GCF_020740605.2. NCBI lineage: Eukaryota > Metazoa > Chordata > Mammalia > Primates > Lemuridae > Lemur > Lemur catta. Next base: position 32,169,869 of record NC_059147.1, on the reverse strand, counting down.
TTTTGCTTGTTCTTCAGCCATGGAGGAGAAGAGCCTTTTTTAATCGCCTCATTTGGAGAGCGGGCTGGGGCTGTATGTCATCCGAATCACAGATTCAGCATTGATTGACCAGATGTGGGGGCTCGCTCAGGGCTCCTGAGGACCATAAAGCCGTTCCCACACTGGTAATTAGCAGCCTAGTGCCTGGGCTGGGGCACAGGCCCCCCAAGGCTCGCAGGGGTGGGGAGGGGGAGGAGGCATCAGCCATCCGGTGAGTGTGTGCTGGGTCTGCTCAGGTCCCGGCCGAGGGGCTTGATAGGGCCCCCCCGAGAGCAGCCAGACGGATGGCCCAATGCCACGTACAGGACACCGTTCTGCAAAGCTGGTGGCAGCCCCCAGCGCTGTATTCCTCCGCTCTGTCCTGGTGGGGAGCTGAGGGGGATGCAAGAAGCCATTTGGGCAGGGGGGTCACCCAGTGAGCCAAAGCTGACGAGGATACAGTCTCCTGTCACCAAGGGGGTGGGCAAAACACGGACTCCTGGCCTCTGAGGAGGATGGGAGGCACCCCTGCCTCTGTAGAGAGGGGCAGGGCAGGGCTGGCCAGGTGACTAAGGACGGGCAGCACAGGACAACATTCCAGCGTTTAGCAGCAAGGCCACACGCTGAGGCAAGGTCAGGGCTGCCTGTCCTGCGAAGCCTTCACTCCTCTGTTGCCAGGACGCGGGAAGACCTGGGGGGGGGGGTGGTGGCCCAAAGGAGGGTCCAGGAGGGCTCAGGGGTGGGGGTGGGGGTGGGCAATGGGCTCTTCCCTCACCAGCACCAAAGCACATCTTATCCACCAACGCAGACTAAAAGCACCTGCCCTGCTAGTACTGGCTCCCGGAGGAACTGCTGGGGCAGGAGAGGGTTCTCGGAGGCAGAACCTTCCTGGGGGTCCTAACACCCCCACTCTGGCCTCTGCTCACAACCAATGAGGGCCCTGAGCCAAGCAGCCCACCTCGCTCAGGCGTGTAGCTGGGCGGGAGGTGGGCGCGCCCCCAGGACCCCAGCAGGTGCACCGCGCCCCCTGCCCTCCCCCCGCGGGGCCCAACCACCCGGAGCCCCACATGCCCACGGCCGCTCGATAGGTTCTGCTGTGATGTGTTTTATGAACATGCAGATGGCGTGGCCAGGGCCGGGGGAAGGTTTTACCTTGGGATAAGAAATTAACACTGGCAAATAGCAAATTTAGTGCATGTATTTTCATTTTCCTAATACCAGCACCATCTGCTAGCAATCGGGGCTCCACATCGCCATTTCCCCCTTTATTCCTCCCATCCGCTTTTTTATTTATTTTTTTCATCTTCTGCAGACGGGCCCCTCTGGACACCGCCGGGGGTGGGGGGCTCATCACCGGGCTACATCCAGGCTGTGACCTGCACCCTGCACCCTCCCGCCCGAGGCCGGGGCCCGTCACTGTTTCTGTCTTCTCCAGGCTGCAAGAGATGGAGGTGCCCCCACCGCAATTGCACGCTTTACAGGGAGATGCAAGCCCAGAGAGCAAACAGGCTTCAACCAACCCTCGCTCCGAACCACACAGTGCAATAAAAGCGGCTACGTCAAGACCCCTGGGAGCGGTGGACATGTACTCCTCCCTGCTGCCGCTGGAATTATTTAAAATAAGACAGTTCGCTACTGTGCACTGTGCCCCGAGCTCACCCTGGTGGAGGAGTGGGGAGGAGCAGGGGCTGCAGGGGTTGCAGCAGGGCCTGGGGATGAGGGGCAGAGGGGGTTCCCACAACACAAGGAGAAAGCGGCTCCTCTGTGCCTGGCACATGGACAGGGTCTCGCGTGGCTGCCTTGGAGGTGGGCAGAGGGGATGGTTGCCACACGAGCAGCCACGGGGCAGCGCGGCGGGGCGCCAGGGGCCGGCATCCGGCCTGTGAGCGCGTCGAGGAGCAGCTGCGGCTCTTGGACACGAGGCCTGGCAGGGGGACAGCTGGTGTGGCCCGGCTCCCGGGAGGGATGGGATCCATCATGGAGCCCCTGGAAGAGCAAACACACCGGGGCCGACCTGCCATGGTTCTCACGGGACCGCCTGCGGGCTAAGCCCACGCAGAGGTTGGAGGAGGGCAGCGGGAGGGGCAGCCAGCACTCGGCACCGTCCTGTCAGAGCCGGAAGGATCCCTCGGCCGAGGCAGTGCTGGTGTTCTGGGCTGAATCGTGTCTCCCTAAATCCATGAGCTGAGGCCCTAACGCCAGCACCCCAGAACATGCCCCTGTTTGGAGCGAGGGCCGGTGCAGGTGTGATCGGTTAAGGTGAGGTCACTCCAGGGTAGGGTGGGCCTCTGATCCGGCGTGACAGGTGTCCTCATAAAAAGGGGAAATCTGGATGCAGAGACAGACAGGGGTAGGAGGAGGACGGCGTGAGGACACAGGGAACAGAGGGAACCAGCCGCAAGTGCTGTCACGGCAGCCCTAGGACACCAGGACAGCAGACCAGCCCTTTCTTGGACATCTGACTGGACACAAGCCTCAGCTTCTTCCTCTGTCAGATGGAGCCATCACTGTCTCACCTCACAGGTAATGGGTATGAAATGTACCACTGCCAGCAGCAGCCTCTGCTGTTCTGAGCGCTTTACCTTTAACCCCTGCAAGCCCCCTGCCACCCACCAAGATGTAGGTTCTTCTATTGCCCCCATTTTACAAGCAAGAAAACGGAGGCCCAGAGAGGTTAAGTAACCTGCCCTGGCTCACACAGCTAATACACGGCAGAAGCAGGAAGGGACCCCAGATGGGCTGGACCTCCGCGTCCACACTCCTCACCACGGCCCCATGTTGCCCCCCTAAGCAAAAGGCACATGTGGATCAGGGACGTGGCTCAGAGCCTGGCTTGGAAGCTGTCGGGGAGGGATGAAGCTGGGGCCATCACTGTGAGCTTCATGAACAAGGCAACTGAGTCCCAGAGAGGGGAGGTAACTTGCCCAGGGCCACAGGGGGAGAGGTGTCAGAACCAGGACGGGTCCCTCAGGGTCTGGGGCCGGACTGCAATGACTGGGGAGGGCCCCGCCGTGAGCTGAGAGACAGGCCAAAAAGTCTCCCTCCTCCCCCACCCCAAAGGGAGACAGAGCTGGGTAGAAAGTCACCCCCAAACCAACACTGTGCCAGGGCAGGAGTTTAGAGACACTTGCTGACACAGAGGAGAATCCTGCTGTCCTCAGTGCACTCTGACAGCGTCTCATGGTAGGGGCCTCCAAGCTTGGGGTCCATGCCTGGGTACCTTAAAAATGCCACCTAAGCTGCCACAGGAGGGCCACCAAAAAGGGGAAGAGAGGAGGAAAGCCCAAGGCAGACTGGGACTGGGCCCTTCTGGGAGCCAGGGCCTCCGAGCAGAGCTGGGAGCCATCCCGACCGGCTCCGGTCTCCGCAGCCCTTGGGGACCAACGGTAGAAACCTCTGGACCCGGGACTCCGGCGACATGTGGCCTAGGCAGAGCTGTGGACGGGCGCCTGGAGGCCAAGCACATTTATATTGTCCTGTCCTCAGACAACAGCAGGTGGAGAGCGGCAAAACGCCTCAGCAGCTGATCACGCCTTTTTTTTCACCCTTTAAAAAATGTCCCAGCAACTTTTCTTCGTCATCAGCGAAAGGGATGCTGCAGCCCCGCAAGCTGCATTTGGCCTTGAAGGCTGGGTCTGCGGGCATCGATCGCCGTGACCACCCGGACCACGCAGACCCAGGAGGCTGGAGGGGCTGGCGGAGGGAGGGCAAGGGCAGGCGCCCTGGCAGCCTCTGTACTGGCACGAGCTTCCTCCAGCAGCACGGCCCCCGCGCCCCCGCTTGGCCGCGCTGCTCCCACCAACTTTTCCGGCCAGAGGGAAGCCAGAGCATGAGACCAGAGGATAAAGTCTGATTTGAAAGAATTTTATCGCTCAGCCCAATGATGGCTTTAAATATTAAAAAGGCATAAAGCGGAGGGGGAACAGAAAACGGTACCAAGCACCAGCCTCCGACGGCTCCTGCCAAGCACGCTGCCATCCGAGAGAGAATGAGCGCCGGGAGGGGCGAGGGCTGGGGGACCGCGCTTGCCTCCCATCCTGGGGCTTCGCAGGCGTTTTCAAAGCAGCATCCTGGATCTCCCAAACCTTACCCGAGACAGGTAATACGTTCATTATTGATGGATCAGTACCCGGAGAGTGTAAATTACTGAAACAAACACGGCATAATTAGGGCATTAGAGGCAGCGTGGAGGGAAGGCGGGGCGTGCTACGCTTGGCTGTGGCTTTCATCTTTGCAGGTGTTCATCTTGGTCGTAGCCAGCAGCCCAGCCTGCTCACCATATGCACAGCCCGGCTAGCCAGTTCTCAGCTGGGAGGCCCACTGGGGACTCCCTCCTGCCCAGAGAGAGGGGAGCCAGGGGCCCGGACCGGCCAGGCATCTCGGGGCACACGCAGAGGGGCCGGGGGCACACGCACAGGCACGCACGCACACAAAGACCCACGGCCGGTCTGCGGGCGTGCAGCTGGCGAGCCTGTGTCCCCATCCCCATGCGTGCCCTCAGGATTTCATGACAAGAATGAAACTGATCAGGCAGCCTCTAGCTCCGTAATTAGGGCCAATTGAAGGAGACAAAGAAATCTATGGAGATCACAGTGGGAAGTGGTAGTGATGAACGCTGGCTTTGAAACAGCGTTTTGTACTCACTGGACCATCACGTCTTTACATAAAAGCCGCCTGCCTCCTCTCTCTCCCGCCCCTCCCCCGGAGCAGAGGCCGCGGGGAGCGGGCTCCAGACAGCCCCCCACCAACTGCCTTTTCTGGGTCAGGCCTCATCTCCCGTGGCACGTCAGGAGGAGGGTGGGGGGCAGGTCAGGCCTCCTCTTTTGTTGTTTCTGCGTTTTGGCAGTGGGAGAGGACAAAAGGGCGGGCATGAAAAGCCCCCCCGGGCTCTCAGATGCATCTGAATCACGGGGGACTCAGTAAGGGACAGTGCTGGGAGAGAACCCTGTCCCTGTGACTGGGTGCGTGTGAGAGTATATGTGTGTGTGTGTGTGTGTGTGTGTGTGTGTGTGTGTGTGTGTGTGTGTGTGTGCGTGCGCGTGTGAGAGTGTGTGTGTGTACTGGGGGATCCTGGGGGGCCCAGGGCCCTGGAATCGAGTCTGAAGCCCCACCCTTGCTCTTGCTTTACTCTCTAAAAAGTTCTGACATCAAAACCACCCCGGGCCTAGACCTGGAGGCCGTGGCTGTTGGGGGGCCCTGGAGGCAGGCAGAGAAAGGGGAGTTTCGGGGGACAGGCTGGGGCTGCTGGCAGAGCTGCAGGGCACACGGGCCAGGGCTGCCGTGCCCACGCGCCGAAGACCCGAGAAGGAAACCGCAGCCGAGGACTGCTGAGCTGCCTGTTGCCTCTGGGTGGGGCTCGGGTGGGAAGGCCGGCCGGGCAGGGCCTGCTGTCCTCTGGCTTCCAGCTGGAGACCCCCGGGACACCGCCCCTCGCAGGAAGGTGGCCGCTGGAGAGCTGGGAGCACACCCCGCTGGGAGGAGTTAGCAGCTCCAGGAAGCCGCCCTGGCTGGCATCCCCGAGACTGTGCCAACCTGCTCGAGCACGCATGTGTGGCTTCCCTCCCCGTGCCCACAGTAATCCTCCAACTTTACAGCAAATTATTAAAACTCACTTATATTTAATCTGCCTTCTGGAATTAATTGAATTTTTACGCTCAGCAAATGCCACAGTTTGTGCTGCCTCCCGATCGCTGGCTCGGAACAGCTAAATGACAAGGCGGCCGACCAACCGCAGGCTGCGCAGACGGGCTCTGGGGGCGAAGAGGCATTAGGAGGCGAGGAGGGGGCTGCACAGGACGGCCCCATCCCCACCCGACCCCTGAACCGTGGAGAACAGAAGCTCAATTTATCTATCAACCCAGGGAGGCCCGAGCTCAGGGCGCTCCGGGCGGGCCACGTGGGGGTGCCACTGTGCCCAGGAAGCAGGCCAGGCAGAGCTCCTCCCTGCCAGCGGGGGTGCTCCCAGGTGATGGCGGGGCCAAGTGACCACGCTCTGGCCGGTCCCCAAAGTGGCTCCAGGCAGCCATTCCCTTTCCTGCACGTGGCGTTCCCAGGAGCCCAGCACACGGGCTTCCCCAGCCCCCGGGAGCCCCAGCCAACTTTTGCAGCGGGAGTTCCACCCACCCCAAGGCGTGGAGAATCCAAGGTCACACTGAATACTGGCACGCTCTGCAGAGACGCATTAATCTGGAGAAGGAGGGGGGTGACACCTCAGGAGGGAGGAGGGGCAATGTTTTCAGAGCCCCGTTGGGGTGCTAAGTGCATCTCTTCCATGTGCCAGGTTCGGAGTCTCAAGTGAGATGACACCAGGGCCCTGCAGAAGTGGCTGTGTCCCCTACCCGCCACCCCCGCGGCCCACGACCGGAGGGCTGGGCCAGGTCTCGCAAGGCCAGCGCCCCCCTCTGCCCTGGGCACCCCCACCCGGGCTGTGTCTGCTCCTTCAGTCTGGCTGGTCATCCACTTGGGGTGGGGGCTTGGGAAGATGCAAACCCCCAGGCCCCACCCCAGATCCTCTGAAGGGGACTTGCTGGCGGGCAGGAGGCCTGGGGGAGCTGTATCTTTTTCCCCATAAGTCAAAGAATGCATTTGGATTTTTTTTGAATCTGGAGAGATTCAGATGCAGCTGAAACTTCAGCAGGGGAATGTGCAACCCTGGGGGGCCAGATTCCACTCCTCTGCCTGTGGGAGCGGGGAGCTGGTGGGGGGCGGGCAGGGGGTGAGAGGTCGGCCTGAATCACCCTGAGAGTGAAAGTTCCAGGCAACTGCACGTGAGGTGCCGCCAGCCAAAACGCACGCCACGTTCAGTCCCCGGGGTCAAACACAGAAGATAAGGCAAGGCTCAGCTCCCACGGCACGGCCACATCACTCTCCCACGCACGCCTGCACACGTGCACACACACGTGCGCATCCGCACACACGGGCTGAATCCCACGGGAGGGACGGGCACGCGGGACCAGGTGCTCTAGGGTCCTGCCTTGGGATCCTTCCCCACAAGGACTCCCATAAACCGCTCTCCAGAAACAGGAGTGGGCCCAACAACCCCCTTCCTCAGCTCCCCAAAATCCTGATCCTAAAAAGCCCACCCCCACCCCAAGTTCACTCTGGCTTCCACGCGTGCCTGACCCATCAAGACTCAGCAAAGTTACCTGGGCATTGTCTTGGAGGCAGAAACATAAAAAAAGGAAAAAAAAAAAAAAAAAAGAAAGAAGAAAACATTTTTTTTAAAAAAGACTCAGCAAAGAGGACTTCCTCCCAGACTGTCCCCGTCCAGGTCGGAGCTTGGAATTCCAGACCCTCAGCCACCGGCATCGACACCATCCATGCCATTAAAGTCTGTCCTCCCCACCTGGCCAGCTTCCCAGCAGCTGGGGGCTGCGGGGGCTCCCCCTCTCTCAGGGCGCGTCCTCCACCAGCCCCTCCCCGCTGGAGAAGGGAAGCCCCCGCAGTCCCCTCTGCCCCCGGCCAACGGCTTTAACAAAACCTTATTAAGACCACTCTCCAGAGTCAAGCCCGGGGCCTGGTCTTTCCCAGAGGCAAAATCAACCAGCCACCCTCCCACGCACCCGACACACTGCCTGCCAGGACAAGAAAATAGCGCCCAGGGGTCGCATCTGGGCCTCAGTGACTATACTCTGCTCAGGCTGCAGCTTAAACCACAGAAACTCATTTTCTCGCAGTTCTGGAGACTCCTGGGCCAAGACCAAGGGGCCGGCAGGGACAGTTTCTGGGGAGGGCTCCCGCCTTGGCTTGCAGGTGGCCGCCTTCTCCCTGTGTGCTCACCGGGTAGACACGGCAGCTCTCTGGGGTCTCCTCTTACAAGGACACTAATCCTATCGGGTCCGCAGCCCACCCTAAGGGCCTCATTTAACCTTAATTACTTCCTTAGAGTGACTTTGGGGAACACACGCGTTCAGTCTGTAACAGAGACCCCAGACAGACATTAGCCACCACCCCAGGCTGTGTGACCAAGCAGGAGACCCGAGCCTCTCTGGGCATCGGCTGGGGCATGAGTCAAATGGGGCTACATGTGTCCCCCTGGCTGAGGACAGAAGGGGCCAGACCAGGTTTGAGGGCCTCAATGGCAGGAAGCAGCCAAGTTTGACAGGGAGGCAGAGGAAGACCAGCCCCCCTCCTTTTCTGGGGTTTAGTGATGCCCAGCTTTCAGGGCTCCCCAGCCGCTGGCCAAGGCCTCTTGCATCTCAGGGCAGGGGCCCCACCGGCATTCCTTGCTCACTCATACACTCTGAACTCACTCTTTTCCCCTCTCGCCGTATACTTCCCCGCTGCCAGACTGGAACTGGAACGTCTACACGGCCCACAGCCTCCGTTTGCTCTTCTTTGCCTCCCGGCTGCCCCCAGGAGCCCAACAGACGGCTACAGAATGGACATTTAGAGCAGCTCAGTCCAGAAGCCAAGCCAAGTTCTAGCCACAGGGCCTTTGCATTTGCTGTTCCTGGCACAGGGCATGCTCTTCCCCACAGATCTGCCTGGCCAGTCCGTGGGAAACCCCTCCCGCCCCTCAGCCCCTCCCAGCCCCTTCCCTGCGCTGTCTTGCTCGGCATCCCACACATGTATCCTACCACCCCATCACCAGGGCAGGCCCAGACGCTTGGGGACTCAGGGACTCGTCTGTCTGGTTTGGTCCCGGGCTCTCCAGTTCCTAGAGCAGTGCCTCGCGCACAGTCGGCGCTCAATAAATGCGGTGAGCTCCCCATCCACGGAGGTATTTCGAGCAGAGCCTAGGTGATCTTTCAGGCTCAGCTCTGACCTAAGACCTGGTAGCTCTGCGGCTTCCTTCCTGGCCCAGAATGAAGAGGAGCCCACCAGGAGCCCTGGCCCAGGAGCTGAGGTGGGGCTTCCGCCACGCAATAACACAGAACACCAACACTAAGTGGATCCGCCAAGCCTGGGGAACTCTCCCAAGCCCCAGGCCCCTCGCGAGCGACTCTGCGGTCCCTGGATCTCCAGGACGCGTCTCTTTGACCCCTGCCCTGCCCGTGCAGTCCCCAGCAACAGGGCCAGGCCGGATTACCATACATTAAGACATAATTACGCTGCGGAAATTTACAACACAAAGAGCCCTCCCCAAGTTGGCTGCAGAGGGATTCCAAGGATACAAAGTGTTGCTGTGTCTGCCACGACCCGAGCAGGCCACAGCCAGAATTTCAAAAGTGGGTGGTTAGTTTTTGCAAAATCCCCATTCCACCCTCCAGGCAGAAGCCCCGCCTCCAAAGAGGGGGCCGCTCTACCCAAGCCCCGCCCAGAGGGGAGGGCCCTGATGTTGCAAGCCCCGCCCAAGGAGGAAGGCCCACTCCACCCCAAGCCACGCCCAAAGAGGAGGGTCCTCCCCATCACCCAAGCCCCACCCCCAAACCCACTCTGGTTCCTCTGAGCCCAGAGGCTCTAAGCTGACCCCTCTGGGGGTCCTGCTTATTCTCTCACCAAGTCCTCTCTGTTTAGGCTACGAAGCCTAAGGGCAGAAGGCATTCAACTAACATTTCCTGAGCCCCTGCTGTGCCTGAAACTCTGTTAGTGTTAGGATGCCACAGAGAACAAGACAAACCAGATCTCTCTCTGATCTAGGGGAGCTTGCAGTCCAATTTGAGAGACATGATAAAACATCCCAGAAAGATGCACGTCAGGTGCTGCACACCTGACACAAACAGGATGGGTGAGAGCGACCAGGGTGCACAGTGGGCAGAGAACCTCCGGAGGTGGGCAGCATTTGAGCAGAGGCCTGACCGAGCAAGGGGCAGGACGTGCAAAGGCCCTGAGGTAGCACTGTGAACAGCAGGGCCTGCAGCAGCTGCAGAGAAGGTTGGCTGTTACTCTCAGGAGGGTTTTGGGCAAGGAGCCACACGACCTAAGTAAGGACCACTCGTCCTGCCCTTGTGTTCGGATCCTACTTCTACCGCTTCCTGGCCGTAGGACTCTGGGCAAGTGGTTAGCCCTTTAAGCCTCTATTCCTCCCTGCAAATTAAAAACAGCAACAACAGCTACCACATACTTGTCAGGTAGAACAACAGAATGTCAGCAAAGGACCACGCGTGTGAGGGAGGAGGAGCCTCAGTCGCCGCATCTGTGAAATGGGCACCAGCAGGCATCGCTTGGCAAACAGGCACAAAAGCCCAGTGGCCTGTGCCTCTGCCTGTCATTCCGGGAGCCGAGGCATCTGTGGCCCAGAGTTCCCACCCAGCTGCCAACATTATCAGTGGCACTAAGGTGGAAAACCTGATTAGGGGATTATTTATCCCTCCAGCCATGAAAACCAGGGGCAGCCGCACAGCAAGCAGCTGTCCTGGAGCCGCCCGCCCAGGTGTCAACACACAATCTCTGGGCGGCTCAGGCGTCCCGGGGAGAGGCCCTGCCAATCACCCTCAGCCTGCCGGTGCCAGCCAGCGTGGGAGCTGGGAGGGGCCGGCGCTCATCTGGAGAATCAGAACTGCAGGCCTTTCACCGGCTTCCTCTGGAGGGAGAACAAAGGCCAGCGGCCTCCCAGAGCCAGGTGGCTGGCAGCTAGGAAAGAGAGGCTCAGAGAGGGGAAGGGACTTGCCTAGAGCCACACAGCAAGGCAGCAACCCCAGGCTCTGCAAAGGGCCTGGCCATGAGGAGTTGGCCCCGAGGCACGGCTGAGACATGCGAGAGCTGCAGCCCCCAGCAAGCTGTGGGAAGAAGGAGAAACCTGAATCAGGCCCTTATCTCTGGGGGTGGAGGGGGACCCCAGCTTCTCCCTGAAACTCCTGGGCAAAGGTGGAAACACCCATCAATTTCTAAGTCAAAGACGGCGCTGCCTTCCGAAGGGTGTCGTTCCTGGGAGTGGGTGATCGGGGCCTGCCGGGTGACCCTCCACCTCTGTGCCGGGCTGCCTCCTCTGTGGATGGGGGTAATCACAGCGCTGCCTCCCAGGGCGCAGAGCGGGGTGAGCCCAGGGCGGGGGACTCACTGGGGCTGTTTCAAACAGAGGTGCCACAGCTGCTAAGCTAGGGGCTGGGGGGGCCTTGTCACAGCAGAGCCGCTCTGCCTGGCTCTGAATCGCTTCCTCACAGTCACAACAGATAAAAACGAAAGTGCCCTGAACACACACCCCACTTCTCCCAGAGGGTTGGGTCCTCCCCTCCTCCTCGGGGAACTCAACGTTAGGCAGGCCCGGCACCTCCAGGTTCTGGGACCCCAACTTCAAGGACATCGCCCACCAGGCACCATGGAGAGAAGCCCAGAGGAGAAGACCCACATCTGCTCCTAGCAGGACGCCCTGGGGGCAGGCCACCTCACCCCCAGGACCTCAACTCCCCGTCTGTGACAGTCCAGGTACTGTGACCTGAAGCCCCCAGACAGGGCCTGCAGTCAGGAAAGGACCTGCCAGCTTGTGCTCCAAATGGGGTAGGGGCTGCTGTGACACCCAGTGACAACCCAGGGTCCCCAACGTACGTCCCTTGGGTTTTCCAGTGACAAAGCAAGATGGAAGCACAGTGTTCACAGGTCACACCAGGATGTCAGCTGCCAAGCAGGCTTGGAACCCGAACTGCAACCCTCCCCGGACCCCTCGGGAAGGGACAGGCTTTCTAAAACTCCACATCAGGGACTCACAACCCTTCAAAAAAAATGTCCCACAATACCCATGACATACCCTGTGCTCTTAGGAGGGCTGAGTCTCTGGAAAGAAAACGTCTGGGGACAACATCCCCCAGGAGGCGGGAGGACAGAGGAGGATCTAGAGGTAACTTCCCAGACACCAGCTAATCCCAGACACCGCACTCACCCAGCTGCCCTTCGGCCACTGGGGCTAAGCAGCTGGTCCAGGGTCCCGGCCTCTAGCAGGAACCAGCCACCAGAAAGGGGGTGCCCAGGGTCCCAAGACTGCAGGGGAAGGGACAGCATTTGGCTTCTGTCTGCTTTTAAAAAGCAAAGCCCCCTCTACGCTCATTCCATTCAAAGTCCTTAAAGAGATAAACTACTTCCTTTTAGATTCTGTAAAAGTCCATTTATTTTCAAATTCCAGTTACGGCGGAGACCACATCCCTTTAAATGTGCCTTTCCCTCTGGAATCCAAGTGACTCAGAAGCATTTGGTAATATTGTGTATTAAGGACGCACCATAAAAATAAATTGCATTGTAAAAGTGGCCTCTTAACAGACAACCTTAGCTCCAGGGTTAAATGTCTGATTTCATACTGTTACCCACAGAGAGATCAGATAAATCAAAGCACACCTGGCATTCCTGGCCCTGCTCTTGTGGGAGTCGGCCCGGCACGGAATGGGTTAACCAGGGCCCTAGGACGAGAAACCTCTTCCAGGTACCACTCCTCTGCGGAGGCTGCAATACCAGGAGCATCTTCAGGACCAAATGCTCCGGAAGACAGCTGTCAGACACATTAAAAAACAGAAAGGGAAAAAAAAAAAAAAAACAGAAAAAAAAACCCAACAAAAAAAACCGAGGCAACACACCAAATGCCAAAATATAATGAAAATTCAAACAGCTAAAACAAATATAACCATAAAAAGACTGGAATCCTAGAAAAGCGATCTCTACAATTAAGCAGTTTTCTGCTATATAGTGATAATCACCTAATTATACTATTAATGACAGTTCAACCTGCTTTGAAATAAAAGGACATTCTTCCATAACAGGATGCCAGCTGTTGGTTACAGATGTCAAACATCTTTAAAGCATTATTATTAAGGGGGAGGAAAAAAAAAAACCCTATAAAATGAACACATCCATATTCGCTTCACCACCCCCCCACCATGAAAAAAAGAATCGCAATTAGCCGTGTGCTTTTGCGGTGCCCAAGTGAAAAAATAAAAATAAAACCTAAAAGCCCAGGCAGGAGACCAGAAACCAGGGGAGCGGAGAGCGAAGCCAGTCCCCGCTCCCCGGGCCCAGCCACGGGGACACGGCACCCGCAGGACACCCGCAGGACGCGAGGAGGGTCTGTGTGTATTTTAACAGCATCTCTAATTCCTTCCAATGAAATAATCTCCGGAACCAGGATGTTTATGCCGGATAATAGATCTCCCAGCGATCCTGCCAGAACTCCCCCAGTAAACATGCACTTAGCCACAGCCAGAGCTGGAAGAGCGGCGGGTCGGGTCGCGGAGGTGGCTGCAACCTGCCCGCCCCGGCCCTGCAGACATATGCTCGGCCTTATTCGCTGCCAGTATTTCTTCAAACCGTGTGCGCCTTTGACATTCTGGAGCGCCAAGGTGTAATAAATACCCAACTTTGTCTTCTGACAATAGGCAGCCACATTTAATTAACTGGAGCGTAAAAGCCGGGGGCGGGGGAGAGGGGCGCGGGAGCCGCGACACAGCGAGGGGATTAACCTTTTAAGCAAGCTGCTGGCGGGGCAGGGGGGCCGCCGGCCCTGTCGGGAGGGTGTGGAGACAAGCTCGCTCCATCTCAAAAGGGGGCGCGTGGGGTTAAATCCCCTGCCTGCCAGGGGAGCGGATCCGGACAGATAACCGGGCAGGCTCCGGCAAGGAGCCCCCCGGGGCCGGGGCAGCGGGACGGGCCAGGCTGGCTCTCACCCTGGCTGCAGCTGGGAGGGGAGACGCAGGGGGCCTGAAGCATGGGAGAAACCCACCCAAATCCCAGCAGGGCTCAAAGCGGGCAGACTGGCTCTGTGCCTTCCGGAAAACACATGTGCCACATTCCAGACCTGTGCCCTCTCGGGCCCTTGGCATCGTGACCCGGGTGTCCTTGGAGGCAGGGCGGAGGGACCCGGAAGGGAAGTGTGTGGCTTCTGGATCCCTTCTGTAAGGTCACTGCTGTGGCCTCCTGACCCCGGGGCCCTGTCAAGAGGCTCCAGGAGCTGGGCTGCGGCTGACGCACAGGCACTAAGCCGCGGGCTTTAATGGGATAGCAGAGGCTGTGTCAGAGGGCAGGGCCGGCTTTGGGAGCTGCTGAAAGGCGCAGCCTGGAGTCGGGAAGAGCCCACCTAGCGAGGCCCCGAACGTGCTGCGTGACCCCAGGCAAGTCACTTGCCCACTCTGGGCTAGCAGCCCAACCATGGACACTGGGATTTTCCCAGGCTGGCTTCCCACTGCAGAGCTGAGGAAAAGCATTCTGGGTGCCTGCTACCGAGGGTCATTTATCCAGTTTACAACTTCCACGGCCCTCAATAGCTTCCTTTCTCTCCCACAAGAGCGCCGGGCCAAGCCAGCTCTGCACCAGCTGGACACCCTCCAAGAAAAACTCCGGCTCCGGGGGCTGCTGGCGAGAGCCAGACGGGAGGCCCAGCCCCCGCGCCCACCACGTGGGGGGGAGTGGGCCCCTCCCAGGCCAGGCCCCCAGAGGCTGAGCTGACAGGATGTCCCCCCGGCACCCATATTCTCCTGTGATTCCCACCCAGGGAGGGTGACAGCTGTTACCCAAAGCCCTGGTCTCTTTTTCTAAGGAATTCAGCTTTGGAGAAATTTCTCCTGAATTCCTAGGAAGTTCCCCTGAAACACAGGGAGGACACTCACTCACACTGAGTCCAGTCTGAGCCACCAGGGGCCAGAGCGGGGGAAAGGCGTCCAGGGCACAGACTGGCAGAGGCCAGGGCACCTGCTGGCCACCCACTCTGATGGGCCCTGGTGTCACTGTTAACAGCACCTACAAAGTCACCATTGAGCTCAAGAGTTTCCAAGTAAAGTGGTACTTAATGCAGAGAAACAGCAGGTCCCCAGGACACGGCTCCATTTCACAGCTGGGAAAACCAAGGCACAGGGAGACACTCCGGCAAGAGGTTCGGCACAGAGCTACCGCACGATCCAGCAATTCCGCTCTAGGTACGCGCCCAAAAGAAATGAAAACATACGTCCCCACAAAAACGGGTACACGTACGTTCATGACCGCATTATTCACAATTGCTAAAAGTGGAAGCAACGCAAACGTCACCCACAGATGCGCGGATCAAAACGTGGTCCATCCACACAACAGAACATTATTTGGCTGTAAAAGGGCATGAAGCACCGATACACGTTACAACATGGATGACCCTTGAAACGTGACGCTAGCGAAAGAAGCCGGACACGCAGGCCACGTGTCACATGATTCCATTTGTATGAAACGTCCCCAACAGGCAGATCCGCAGAGGCAGAAAGCAGAGGGGGGTGGCTGCCAGGCCTGGGGGAGGGAGAATGGGAGACACGGCTAATGGGGGGGTTTCTCTTGGACACACGAGAAGTTCTCTTGGAACTACACAGCAATGGCGGGCGTCTACTTTTGTGAACGGATTAGCGTAATTTAATGTGCTGAATCGCACACTTCCAAGGGTGACTCTTACCCTATGTGAATTACTATCTCAGTCATCGGGGAAAAAACCACTGGGACTCCAGGAGGTGAAAGGACCTGTGTGAGGTGTCACAGCTGGGGGTGATGTCACACGCTGGGCGGGAGCTGTCACCCTGCGGTGGGGCTCTTGCCTCTAAGTTCGAATCAGTTGTGTGCCATGATCCTGGGGGAGAGGCGGTAACTGAGAGGCTGGAAACAGGGGGCTCAGAACTGCCTCTGGAATCAAAACGTCAAGGTTCAAACCCCAGCTCCACCACTTAGTAGCTGTGTGACCTTGGGCAAGTCACTTAACCTCTCTGTGCTTTAGTCTCCTCCTCAGTAATTGGGACTGGTGGTAACACTTCCTGTCTGACAGGGTAGGGAGGGTTCGATGAATCAAGCCATGAGAAGCCCCTTAAAGTCCTCGCCTGGGATCTCAGGTGTCCCCAGAAGCAGACGCCACTGCACCAGGAACAACTCTCTAACGTGATCAAAACCTCCTCCTCCCAGGCCGAGTTCCCTGGACTTCCAGGCCTTTGCGTGTGCGGCTCCTCTCTCTCGGGCGCTCCAAGTGTCATCGGCAGACCCTCCGAGTGGGCTGCCTCCAGGGACAGATGGAGGCCCCACCTCCGTTCCGGAAAGCACCCTGACATCTCACAGCTCCCCTTTCTCGGATCTTCCCCAGCACCGGGAAGACGCCACTGAGGCCCGGTAGCAGCACGGCCCCCCAGGGCGCGGGGAGCCCTCAGAGACCCAGGGAGGGTTCCAGGGCAGCCTGCCTCCCGCCCTGCCAACCTGGGCACATCATTAACCCGCTCTGGAAAAGAAGGGTGACGCCCCGTGTGCCTACACTGCCCAGGGGAGGGGGGTGTGCCACTAGGCACTAGCATTGTTGTTCTCCGGGTCCACCTGGTCCCCAGATCCAACACCACGTGACAGTGGAAACCACTCCTTCCTTCACGAAACTGTCACTTGGTGGTTTCTGCCCCCACCCCCCGCTCACTTCCCCATTTCATAGACAGACACTGCCACCGTCTCTCAGACCCCAAACATGTCCCCCACTGCCTGCTCTCTCAGACCCCAAACATGTCCCCCACTGCCTGCTCCTCCCGGCCCGGCGCCCCCAGGACGTTCCGCCAGCCTGACCATGGCCACAGCTCCGCTGCCCCTCCCCTGTCCCCTGTCCCCGGGCCTCAGGCCCTCCTGTGCTTGATGTCAAAAGGTCGGCTGGGTCCCTCCCTCCAGGTTCCTGTGGCCCCAAACGCAGCACGGAGCCCCTCTAGGGTCCGGAGAGCCTCCCCGAGAAGACCCAGTGACTGTCCCCAGCCCTGGCTGGCGTCCCTCCGAGGGTCAGGCCCAGCCTTCCATCTTTTGTGGCCGAGAGAAGCGCCGTCCAGTGGAACTTTCTGTGACGATGGGAACGTCTGTGTGCTGCCCAGTGGGGCGCTTACAGCGAGGCTGGGGTGGCTGACAAACTGAAGCTTTGGTTTTGTTTTATTTTAATTAATTTAGTTTTAAGCTCTGATGATCACATGTGGCCAGTGGCTACTACATCAGGCGGTGCAGGTCCAGCCCCCGGTGACTCTCAGTCCGGCCCCCAGGGAGGGAAGTTCCCACTGGGCTGGTTAGACGCCCTCAGACCCACCAAACCAGAACCCGCCCTTTAACAAGAGTCCGGGTCGGGTCAGTGGAGCTCACCGCCCAGCCTGCAGCACACAGAGATGAAAACCTCTCCCCTCTTCCCACTTCCCTTTATCTTGCCCTTTCAAAACCCACCAACTCTTCAGAATCTGCTGTAAGCACCACCTCCTGCAGGAAGTCCTCCCTGATCACGCCAGCCAAATGGGAACTTTCCATCCTCCTCCCAGTGCCTGGAGTCATCTGTATCCTTCCAGCCCTCAGAAACCCGCAGTCAGGCCACTCCCCAATGAGCACACCCCCCCCCACAGGTACCGAGCGCCTCCACGGTAGGACCTGTGGCTTACTTTCAACCCTCCCCCCCGGCCCCTCCCGGGCCTGGCACCAGCAGGTGCTCAGGAACTGCCCTGGCAGTTGCAGTTGCAAGAAGCCAACGTCTCTTTCCAAACTGGGCGAGGAGAACAGAGCCGGCTGCAGGCTGTTCGTTTGGCTGCTGCTCCCACGCAGCTCGCCCCACCGGTCTGACCCGCCGCTGCCTCTGCCCAGAGCCCGGCACCCGGGAGGTGACAGAGCCCTGAGTCAAAGGCATCAAAATCAGGATGAAAAGCCAGGCAGGTGGAGCGATTGGTTTCAATAAGCCACATAAAACCTCACATGCCTTCCACGGCCCCTCAGCAGGCCAGGGTCAAGTGCCAGGACGATCAAGGCCCCCGAGAGCCACGGCAGAGGCAGGTCAGGGCAAGGTCGTTCCCACCCTGAGCAGTCCGTCTCCCGAGCACAGGTGTGGCGGCCTCACACGCTGAGAGGCTCTGAGGATTTCCCCAACACCAAGGCCCTCGAAGGCCAGCGCTGGCCGAGTGCCAAGGCCACGCAGAACTCCCCCGCCCTGGAGGAGGCCCTGGAACCAGCCCGTGTGCCTGGGACTCGGGCAAGCGACCTCCGACCCCATCTGGCTGCCCAGCCCTGGAGACCCGCCGCTCTGAGAAGCCAGTTCAGCCTGGGAACCCAGGGCCGTGGTTCCTATCTCGGCTCTAACCCCGGAAGCCGCCAGAAATGTCGCTTTTCTTTGTCCTCCTCCTTCGAGAGGTGAGATTGAAACCCCCACCTCCACCCACTGGGGCTCAGACGGGAAGTGGCCTCGGCTCCAGGCAGAGGCGGTCTCCGGGGTTGCGATACACGGGCCTGTCCAGGCTGAGGGCAGGTGCAGAGCCCCCCCGAAGAGACCCAGGAAACCCACACAGGCCTCGTGCGGCCTCCGAGCCTCCCCCACGGCACGACACTGCGGGCGGTGTAAACTGACATCATCGGTTACCAGGAAGCGGGAAAGGCCCACGTTAACACGAGACCCGGTGTCGGCATGACCCGGGGGCGCCGGGGCGTTCCTGCCCTGAAGCTCCGATCCCAGGGGGAAGGTGACAATGACGATCACACCAGTAGCTGATAAACCCTCACTGAGAGCCCGGGACACCACACTGAGCACTTGGAATGTAAAAGCCTTTGAATGCCCAGAGCCGCCTCATGAGTAAACTGAGGCACAGAGCTTAAGTACCTTGCCCGAGTTGTCACAAGGAGAAAAGGCAGAGCCAGGATCTGAACCTGACTGCCCGGCCTCTGCGCCCACGAGCTCAGCCACCAAGCCACGCTCCCTATAGACAAGCAGCCACGATGGCAGGTCCCGCTTGCTTACTGTGTACCTGGGAGCACAGAGTGGGGAGACCCAGTCCCAACGGGGTGAGTCCGGAAAGGTTTCCAGACTTCTGAGCTCGGCCTGGACAAAGGCGTGGGGGAGCGGGAGGCAGACGGTGAGGCAGGCAGGTGTCTAGCCAGGGCCTTCCCTCCCGTGCTAGGAGGCTGGGCCGTGTCGGGGGCAGAGGAGAAGCAGGACCACGCTGCAGATGCCAGCTCACTGCTCTGAGCAGGTTCGCCCGTGGGCCGCGGCTCCCCCACGCTCCACCTGGAAGGTAACCGCAGTCACGCTGACTGGTCACTTTCCAGAACTGGAGACACCTGCTAACGGACCCTCATGCCGATGGGGTCCCCAGCACTGAGCTCCAAGAGGCTCTGAAAGGGAGCGGGGCCAGGGGGGAAGGGGCTCCCGGCTCTTTCTGTGCAGGGATCACCACTACAGCGACTCCACAACGGGAACGGACTGCTGTGAACCTGGGGGGCCAAGAACCCCCTGACTTCTCCCCCTCCAACCCGCCACCCCAGTCCCAAGCTGGTCGCAGCCCTGGCCCTGGTCTAGCTGCAACTGTGCTAATGAGCTGTGAGCTGTCCGCCCCACCCAGGACGGGGAAACTGAGGGAGCACAGGGCAGGGTTTCCCAGGGGCCGCCGCCCGGGAGCCCGCCCTCCCGTATCTGGGTCAGCGGGCGGGTTGCCTGCTCCAGCCACCGACCCAGCCCACGCTGGATCTGCCATGAATATTCATGAGCCTATCCGGTTCCACACTTTCATTTCTGGCCCAAATTAATAATTTACCATGGAGTTTCATAAAATCAGACATAGCTCATTAGCAGCTCGCCCAAAAGGCACTCCTGTCTTCCCAAGGATCCCGGTCTTGCCCCGTGACAAGCAACAACGCCCTTATATTTTCAGAAACGACCCGAGTTGTCACTGTCACAGAACCTGACACTGGGGGCTCCCGTGAGCACGAAGGCGGCCCCACCAGGGCACCGAGGCCTCTGCTCGAAGCTCCCGCCTCCGTCTCCAGGAAACTCTAGACAGGGACCCTGGAGGAGGATGCCATCTCTCTCGCCTTAGGCACCGCCACACCGTCCTGGACGCGCGGGCTTCGTGGGGGTGCGGGCGGGTGCAGTGTGTGTGGCTGACCGCATCTTCCAGAAAGACACCATCAACATCTCCCAGGCCCCACGCTCTTCTAGAACACTCCTGTGCCCCGCTCAAGGAGTAGAGCCCAATTCTCCTCCAAACAAATCTGGGTGGGCTCGTCCCTCACTTGTACCCAACAGAATGTGGTGTGACGACATGGGCCGTCCGAGGCTAGGCCCCAAAAGGCCACGCAGCTTCCTCCGTGGGAGCCGGGACCTGCCTTTGGAGCCCAGGCCGCCATGTTGTGAGGAAGCCCCAGCCACGCTGAGCGTCCGGCCAGAGACGGCCTTCAGGTGACTCCAGACTCAGGCCAGCAAATCGCCGCCCCCTCCTGTCTTCCCAGCCAGGGCCCCGGGCACCGCGGACCAGAGACCAGCCACAGCCCACCATGCCCATTCCGGATTCCTGGCCCGTGGAATCTGGGAGCAAAATAAAACAGTGTTTTATGACCACATGTGTCTTTATGAAGTCTCCCTCCATCCCCGGGAGTCCCCTGCAGACCCACCCATCAGCCCCCAACTGGCCATGTGACCGGCCCACCCATGGCCCGGCACCCTGCGTTGGCGCTAAAGTAAACATGGCTTAAGATTAGCCTATGAGTGAGACTTTCCAAAAGGGAAACCGGGTGGGGGTGGGGGGACGAAGGTGACACCTTGTCCCTGGGCCCTGAAGATCTAAGGTAAATGCTGATGACACTTGCAGGCTGCTGTGACCCCCCCAGGCAGCTGCGGCCCTGCCCCCTCGCCCTCCGCAGCAGTTCAGTGAAGACCCCGCTTTATCTCCTCCTCCCCTTCCTTTATGTTCTCTGCCGGCCCCCCTTTCTCTTGTCAGATAATCACAGGAAACCAGCAAACGGTTGACACAGTTACCAAGACGACCGAAGTTAGGACTGGCAGGGAGGTCTGAAAGCTAATCCTAAATGAATTATAGGACAAGAGTGACAAGGGGAGGGGAGTGTCGGGCCCAGTTCAAAGAAGGCCCCCGAGTCTGAGAGACAAGGTGCCGTCTGCTCGGGGCTCTGGCTGCAGGGTCTGTCACTTGCTGGCGCTGGCGGGTGACACTGGAATCCTCTGAGGGTGGGGAGGTTGAAGGAGAAATCTACGATGATGAAGTTCTCTGCAGAGCGTGGTCTGGCCCACGACGCCCTCCGTGCCACGAACCTCAAGGCCTCGGGTTGACCCAGCGCAGCTCTTCTGACGTGGGGGCAGCGGGGCCGGGCCCGCGCCACCTCACCAGGGAGGTTCCGCTCCTTCTTTATTTATTTAGAACTCGCCACCGTGTGAGCAGGGTGCTGCGAAGGGCCCCGGCTGGCTGACAGCCATTTCGGGGGTCTGAGCTCCTCGAAGGCCCCACGGTGGCCCACAGCGATGCCCTGCCTGCCCGGCCCACCACCTCCATCGTGACGCGGCCGGGTCTCTGGGGAAGGACTCTCTTCCCTGACGCCTGTCTGGAATCCAGAGACGGGGGCAGCACAGAGCACAGCCAGGAACTATTAATCCCAACGGTCACTGCAGCCAGTGGCCCTGCAGCACTTGGCCGGCGCCTCTCGCCGGCTCACTCAGACGGCCCTAGGAGGCAGGCAGCACTGTTGGCTCCATTTAACAGACGAGGAAACTAAGGCCCAGAGAGGGTAAGTAACCTGCCCAGAGCCACACAGCCAGGAAGGAGCCCACTGCTCTGACCCGAGTCCCTTGCTTAGGCAGCGCTGCAGCATCAGAAAAGCTTGCTGACCTTGAACCAGCAAGGCCTGCAGGCAGACCCCGCAAGGACACCCCAAGAACCCCGGCTGTCGGGGCCCCGCTCCTCCTGGAGTGCAGCCCCGGAGATCCGGGACCCTTCCTGCTTTTCCTCACACCCTCTCTCAGCCTTGGGCCTGGCCTAAGTACAAGTCACCCCACACCCCCTTCCCACACCTCCTGGGGACCCTGAGTCAGGGGACTAGGGCAGCCCGGCTCTGGGCGTGCAGAGGAGGCAGCGGTTTGGTTTTTGGTGGGGGTGGAGGCCACGTGAGAAGGCCACAGGGCGGGCAGCACAGTCCCCAGAGGGCTGGCGAACACACAGCCTGTCACCCCGTGTCAACAGCCTCCACCCCCACGCCGGCTCCCCCGCCCCTTCCCTGTCGCTGTTTTTCCCCAGAGCTCACATCACGGGAGCCTCCTGTGCCCACTGTGGGGACAGACACTTCACCAGGGCACAGCCCTCGGGGGCTTCTTGGCTGCGTCTCCATGTGCCGGGCACACGGGAAACACATGCTGAATACATACGTGAACTCACTGCTTAAAACCCTGGGCTGCGGCCCACTTGTGACAGCACCAAGTTCGTGTGTCATTGACCCTATGACATTCAAGACCCTCCAAAATGTGGTTCCTATCCACCCACCGGCTTCACTCCCACACCTTCTGACCCCCGCCTCGCCAAACCCTCCTTCCTGCCCTTCCAGGGAGGCCCAGGTGAAGGCCGCCTCCCCCCAGCCCCCAACCCCTGCCGGGCTCACCGCTGCCCCCACCAGCCACAGCTGCCGGGTGACAGCGTGACCCCCTCTGTGCAAGCTTGCTCTCAGGGCCCTCGGTTTCTGGAAGGGGCCCTGCTGTCGGACACCCTCTGGGACAGTCCCCATGGCCTCTCTCAAGGATGGGCCTTGCCACTAGAGGATGCTGCCAGGACTCGGGGCAGGCGTGGTGGCCCTCCCGGCCAAGTCCCCACCGGTGAGGGGTGGGGGTTCACCCCAGAGTAGCAAGGCCAGCTCACATGTCACCTCTACCCTGCGGCCTCCTCGCACACAGCCTCCTCCCCCACCTCAAACCAAACTGCTGCCTCCTCCTCACGCCCAGAAAACTCTCCACCCCTCTCAGCACAGCCCTGGTCACCCTGATTGTTCAGTCCGTGCCCCCCACACCACCACCACCACGCGGATAGGGACAGCCTAGTATCCAGGGCTCAGCACGCCTGAACTTAACGCTGTCTCAGGAGCAGCTCCCCTCTTCCTATGCATTCCTTCTCCCTCTACCAACCTCCTTCCACCCAGCTTCACACCCCAAGCTCTATACTTCTAAAGCCCGCCTCCAGTGCCACCTCCTCCAGGAAGCATTCCTAGATTTCCTCTGCCAGGACACTCCTGGCAGTTTCCAGAGCCCCGTCTTTACTCTTCTCGCTCCCTGTTTGTTCCTTCTTCCCTGCCCCTTGGCCGGTGACCTCCGTGCAGTGGCTGGCACCCAGGTGGGGCCTGAAGGGATGATGTTTGGGAGCTGCAGGCTTGTTTTGAGTCCCCCAGAGAACAGAACTAGGTCAAATGCATGTGTTCCTGCAAAAAGAAACATTCTAACAGTCCGCGGTGGCATGGCCGGTCTGACCCAGGCAGCAGAGCCCAGCCCGGTAACCCCAGGAGACCACCGAATCCAGAGGAGGGGAGGGGTTGGCCGTCTGACCTCTGAGTTCCTTCCAAGTCCAAAGTTCCATGACTTCCCGACCCCGCAGGCCATTAAGCAAGTGGCCAGATGCCCACTGGGCAGCGGTCCAGGCCTGGTCAGAGGGCGCTTCCTGTCTCGCTGCGGGAGGGAGGGAGCAAAGGACAGGGCGGACACTGATCCTTGGAGGCAGGGGCTGGACGCCAGCACTGGGTGGGCTCCTGCTCCAGGGGCGAGACCCGGGGGCCCCCCCGGCACCCCTCCCGGCACAGCTGTGACTGGCGGTGCCTGGTAAGCCCCACCCGGGCTGCCAGCAGCAGAGAATGCCGGAAAAAAGCACTTTCCCCTAAAGACTAGTAAGAAAATTCTCACCGGTTTTTTTCCCTTTTACCCCAAGCTTTCACAGCTCTAAATATGCCACACTTAGTAATTTTACGAGCAAACCACACTATACATCACACAGTTTTATGTTCCTAAATTAACAAAAGGACTTTAAATCTATATGGAGCTCTTAAAAAAAAAAAAAAAAAAAGAACACCTCGTGTATTTTTATTCCCTCACCCCCAAATTCCCTCTTCCCTTCTAATGCAAACCCCCCCACCCGTGGCTTCAAAAAATTTCCACTGACTGCGTGGCTAGACCACCAAGGAGACCACGTCATGACCTGCTCTGCCGAGGATCCGTGGGAGGGATCCCAGCCTCCCTCCTAGAAACCTACCTGAGGGGTTATAAATGTCTAATTCTGTTTTCTGCAAAGCACAGTAGGATAGGATGCACCCCTGTCGACGAAGAGGCTGCCTCTACCACCCCAGTGTCCCCAAAAGTCTGTGGAGAAGCATTTGAAGTCAACAGGCCCAGCAAGGTCTCCTGACCTCTCATTTCTCAGCTGCAAAATGCCAGGGTAGACCAGACGACCGGGTCGCGCTTGCTGTGGGTGAGAGGGAAGCCTGGTGGGTGTCCACATCCCGGGGGAAGAAGGACAAGTGACATGGGCACCGGGCTGGAAACAGAGACCCCCCCAAGTACAGACACTTCCCCCCTCGCTGGCTGTGTCTGGGAGCCGTGTGGCCCCGGCCGGCTGCCCCCCTGCCCCGCGCTCTCTCCTGCAGAGAGGACGGACTGCATCCCTGTGCACCCTCGGGCCGGAATCCAGGTATCGTGATGACCATTTGCTCCCAGAGCACAAAGAAAACTTCTTGTGACTCCTCCAGAGTCGGGAAGATAAGCAGGGAGAGTGTTTCCAGCGGGGCTGTATCAGATTCCCACCCATGGCGTCAGAACAACACATTTAAGCAAGAAAGAATCTTAATGAGAACCAAATTGGGCAGGGAGGTGGGAACCAGACCAGGCCCCTCGGAGCAGGGCTGGGCCGCAGCTGGGACACCAGGGCCCCCGGCTTTCCCAGCCGACAGATGGAAACGTGGCGGCCCCTCCCCATTTCTCAGGGGTATCAGAAGATTAATTAGTGACTGCCTGGAAAGTGCTAGATGGGAGCCGAAATGCTTGTCCCCGCTGAGTTTCTGAGCTGTAAATAAGCAGCTTTCTCAATCACAACTGAAATAGCCACGTTTTCCTTCTACCCGACTCAGATCCCATTAGGCCCAGGCTGCCCCCAGAGCGGGTCTGGGGTGGCTCCCGAGCCTGTCCCGAAGCCATGGGTTTCCTTACGACCCCACGGCTTGCTGTGACAAGCCAGAAGCTGGGCATGAGCCTGGGCACAGCTGGCAACTGCGGGCACCCCTCCCGGCCCCGGCTGCTGAGTGGCGCCCTGGGAGGGGAGCAGCAGCTGGAGGGCCTCACCTCCCGGCCCGGCGGGGCCTGGGCAGAGCCCCACACTGAGGCATGATGACGACTTTCTGGAAGGATTCTGGGGGTGGGGTGAAAAATACCACCTAGCGGCTCCCCCAGGCCGCCCGGCCCTGGCTTCACTTCTTTGGATACCCCAGCTCTTGGCACGGCAAGCCCCTCCGAGGCTGTGCAGAGAGGGACCAGGCCAGGCCTGACCAGCTGTCAATGACCTGCGCCAGCCGCAGGGCAGAGAAAACGTTCCAGGGGAGACCCAGGGTCCAAGTGCCACCAGCAGCAGGCTGCACGGCTGTGGGCCAAGCCCCGGCCCTCCCTGGGCCTCAGTTTCCTCACTGGAGGGCCGGGAGCATCCTTCCTGGCAGTGGACAGCCATCCCAGGGGGGGGCTGGGGTCACCAAGAGTTCAGTGCGGGGCCAGGCGGGGTCAACTGACAGCTGAGGAGTCCGTCCCTCCACAAATGCCAGGAACGAGATAAGAGGCCGGGAGGGCGCCGCCGCCAATACCAACGGCGGACTCTCTCCCTCGCGCTCAACAAATATTTATCAAGCAGGGACTCTGGAGCCAGACTGCCCGGGGTCAGAGCCCGGCCGCACCACCTACCGCTTGTGTGACCCAAACCTCTCCGTGCCTCAGTTTCCTCAGCTGTCCAGTGGGGTATGAGTAGCCCAACCTCCCAGACTTGTTCCGAGGACTAACAGTGGCACTCACTGTGTCTGGCACGACACCAGTGCTGGGTAAGAAGCAGCCACCCCCTGGCCCTCATCATTATTTTTTTTAACCTATTCGGGTGGTACCAATATTATTATTATCTTTTATGATTGTTACTATTGGTCTGGCACTAAGTCCGGCATAAAGGGGACACACAGTCCCCGGCCGCGGGGCTGGCAGTGCCCACACAAAAGGAAAGTTCGCGAAGGGACCCCATCTGCAGTTAGGCGCAGGCCATTCCCACCTGCCCGCACCCTCCCCTCACCCCCATCTCCCCTGGCACGTGTGCCTGCACCTTGCCCTCCTTGCCAACCAAGCATCCTCTGGGTCCCAGTCCCCCCGCCAGCGAAACGGCACAGAAGGGCAGACCCTGCACCACGGCGCGAGAGGCCTGGCCCAGAGACTTGAGTTCAAGTCCCCGCTAAGACGCTCTGTGACTTTCTACGGATAATTCCGCCTTAATAACTGTCATAGTGCCCATAACAAAACAGTCATTGTTATCATCACAGTCACTCACTAAGTGTCAACTGCACCCCAGCCACTGTCCTCCACGCCCCTGAAGATTCGCTCGTTTCATCCCTCACGCCGGAGGGTGGGGGCGCACTGTCTGCGAAGGGCAGACCGCAAATAAACATCCCGGGCTCGGCCAGTCCATATGGTCTTTGTCCAGAGACGCAAGTTTGCCACGACCCTGTGAAAGCCGCCAGAGACAAGACATAAAAGAGCAGGCGTGGCTGTGTGCCAATAAAACTTTATTTACAACAGGGCTGCCGACTGCGACCCCGGCCTTACCCTGACACTGAGGGAGACGCGATTCTGGATGCCACTTGACAAATGGGAAAATTGAGGCTGAATTGAGAGCGTCAGTCACCTGCCCAAGGACACGGCTGGGAAGAGGCAGAGCAGGACTTCACCCCGATGCCCGGCCTCCGTGCTCTCACCTGTAAAACAGGAGGAGCCGGTGCACTGCCGGCCTCACTGTGGGCCGCCCCCCGGGCCGTGGCTGGACGGGCAGGTTCTGGACCTGGCTCCCTGCGGTGTCTGGGATCTGGATCCAGAGCACCCGGGTGTCAGGCCTCTGCCTCTCGCCTAAGACCACAGGCCCGAGGCACGCCAGGCCCCTCCTTCCCACACCAGTGTGGTGGGCGACAGCAGCTTCATGTCTCAGCTCTACCACTTCCAAACTGGGCAAATCGCTGAGCCCCTCTGGGCCTCACTCTGCTCATCTGTGAAATGGGCAGACGGCAGCACCGATCTCAGAAGGGGGAACTGAGATCAACAGGAGAGTCTGCAAAGCATTTGCAAGCAGGCCTCACGGCGCTCAAGAGGACAGGGCCACAGCCCAGGGAAGCAATAGTACTGCATGTCACACTAAGACAACCAAGTGTAAAACCCCAGTAAGGGCTTTAAAAAACAAATACTCTAGTGGGGGAAATCTTCAAGCCCAGGCTGAGATTCAATTGTGCCCTGACCTGCCCACACTTCTGACCTCTCCTAATCTCTCTGGAGATCAGGACTGGCAGGATTTATCGGCCCCCCCCTCCCCCCGCCTGCCTGCTGGGGGCTGTACCCCAGCCCCGGCTGATTTTCCTTAAAGGCTTTGAATTTCCTAGCCTGACACTTCCTCCTCCTCTTTCCGAGGCTCCCTGTGTAAACAGAAAATCGGTCACCTGATGAATGAATATGCACCAGCAGCCACCCAATGGCAGGTGAAGTGGGGTATAGATTACAAACACCTGCGCTTTGAAGATGCCCTGTACTTAAGAAGATTCATTCTTGCTACAAGCTTGCTTGTCCTGAGCGTCTTGGGGGGGGATGGGGGGGATGGGGGGGTGTGCAAAGAGCTGGGGGGAGGGGCAGGAGATACAGGGAGGAAAGAAAGCTCCCTGCTGTCCCCAAGTCACAGACCAGGGGGGAGGCAGAACAGAAACCTCAGCTGCAGCAGGAGCATTCTGCTGCATATTGGGTTACAGAGCTGTGGTGAGTGTCACCAGGCACCAGCCCTCACTGTGCATCCTCCTGCCCATGGTGGAGACAGCTCTGAGCGGCAGGACTTCACCCTCGTGTCACAGCCTTTTTGTAAACTGGGGATTCCCAGTCCTAAGGTGGCTGCATCTGCTAAGGGACGTGCAGAGGGAGGGGAAGCCGAGCTTGCTATGCTGACTGGCATTTCAGGCAGTGGAGGAAAAATAAAAATAAAAAGAGATCAAGAATGAAATGGAGACCCAGAGGAATATTCCCATAAAAATGGCATAGACACCGAGCAGGAAACCTATGCCTGGGAAGGGCTGGGAAACTGAAGCAGCCACAAAGAAACTCAAAAAGAGTAAATGCACAGATTTGTCTACACCAGAAGTCTTTCCTACTTTTCAGAAGTCAGTTGGACTCTGGCGACCCTCCGCCCTGCCCTTTAAATCCGTGAAAACGTTCCGCTGGTCAGGACAACGAAGGCCACATCCAAAGGAGTTGGGTCCTGCCCTGCCCCCCCCCACCTCCTCCCAGGGACGCCAGGGTGGTGTGGGAGTCTCAGCAAAAGTGACAGGATCTTCTGAACACAGAGGAGAAAAAAACCTGAAACCCAACACCCGGCCACGTGCACCTTTCCCCAGCAAAACAATTCAGAAATAAACCTCCAAGGCAGCCTCTTCTGCAGAATTTTTAAGCCTCACCATGAGAAAACCAGGAACTTCCCCTCTGCTCTCCACAGCACCTCAACCTCTCCCCACCCCATGGACACCCCAGCTTCAGTGGGGACTGTGTGTCAAAGCCCAAGGGAGGTAAACTCAAAGGAAGGAAGGAAAACTGAAAACAGCTCATTCCTAGAACAAGCGGTCAGGGGCAGAACAGCCTTCCTGACCTGCGGTCACGTGGCCCCACCTGGGGCAGGCCCCGGGGGTTACTCCCTGGCCCCAGGGGACACTGGGGGGCTGCAGGCCCCTGGGGGTGGGCCCTGAGGGATCACCACTGGCTCTCCCCTCCCTCGCCATAAAGCCCTGGCCCACCAGCTTCTCTCTGGCCACGTCGCTCACGTTCAAGGTTCAGAAGTACAAATAGGGTGAATCAGAAGGGGCCCCCCCAAACCCTCTGCTGTCATCGCCTCCCTTCCCCTCTGGGGCTGAAAGCGCGACGTGCCCCGAAACAGAAAGTTACACGGCCAGCGGCTGTCAGCGCGCAGGAAGGTTAAGGAAACAGGAAGCCACGCCAAATACCCTCCCGAGCTTCCCTGGCCGCCCCCCCACCTCCGCCCTCGGCAGAACAAAACCTTCCAGGGAATCCCAGCAGGAACGGGGGGCGGCCGGGCCACGCTGGTGCAGGGCCCGCGCAGAGGGGTGGCTGGAGGGACAGGGAACCGAGCCCCAGGACTTGGGGCGCGGGGGGTGGGGGGCCAGCTGCCGGATCGGGGCGGCCTGCGGGAAAGTAACTTCACACCCGGTGCTTAACGCACCTCGGAAGGCTCGGCCGCTCGCCGCGCCGCCGCCGTGGAGCCGGCTCCGGGCAGACAAAAGGAGCGAGACGCACAAGCCCCGGCGGCGGCGCGGCGGGGGCGGCGGGCCGGGTGGGCGCTCCCCGCCGCATGGGGCGCACACGGCGTGGGCTGGACCGCGGCGGGGGGACCGGGCTGCGGCGCCCGCGGGGGGCACGGGGGGCACGGCGGACCCGCCGCCCGCCCCAGCCAGGGGGGTCCGGGCGATCAGGTGAGGGAGGGTCCCCGGCGCGCCGGCGCCGCGCGGGACCTGGGGAGGCGCACGGCTCGCTTACCTGGTAAGTAATACAGAGGCGGCTTCAATCCAAACATGGTTCAGGTTAGAATTCCATAGTGGCCAGAGAGGGACGAAGAAGGAAAAAAATAGATTGAAACCCAGCAAGGAAACAAAAAGCACTGTCCAAGCCACGGCGCTCAAAAATGTCCAAAACAATAAAATAAAGGCAGAAGAGCGATCCCAAGAGCGACGGAAAAAAAAAAAAATTCAGTCCTTTTTTTTTTTTTCTCTTCCCCCAAGATGATCAAAAGGCTCCGTCTCCGGCCGGCGCCCGGGCCATTCCGGCCTCCTCGGCCCTGGCAGATCCGCAGCGAGGTAACTGACGAGCAAGGACGGGCCGGCCGCCCCGCGTCTTCGCCGCGTGCGTATTTTCTGCCTTTTGGACTTGAGATGCAAATACAAAAAGGAGGGGGGAGCGCGGCGGCGGGAGCGGGCGGGAGAGCGGAGAGGACGCGAGAAAAATAAAGGGGGGGCGCGGGGGATGAAATTGGGGGGTTGAGATCGTCAGGGATTACTCATTTGAAAGGAAGAGGGGGAGAGGAGGGGGCACGGCGGCAGCCCCCAAGGCGCGCGAGCAGCAATCTCGCCTCCATTCAGCCATTTGAATGTCAAGGGCGAGGGTCAAGAGACCTGTTTCCAACAGGGTTTCACGTTCAGAACCAGAAGGAAAAAGGAAGGGGGGGGCGGCGAGAGGGGGGGGTGTCTCTGGTTGCCAAGGAGAAATCGGCTTTGTTTTGTTTCCCCTTAGCTACTGGGTGAGAAGGGGCGGGGTGGGGGGAGCGGGGGAGGGGGCGCGCGGGAGAGGGGAGAGGAGAAAATTAATACCCAAACAGCCAAGAAGTACCGAGGGGGAGATTTCTCCTCGTAAATAAAAGAGGCAGCGATTGCAAACAAGTCCCGGGCAGGAGGAAGCAGGCTGGGGAGCTGGCTCCCCTCCCCCCTCGCCACCCCTCCCCCCCTTTTTGGTTATCTCCCCGGCCGGCGTCCCACCACTGACTCAGAGGGGGGGTGGCGGGAGGAGGAGGAGGAGGAGGAGGAGGAGGAACTCGCGGGGCTCGGGCGCCCGAGCAGAAGGAGGCAGGAGGAGCGCGGGGAGGCGAGGGCGCGCGGCGGTGGAGAGCCCCTCGATCAATTTTCATGCAAGAATCATTATCGGTAAATTGGAAAGCTGGCTGGCTGACAGCAGATTTGTCTCCCCTAATGAAAGCGAAAGGGTAGGGGCGCAGCGGCGGGCGGCTGCAGGCGGCGGCGGCGGCTCCTTCCGTCTCTACGCGGCGTCTTCCAGGAGCTCCCTGCTTCGCAGCGCGATAATAATAGTTTCACTTGCGAGCTTCCCCTCGCGAGGAGCCGGGCGGCGGGGCCATGCGCGCGGGGCGCGGGCTCCCCTCCGCACGCCCGGGAAGGCGCTGCTGCCGGCGGCGGGGCGCTCTCCCTGCCCCAGAGCGGGGGCCGTTTGCAAACAGCGGGCGGCTGCGGGCCCCCCTCCGGCTGCCCGACTCCGCGCTCTGGCTGCCCGCCCGTGCGCCCGCCCTCCCTGCCTGCCTCCCCACCCACGTCTGACAGCCGCGGGAGCCGAGAGTTCACCCTCCGCCCGGACCGGGAGGAGAATCCCCAAGCCGTGACCCCGGGGCGCTGGGCTGCCTCTGGTGAGACCCACGCGGGGCTGCGGAAACGCACAGGCCGGCGGCCCGGCTAGCTCCGCGGGCGAGCGCTTGGCCCGCCTGCTTTCCTCTCCACCCCCTCACCCCGCACTCCACCCCTTAAAAATCCCTGTTGCAAGTGTAATCAAATGCTTGCTGCCGTCCCCCACACTCGCCCTGCTCCGGTGCATTATCGGATCCGGGAAGGCATGCTTCCAGGCAAACAGACCTAATAAATGCTATTACTGGGACTCTGCGAGCCCGGCTGCACCATAGTAACGGCAGCCCCGGCTAATTTGGTTTAAGGAAACGATCAACTGCACAGAGCGTGTGCGCCTGAGTGTGGAGCCTGTATCTCTCCTCCCCACGCCGCCTCTCTTTCACACCAGCTCAAGAAGGCCCCATGTGATAATTCCCCAAATCGAAGGGGAAAAAACCCTGCTGCCAAACCACATCCTGTGCGCTCATTGTCCAGCCCAGCGATTTTAAAGAGACAGGATCCATTTACCCACGTCCCCCCCCCCCACGCCTTGTGGGCACGCTGCAAAGCTGCTGCTTGATGTGACAATTTATTTCCAAGCCCTTTCACCTCCTGTAGGGCCCCTCGGTGGCACAACCAGCCGGAATCACGACTTGGTGACACTGAGGGGTCACCTTTTGACCCTAGATACAATCAGGGTTTGAGGAACAGACCGGAGCCCGCAGGTAAGCACTGCGGGGCACCGCGGTCACGCTAGGCTTGGGTTCCTGCCAACGCTCTCCAACCACTGCGTAAATCAGGGGTCCCCAGCGGCAGCCCCGGGGTCCCTGCTAAACGCGGCGGCTTCAAATGACAGTTGAACTGCCGGAATACTATACCCTAGAGGAAAGCTCTGGAGGGCAATTTGGAGGACGTGGGGGGGCCCGGCGTGCCTTCTGACCCCTCCGTGCCACTCGCCAACCCGCGTCCTCCCGCCCGAAAAATCTTAAATGGGCTGGGCGGAGCGCTCGGAGCCGAGGGAGGGGTGGCGCTCCTCCCCGCCGCCGCCCGCGGCCCGGGGGGTGCAGTGTGCCGGGGCCGCCTGCTTCCAGGGCCCGGCCGCTGGGGGTGCGAGCGGCGGCTCTCGATCCGCCAGCCCCCTGCTGCGCCCCCTCCCCGCGGGCGGCCGAGCGCGCGCGGGCACCGGCGAGGGCGCCAGGGCTGCTGACCTGGAGGAAACCAGCCGCCCGCGCGCGCCGCCAGCCTCTGGCCGCTCCGCCCCGCGCTGACCCCGGAGGTCGCGCCAGGCCCTTGGCGCCGGCGGCCCTTTGTTTCCGGAGCTTCGTGGCGGCGGCGCGCTCCCCGCGCCTCCCGTGCGCCCGCCAGCCTTGCCAGGGGGCAGCGCCGGGGTCGGGGTCCAGCACCTGCCCGCTCCGTCCCCCACCCCGCAGCCAGGCCTCCGCTTCGCCTCCCACCCACCTATCTTATCGCCCACTGTCACCCGCATACTACACAGTCTGTGCCCCTCTGGGACTGGGGGCGGGGTGCCAGGATGGGCGGCAGACCGTCTGGGGGAGCTGCTGCCCACCCCCCCCAACCCCTACACGAGCTTGGAAAAATCTTTGATCCTACTTGGGGAACAAAAATAAAACTATTTTGCTAAAAGACCCTAAACTATCAGCTTCTGTTGTCATTCTTTTATTGGTTTTTAATTCTCCGGGATTACACGAACAACAGTAGTAATTAATACTAAACCTTCCTCTACTGTATATGCTAATGGCAGGAGCCATAAAAATTAATTTGCAAACATGTCATTACACAATAGCTGTACAGGCAATAAACCTGTAATTATGGGCCAATCACAGGCAGGGTACAGAGGGAGGGGTGCTACCCCAATCTGCTGGTGCCCCCCTTCCCCTGCTACAGTGGGGGAGCTGTTGCCAGAAAGGAGCTTGCCTTCTGGAAGCCACCTGTGGAGAAGGCCGCTGGCTCTGGGAGAATGGGGGACAGGGTCTCTCATCTGGAGTTCCAATCAGGCCCTTGGACACAGCCACTCCGGGTCCCCCAGACTGAAATTGAGGGAGGGGCCTGGCTTGGGGTGGTGGGTAGTACTAGGAGGAGAGGCCCAGAGAGCCGGGGCAGCCCTGCTTGCCCTCTGGCTTCCCAGTCAAAGGCAAACATCTCCCCTAATGCCTGCATGGAATTATCTTAAAACGCTTGGGCCAAGCCCTAATTGCTTTTAGCCACACCCCTGGGAAGAAGGAGAGCTGTTGAGAGGCTAGTGACAGCTGAACCTCCTTTGGCCCGGGGTCTGGGCATCTCAAAGTAGGTTAGTGACATTTCCTGGTGACAGAGACCTTTGTATGAGATCCACTTTGGGAGGGTGGCTACACCACAGCTAGTGACCTGATGCCAAAACAGCTAAAAAGTATCAAGCGCCCCCCAGCCCCGCCCCAACCGTGCCCAGCAGCCTGCCTCCCGGGCCGGCTGTCCGTGGAATGGCCCGGTTGTCGGCCAGGCCCGCAATGTGGCTGAACAGGGTAGCTGGACTGATCTTCCCTTCCCGCTGGCCCTAGTGGCTTGGCTGTGGCTTTGGAATCCGTCACTGCAGCATTCATTCCCAGAGGAGCCACCCGCCTCCTCTGCGGGTGTCCAGGGCCTGGCACGATGTCCCTCTGTCTCTCTCCACCCCGCCCCTCTCCCCAAGAGCCAGGCTGTGGCACCACCCTCTCCCTCCCTCTCTCAGCTCAGCTCTGGAGAGGAGTCAGTCATTTATGGAAAAAGGCAGGAAACTGGGAGGCTGGACCACCCAGCACTGAGCCTCCAGGTGGCCCTTCTCAAAGGTTGGGGACACCACAGGCCCAGCACCTCCCCGAGAGACCCACCCGGCCCAGGCTGCAAGGCGACCCAAGGTCAGAGGGAAGAATGGGGCCCTGACGCCTTGTTCCCCGCAGCGTGGAAAAAAGAATCACTTCATCGTCAATGAGAAAGAGGGCTGAGGGGGCTGCCTCCCGGGAGGGGGAGGCGGCACGCAGCTCCCCAGACGCCCACTCTGAAGATGCAGGGCCCCCCCCAACCCCGTGCCATCTGCACCTTCGAAATGGAGGGTCCCCAGACCCCCTCTAGCGGGGCTGCCTTTGCCACAGCACGGGGACAGCCCGCCGGCCAAGAGAGTCAGCTGGACACAGTAAAAATAGCTGCCCAGCACGTGCTGAGTCCGAGGCCGCAGACTCAGGGTCTGGGGTGCACACGGTGGGCGCCTGGGCTCGAGCTGTGCCCACTGGCGCTCCGGTGGCTCCCAGGCCAGGCCGCACCCTCGAGTTGGGGAGAGGGGCCCCGCTCCCCGTGGGCTGCAGGAAAGGGAGGGTGGGGAGGCCGTGTGGCTAACCCGGAATGCCCCCGCGCTCGGTGGGCAGCTCTGCTTCCCTCTCTACGATAATAGCGCAGCTGATGCTGCCTGAGCGCCCTGTGCCAGCTGCTGCCGGGAGCACTGTCCACGGATGACTCGCTGGGTCCTCATGCCCATCCTGCTCGAGGTCAGCATGCGTGCCGTGTTCCAGATAAGGCACAGAGAGGGCAAGCCCCTTGCCCGAGGGCACACAGCTAGCAGGTGGCAGAGCTGGGGTCTGAACTCAAGCTGGTTCCAGAGTCCCTGATAGTAAACACCAGGCAGCATAACGCGGAGGTTTGCAGTCAGACCGACCAGAGTGGGCCCCCACCCACTGTGTGCCCTCAGGCAGTGACAGGGACATTTTGAGCCTCAGTTGCCTTAACTGGAAAACGGGGTGAATCACCCCTGCATTCCAGGAAGTTGAGAGCATGTGACTACTGGGCACCTGGCCTAGAGACTCGGTAAACAGAAGTGACCGCCCCTGCGTTCTGGATAACATCGGTGACGATGATTACCGCAGCTATCGCTAACGGGGCCGCAGTGTACCCGGGCCCTGCGCTACGTGTTTTTCTGCAGGTGTCACCTCATCTGGAACTTGCCCCCTCCAAGAGACAGACACTACAATGACCATCACCACGTTTCGCACACGAGGATGTTGAGGCCCAGGGAAGTGAAGTCACTTGCCCAAGGACACACCCGGTTCCTCCCTCCGTCTGGCTACAGTCAGTCCTAGGTGACTGGAGCGGCTATGAATGTTCCAAGCCCAAGACAAGCAAGTCCCAGGTCGAGAGAGAAAGGGGACTCTCTGCCCGGGCACAGTGGCCGTCTGTGTACCCAGGTTTTGTTTCCACCTTTGCTTTCCTATCACCCGAGGGCGCCGCAGGGCGCCCCCCCACCCAGGGTGTGCCGTCCATCTCAGACGCCTAAACCAGGTTCCTGGGGCCTGGGCCTCCACCCGCCCCGGAGTAGGGTGGTCTGCCAAGAGAGATGTCCACTTGGAACCTGTGAATTCGACCTTATTTGGAAGAAAAGTCTGGGCAGATGCAATTAAGACTCTCCAAATGACATCATCGTAGATTACTGGGGTGGGCCCTAAACCCAGTGACCAGTGTTCTTATAAAAAGAGGAACAGACGAAAGAGAAGACAGAGGCAGAGATTGGAGTGATGCGGCCACAAGCCAAGGGAGCCTGGAGCTCCCGGGAGCTGGGGGAGGCAGGAAGGATCCTCCCCTGGGAGCACAGCCCTCATGGCACCCTGATTTCAGACTTCTGGTTTCCAGAACTGCGAGAACAAATTTCTGTTGTTTGAAGCTGGCAGCCAGTCTGTAGTGATTTGTTACAGCAGCTGCA
This sequence comes from Lemur catta, assembly GCF_020740605.2. Lineage (NCBI taxonomy): Eukaryota > Metazoa > Chordata > Mammalia > Primates > Lemuridae > Lemur > Lemur catta. The sequence goes on along the minus strand of NC_059147.1, from coordinate 32,134,108 downwards.
GGAAGCTAATGCATCCTGTCACTTTGGTCCTGCCAGCCCTGAGAAGCTCTGGGCATTGTCCAAGCCTGCGAGCCACACGCCTTGGGCCAGGTGGGTCAAGCCATCCTTCAGGTCTGTGAAAAGGGCCTGGGTTAAGATCAAGTGTCCAGAGACCCCCCCACAGGAGTGTGGTTAGGCCGCCTGTCCTCTGTGAAGCTGACGTCGACACCCCACTGGGATGAGGGACTTTCCGATGACCTGCCCACTCTCTCATCTCACCCTTTTGTGACACACATCTGCCAGCTGTGGTTTGGGTGGCAGCCTGGTCCCAGGAGGTCATCAGGTGCGTCCATCTGCCTGGGCCATGGCCGGCCAGCCAGCCTTCCTCGGGCTCCACCTGCAGGCTGGGGGTTCCGCTGGCCGCACACGAGGCCTGGGTCGCAGTAACAACAACAGGACTTCGTGGCGGGCAGCTTCTCGCCTCCCGGCCTCTGGTGCGGTTGTCCAGGGCCGGGAGACCAAGTTCTGCCCAAGAGAACGTGGTGGAAGTAGTAACCGGCCACCTCCAGGCCTGGCCCAGAAAACCCTCCGGTGTGAACTCCCGTTTTCTTTCTAGGTCTTTGCAAGGGATGTCTGCTCCCAAGGTGACCTTGAAGCCAGGTATTGAAACAGCAACGCCTCCATCAACGCCCCAAATGATGTTCAGAGCGGAGGCCCTGTCCCGGCCCCACCAACTGCACCTCACCTGGGCACGCGCTTCAGAAGTATCTGCTGCAGAACTTCCCCCGGAGCCGCGAGCCTCTGCCACAGCGGCCAGCGTCAGCCCAACTAACGCAATTACTGACAGGGCCCTTCGTGGATGTCTGCTTAAGGCCTAAGTACATTACCTTGTTTCATCTTCATAACAAAAATAAGTTTATTATCCCCATTTTTTTTTAAGAGACGGGGTCTCGCTCTTGCTGGGGCTGGTCTCGAACTCCTGAGCTCAAGCAATCCTCCCGCCTCGGCCTCCCAGGGTGCTGGGATTACAGGTGTGAGCCACCGTGCCCGGCCCATTTTTCAGTGAAGATGTTGAAGTGCAGAGAAGTGAAGTGACTTGCCCAAGGTCACACAGCCAGCAGGCAAAATGCTCAGCTATGAACCCAACCGCATCCGACTCCAGCCCCTGCATTTTAAGCTGCTCTCCATGGGGGCTCCCCCTCATCTCTGCAGAAGGAGCTCTCAAAGTGGCTTTAATTAAAAGCAAAACAAACACAAAAAGCAGGAAGGGCACAAGCCTCTCTCATCTACACACAGAACTGCGTATGTGACCTCCGGCTTAGACCTGCCCCTGAGCATCACAATAATGGTTTTACCAGACAGAGGCCGAGATAGGACAAAGGTGCTTCCTTGCCGTGGGCTACGGGCTGCCAGAGAAGGCAGTGACCACTCTGGGGACTGCCCAGGCCACACCGCTCATCCTGGGAAGGGCCCCTCGGCCTGTCCTGGAACAGTTCCCAGGATGCTGGCGGCCACTTCTGGATTAGTCTATTCATCAGCCCAGACAGCTCTGCTTGTCAACGTGCCGCGTCGTGCAGCGTCAACACTGGCCTGGCTAGGGGAGTCGGAAAGCCCCGAAGAAGGGCACGGAACATGGGGACAAATGCAACCTCGCAGTCCCCAGACAGGTGGCCAGCACTGTCTGTGGACACAGCGATGGCCGAGAGTGGCCTGCCTCCTCAGACCCCGCTCCGGCCGCCGTCCCCCTCTGCTGCCTGGGGGCAGAGTGACAGGCTCTCTCCTCCCCACCGGTGACTGCCCTGCAGGGACCCGGCGGAGCTCCGTTCCAGGGCGGGAGGCAGCTGTGAACGGCCTTTCCCATGGCGGCTGCCGTGTCTGCGGCAGGAGTCACTGCCAGGCTGTCATTACCCATTTGTGGACGACAGGCCGACCTCCCTGTCTGCCCCGGACCTCACCGGTTCAGGCCTGTGTAGCCCTCTGGCCAACAAGACGTGGTTTCTAAAAGGCGCCAGCTGTCCCCTCACGCTGGGACTGGCTCTTCAGTGCGACAGACCAGAGTGGGGAGCTCAAGGGCCCTTCCCGCCACGTCTGCCTACGCCTCGCGCAGAATCCGGGCCAGCCCCGCTGCGTCCGTCCTCCTTGATCCCCCAGCCTGCTGGCGCTGGGCTGTGCCCACGGCCCGAGCTGCCTTGTGCGAGCCCCCGGGGGGCCAGGCCTGCGCTGCGATCCCGGACACGTCCCCAACACGGGATATTTGGTAGAACGCTCCTCTGTCCCACTGTTTACAAAACATGGATATGGTGACGATGGCGCTGGGGATGAGATAACTCTTCGCTGTGGGGGCTGCCCTGACGTAGGACGCTTAGCCGCACCCCCGGTCTCAACCCTCTCAGTGCCAACAGAACACCCAGCCATGGCAATCAAAATGTGTCGACTTTGTCCCCTAGGGAGCAAAGCTGCCCCAGTTGAGAACCACTCACGTGGCCGGAGGAATCTAGCTGGCACGTCCAGTGGCTCGAGTCCGAGGCCTGGTCCCAGTGCCAAGTGGCCAGGTCCCCTGGGCTTCATGACCATCGTTTTCCCGATAGCAAACCCAGGTTGTGCCGGGCTGAATGGAGCACCAAGGCCAGACCATCCTTGGCAGCAGTCAGAGTCTTGACCCAGGCGTCCCAAACAGTCTTTCCGGTTGTTTGTGGGGCTGAATGATCCCAGAATCATCCCCTGCTTCAGCTCTTAACTAGGAAGATGGGCCAACTGTCCCTGGGCAGATGAGCATACACCTGTTTAGCTCTGCACGGTGGGAGCTGGTGTGGATGGGAGAGGATGCCGGATCCCGGCACAGCTCTACCCCCATGGCAGGTGCAGCACGGCTCTGGCCTTCTCTGGCCTTCAGTCTCCTCCTCTGTAGGATGCTTGGACAAAAACGATCCCCTAGGCCCTCCAGCTCGGTGAGCCCATGATTAATAAAACTCAGACACACCATCTGCTCGCTCTGACATTTAAGAAACAGAACGGGTTCCGCAGAGAAAGCTGCCCTGTGCAGCTCGTGCCCCTCCTTCGCCTGCTGATCCAAACGCGGGTTCACACCCTCCCCACATCCCAACCCTGACGTTAAAAATTTCAATGTGCACACATGTAATCATGCACAGAGCTGTCTCCCCCTGATACTCCAAGGTCACAGATGGAACTGGGGGCCAGCGGAAGACAGAGGCCTGCACTCTGCAACCCCGAAATAGCTGCCCCTGTGCCCATGCCGAGGGCGAGGCGTGTGCTTAGACGACAAGCACGTCCGCACTCCACTCACTCGGTGCCAAGACGGGTTCCCACCCAGCCAGACCCTCCCTGCCAGGGAACGAGAACTGCTGTCCCCGTTTGCAGATGGGGAAGTGAGCTCGAGAGGTGAAGTGTCAGGCCCGAGGCCACACCCACGCCCAGCAGCGAGGCAGGGACGGCACCCCTGGCAGAGGACGTGTGTGTGAAATGTCTGGTGCCACACGGGGCCAGTTTCTACAGCAGTGCTCGTTGGCACGATCCCGAAGCTCTGTCTGCCACGGGGCCCCCTCACCGCACACGGTGGACAAAGGAAACGGGAGTCTCAGGCCCCTCCGCTCCCAGACACAGAACCAAGCCCTCTGTGTTGCGGTGACGGTCCTGCTTTGTCCACAGAGTGGCAGAAATGGCAGGCACCTGAGGCCCGGCCAAGAGGAGGGTGACAGGGGGACATGCTGGGCCAGGTGAGACTCTCCCACCATCCAAACCCCGGCAGCGGCTTTAACCTGGCCAAGAGCCGAGCCGGGGTGGGGGGCGCGGTTAGACCAGAGGCCTGTGTGGCAGCCCGGTGCGGCCAGGTGTCAGGATGGGCCCGCTCCGTGGCTCCCTCCAGCTGCCTGGCCTCTGCCTCCCTCAGGGCTCAGCAGAGAAAGCCCCTAGCGAAGCCCCCAGCCCTCGGTCACCCCCACTCAAGCTGCCCTCCTGCTGTGGACAGCCCTTCTGGGGACCCCCAGATGGTCAGCTCTGCCACAGCCCTTTGCCTCTCGGCCTTCTCAGCTGGTTTCCAGACTCTTCCTCCCCGCTGCTCTCCCCGGGGATGCCGGACTTGGCTGCCTCCCCCTGCCCTGACCGCACTGGACACAGTGTCTGCTGCTCCCTGCCACCCTCCCCGTGGAGCACAACCCGGACTCTCCTCTCTGTCTTCTGCCCCTACCGCGCCACGCCGCCCGGTCTGGAGAAATGGCCTGAACGCTTCTCACAGCGGCCATTAAACCAGCCCCAAGAGCTGGACAAGAAAGCACCCCGATGTCTCAGAAGCACCAAGGAGCTGACAAGACAAGGAGGAATCACGACGCCAACAGGAACAGAAAACAGGAAGCCCTGGCACTGACCCAGCCCAGAGGTCACGGCCGTCCCCAGGGCATCTGTGGAGCCTAGGAAGTCTGAGTTTCTGTTTTACTGGCCTTGAGGGTCAGGGAGGACAGAAAGCAAAGCCCCAGGCACTTCACACAAGTGGGGGGTCTAACAGGAGACCCTCCCCACAGCAGGCTGGGACCCCAAAGAACTACACACTCAGGGTGTGAGTGAAGGGGAAGTTGACCGGCCCTTGTGCGGAAGTACGGCCAGGGCTGGGTCTCTGGTGCTGCCCCGGGAGCGTCAGGTCCCGAGCCGGATCACGGGGGTCCAAAGCAGTCACGTCTCTCTAGGAACCTGCCAGAAGCAAGCACAGGTCTTCCCGAAGGAAGGCACCTTCATCCTGGGCTTCCCGTGATGCCCGCAAAGCCAGCCTTCACACAGAAAGTGCTGCACGGTCAGAAACAACTGGCACCAGAAAGGCTGCACTTCCTGCTTGGAATCAGCAGCAACAACAGCCGACAGAAGCAGACCCGTGGCGACGCCCGCGGCTGGAATCATAGACCCCGCACGACAACCCGGCTGACGGGGCGTGGCAATGGCAGCCGGGCCTGCAGGTGTCTGCAGAGAAGAGGAAATCACAACGGGAGAAGCGGCTCCACCTAACACCACACTGAACGCAGGCCCCGTGAGGGCAAGGCCTCCGTTGTGTCCCTGCGGGTCCCCTGCTGCAAGGTCCTGCCCAGGCACGCGAGCTCGGGGGACGTTTGTGAGCTAATTAAATGAACGCGCTGAACGGAGACCTTCAGGGAGGCGACAGGGCAGGGAGCAGCCCGTTCCAGGCGAGCACATAGGTGAGAGGAGGTGACTGACCCCGAATTCCCCTCCCAGTGACATTTCTCTGTGTGAAGGCAGGGCTAATGAAAACACAAACCCAGCCCCAGGACGGCCTCTGCCGTGGAGAAAAACAACCCTGAGGTGTAATGACTATTACAAAAAGCTGAATCCTTTAGGCCAAAACAAGCACCCCCCACCGCTATAATTTCGAGTTATCCGTTCTTTATTACAACGCGCGGCCTTGGCTCTCAAAGCCTCTACCAGGGATTCTTTCTGTGGGGGCAATTTTGGTGCCTGCAATTAGCTGAACAGGCATCTTTTGTCCCTGCTAAAGCACTCAATTGCAGGTGTAATTAGGTTCCCTCACCCCTGAAATCTGCAGAGAGCCGCCCGCCCTGACTAACTGCACCCACAATTAAGTGCTTACGGGCATGTGGCTGGAGCCGGCAAACATGTGCACGCGGCTAATAGCGGGGGCACCGCGCAGGTTTGCAAAGATAGACACTGCAGTGGAGAAATCCAGCCTCTGCATTTGTTGTTCAAGCGGCTCTGTCCAGCTGGGAATAATGAGGAAAGACAAACATGCCAATTAGGCTGGGTCCGCACATAAATACACCGCGCAGCTCCTTAATTAAGACGCTCACGGGAGCGGGCCAGGCTGTGCGAAGGCAGGGGAAGGGGAGCACTGCCCCGTGGGGCTAGCGCTGTGCTGGGGACACATGGCCGTGGTGGCTGAGATGGCAGAGCCGGTGGGAGGCCTGCACCGGTGAGCGCAGCTGCCGGCCACTTCCGCCTAGATGCCGGCAGGGATGCGTGAGATTTGGGGGCTGGAGAGAGACCGGTGGGAGATGGGGAGGGGCCCCGGAAGCCCCCCTCCCCCCGCCAAGGCAAGAGGGAGGTTGGGTGGGGACAGGAAGTGAAGGTGGCTGAAATCTGACGTCCAGAGAACAGCAGTGTGGGACCGAGCCTGCTCCTCTGTCCCTTTCCAAGAGCTGGCTCAGCCCGCGTGACCTCCTCCCTTCAGGCAGCTGCACCTGCTCTCTCCTCCCCGCCTCCCCCCCCCCCCCCCCGAGAAAGTGGAGAAGCCCGAAATCAAACCACCTGCCTGCTTCCCAGGCCAGCTCCCTCCGACACCTTCAGCTGCCACGCAGGCCCTTGTGGGGCTCTCGGCTGCAGGCACAGGTGGAAAGAAGAAAGGACGCATGTGGCTGGGGCTGAGGACAGCGTGTGCCAGGAGGCAAATGGCTGGTGGAGATTTCGGGTAATTTTGGTATTTCTGCCCCCCCCCATCCCCCACACATACACTTTTAAACTCCCTGCCATGCTGCCGTATTGTTTCTGAACAATAAAACCAAGCAGATTACCGTTGCTGCAATCAGGCAAGGGAGAAAAGCTTCCCTCTCCCCCTCCAAGTCGAGCCACCGAAAGCTATTTGCCTTCTGCAGAGCTCAGCAGTCCCCGCTGAAAGCAAAGGGCAGAGGCAATATTTAGATAATTAAAAACCCATCGCTGGTGGGCCAGCCGGGTGGCCACAGGTGGCTCCAGGGTGGCTCGTCTCCCCTCCCCTTCTGGCCTGGGCTCCTGGTCCAGCAGGCCAGGCAGGTGAGCAGTGGGAATCCTGCCCAGAGAGGGACTGGGCCCAAGGCTGCGATCCTGGCTCCAAGGCCCCCCAGGACCCGACCCGGCTGCCTGTCCACAGGTCCCCTGCTGCCGCCACGCTGCACCGGCTGTGCCCTCCGGCTGTCCGCAGCTCCCTGCCTCCACTCCGGCCTGCGCTCTGTCGTCACCTCCCCAGAGCGGCCGCCCTGCCCATGGTCAGCAGGAGCACCACGTGGCCCTCCCCAGCCACCTCAGCTGTCATCTCCCGGGGGTTTGGAGCACTTAACCCTAAATTCACACCCGATGTTTGGTGTCCTCTCATCCGACTTCTCCAGGGCCTCCTCGGGCTTCACCACGGGGTCAGTGGTGCCAAGCGTGGCGACTGGCACTCCATGGCTGAATGAGGGCCCGGCTGGCATGCAGCAAGCCAGGGCACCGCCTGGGGACAGGGCTGGACTGCACCCCACACCAGGAAGTGGGAAGCTTTCGAGGAGTGGGAGCGTCCTTCCACGGAGGGGACCCTGCTCTGGGGGATCTGGGACCTCGAGGGCAAATCCTGGCGGAGCCCTGTGCCAGCTCTCAGGGCCCCAGGCAGCCCCCAAACCAAGGTGACCCAGGTCGGTCTGGCCGGGCAGCCGGGGGGTCCTCCCTTAGCTGTGCCTTTGGATCTTTCAAGCTCGACTTGGCACCAGGAATCGCTCGCTCCCAGGGCCAGCGCACGGCCCCCCCATGTGACCCTCTGCACTGCTCTCCTACTCGCAGACACCCCTAAAACTCAAGATCGGCTCCTCCTCTCAATGGCCACCCTCGATTATCTGTTGTCATGGGGACAGCCGGAGCACGGGCCACCACTGGCCACAGATAACCTGCAGCCCCAGTTTTAGGCCCTGTGTCATCTGCCCCCCGAACAGACGTGGCCTGGAACAGTGGAGGAGCCACAGCACAAGCCGTCTGGGTGTCCCCTCCCGCCCGTCTCGCTTCCTGGGCCTTCCCGGGCCGGGTGCCAGCTGGCCACGCCAGGCCTCTGCCCCGCTCTCCCCACACCCCAGGGGCGCAAGCCACATACAGGGCACTCGCCCATCGCCGGCCCCATGGGCCAGGCCTTGAGTTTCTAGAGACGTCCCTTGTTGTGATCAATGATCTCTCCTGACAGTGGCCGGTCCCTGCCAAATCAGCCACGCCGGATGCTCCCCCCAACTCCCCTTCCCCAGTGCCCAGAGGGTGGTGAGGATCCACCTCCCACAGGGAAGACACGGGGCACAGTGAGACGGCCATTCTGGGCCGCGCAGGAGCCGGGGGCCACACGGCCTGGGTCCAACCCCCGCCACGCAGGGCCCACGGCCTCTCTGCACCGGTTCCTCGCAGCGCCGAGGGTGGCAGAGCAGCTACTACCGGGAAAGAGAACAGTCCCGGCCCCCAGGGAGGCTCGGCCACCCCTTATCTGTGAGGCGTGGCTAACAGGCCCCGGGCTGGGCCCACACAGGAAGGGACCACTGAGGCATGTGTCTGGCACACGGCAGACACCCTGGAGCCCCTCTGCCTCCTGGGGAATCGGGTGCTGCGTGGCCAGGACCGTCCTGGCCTCCTGGGGCCTCAGGAAGGGGCCCCACTTCTCACCCCCACGCGGCCGACGCCACTGGCAGTGAGCCAGGACTGGGCCGGGTTCTCCTTTTGCAGGGGAGGGGGCCCAAGTCTCACCTCCCCGCGCTCGGGCCACTTCCCCAAGGAAACGAGCCGGGGAGGCGCACGGAGAACTCGAGGCTCCCTGGCCTCCAGCGCCCCCCCCCCCCCCATGGAAGCTCTGCCGGCCACCTGGCCAAACCCACCGGTCCTGAGGTGGTGGTCAGCCAGGCCTCCCTTCTGGGCACTGTCCCCCTTGGACGTCCCCTCTGAGTTCCCCTGAATCTGTCTCGTGGCCCTCTGGGTCTGCATTGCCACTGTCCCCTCCTGCAGCCACTCTCTTGGTGACTGGGTCGCCCTGACTGCATCCTCCATCTTTGCATCTCAGAGTTCAGGCTGACACATAGCAGGTGCCCAATAAATGCTTGCTTGGTATACAGTTGGTGCTCAATGCGTGTAGGGAGACCACAGGAGGCAGGGGCAGAGGCGAGGCTGGGCCGGGCAGGCCTCTGAGGCCCGTCTGGGGGAATCTGGAAGCAGAGCCCTCCAGCCCTTTGGCAAGAGCTTTATCTCTGCAGGCAAAGCAGGGGTGGGGGCCCCAGCACGGTTCCCAAGGGAACCTCTCCCCCGGGCTGGTGCCTTGACCACAAGCAGCTCTGGATTAGAGATAGCACAGGCTGTGGGTCCCACCCACTTCTCCTTTCCCCAGTGTCACCCCAACCACCCAGCCTTCCTCTTATCTGCAAACTGTCACGCCCAGAGGGCAGTGGTGGCTTGGCTCCTTTATCCTCCTTTCCTGGTCTCCAGTCTCTGATAAGGAGCCCAACCTTTACCCCCGGCTGGCCCTGGCTGGGGAAAAATTCCGTTACCAGAGGCCGGGGGCCTGGGGCTTTTGCCTAATTCTACTCCCCGCCCCCCCAGACAGCCCCTGCGGGGGAGCAGAGCAGGAAGTGCTGGGGCCGGGGTTCCCCATTTGGAGCGTCTCACACCCCCTGGAGACCTTGCCTCGGCCCCAGGCGCTGGCAGGCGCAGCCTCCCTGCTGCCCCTGAACCGGGCCTGGCAGCTGGCGGCCCTCGCCAGGAGGCCTTGTTTGCACGACTGCGGCTCTGAACTGGCTGGTTTATAATCTTGGCACCGGGAAGCAGGAACCGGAGTCAGCCAGGAGCACACAGGGCAAGCCTCGCTCACGGCTCCCACACGCCCCGCTCTGTCTCAGCTGCAGGCTCTGCTAACCGCCTGGGCCAGGGGTCGGAGCTGCGCAGAGGGGCGTGGGCGGCGTGCGAGGACCCTGCGCCGTGCCACACGCACACACCTGGCTCTCCACGGCCCCGCCCTCTCCACGCACGTGCGGCCCCGACTGGAAACAAGCCAAGGGTCCAGCAGCAAAACAGCGGATCAACAAAGCCGAATCCCCACCCTGGAACACTACCCAGCGATGAAAAGGAATGAGCGGTTAACGCACGCAGCCACGCGGCTGAACGTCACGGACACGGCGTCGCGCAGTGACGGCAGACACCGAGCAACGCCGCATGATTCCACCTCCACGAACTTACGTCCGCAGCAGGAAAAACCACCCTCGTTCGTACCCAAAAGAAATGAGAGCGGGGCCCCCACAGACACTGGCACACCCGTGTCGTGCCCGGGGCAGCTCTGCCCACAAGGGGTGGCAGCGACCCAGTGTCCACCGACAGATGGCGGAGAAACAAAATGCGCACGGTGCGTACATACAGGTCATTCCGACTTAGAAACGAAGGAAATTCTGACTCATGGTACAACACAGATGAACCCTGAGGACGCTGCACTAAGCGAAATATGCCAGCCACACTAAGGGCAATATTGTAGATCCCACTTTATATATATATATATATATATGTATATTTATTTGTTTGTTTGTTTAAGACAGGGCCTCATTCTTGCCCAGGCTGGTCTCAAACTCTTAGGCTCAAGCGATCCTCCAGCCTCAGCCTCCCAAAGTGCTAGGAATAGAGGCATGAGCCACTGTGCCTGGCCCTTGCTTTTTTTGAGACAGAGTCTTGCTCTGCTGCCCAGGCTGGGGTGCAGTGGTGCGATCTTAGCTCGCTGTAACTCGAACTCCCAGCCTCAAGCGATCCTCCCGCCTCGGCCTCCCAAAGTGCTGGGATTACAGGCCCTCACCCAGCTGAATTCTACTTTTACAGTATGTTTATTTTACTATTTTAAAAAAGAAGAAACAAAAAACCAACCCAGAGGGATGGGAAGCAGATGAGTGGTCACCAAGGCCTGGCTGGGGTGGAGAGATGGCCAGAAAGGAACCCCCGGGAAGGAACCTTCTGGAGTGACAGACTGTTCTACACCTTGATGGGCTGGGGGTTACACAGGCGTAGGTGGGTGTCTAACTCTCAGAAGGGTACATTTTACTGAATGCAAATAATCCCTTTTAAGTTAAAAACAGACTTTGAACACTTATCTCCCAACATATATATATATATATATTTATTTAGGAATTATTTTTATACACTATGATATTAATGTTCTCTCCATGATAACACATGCAAAAAGAGAAATTTTTAAAAGATAAGAAAAACTGAGTTCCAGCATATTCTTCCATATTCTTCCACGGGGTCGCTGTGCCCTCACTCTGGAGATGGGACGGAGGCTCTGTCAGCGTGCAGTGCCCGACCCCTGCCGCGGGACTGGAGGAGGGAGCAGGCTTGGGCTCGCTTGGGGCACACAGGGCACATTCTGGGGAGAGTCTCAGGCCCTGCAGTCTACCAACGACAACCACCAAACCCAGGGCCACGGCACAGGACTTGTCACCATGTGCCCCTTACAGGTTTCCGGCCCCCTCTCCCTCCACCCTGCACATATGAAAACAGCCATGACCCCCCAAATACACACCGTAAGCAGGTGTGCTGGAACTCTCCAGAGCAGCCGGGGTCTCACACCAGAGTAAGGGGCGCATCCTGCCTGCTCCCCAGTGCTGATCCCCGGGGGGCTTGACCTCTGCCCAGATCCAGACTGGAAGGAACAGGGGTGGGGGTGCGGGGGGTGGCAGAGACAGGCTCAGCGGGGGCCGTGGTTAAGGAGGAGGGGTCTGGAGCAGGAAGACCCAGGTTCAGGTCCCAGCTCTACCACTTTTTAGCTGTGTGGCCTGGGGCACACGCCCCCACGCCTCAGTTCCCCCATAAATAAAATGGGGGTGATGACACCCCCTTGTGGTTTTCAAAGTGGGGAGGACTGAAGAGCTGCCACACAAAGCCGTATGCAAACTGTCTCGGGACACACCGTATGTGCAAACACTGGACACAAAGCCCCGGGCGCGAGCCAAACAGTGACTGTCGGCCGCTGTTATTTTCTTCCTGGACACCCGTGTCCTGCCTCTGCTGCCGCCCCCAGCTCCCTGGGGAGGCCGTGTTCCCTCCAAGGGCACTGGGGGAGGGAGGAGAGTCTCAATCAACCAGCGTCTCTTGTCTCTGCAGCTCTCGGTCAAGTCCACGGCCAGCTTGTGTTTATCTGTAAGCTGTCCCTTCCTGTCCTGGGCCCAGCACCTGGCCACGCCCTGTGCCCATTGTCTCAGGACCCAGGGCCATCCGGTCTGTCCTGGGGGAGAACAAGGGAGCCCAGTGCCCCCCCATTTCCTCGGACTCTAAGTCCCTTGGCCAAATAAACAGAGCTGCACCATGAGACATCCTGGGCACATGCAGGGTGTGGGTCAAGGGTTGGGTGGGAGGAGGCAGGCGGGGAGCCGCAGCTACCGGAGTGTTCTGTTTAAGGTGCCACGGGAGACGTCCTTGGGGTCCAGAGTGTCCCCACCCTACAGCCTTCTGGGTCCTGGGAGGTGGAGCCCACCCAGATGCCGACGTTTTGCAGAGGCCGGGCCGAGAACGCCTGCCTGGATGGCTCAGGCCCCCCGAGAAGGCTCCCTCCTCTCTCTCCTGCCCGAAGCCCAGCAAACGCCACCCCTCCCTGCAGCCCCAGCCCGCTGCTCTCTGAGCACCCAGGACTGGCCTGTGCTCAGCCACACGGAGGGGCCTCGACAAGTAGGAGCTGCCCATTGTCCCAAATTATTATTATTTTTTTGAGACAGAGTCTCCCTCTGTTGCCCGGGCTAGAGTGAGTGCCGTGGCGTCATCACAGCTCACTGCAGCCTCCAACTCCTGGGCTCAAGTGATCCTCCTGCCTCAGCCTCCTGCATAGCTAGGACTGCAGGCACGCACCACCACGCCCGGCTAACTTTTTCTATTTTTAGTAGAGACGGGGGTTTCGCTCTTGCTCAGGCTGGTCTCAAACTCCTGATCTCAAGTGATCCTCCTGCCTCGGCCTCCCAGAGTGCTGGGAGTACAGGTGTGAGCCACTGCGCCTAGCCTGCCCCAAATTATTGATTTTTTTTAATATAAATTTTTTTTCCAAGTGTGAAACACAGTTTACTGAGGAAGGACACGATATGTTTACAGAGCAAGAGCAGGCTACATTCGCCACAGACGACGGATGGGCCCCCCTGTTGTAACAAAAGGTCCCCCCATTGCCCCAAATTATAAGCGGGCAGGGGTCAGAAGCCCACCAGCAGCCCTGGACAGCTCACTGTGACAGCAGCCACCCTGACCCTCTCTGCCCTGGGGCTTTGCTGTCTGGGGCCACTTCTGCCAAGACAGCCCACACGACAGATGGGCGTTGGCAGCTCAGCACCCGCTGCCCTCTTGCCCCTCCTGGGGCCCAGGGAGGTGCCTCCATGTCTCAGAGTCCCTGGCGCTCTGCTACAGATGCCCACAGTGGGGCTCCATGATGCCCCCTCTATCTGCTCCCCGTCCCCGTGTCCCCCACCCCTCGTGTCTCCTGGGGTGTCCTCCCAGACAAGGCTCCTGCCCCGGAGCCCTCGCCGGAGACCTGAATCCAGGCAGCCGGCCCTGCCAGGGGCACAGGCGTGTGGACCCGGGACAGCCAGGGCTCATCTCTGCACCTGCAGCTCAGAGCCAGCCCGGTGGGGCACGGCCCGGGGTGAGGAGCCGGCGGGGCACAGGGACAGGAACAGGGTGCAGGGACAGTTCACGGCGGTACAGTGCCCTGAGGGGGCGAGGGTGGGGGCTACGCCTCAGCCCTGGGACAGCAGCCGCAGGGAAAGACCCTCCTCACTTGGACTCCACGGCTTCTCCCTGCCTCAGTCGGGCCTGGATGCTCCCCTGGGACTAGACCTGACCCCCTGCGGGCATCGCCACGAGGCTGCAATTGTTTCCTCCGCGTTCGATCCATTAGCGGGAACCCGGATCCACTGGCTGCTCCGTGAGGCTTCAGGTAGCAATTTTCCATTTGTGTTTCAAATTTTAATGAATGCGCCCGTCCCCTGGGCCCTCGGCGTGGGCTGTGATCCTCATGGAGCGGGTCGCAGCCATGTCAGCCGGGGCGGGGGCTCCAGCGGGATTTCGACAAGGGCTTGATTTCTCCAGGGAACAGCTCTGACGAAAAATGGTCCGCGTGGCAGCCCCTCTGCCCCCGCTCCCCCTCCCCGCCGGCGCGTGTCTAGCAGGCTGCAAATCGTAAGATTATTATTTCTTTCCGACATCCTCAAAGTATCCTATATCCCAAGATGGAGAGTAAAGTTCAGCCCTGATAAGATTGCATCACCAGGGAGGAGATACATTCTCGCCCCTGCTCCCTCCGCCTGCCGCTAACATAATTCCTTTCTGATCTTACCCAGGGCACCCAGTCGGGCTGGGAGGCAAACAGGATAATCCATTTTAGAGAGAGTGATCAATATCGTTAGGAGCCTTTTAAATGGTTCCACAGGCTTCAAGGAGCCAAGGCAGATGGCTGAGCTGGAAAGCGGGGGCCCAGGGGTGACAAGAGGGCAGGTGCTGCCCTCGGGGATTTCCAGACAGTCCTCCCATTTCCTACCAGCCTTCAAGAGCTGGTTCCAATCAGGGCAGGGAGGCTGGGCACATGTGGACATGTTGTGTACTGCACAAGGGCTGGGCAAAGGGGACTAGCGGGCTCCAGTCTAGCCGACTTTCTCAGTGCCCGTCCACCAGGGGAGGGTCCCCTTTTCTAATCCGCGGCAAGGTGCCCTCTGGGCCACCGTTGGTCCTGACAGCACCCTGGCTCTCAGCTGCCCGGCACTCTCAGCTCTGTTTTCCCGGCGATCAGGAACAGGCTGCCCTGGCAAAGCCCCCTCTAGCTAGAGGGTCTAACTGGTGAGGTTCTGGAAGCTTCCTGCTCTGCCTCCACCCACCTCCCAGCTCACGGGCCCCGTCCCTGGCCTACCCCCAAATCTCCACCCTCAGGCCAGGACCGCCCAAAGCCAAGGCTTGCAAACCTGGGTGCCGGGAGGGCCGGGCAGGCCAGGGAACGGGCACCGGGGGGCGTGGGGCACCGGCCCCTCCAGGCAGGCAGGGGCGGCTCCTCCGACAGGCGCCAAGGGGGAAGGGAACGCAGACCCGCGGCAGCCGGAGATTTAAGAGAGGCCGGAACTCTGGGGTTTAAATGTGAAAGAGAAAAAATAACCTTCCCTGTTTTTAAATATTGGCAATAAATTTTTACAAATAAATAAAACACTGCGGGGCCAAGTAGAACAGAGCGGCAGGCCGCGCCGAGCCCCCCGGCCCCCCCCCAGCCCACCGCGCTGTCCCGCTGAAACCCTCCTGGCAGCGACCCTACAGCCCCCCACCCAGCACCTGCCCACCCCGAATGGGGCCAAGCCCCACCCAACCCCCACCCCTGGACGGCGGCGGGAGCTCCTCGCGGCCACCTGCTGCCACCCGCGCCCTCTACAGGCCGTCCTCGGAATGGCAGCCAGAGCAGGCCATGCCACCAAGATGCTGGTGCTTCTGCCCAGAACCCTCCGTGGCTCCCACCTCATTCTGAGGAAAGGCCACGTCCTTACAGTGGCCTCTGGGGTCCTGCGTGCCCGCTCTGTGCCCACCTCTCCCCTGCACACTGGCGTCCCGGCTTTCACCGCCGCCTCGGGGCCTTTGCACCTGCTCTTCCTGTTCCTGTGTCAGCTCCTCCCCAGACACACCAATGACCATAAGGGCTCTACTGATAACCACGCTGGGACGAGAAGCACAAATTGGGACTTCCCTCAGCCAACAGGACATCCTGTCACCCTCTGTTTCTGCGGGCTCTGCCGACGCCTTCCCTGACCGCCCCGTCAGCAAGCCAGCGACCCCTGCCCGCCCAGCCTCACCCTGCTACACTTCTCGTCACGTTTCACCGTCAAACCCAACGCTTACTTCTCTGGTTGTGCTCCTTTTCTTTCTTTTTCTTTTTTGAGATAGAGTTTTGCTCTGTCACCCCAGCTAGAGCACCGTGGCGTCAGCCTAGCTCACAGCAACCTCCGACTCCTGGGCTCAAGCGATCCTCCTGCCTCAGCCTCCCGAGTAGCTGGGACTGCAGGCACACATCATGATGCCCAGCTAATTTTTTCTATTTTTAGCGGAGACGGGGGGCTGGCTCTTGTACAGGCTGGTCTCAAACTCCTGACCTCAAGCTATCCTCCCACCTTGGCCTCCCCGAGTGCTAAGATTACAGGCGTGAGTCACCGCGCCCGGCCTGTCTCTGTCTCATGTGAGGCCCTCACTGGACGGCAAGCTCCACGAGGCCACATGCTTGTCTGTTTGGCTCACTAACTGTGCCCAGGCTAGGACCATGCTGATGAAGGCCTCCCCGTGGCCTTTAGGGTACGTGACACGTGAGGCTGCTCTCACCTCTGCCCACCTTCCATCTGTATCCGTTTCTTCCTCTCCTACGAACTGCCTGGAGTGTGCGCAGCATAACTTAAGCACGCTGTAGGCATCTCTCTTCTCCTCCCCACCTAGCAGGTGCACTCCTATTCATCCTTTAAAACCCACTGAGGAAATGCCCTCCATGAGGAAACATTCCCTGACTCTGCTCCCACTTGCAACAACCGTCAATCCCTCCTTCGACTGTCACTCCTGTGTATGTTCGTGTTGTCGTTTACAGCTTCCACATCCGTCTCTGTGGGCAGACAGAGTCTGTCGTGCCCGCCTCCAGACTTCATGAGCATACGCTTTGCAATCAGCCCACTGTCCTCATAGAAAGCCCTCCGCCATGCCCCGCCCAGGGCAGGCTGCTGGCCCCACAACTGCCACGATCCCACTGGGGGTGCGACAAAAGGAGCTGCCTTCCCCGGGGGCTCCGTGCTTCCCAGCACTGAGCCGCGGCCTTTTCTGTCGGGGAGGCACAGTGGGCGGGCCAGGGGGCCTGCAGGCCTGGCCTCTGGCCCCAGCTCTGGGCACCTGGCCTTCATCCTGCCCCCACTTGCCTTAGCCTGGCCCCTTCCCCGGGAGGGCTCCTTCTCAGGGCAAAGGTCTTCCTTTCAGTTTCGTCCTTGCTGCTCCCTTCCCTGGTGGCTGGGGCAGCAGCCTTCCCCATCAATCATCTGCTGCCGGGGTGAGCGGCCACGTGGCACACCTTAACACACGCGTGTGCACGGGCGAGAGAGGTGGGAGCCAGCCCCGGTGTGCCCACGGACCAGGCAGGGCAGAGGGTTCGTCCTGAGAAGGGACCCGCACCCGGCCTGGCTACGAACCCCCCTCCCCCCCCAATCCTGCAGGCAGGCCCGCTGCTCCGGGAAGACAGGAGCGGGGAGCGGCCAGGGCCTCCTCCGGAGTCATCCCAGACGGACAGGGACAGCAGGGAGAGGCCATCGAAGGCAGGGAGGCTCCCCCCAAATCCCTGCGCCACGGACAATATTTTTATAACACTGTTTTGGCACTTCCGCTGTGAACTTAATTTAACATCCATATTGCTGCTACTTAATTAAATAGATGAACTCATTTTACATTTACAAGTCTTAATTCATCCTGAACAAAATTGGCCATGTTTAGTTCTTTATACACTAGCAGCTCCCTGGAACAAATGGTGGCCTTTTCGAGTTAACGGCGGGGACAGGTTAAAAGCTAATTATCGGCGCTGGTCGCCCGCAAGAGAGCGAGCGGGTGTCTTTATCCATCATCCAGAGCGAGTGCAGCTCCTTCCTCCCTGGGCCCCGCGGTATAGACCTGGGCCCAGATCTGATGCAGGGCAGGCGACCGCCGTGCCCCTCGCTGCCTTCTGCCCCGACACAGCCTGCCCGCACAGCCGCCTGTCCCTGCCGCTTCTCCCACGCCCGCACCTCACTCCTGGGCACGCAGCCCCTGCCCTCCGCGTGCCCCCACCCCGCAGCCTTGGCCTTGCAGACCCCACTGTGCCCTCAATCCCAGCAGCCCAGGATGACGACACAGGTGTGACGGGCCGTTCTTCCCGCCCCAGGGCATCTGAGAGTGGGGCCCACGCCCTGTCCCTCTGCAGTTCCTGAGGGCCAGGCAAGGGACACAGCAGGTGGAGCTGAGCCAGGCTGCGGGGGTCCCACGCTGCCTCTCCACGCCCCGTCCCTTCATCTGACAAACAGGAACGAGCCCTGTCTTGTGGGGTTGTGGGGAGGGTTCTCCAAGCCAACCCCTGGGGAGTACCCAGGCCTCCGCACATAGTAGCTGCTCAGTAAATGTGGCCAACTTGGTGCCGAGCACAGGGTGGGCACGCAGAGAAGCCCGGCTGGTAAGCTGGAGATCAGGTGTCAGCTGCCCAGAGCAGGGGGCGAGGCTGAGGTGCTGCCTCTAGACAGCTCTACCTGGTGGGGACTGTCTGTGCCCAGGAGCCAGCACCTGGGGGGGCAGAGAAGTCACACAGTCCCAGGACCCTGGTTGGAGATGTCTGGCAAGTCCCCACTTTCACACCGAGCAGAGTCAACCAAGCGAATCTGAGGCCACCGGCAGGTTCCCAGAAGGCTAATGCCCCTCCTGCCACAGCCAGGCCTCTGCCCGGCTCAGCCACAGGGAGGGGCCCACGGCAGCCGGTGCGCACTCCATGAGATGCGATGGAAAAATCTATTACAACCCGTATTTTACTGGAAGAAACTAGAGTCCAGAGAGGTTAAGCAGCTTGTCCAGGGTCACACAGCTAGCAACCCTGGAGATGGGGTTTGAACCAGTCACCTTCTGCACCAGGGGTGTCAACTCCTATACCGGGGGCTCGGCTCCTGCACCAGGGGACACGGAGGAGTTGGCTCCTCTATGACGAGAAGCTGACCCCACAGAGAGGCCAGCCTAGCCTGCGCATCTTGAGCCAGGACAGGGACAGTAGGGGGAACTGTGAAGTCTGGTGTCGGTCTGGCCACCTCCCTCCTTCCCAGCCCCCCTGGATCCCGCCAATGCCAGGTAGACGACAGCCGAGCCAGCAGCCAGTGCCCCTAGAAAGCCACCCCGCCCTTTGGCCGAGCCGGCCACCACTGAGCCCACGTGGGGTCTCTGCGGCGAAGGCAGCGGGTGGGAGAGGGAAGCTAATCCAAGCAGAGGGGGACAAAGTGATCAACCCACCACCCTGGGGTGGAGACACGTGGGCCAGAGGTGCAGCGTGTCACCAAGGGCTCCCCTGGGCCCAATGAAGCCACCGAGCCACCCAGAGGCCAGTCTCCCCTGGCCCAGCGGCCTACGGTTCCACGCCAGGAGGCCGGTGAGACGCCTCGGCCCAGCAGGCGCCGGTGACGGTGACGCAACTGCGAGGGCCGGTTGCAGCAGAGGCTGCGGCAGCCAGAGGCATCGCTCCCCAGGGGGGCCGGCTGTTTGCTGGGGGGAGGGGAAGCCTGGCGATGGGGGGCTCCCTCATTAGCTGCTAATCCTGCTGCTTGTTCATGCACCCCGCAGGGGCCTTGGGAGAGCTCAGAAACGCACAGGAGGCCGAGCGGCTGTGGACAAGCCCTGGGGTGTGGACTGGCTGCCTCAGTTTCCCTAGGGTATAAATGCCCTGCCCCTGCTTCCCCCCCACACGGGATGCTGCGAGGCCGTCAGACGCTCCTGGGGAGGCTGGCTGGCCCCCTGCCCCCTCCCCTGGGCTGCCCCGGCCAGGAATGTGAACAGGTCGGAACAGGACACACGGGCCCAGCTTCCCGGCCAGCCCCCGCCAGGCGCGAGGCCCCGGCACCCCAGGCTCCCCCTGGTGCCCCACGATGGAGGCTGCAGAACCCAGGACGCCTCCCGGGCCCAGGAGCAGGAGCCCCTGCGACAGGCACCTCCGTCGTCACAGCCACTCTGGCACCCCAGGTGCCCCGGATGTGCCAGGGCATCTCGGCACACCTACCCCTGCGTTCTGAGCTCCACCGGCAGCCCTACTGCTAGATGAGCAAACAGAGGCCCAGACGGGCAGCGTTCCTTCCTGAAGCCACACAGCCAGCAGGAGGCATGACGGGGATGTTATCCCAGGTGGACCCCTCTGAAGGTCCAAGCTGCTACCGCCCCTCCCCACCCCATCTCCTCTGCTCACGCCCAAAGGGCAAAGACCCGGCCCCCACCCTCCAGCCAGAGAGAGCATGCCACCTGCAGGCCACCAACGCGGGAGTCAGGCTGGGGAGGCTCGGAGAACCAGGCAGGATGCAGAGGGAGGGGGAGCACGGGGGGCTTTTGCTCGGAGCCGCTGGCCCCAGCCCCTTAGCCCAGGGGACAGGGCCCAAGGCAGACACGCGGGAGTCTGAGAAACAGTGTCACCCAGGGCCCCCCTCCATGGGCAGGGAAACCGAGTTAGCAGCCTGGCCCCGCCTGGGCTGGCGGCACCTCTGCACCCCCCTCGGTCTAGGCCTCTTGATCCCCACACCTCCTCCAGGAGGCCCCCAGGGACCCGTGTGGTCTCACCAGCTGTGAACTGACAGCAGGGCGGGCGGGGCAGGCCCTCCCCGGGTAAGAGACGCGGGGACGGGCACACCCAGGACTGGTGGTGGGAATTCTCCAGGTCCCCCGGTGCCAGGGAGCCCGCCTGGGTGACACTGGAACTCATGGAAGGTCCTTGGACACAGACGGCCAAGAGGAGGGGGGCAGCCACCCCTCACTGGTCCCACCCCCAGAGTTGCATCGGCTCCAGCTCCCCCCAGCCCCGCTGCCCCCAGCCCCACCGGCTCCTCCCAGCCCAGAGGCTGTTTCGTCAGTTGGTCAGCAAATATTCACCCAGCACCTTCCTACCAGGGAGGACGGAGATGGGACGTCACAAACGCAGGAGGGGGAGCTCTGCTGGAGCTGGGACACACATGCAGTCACACACGTGCAACTCACAGAGTCACACACACCCCAAAGCCACATGCACGCAATACACACACACACGCAACTCACAGTCACGCATGCAACAGTCACACAGGCAACAGTCACACACATGCAACTCACACACAACCACACACACAACAGCGACACACAACATGCACACATGCACCTCAGTCACGCATGCAACAGTCACACACAGGCAACTCAATACAACCACACACACCCCACAGCCACATGCACACAACACACACACACACGCAACTCACAGTCATGCATGCAACAGTCACGCACATGCAACTCACAGTCACACACACCCCACAGCCACATGCACACAACACACACACGCACACAACTCACAGTCACACATGCAACAGTCACACATGCAACAGTCACACACATGCAACTCACACACAACCACACATACAACAGCGACACACAACATACACACAGCCACATGCACACAACACACCCCCTCAACACCAACACGCACATCCAACACAACTCACACCCAGGACACACACACCCACTCACACAACACAGCACAACCACACACGCACTCACGACCAATACAGCCAACACACAGACAGCCACCCACGGTGGGCGACCGGGGAGGGAAAGGGGACGGAGGGGCGGCAGAGGGAAGGGAGGGCTGCGTGCTCAGGGCTGGGGGTGCGGGGTGGGCTGTCCCTCCTCTCCCACCTGTCGCAGCCCTGGGCAGGCGTGGGGAAGGGTGTGGTGGAGGGGAGAATGCGGGGAGGGCATTTACTAAGTTTGGCCCAGTGGGGGGCTGACAATTGCCTAATTAAGTCTTTAGCTGCCACCCCCCAGACACGGTTCAAGTAACCCCTGTTGCCAACAGGGAAAGTGAGGCCCAGAGAGGGTGGGGCCACCCCACTGGCCATGCCCAGCCCAGCTTCCAGTCACCCTTGTCCCATGGGGGCTCCTGGAATTTCTAGAAGGCCCGGAGGAGGCTCCAGAAGGAAGCTGGTTCCCTGCCACCTTGCTAGCTGGAAGATGCCACCGGCTTCCGTGCGCAGTGCCAGCTTCTCGCGGGCACACTCAGTCACGGAACACTCAGCACTGCCCGGCCCTCATTAGCGGAGGATCTTAAAACAGTAATGTGGAAACCCTCCACGACCCCCCGGGCTCGGCGCCAGCGCGCTCTGGATTTTATAAGTTAGGAACACTCAGACAGAAAGAGGCTGGCCTGGCTCGGGGACAGACGTAGTTCCCGACGGGGCCCCTGCCCGCCACACCCCACCACACTCCGGCTCCTCCAGGGCCAGAGCTGGAAACACTTCCTGCTGCTCCGATGCTGACGACCAGGGAGGCTGCAGACACACGTTCCTGACTGATGGGGAAGGATGTCAGAGTAGGAAGGGGACTTTGGGG